>NW_024870678.1:5095000-6295000 GCF_019054845.1 Dipodomys spectabilis | reverse complement strand
TTGATTAGATTACGCTGCTATTTGATTAAATACATGGCTGTTCATAACCCTGTTCCTCCTTCTAAGCAATGAAAAGTAGAAATAAGTCACTCGAATATGAGCAGCAATTGATAATATTTTCATACAAGAATTATTTCCAGTGATACTTGCCATTTGATGCATCATTTTCTTAAAACCATGAAAGAAGGATGTAGACAGGCAGATTTAAAAAGATAAAACATTACTAATTCTTACCTAGAGGAATGATTATCTGTAATTCAGACTTAAAATCAGTGTTCTTGGCCATAAGAGCTCCAGTAGCTATTTGTCCATGGGACCAATTATAGAGAGCTTTCCTGAGAGAAAGCAGTAAGATGTTAAGGACTGGGATAGCACACAAATAATTTATTGACACAATATTCTTCCCTCATAATTCATTTATTTTCACACAGTCCATGTTTCTTATGATGCATTAAGAGATCCCATTTTCTGTGTTTCCTTTGTGTCAAAGGAAAGGCTAGTGAATGTATTTAATTATTCTCCTAACAACTTCCTTTCAGAAGCCCTATTTGAAAATTGAATTCCCATTCATAGCAATTTACTTGACTTGCGTGGTCAATGATAACATCTTTATCTCCAAAGCACAGGTTAAAGAGATGTAATGAAAGCACCTTGTTTTCTATTAACTTTTTACATTCAGCCTAGCATTAGCTTGAGAAAAAGTGATAGGCTCTCTGAGCACCAAAATCTAATATGCATAAGATTCTGAGCACTAAAATGTGAAACTAGAATGCTGGATTCTGATTTTCACTCTATTGGAAATTAACTGTAATCCCAGAAAAAATTATTCCTTCTTTACATTGTACCTTCAAAATGGGGATAATAATGACCAAGAAAATGTTGGTTACTTTACAATGTAGCTATTTTATGTATGTCTATATATGCATGTGCATGTAAAAGGATCTTAAAATCATAAAAAAATCCATAGTTTTTAATCTTATTAATAACTTATTCAGTACTTACAAGGGGAGCAATATATACGTAGATGTGTGTATTTATATGAATGTTTGTGATATAGACACACATATTTATATGTATCAGGACACACATATATGGGCATAGTGTTGTTTATATTTCTTTTTCCCCCTTTGCCTCTGCTTTATGCATATAAAGCTATGACTTCATTTAAGTGATTCCATCTGGAACAAAAAGGAAAGAAAATTTGAGGAAGTAATATGCCTTCTCAATCCTCCAGACCACAGCTCCCTAGAGTTCAGGATCTGGTATGCCTGGGAATAGTTTACAACATTCTGCACTTAAAAAAAATCTTCCTGTAACAATACAAATTCCTCTGCAAAAGACATCCAGAGCCAGTATTCTACATGTTTAGAAAACCACCTAATGTGGTCTCCTCTATTAGAGTGGCCCCAGGAACTCTTCTCTGAAGGAACGTTTATAGGAAACACATGCAAAGAAGATGCTAATTATGGAGCCGTCATAGCATATTGAAACTTTGAAGGAATGTTCCCCAAATTAGACTGAGAAGCAGCAGAAATAAAAACATACCTCATGGACTCCCTCCCCCCAAACTCCCCAGCCAGGCAGAAATTTTACCTGCCTGCACTGGGTGCAAAGTATATGTCCAGCAGAAAGAGCCTTCTCTTGGTTGCTGGCTTCCTTTAATGACTTACCTCTGTTTAGCTGTTGCCTGTACAACTTTATTCCATTCTGAAAGCTCATTTCTGTATAGTAGTTGTTTCTATACCACTTTAGAACATTCATTAAGATGCCTCAATTATTCAAATTTGAAGTCCATGTGAGGCTGGTGCTGCTTTTGATAGTTTGTGGAAAGTGTAACAGAAAACTGTCTATACACTCAAAAGAGCATATCTATTGAGTGATGGAAAGTAAAATAAAACAATGAAGGAAAAGGAGGAGAAGGAAAGGAGAAAATTCTATTATCATCAAGTTCCTTGAGATAGTTCTTTGGTGCCTGGTCCTGGTGTTGACAGGGCCTCATACAGATCTTTGGAAATGTCACTAGTTCTAAAGAGAAACTTTAGTAGAACAACCCCACCCAAAATATATACATTATAAAAAAAAGGATGATGCTAAAATTCTTATCAGCAAAATTTCTTCAGCTGTTAACTAATGCCAGACTAACAGTTATAAGACTGAACGGGTCTACTTCAAATAAAAGGTCAGGAGACTCTGGTACTAGCCAATCAAGGTATTCTAAAGTGGATATTGATAAGCAGGGTGAACATTTTACAATTAAGAGAAAGATGGCAGAATCTTTAAAGGGTCATTTTTCCTCTTATGTATTTATATATTTTACTGCAGGCAAGTTCTAGAATGCTAATGTCTAAACATAGACTCAACACACATATGTACACATGCATACATATAACATCAAAATTCCATTCTAATATAAATTTTATAACTGATCGGAAAATTATATTTGTGTGTGTGTGTGTGTGTGTGTGTGTGTGTGTGTGTGTATGTATCTGTTAGTACCGGGGGCTTGAACTCACTGCCTTGTGTTCTCACTTGGCTTTTTTGTTTACAGACAGTGCTCTACCACTTAAGCCAAACCACTTCTAGTAATTTGTATTCTATATATTTTATTACAGAAAATTAATTTTAGATGTACTATAACTCTTTCAATCACTCAGTTTAGTAAGAAGCTAAGAATCTCACTAAGAAGTTATAATTTCTCACTATGAAGATTATAACTTCCTGTACAATGGCCTTTGGTTATTTAAACTCCATATACACAGATAGAATAGTAGAGTAGTATAGAAAATCCATATAATGCATGTGGTTTTTTTTATCGTAGAACCTGTACTTTTTTTTTTTTAGTCTATTAGCTACTAGTAACTGCTATGGAAGTATTTAGTCTCTATAATTAGACTTAATCTTTGAGCCCTCATTTTGCCAACCAGTGGACACTGTCTTTTCTTTTTGTTAAGACTTCATACAGATGACTAGCTGAATGAAGTAACAAATTCAATGTATATCCTACAAAATTAAGAGAAATGAGGGACGGGATGGGTAGGGAGGAGCAGGTGAAGGTGGTTGAAAGGGTGACATTGATCAAGATGCAGTGGGTTCATAACCTTTGTTGAATGGTAACTCTTTTGTACAACTACTTAAAGATAATAATAATATTTGAAAAATATTTTTTTACAGCAGACTTTATCTGAACAATACATCAGATTAACAAAACAGACTCAGAAACTTTGGGAAGATTGTGTGGGTGAGGATGAGGGCGGAGGTGAGCAGGGAAGCCATTTATTGAATAAAGAACACAAGATTTGCATGTGTATGAATTCATTATAGTAGACATTATATGTATTTAATTTCATATAATTCTGTATCTTCTGGTTTATTTAAGTGTAAAGTGTATTTGCATACAATGACAATAAAGGGCTATATATTAAAGGCTTTTAAATGTTTAATTTTATTATCTTTAAATAGTTGTAGAAAGGAGATGCTAATTAACAAAGCATTTTGTGAATGTAATGCTCTTGATCAGTGTCACCTTGTTCAACATCCTCACTCATTCCTTCTAATCTGATCTCTCACTTTTCTTAATTTTGTAGGGCCTACGTCAAGTTCTTGACTACATTGCCCACCCCCTTTTCATTTGTCTACCTTCACCTTCTCTACCTTGTCTTTCCTTGACCTCACCCCACTTGTTTCAAGTACCTGTTTCCTGGTGTTTATTTTGTTGAACTTTACTTTTTGTTCCTAAGGAATTACACTATTTGATTCTCCCTGGAGTCTCCCATATTTCAAGTTAATACATTTATGTATCCTTGTTTAACACTGAACTTATTTACTTAAATAATCATATGTGAATTCTAGCTTCCACCTATGATAGAGAGAACATGCAACCTTTTCCTCTCTGGGCTTGACTTACTTCACTTATCCTATTTTTTCCAGGTCTTTCCATTTTTATTTTTACAAATGATACCATATCATTATTTTTAATAGATGAGTAAAATTATGTTGAGCATATAGACCTCATTTTCTTGATCCATTCGTCCATTGAGGGGCATCTGGGCTGATTCTATACCTTGGTTAAGTTGAATAATTCTGTAATGAATTACTGCTGGTGGCTTTACTCTATCCTGGTTTGTAATCTTTTCAGAAAAAGTGTACTGATGAGCAGTTGACACTTTCCCTAAAACATCGTCTGTTACAAGAGGCTTATTGGAGTATCACACTGACCTGATATTTCTGGTGTTATAGATGATGATAGCCCTCCAAGAAATTTAATTCCAAAGTTTTAATGACTGTTTCAAACCAAATCGATATGTATGTCCATGACATTTTATACACACACACACAAAGGGGATGAGAGAGGAAGAGAGAACTGAGAGGGAAAGAGAGAGAGGTTAAACTTATCTTCATTAGTAAGAAAATATAAATAGTGTGAATTTGTTCCACAATCTATTATGTTCAAAAACTACTATTTTATATTCTCTACTCATTTGTTCCAGTTATCATCTTATATAAAATCTTACATTTTGTTGATATTAAGGATCTAACACAGGTCCTTTCACTTGCTAGAAAAGCATTCTACCACTTGAACCACACTCCTATTTCCAGGTATGATAATTTCTCACAGGGAATATTCCACAATCGTTCGCTTTGGTAGCAAATATCAAGAATTGTGAAGGACCTGGGATTTATTCTGATTATAAACTCACATGTTACCATATCATAGTTTGAATGATAATGGCAGAGTACCTGAAACTCTTGGATCAGAAACAAATGATGTAGTTCCTTACCACAATAGACAGAGTATCTGTATATATTCTGTTTCTCTGAGTCCCGTTTCTCACAGGGCAACACAGAAAGAGGCTCAGATAACACCTGCTCACTTAACCAGGTATATTCTAGGACAATAAACCTGAGCTTGGGGGAACTTCAAATGTTTTATACTGATTATTTTACCTCTAAGACTTTAAGTCAAAACTTGGAAGGATTGACAAACCCTTTAGAAATAAAAGCCAGATAGCAAGAATTTAAGGTTTTGTTGTTCAAATGTAGCTACAGTTATATTCTTTATTATATATTCTTGTTTTGTTTTTGTTGTTTGTTTTTGGGTCTGGACGTGGGCCTGAACTCTGGGCCTGGGCGCTGTCCCTCAGCTCTTTAGCTCAAGGCTAGTGCTCTACCAATTGAGTCACAGCGCCACTTCTGGCTTTTTTTTTTTTTTCCGCTTATGTGGTGCTGAGGAATAGAACCCAGGGCCTCATGCATGCAAGGCAAGAGCTCTACCACTGAGCCACCTTCCCAGCCCTATATATTCTTTATTATGTGTTAGTTTGTTTGTCTTTAAAATTCTTTAACAAACTTAAAAATGTTTTTATTCCCAGGCAAAAACAATCCACAGGATGAAGGTCTCTGTAGGCCACTGCTTGTCAATTCCTGTTATACAAAACCCTGCCAGTTGCTAAAGTGGAGACCCCATCTCCACCTTCCAAGGCTGTTCATAATGCAGTCACCCTTGGAAAAGTTGTTCAGAACATGCAGGCAGGGCTTCTGCTCAAACACATGCAGAAACCTAAAAGAAATCAGAGAAATTAGCTCAAGAGTAGTCTCCCTTCATTTCATATTGATTTTTCATGAAAATGTCATCTCTGAGTAATCTGACCTCCAGAATCTGAGATCAAATCTGCTCAGTTCATTGTCTTAAGTATCATTTAATTTAGGCTATAGCCAAAATGAAAGCAAGCAGGCAAGGGAAATGAGAGTCTCTAAAATATTTTAGTGAAACTATATTTTTGTCATATAGTTATAGTTACCAAAGAAAGTATTAGAAATATTTTTCCAAAACTCTTCATTCTATAAAAATGACAAATTCTACTGATTTCACTGTTGAATGAATTTCTGATGTGGTCAGGGACAACAAAGGCTGAAGCAGCTGGTATAACGTCTTCTGGATGGAAGCCTTGGTGATCTCATGTTGGATGACCACTCCCGAGGTGGAGATTCCTCATTAGAGCTCTAACTGCATACAATGTATCATCACCTCCATGAGTAATTCCTTTGACCCTAACTACAGCTATCCTAAGTTCAGAGGGGGATTTTGGTTTTTGTCATCATTTCCTTCTTTTTTTTTTTTTTAATTGTGAAAATACCGTACAGAGGGGTTACAATTACATGGGCAAGATAGTGAGTACATTTCTTATCAAGCATTATAGCCTCCTCCTTTGTTTCCCTTTCCCATCCCTTCCCATCCCCTGCCCCCCACCCAATTCCCACCCCCCACCAAAGTTGTAAAATTCATTTTTCCACATAACAACTTGTACATCTCATTGTTGCAATGGGTCCACCTGTATCCTTATTTAAATGATTTGTTTTTGCCCTTCCCTTCCAAAAATTATACCAACATCAAATACAGTGAAAGCAGGGGTTATACCATGGTGGAGGGACATACAAGATAACAAAGAAATCATCTTATAAATATGTTAGAAACAATTGCATGAAAGAAAAAAAACATTTAAATACTCATCTTGGGGTTCATTTCCCTAACATCAACTTATCTGACCTTTTCTGCTTGACTCAGACATATACTAGATATTGCAAATAAGGGAAACCATGGGACCTATGTTTCTTTGGGCCTGGCTTACTTTACTTAATATAATTTTTTCCAAATCTTTCCATTTCCTAACAAATGGGGCAGTGTCATTCTTTCTGATGGAGGCATAGAATTCCATTGTGTATATATACCACATTTTCTTGATCCATTCATCTACTGAGGGGCATCTGGGTTGGCTCCAGATCTTAGCTATGGTAAATAATGCTGCAATAAACATAGTTGTGCTGGTAGCTTTAGTATGATCTTGTTTGTGATCCTTTGGGTAAATGCCCAAAAGTGGGATTGCTGGGTCATAGGGGAGCTCTATGTGGAGTCTTTTGAGGAACCTCCATACTGCTTTCCAAAGTGGTTGAACAAGTTTACACTCCCACCAACAATGCAGTAAGTTTCCCTTCTGTCCACATCCCCTCCAGCATCTCATTGCCTTCCTTTTTGCATAGACATTTGCTTAACTGTCTGAGACTCAGTAGTGAATAATTATTGATCCCTTCAGATTCTTGATGTAGCTTTCCCTCACAATGTCACAGCCTCTCAAGATCCCTTCTCTTTCCACCATCTAAAAGTCCTCTTAGGGACAGGATTTTTTTTTTATTTTGTTTTATTATTATTATTATTTTTGTCGGTCATGGGGCCTGAACGCTGTGCCTGGGCATTGTCCCTGAACTCCTCAGCTCAAGGCTAGCACTCCAGCACTTGAGCCACAGCACCACTTCCATTTTTTTCTGCTTATGTGATGCTGAGGAATTGAACCCAGGGCCTCATGTATACAAGGCAAGCACTCTACCACTGGGCCACATTCCCAGTCCATGGGACAGGAAATTTTTAACTGTACCTACTACACCTTGGGGGTCTCTGATGTCGGACCGTACCTGAGTTGATTGGAGTTCATGAGAGTATCTAAACTATCAGGCACTGATAGTCTCCTGTTTCTGTGCTATGATGAGAATTGGAGATTTTTGCCTATTTTTAGAGTCTATCAGTAAATCTTTGATCTTTTTCCATGGGATAGAGAAGATGAGCAGTTTTGAGCATTTTCTCTGGGACAAGCAATGATTTTTTTTTCTGTCACTTACTCTCTATAGTCTTCTTCCTTCTTCCACACTACATGAGATGTTTATAAAATAGATATTATGAAGCTCACTTAGCATACACATACAAATTTCACTTTTGCTTAAGGCTCTTGAAACAATACACATCAAACTCATGGGTATAAGCAGAAGGATATCTCTAGTGAATGAGCCATTAGCCTTACAACATATTACAGAGGGCATTACAAGGGAAAAATAGAGTGAACAATGATTTGAGTTATTCATTCATTTATTCCGTTAGTTAACACAAATTTCTGTCTATACTGTGTAAGCACAGTTTGACAACCTTTCTTTTTCATTATCTTTTTCCCTCTGATTTTATTCGTTACCCATGAAATTTTAATTCCACAGGTATACAGTATGTCCATATGTATTTGTTTATGGATATTAACCTATTAACCCTTTGGAGAGTGAGTAATATATCATTATATTATCTAAGCTTTCCGCTCACCTTTGGAAGTGATGCCTTTTGCATTGAAATTATATGTGCTATACACAGAATTGTGTATTCGTGAAGTTTCTGGAAACAGTGGTAGGCCAGTTGGACAAAGTTTCCAGAACATTGGCCATTCAGAATAGATAAACACACAAATAGGCAATACACAGAAAGAAGAGGAAGAGTGTTACAATATTGACAAGAAGAACTATCTAACCATCCAACTGGCAAAGCTGTCACCTAGAATAAACATCTGGGAGAGATCATCAATGAGAATCCGGTAGGACACCGCAACGAGTAGAACTACTAACATACCAGTCAGAGCCAGTTTTGTTTTGCATAGTTTCAAATTATAAAACTCCAGGGTGGGGAGTAAAGCTCAGAAATAGAGTGGATGCTTAGTATGTGCAAGGCCCTGCGTTTGATCCCCAGTACTCCCCAGTCTCTCTACCACCAAGTGTCATATTGGACAAAAATGACACATTTAGCTTGAGATTCCCCCAAAGAGTATGGGGGAACATTCTAGATTCCCATTTAATGCCTTCAAAATGCTGAGAGATTGCCGGGAGGAGCTAGCAAATGGAGAGGGCTGTGTCAGGGGTGGAGGTGAGGACAACTCTCTTCCCACTGAGAGATGGGATCAAAGGTTCTGGATTCTTTGAAACCAGATGTGGAATTCACAGTAGAAAGGTTACTTTGAAAGGAATAATGATCCAAAGGATCTTTGCCAGAGGGTAAGACATCTGTGCAGAAAGAGCTAGAGGTGGATTGCTGGACAGTAAGCCAAGGAGGAAGTTCAAGAGGGCCTGGCCTGAATGGAAGGGCTGTGTTCAGAAGAAGGAGCAGAAGAAGCAAGACCACAAAATTGGAGGCTTTATGCTAAGGCCAGAGGAAACCAGTGCCAGAAAATATCAGTTCCAGGAAAATATGACATTGCTTACTCTTCCTTTTCTTCCTCTG
Organism: Dipodomys spectabilis; assembly: GCF_019054845.1. Taxonomy (NCBI): domain Eukaryota; kingdom Metazoa; phylum Chordata; class Mammalia; order Rodentia; family Heteromyidae; genus Dipodomys; species Dipodomys spectabilis. The sequence continues at coordinate 6,285,921 of NW_024870678.1, read as the reverse complement.
CTTCCTCCCATAGCTAGTAAGTGGGTGGAAGAAAGAAAAACCTAAGATAGGGAAATAAAGAAGGTAACCAATATAGCACTCTTTCTCTGCAGAAATCCAGGCCAAATCTCAAGGAAGAAAGAAAACTCAATCTTAACCATTAATTTTGGACTGGACACTAGTGGCTCATGCCTGTAATTCTAGCTTTTCTGGAAGCTGAAATCTGAAGATTGAGGTTCGAAGCCAGCCTTAACAGGAAAGTCCATGAGACTTTTTTTTATTGTGAAAATACTGTACAGAAGGGTTACAATTACATAGGCAAGATAATGAGTACATTTCTTATCAAGCATTGTAGCCTCCTCCTTTGTTTCCCCTTCCCATCCCTTCCTATCCTCCCTCCCCGCCCCCCCATGAGACTTTTTATCTCCAATAAACTACCAATATGGGAATGAAGCTGTGGCTCAAGTGGTGTAGTAATAGTATTGAGCAAAAAGAAGCTCAGGTATAGCACCTAGGCCCTGAATTCAAGTCCAGGATCAGGAAAAAAAAAGCATTTATTTTTGGGAACATAAGAAAAAGTAAGCCTTCTCTTCCTTCTAGTCTTGGACATATTATTTATTTTAATGCCATTGTTTTCATATTAGAATTGACTAGAAAACTTTTCATTGTCTCCAAATAAATAGCAAGCCATAAAATATGCCCATGATTTCATTAATGGTGGCAATACTCTGTAGTTTCATACAGCATAACTTTCATTCTGATTGTTCCCCGGTGTTCAAGGTACTCTGTCCCAAGGACCCTGTCTGGAGAGTCAACAAACCTGATTCAGATTCTGCTGTGCGAGAGCAAGGTGGCCCTCTGTTTTAGAAGTTGGGGTAAAACAAAGCAGAGTAGCTGAGGCATGTGACAGGCAAAGCAGATGCTAAAAGGAGAGTGAATCCACACTGCAAATTCACAGATTGAGGAAAAGAAGGCTCCAGGTCAAGGCAGGCAAACATCACCAGCACATACAACAGAATGTGCATTCAGGGATGCAGCTGTGCCCCCTCACTTCAGTGATACAGACCTAAGGTTGCAGATTGAATCATCTGATTCTCCCTGCCACTTTCAGAATGGCATGAATCCCTTCCTCAAAGTCCCCAGCTTCCATCGAAGAAAGCCACGTACAGAAACTAAGAGAGACTGAGCAACAGCCCTCAAAGTTATCTCTACCTTAAGGGACTATTTAGTTAATTTTATCACAGTAATTTATAAACCAGATCGGACATTTGCTGTTTTCTCCCCTGGCACCTAGACAGCTGGAATGCCTGAAGAAAATCCGAATAGTTATAGGCAAAAATAAACAACTATCTCTCTTGCCCTTAGGAGGGCAATTAAGTAGATCTTTGATTCCTCTTCTACATATTGAGCACATAGTTAAAAATGCAAGACACACGGATGTAATTCTTATTTATTAGCTATCTGTTTTTAACAAGGCTTGGAATATTTTCCCTCCACTGATGACTAGAAGCAGAGACAGCCCTAACCACAGTTCTTGTTGATGTGGTCCTTTCTATGTGATCGTGCTTTTCTTCACATGCTTGATCTGCCCTGGTGCTCAATGCATGGTGGATGACAAATAAAAGATCTTGTAATACAAGAATGTTTTAAACACTACAGTTCCAGTCCTTTTTCAGATGCTTTGCACTTCCTGAAGGCTAGTTCCCAGAACATGAAGTTGTACAATGTAATTACAGCATCTGCTTTTACTCTTAATGAAACTCTTTTCTGGTTAATCTATCTATGTCTCTGCACATTAACATTTTTGTGTTTTGCATTAGGTTCAGCATGGGAGGCATTTCTTTCCATATCTTCTTTTATTCATTTACTTGAAGTTCTGCATTAATTAATTGATTGATAGGATCCGTGAGCTATACACACACATAACTTTATAAAGACCGTCAACATACTCAATCCACAACATCCACAATCTAAGATGTACCTTCTCCTGATCTTGATAGCATATACCACAATGATCATTTCTTCCACTTACCTCTCAGGGCCCTATGATGCTCACAGCTTTCTGGTCTATAAGGATGGTTGGCCTTCATCATTTTCCTTTCCTTTCAGCCCTCTGTAAAGAACTATAATCATCACCTTGTAAATTTGAATATAAATAACTTCTGTAAGTGGCTAGCTATGCAAATAGCCTGTTTTGGAATTATAGTTATTTTTTTCTTGATAAAAATACCTATTCCTAGGGTTGAGGATTTAGCTCAGGGGAAGAGTGCTTCCTTAAATTAGTGCAAGGCCCTGATTTTGGTTCTTAGCTCCAGAAAACAAACAAACCCACCCCCAAAACCTTATTCTTTCATTTTCTTCCTATTTTTGTTATCTTTAAGTAGTTGTACAAAGGAGTTACCATTCAACAAAGCAGTTAATGAATCAAATGCCTCTTGATCAATGTTACCCTATTTCTCCTTAACTCCTGTGCAAAGGACCAAATATCCAAGTTTAACAAACACAATTTTACTTGGTACAAAGCAAGAAAATACTCAGGACCTCTTTAAAACTTGTCTTGAACCATATAAGATGATGTTAAGTGAAATGAACCCCAAGATAGGGACACGATTTTTTTTCCTTTCTTGCTATTGTTTTTAACATATCTAAAATGTGCTATGTGATTTCTTTTTTGTTTATCTTGTATGTTCTTCCCCTATGGTATAACTCCTGTTTTCACTGTATTTGACGTCGGTGCCCTGCATCTTGTATATATCTTGTATATACATTTTTCTAATTTGGGGAGGGGAAGGGAAATAACAAAATGCTGAACAAGGATACAGGTTTACCCATTTTAACAATGACATGTACATGACACTATTTTGAAAATGAACTTTACAACTTGGAGGGGGAGGGTGGAGTTGGGGCGGTTGGGAGAAAAGGGATGGTAGGGGGAAAACAAAGGAAGAGGTAACAATGCTAGATAGGAAATGTACTCATTACCTTACTCATGTAACTGTAACCTCTCTGTACACAATTTTTTACAATAAAAAACATAAAAAATCTTGTCTTGCAAATATGAAGTGCTCATTTATCTCTTTGAGTTATATGAGTATGGATTATTTGAAAAGTATAAATGGAAGGCACATTAATTTGGAGCAGTTCCAATTTGAGAAGTCTTGAGTCTATCCACGGGTAGCCATGGCTTAAGAAGCTCCTTTGTGCTCTCTGGGAATACCTATTCTCTTCCCTACAAATTAATGAGATTGAATTAGATTACTGAAAGTACTTTCCTTAATCAGTATATAACAAAGTTTATTACATACCAGCTAGCAGAAAGTTTGGCTAAGACAGGGAAAACCTGGTCAGCACAATCAGATCTACTGGTTTATATATGGATTATGGCTATGTTCGTTAAAATAGCAATGTTGATTAGTTATGACTGCAGTTGTTTGGCCTTCAAAGCCTAAAATATTCTCCATCTGATGAGTTGGAGAACAAAATTTACTTACTTATGAATCAGCATTATCACATTTGAAATGAAATGATGTTAGCCATTGTCCTAACAATATTATACATATATATTACTCATATCATAGTATCAGTAGGTTTTTCACCTGCCTGTTCAACCAGATTGCAGATTACAGAATCACATCACTCTTAACATTCTAGAAGCCTTTCAATGTTGCTTCCCAGGTACCTACTCTCTCTCTCTCTCTCTCTCTCTCTCCCCTCCCTTCCTCCCTCACTCTTTCTCAGGCCATGATGCATGATCCTGATTTCCAGCACTACATTAATACTTTATAAAATGGAGCTTCCCAGCATGTACTTTTATGGTTATGTAGATTTCTTCACTTAGTGTCATGATTGTGAAATACAGACAGGGGCATGGTGCTAAATCAGCTTGTAAGGGATGGGAGGAAGCAAAAAGAAACCTGTTTTGCAGCATTTTGTTTTGTTTTGTGGCAAAGTATACCCACTGTGTTCGATTTTAGATGCAAACCTTACATCTCTGAATGTGGAATTCGAATTTTGACTCTTGCTAGTGGGTGTGAGCCAGCTCTAATTCACTATTAAGTTATATCGTGGAGAACAATTCCTTGCTGGTTCTTCTCATTTGTTTACTGTTTCTTGATGGGCTATGCATTGATTTATTTACCTGCTATATTACTGATGTATGACTACTCTGTGTGTAGTCTTCAGTTTGTGTGGATCTTTATGAATACTGCTGCCACTAACGTTTAGTACAGGTCTTTTGGTAAGCATTGGTCAATGACCCTGTTGGGCACAACCTCAAAGTCATGCACATGACTATGCTCAAGTTGAGAATGCACTCATTACAAGTTCTCTGCTTCCACTTAACACAGAAGTCTATAGTTGCTCTGCATATGTGCCAAAAATTAGACTTCTCAATTTCTCATTGTAGCCATGTGGATGTGTGCACTGGTTTTACACTTTCAAAGGGAGTGTCAAAATAAACAGAATCAGTTTATTGGCCATTTGATGCTTTATAATATGAAGTCTTTTATTATTTCATTCCTGTTGGATTTTCTTCTGTTTTTAATTGGCTTTTAGTTTTGTTTTTTTTTTAACATATTTTGGATAAGAGTTTGTTTCTTTCTGTTTTTGGACATACCTCTTGACATCATTTTTGGTCTCCATTTGTGTTGTCCTTCGAATACTACCATGGTAAATAGTTTTGAAATACAAACAGTTTATATTTTAATGTAAATGTTACCATCTGGCTCATGTATTTTGCTTTTTGCATTATGATTAAGTACAAAGGCCTATTCCTATAAAGGCCTGATATTTTATATCAGTAATAATTGTGGAATTGAGTGTTTGGATATAGTATGAAAAAGGGGTCCAGATTTTTCTTATGTATCAAAATAACCATTCTGCACAAAAATACTGTTATTACTGAATATATGGTGACCAATACATGTGGGTCAGTTTCTTGACTCTTTTCAAAGTTCAGTGTTTATCCTCTTACTGATGCTATGCTCTCTTAATTACAACAGCTCTATAGTAGACTGCGTATATGCAGTGGAAGTCTTCCCTTTTTCTGTGTTTTGTACAATTGCCCGCTGGCTAATTGTTGATACTTTGCATTTGTATACTTGTCCTTTTAAGAAATAAATTGAAACTTAGCCAGGAGCACTCAGCTAAGCCTCTCTCTAATCCCTCACCCTTGTTAATAACTGTGTGTATAGGGTTGTTCCACACAGCTGTGCTTTAAGATAATTTGCATAGCCAGCATACATAACTCCTTTAAAAGATTTCTACTGAATTTGATGTGGAAAACATGATAGAACCTAGCGGTTGAGATCAGGAAGCAGAACTCAGGGAAGTAATAACAAAGTTATGCTCTTTTTTTATGATATTGCAGGAACATGGCGATGACACCAAAGCAAGCCAGGAGTCAAATGAATGAAGAAGAGAAGAGAGGCAGAGGGAAAAATTAGTCAGGAATTCAATATACAGCCTAGAAATTTAAGGCAGTAATTTAGTTTGATCTGAGCTGATACATTTGTATTTCACTCATAGGCTGACTCTAGAGCCAGTTCAGTGCTATCAAATTGACCCAGCCAGGCTGGAGTACATCACACAATCTTTGAGAGCATTTATGGCAACATACTTTTAATCACCTGAAGATCTCTTACTACTCAAAAGAAATACGTGTTATCTAGGAACTATTCTATTCACCAAAACCATTCTAGAAACACATATCCTAGTTTACAAACCAAAGAACTCAGATGCAACTATTTGTCGCATTCAGGTATTTGTTAAGAAATCATTGGTTTCTTACAAATGAACTTCACCCAAACTTGCTGGTAAATTCTTAAAATTCAAAGCTATTAAAGAAGGACCAAGCTCTCTGGTCAGGTACTGGTGGCTCATGTTTGTAATCCTAGCTATACAAGAGGCTAAGATCTTGAAGTTTCAAACTAGCCAGGGCAGGAAAGTTTGTGAGACTCTCATCTCCAATTAATGCCTCCACCTCCAGAAAAACATACCCAAACAATAGCTGGAAATGAAGCTGTGACTCAAGTGATAGAGCTAGCCTTGAGTGAAATAATCTCAGAGACAATGCCCAGGCCTGAGTTCAAGCACATGCATACCAAAATTTCCCTCCCCTGGGTGCCAGAAATACATGAATTTCTTCCTAGAAAAAAAAAAAAAAAAAAGGTATCAACAAGGCCATAGGCTAGGGTACAGATGGACCAGTAGTTACCATGTGAATCAAGTACAATAGATATCATTGAGTGAAATCTTTTTTTAAAAATTTTTTTAATATATTTTTTATTCTGAGAATACCATACAGAAGGGTTACAATTACATGAGTACATTTTTTTTTTTTTTTTTTGAGTCCGGTTGTGGGGCCTGAACTCTGGGCCTGGGTGCTGTCCCTCAGCTCTTCAGCTCAAGGCTAGCGCTCTACCACTTGAGCCACAGCGCCACTTCCGACTTTTTTCTTTTTGCTTATATGGTGCTGAGGAATCGAACCCAGGGCCTGAGACATGCAAGGCAAGCGCTCTACCACTGAGCCACCCTCCCAGCCCAATGAGTACATTTCTTATCAAGCATTGTTGCCTCCTCTTTGTTTCCCCTTCCCATCCCTTCCCATACGCCTGCCCTCCCCCCACCCAATCCTCCACCCCCCACCCAACACCAAAGTTGGTAAGTTCCTTTTTCAATTTGACAACAACAGAGTAAAAGCCCTAACTCCTCTGGCCACATTCAACATCAATGACTTCCTTCACACAATAAAATTCCATCAGTAACTAAAACAAATAAAGCAATCAACTTTTTTTCCTTACCTGAACAAAAGCTGAAATAGGCTTACTTGATATTCCTATAGCCAATGGCACAAGGTTTTGTTTTGTTTTGTTTTAGGTCATGGGGCTTGAACTCTGGGCTGGGGTGCTATTCCTCAGCTCTTCAGCTCAAGGAGAGCACTCTACCACTTGAGCCACAGTACCACTTCCAGTATTCTGAATGGTTTATTGGAGATAAGAGTCTCCCAGAGTTTCCTGACCTGGCTAGCTTTGAACCGTGATCCTCAGATCTCAGGCTCCTGAGTAGCTAGGATTACAGGTGTAAGCCACCAGCACCCAGCTCAAAGCTAGTTTTAATAAAAGATACTCCTACTATTTTGTAGTAGGAGCTTAAAAGATTTGGTGAATGTAAATCAATATTTGTATTAGTTTTTCTGAGTTCTGCTTCATATGCTGTTCCTCCCCTTAGTGTTCTTAGAGTTGTTTACCGCTGCCAGTGATTAAGGTGAAATGCTCCTGGTCTATACTTTGTAAATAATTAACAGCTTTTATTGGAGACTTGTTCATCTCCAAGCATTTCCTTCTTACTTTGATTCCAAAAAGGATTCCATTTGTAGGGAAAACCAACTTGAACAAATCAATACTGTATCCATTTCCATGAGTTGGGAAAAGAGTGATCTAGAGCAGTTATCTAACTTTGTTGCATATCAAGATTACCTGTATGCTTCTTTAAATACAGATGTTCAAAATCTTCCTAGGTCTCTTCAGTAAGGCTAACTTATGGGCCTCAATATTATTAGGACAAACACTAATGTTTAAGGAGCACTACTGATGTGGAAAGAAAGACATTCAAGCATCAAAGCCTTTGATTAGTGTTCTTCTAGAGGGACTTGTATTCCTTCTGAGTACCCAGGTCTTCAATTCCACAGTAGGCCTAGATAGTCTTTGCTAATCAATTCCAGAATCCCTCTGACATCTCTGAGAAAGGAATGATAATTGATTCTCACAAAGAAGGAACTAAAAAAAAAAATCCTTTGGTTTACTTTTAGCATCAACTTTCAAGAGAGAGAGGTACCCACTTTGAATCTTTTGAAAAAGAATGCAACTATTAATTATAACCATCAGATTTCATAAAATTTAAAATAACATTATTCTGTAGTAAGATTCTTGGCCTTCCAAAGTCACAGTTAGAGCTTTCAAAAGTTTGAACAGTGGGAAAGGTGGTCTACAACTTAAAGTGAACAGTTTCTTCATCCAACTCTGAAAATTTCCTCATTATCCCTAGTAATTGTTTTGTCATATCAATCAGATGAGCTGCCATTATTTTAGACTGAAGGAGGCTTATGATAGACTTATTTTGTGAAACATGAGAAGGCAATTTTCTATTCCCTTCTCCTCTGCCTTTCTCTCTCTTACTTTCTCTTTTCCACCCTCCCTCCCTTTAGAACCCTCTCCCTCTTGGATTTTGACTAGGACTCTAATGTCTAGTGGCTGCTTGATAAGGGATGGAACATGATTCCAGACTCTCATGTTTGGAAGCACAAAGGACTTGGTTGAAAGAAACAGCTGAGAGCCACTGACTAATGGCTGTACCATCTTCTGATGGTAGTAGTAGCACATGGCTATGCTTATGCTAATGGAGAGACCCATAGCAGAGGAGTAAATGTGAGTTCACATCTGACATTAACTTAGTCCTCTGTTCATACAGCTGCTGTAAATGGGTTCCTTGTTAGTGTTTCCTTCCCTTCATTGTATGGAAACCCTAGCTCTCATCCAGCTGATTCATTAATATCCTGGATCACAGATGAAATAACAAAGCTGTCCTGGAAATGAACAGAGAAGTCCTGCAGGATTGAACCTTTGTCTGCAGTTTTGTTTCTGAGCAACCACTGCCCCTAGAGATTTCATGGAGCATGAAGACAACATGAAGAAAGGTATTTCCAGATACTCACAAGGGACTTGGCATGCAGATTACATTTTGTTCTTTGTCTCTAGAGTTCTGCAGAGGTTTGCCTGTGATCTCAAACAAATGAGCAAGAGGCATAATTGCAGTATTCAAATCAAAACTCAGTAGTTGCATGTGCCAGATGACAGGGTTGGTTCGATATCAAATTCAGGGGCAAGCATGCCAGGTTAGTCATAGCAACTTGGAGTCAGGAGTTTAGTTGTTTCTAAAACCTTAGAGGAGAGGTAAAAGTGAGTGGCATGCTGAGTGGGAAATTTAAAGAATGAGGAGCTGAATCAATAACTAGCATGTTCCAGAGAGCAGAAGTCATTCCAAATATTATAGGAGTTCAAAATCCAGATGGCCCTGGCAGGTCAGAAGCCAGAGGAGATAGATGGATGACAAAGAAGAGAGCAAAGGGTCAGGTAGGGAAGATGAAACACATTTTACCAAGTGATTTGTTTACTGCCACGCCTCAATTTCCTTTGGTCCATTGGGAATATAATTCTTGTTCTGCAGGTCATCTACCAAGCACTCCACAAGTACCTGGTTCTGCTTTCACATGTCACCCAGCATATGGAGATTGAAATATGGAGTCCACATTCAGAGTAGCTATCATTTCAATTATTGTTGTAAGCTGGCTGTTCACTTGGAATATGGAAAATGGATAGTTTATATAAAGCTCTTGAGAAAACAGATGCTAGAAAAATTCTACTTTGCATAAGCACTATAGAAACCAACTTTAAAAATGCAATCAGATGGCTGAGGTTCCATACATTATAATTTTCAAATGTGACAAATGAAAACAATCAGGTGAGAAGATTATTAGAATAGGGGTTAGAAAACTGAGATTTGAATCCTGGCTCAAACACTGTTATAGGCTCAAGCAAACAAACTTTTTCAACCTCAGTTTCCTTATTTACCAAAAAAGGTGAACATCTTTTTTTATTTTGTTACCTAACACACCTTTAATGAGTAGGAAGTATGTAATGTACATAACAACCTTTACATTTTTTCCAAAATCATTATGATAGATTTGTCCAATGTTAAATTTTATAATTACAAAGACACTAGGGATGATCATTATACATTTTTATTATTTTATAATCATTTGATTAGCAATGTATCTGAGTTTACTGCTTTGATGTGTTTGTGAACCAACATCCCTATCCTCTAGTAACTTACCTTCTATTAGGAAATGACAGGCAAACTGGCAGGTATTGCTTCCTCACTGTCAATTTATCCTTCTTGTCTAACGAAGTCTGAATATCACAGGTGGAGATGTTTGAGTCAGATTATGACATCATTAATTTTTGTAATTTGTAACTAGCTGTGCATCAATGACTCATAACTATAATCTGCATTACTCAGGGGGAAAAATCTGAGAATCATGATTCAGAGGCAGCCCAGGCATACAACTCCATAAGACTCTTATCTCCAATTTGTCAGCAAAAAGCTAGAAGTAGAGGTATGGCTTAAGTGGTAGAGTTCCATCAGTGAGCAGAGAGAAGCTGAGTGAGACTCAAGCCCAGAGTTCAAGTCCTAGTACTGGCAAAAATCTAATAACCAAATCAACACTAGTGCAATCAGAATGACCTCATATATTTTGCTAAGAAGTTTGAAACATGGATTCTTCTTTATCGGATTTAATGCTAGAATATTTAAGGCCTGCTACAGTGATGCTCACCTCATTAGAGGCAGGGACTCAGCCTACCTAAGGATCCTGACAGCAACCCACCTCCCAAAACTTTCTAGCTCCCCTGGAAACTCATATATGGTAAGTCCTCTGTTAGCTGGACTCAAGATAGTTTAAGCCATACCCTCATCCTCTGTATTGTTCACTAGCACTGGTTTTGAGCATCTTTGCACTGTACATTCTTCAGAATTCCAGTAAAAAACTTAACTGCAAAATAGCAGATTTCTTTTGGGCATGTACTTCTATCAGCAATATCCATTGTTATCTTGGTTTACTTACAATTAGGCTGTCCTTTTGAAATACTGTTTATACCTTATAGTTAATTTGCTCATCTAACACTGATTGGATGATGGTTTATTGCTAAATATAAGCAGGGGTCTTTTTGGTGTGATAAAGAAGAGGATAGCAGGGCACTGGTGGCTCATTCCTGTAATCTTAGCTACTCAGGAGGCTGAGATCTGAGGATCACAGTTCAAAGCCAGCCTGGGCAGGAAAGTCCATGAAATTCTTATCTCCAATAAACCACTAGAAAACCAGAAGTGGTGCTGTGGCTCAAGCAGTAGATCGCTTGCCTTAAGCTGAGGAGCACAGAGACAGTGCTCAAACCCACAGTTCAAGCCCCGTGACCAACAAAACAACACAAAACAAAAAAAGATGAAGGTGGAATGTCTGCTATTTCATTCTGATAGAAAGAGCTAGGTAAGTGACCTGCAGAGCTGGAGGTAACTGACCTGCAGAGCTGACAGGGCTCTGTGGTGCTGGTTAAATTACAACTATACACCAAAAAGGATGGGTATAATAAATATAGTGGGTTAATACCTTTTACCATCTTTCTGATGTGGATGAGGCTTTCTCTGTGGAAGAAGGAAAAGCCTGCTTCCAATTGTTGGAGGGGTTCCTGCCCCAAAGCAGGAACTTGCATTTGATTTTTTTTTTCTTGTCAGTAGTGGGGCTTGAACTCTGGGCCTGGACACTGTCCCTCAGCTCTTCAATTCAAGGTGAGTGCTCTACCACTTGAGCTACAACACCACTTCCGGTTTTCTAGTTGTTCATTGGAGATGAGTCCCACAAACTTTCCTGCCCCTAGGTTTTCTTTGAACCATGATCCTCAAATCTCAACCTCCTGAGTAGCTAGGATCACAGGCGTGAACCACCGGTGTCCGGCCCCTCGCATTTGATTTTGACAAATAATCAGAATGTGAGCATGGAAGGAAAGGATCAAAAGCCAAGGCCATGGGGGCAAGATAGAATCTGGATGTAGTAAATAGACTGGCTAAATTGTTTCAGCTGAAAGTGTAAGTTTAGGAATAGTAATGTTGATTTTCTTTGTGCAGAATCTGATCTACTGTTCTTTTATGGAAGCAGAGTCTGTAAAGAAATCTTTATTAGTTGTTTATGCCTCACTGGTTCACATGGACAACAGGCTTCAATCTAAATGCAGTATGGCTAAATGTGGCATGCTTGTGTCCTGTTACGTTTGTTGAAAAAGCATTCTGCCTGTCATGTAGTCAGCCTGTTTCAGCCAGCTCTTAAATCAATACATAAGTAAGGAAACCAGGAGACCCAAGGGGACAGAAAGTCCCTGCTATGATGTATATCCAAGAGGTTTCCTTTAAAAAGTACAAAAAAAGTGTTGAAAACTTAGGAGGGTTTAAAGAGTGTAAAGTGCTTGCTTTTGAGCATGCTATTCTTGGACCTGAGCCATTTTCACAGTACCCATGGTGTTTTATGTTTTCTCTAATTTATTGCTGATTTGATTTCATGACCCTTAATCCAGGAAATGCCACCTAAGAAATACACTTAAGAAATTTTCCTGCCATAAATTTTAGATATACAAAAAAAAAAATTTTCATCTCTGGGTATTTCAAACACCTTAAAGAGTGGATTGTGACATCAATACACATAAAGATGGCACTAGAGGGTACTTTTCTCTCCCTCTGATCTGATTACAACTATTATAGGGAGGTTTAGTATGAACACATCACTATTCCCTGGTCATTTACACAAGGAACATTAGCAACTCCTTGCCTATACTGGAAGTCAAAGCTCCTACCTCAGTACACACTGGGATGTTCCCTGTTCCTTCCTAAGATGGAGATTATCAGTTAGCACATTAAGCCCAATATACATAGGTTCCTTTGATACTTGGTGCTTCCTTGTCTCTTCTTCCAGTGAGCAAGCCCCACTGGGTACCCAGACTGAAGTTCATTGTTACCTGAAGTTTCCTTTTGATTCAGGCTCCTGATGATGCCTTCTGATTTGCCATCTCATCCAGCCCTGCCTGTGATTCCACTTTTCTCTTAAACCCATGGCTTTCACTTTGAATTTTCTAGATTATCTGCTTTGGCCCAACATGACTCATATGATGTGTTGGGTTCTTAATATCCTTCTGTACAGAACTCTCTTCTTGCTGTCACATTTCAGGTGACAGAAATGCCTATTTACTAATAGAACTGAAATTCTGCTTTAAGTCTGACTTGGAGAAAAAATGAATGTCTCTTGTTCTGGGTAATATCTTTTTCTTTGAACTTTCATGTAAAATCTGTCATCATTAAAATTCATGAGGAACATATTTTTAAAGAAAAAAACAATAAAAGATAGCAATAAAGGGCCCAAAGCAAAGGTTTACAATCTTACTATTTTTCTTTATCACAAAAGCTATAGTATAGAATTTCCGTAATATCATTAACATATATTCTGTGGAAATGTTACATGGCACTTATAGAAATGTTCATCTAAATATTCAAAAAACATATTGAGTTACAGAGAATTATTTAAGATGCTCAAATTATTTGTTATCCACATTAATGGTAAGCATCTGTGTTTTTATAAACACAAGATTCTTAGGTAGAGTCCAGTAGTTTCCATGTCTATAATAAAACACTGGGGAACTTGTTAAAATGCAAGTTCCAATTGAAGAGGGCTTGTTAAGAACCAGAGAGTCTACATTTTTAACAAGCTGCCAGGTGCAGAAAGTTTGTATGGAGGCTCTAGGCAATAACTTCACCTATATTTTGGGAATCTGAAGGAAATAACATTTACCACACAATCTATGCTCAGTATGAAATATCTGAATGAAGGAGTGAAAAGTAAAAGAAATTAGTAATATGGGGAGATTAATAGTTTATTTTACTAAAAGACTCAGGGCTTACTAGAAAATGAATATAGACAGATTCTTTTCGAAAATGTATTATCCATGCTTAGAGACTGTTAAATGACACTATGTCAGAATTCTGACATAATTAGCTTCACTCAACAGTCTTGTTTTGAAGCCAACTATATACCAGTGTATCTGCTAAGTAATACTGGGAAGACAAATTAATTAGACAGCTATGTGTACAAATAATTTATTTTGTACTCCTATTCATGGAAGCTAATGTTATTTGGGAAATAATAACTCCAAATAATTTTTCTGTTCCATTTATTGTTAAAATTGATCCATCCATTGTGACTGGCAACCATGTCAACTTACTCAACACCAAATGCAATTTTGTAATGAAGCTGACTACTTGTTGAAGAAGCAAAAGCAAGCTCATACAATAACCCATATAGTATTTTCAAGGGATGATGACGATGACAATGAATCTACTACATAGATTAGCAAAGAAAATAAAAGATATTTCTTGAGCATGTAGAACTTTCTAAGTGCAAGAATGTTTTCCTTTCAATTTAGCTCTCTCAACTTTCCTATAAAGCAAAAAAGTATAGATTTTTCCTTTTTGTGTATGATAAATTGAGCCATGACATGAAAGCAAGCAATATTGACTCCTCTGGAGTTTCTTCTCCTATATGTGTTTATCTTTGTGTGTGTGTGTGTGTGTGTGTGTGTGTGTGTGTGTGTGTGTGTGTGTGTGTGTATGTGTGTGTGTGTGTGTGGTAAGAGAGTGATAAAGAAATGTGATGGAGATTTAAAGAGAAGACGCCTCATTTGAATGAAAGGATTAAGCCTTAAAATTACAGTAAGTTGAGAGCATTTAACAGAACAACGGTGCAACCTGGACCCTAATAAAAGCTAAAGAGGAAAATGAGATTTCTTGAGTTTATTTATAAACAAATGACGCTAAGCATTACAATATTAGACCTATGAGAACCAGATATGGTCATGCATACCTGCAGCCCCTACTACTTGGGAGACAGAGAAAGGACGATCTTGGTCTGTGGCCAGCCTAGGACAAAAATCTTAAGATGTTATCCACAAATAACTGGAACCAAAAAGGATTAGGGGCACATCTCATGTGCTAGAGCACTTGCCTCAAAAGAACACAGTGGAGGCCAAACTCCACATGCCCTATTAAAATAATTGTATGTTTTCTGAAAGGGATTACCATGTCAGTGTAAAGTAAGGAGACTAGGTCTAAGCAATATGCCTTGAAGCAATATGCCTTGTCCTTACAACCATCTTGGTGCCTTGCTGCATGGACAGAGCTTTCTACATAGTTCTGAAAAGCTGTAGAAGTAATGGAGGACATTCTTTGGATTACAAATGTATCCTGAGTTGTTAAGCTGAAGGAAAGTCTTAATTCCCATAGATAATTGGGCCTGGATTTCCCCTGATTGTTTCCTTAAGTGACTTTCTTTGCTTGTATTTAATGCCTTTATTAGGTTTAAATATCCTCATCTGGTTTTCTTTGCTTCTATATAACACTTTGTTAGGATAAATTCCTCACACCTTACGTGGTTTTGGCATAGATAGATAGATAGATAGATGTATATATATATATATTGTTTTGTGCTAGCTGCATTTGCAGTTGCTGGTCTTTGAGACAAAAGTCTACCAGTGGTCCACTGGCTCTTCAGAAAAGACTCCCAATGAGGCCTCTTAAGTGGTAGCTTCTCTGTTCCTCACAACTGAGTTCTCTTACAACAAGTACATGTATTTTCTTTGTTTTCTTATATCTCTTCAAATTTTAATCCACTTAATCTTTAGAAAACTGTAATGGAATCTAGGTTGCCATTTTACCACAAATTTAATCCCTCCAAAAAGTTAGAGTAAATATCTTTCCCCAAAGTTATTAGAACTGCGTTAAATAAATAGAGTATTAATTAGATGGAGGAAAAATGCAATTTAACAGGGACAAACAAGTCCCAGGTAACCTGAAAAACGTTAAGTATAGTCCTTAGAAATGGAATAAACTTTGGCCTGGCATTTATTGAAATTTGCAAAGTGAGTAAAAATAGGGCCAAACTTGAAAGGCAGGATCTCCCGGGAGAGAAAAAGTCCAGGATAGTCCTTAAAAGGAGAAGTCTAGAGATAAAGGCCGAGGTAAATTAGGGTTTAAACATCAGATTACTGGAATTTGGTAAATAACAGTGAACTCAGAAAGAGCCAGAAAACCTGGAAGGTGGTTTGGGTGTGATAAGTAAGAAGTCTGGAATGTTTTCTGGTCAATTCTAAAAACCCCAAACCAGGAACTGAACCAAAAGAAGATCGGGGACAAGAACTTTGCCTTGATAACATTGCGTTGGTTACTGGGATTGTAATTGCCACCTGTAATCACTAACTGCTAGCCCTGCTTCTTTGTTCATTACAAAACTACCACTGACCACGTGCAAGTACTCCTCCCCTCCCCGCATGGATCTTGCCTTTAAATACCCTGAGCCATTTGACTTTACTGCTACTTTTCACCATCCCCATACAGTCAGGAGCGGTTGCCATGGCTAATAAAGATTCCTAGCTTCCTAGCCCGATTGACTGAGTGTTTTGGACTGAGTGTTTTGTCGATTATGGGTTCGAGTCCCACCGGCCTCAGGAAATTGGGATACTTCAAAAATGATATAAAAAGTCAAAATAATAAAAACTTTGGTATTTTAGTAGTGGAAAAACAAAACAAATAAAAAGCTTGTAAGTCATAAATTCAGTTCTGTTGTAAGAATTGTAATTTTTTATTTTTTTCAATTTTGGGCCAATTGAGTATTGCACAAAATCTATCAGATTCTAACTTTCAGAAGAAAATATAGAGAGGTTTTGACACTCTGTATACATCCTGTTACAATCATTAGAAACTAAACTTCTACTTGTCATATTCAATTTATATTGTTGCATTTTACACAGAAACAACATATTTCTTAGAACTAAAGGATTTCTTTTTGTTATTATTTGCATTTTTGTTCCTTTAATTATTTCAGAATGCTCTTAATTACATAGTGAATATACTATGACTTCATGTAGCCAGCACAGATCAGAAGGAATATTTCCCCAAGAGTTCAAAGTACTTAACTAATAGCAAGCTATATATCACATCAACAGGTAAGGTTGCTATATCATATACTGTATGATATATTTGACATTTTGCCTAATAATGTATGCCAACTTATATTACTACTATCTGTTTATGATGATTTCTTTTTCTTCATATCGTTTCCAATACTTATTATCTTTACTCTTCAATTGTCATTGTAACACATATGCAGTTGTAACCCATTTCACTTTGATCTGCATTCCCCTGATGACTAGTAGCAAACATTTTATGTAGTCTGTGGCTATTTGTATGTCTTATAAGATATTTATACCTTTATTCATTACAGTGTCGTGTCCAACCACAAGATACAGAAATGAACCAAGCATCCATTGCCAAATGAATAAAGAAAACATAGTATGTACACTCAATAGAATATCAGTGGGCCTCAAAAAACAAATACATCCTCCCATTAGTGACAATATAGAGAAATGAAGAAGACATTATGTGAAAGCAAAAAACTGACTTCCAGAAGGACAAAACCATTCCACTTATGTGAAATCTAAAATTGCTACTTTCATAGAGGCTGAGGAGAGCATAGTGGACGGAAAATGAGGAATTGGTTTGCATTGGGAATAGTCTGTTCTGTGTGAGATGAATAAGCTTTTGAGATCTATTATACAACATAATATTTATACATGTGTATATAATGTTATAGAATTAAAATAAGTTATAGGAAAAAGCTCAAGTTAATAGCTTTTGTGTAAAAGAAATAGTAATAAAAAAATCCACACCATGACAGCCAGCAATCATACAAGCAAACAAAACCCACAAAGCACACAAGGATGTTTTTCAAAGAAATATCTGTATTTCTTATGTTGGATATAGTGATGGTTTTATTGATATGTACATTATGTCCAAACTCTTCAAAATGAATTCAATGTATACAACTTCTACATTTAAATGATAAACTATACCTCCAAAAAGCTAAATAAGTAGCAAAACAATTAGTGAGACAAGTAAAAAGAAATCATGTCTCTGATGTTCTATGCAATAACACCATAAAATTTTCTGTCTAACCTAAATAACCCAAATAGCCCCCTCCAATATTGCTGAAGAAGTACCTTACTATATTAATTACTAATAGAAGTTCCTACATGGGCATTACTTTTAGTCAGGAATGTAAAGCTTGTTTGGTTAAATGGAAAGTTAAATTTAAATGAAGAAAATTTAAATAAGGAAATGGAATTTTTAAAATACTTAGACGGAAAAGTAGACAGATTATGTTCATCATGTCAAGACCAATTATATGTAGCAGAGGGCTTACAAAATTCAATAGGCCAAGAAGTTAACTTAAACGTGTTAAAAATGTCTGCTATAAATCAGTGGGGTGTGGTAGGGTTGGAAAAGGCAGCTTGAACATGATACTAAAAAGTGTTGTAGGCACATTTTGAGCCAAGCAAACCACCTGTGGTTTGGCTATATTTTTATTCATTGACTTGTAATTTGCTGCCACTTATTTTAGGGGATGTGATTAATGTCTGTTTTAAATATCATTTCTTACCTTCACTGACCCACATCTGTTTGCTTATTTCTACTCTAAAACTGTAATAATAATTTATATTATTAAATTGCATTAGCTGTTTAAAAGACAGTGATAATTTGAACTAATTCAAGGAACATATGTTAAATAAAAACTCTATGCCATGCACAGTCTGCTGAGCATGACATCCAGGAAAATGACTCAGGATGATTCGATGTGACATGTTATACCAGCTGTAGGAATAAGCTCCAGTTAGCACTGTGAAGATTAATCCATCCTTCCCTCTTACTCACCTGAATGGTTTAACCTGGTTACCCATGAATCTTTGTCATTTCTGTGGTTTTCATTTGTAAATCATGAACGATAATTATATCCTTAGTTTTGGGAGCTAGATGGAGGGAAGCAATAAGGAGAAGTTACAAGAACAAAGAAAACACACTGTTTTGCTTGTGAGAAATGCAGGATATATGAAATATCCAATGTGACAAGGACTCTGGTTGAACCCCAGCTCCTGAGGGGACTGAGATAAAGCTCTGAAGGCCATGTGGCTCTAGCTGTTGAGTTGAGTTAGCTCTTTCCACTGAGTGAAGAATTCTGAGGAAATTTTAGAGAGAATCAATAGCATGCATCAAGGTCTAAAGATAGCTAAAACCAAAGTGTGTTTCCAAATAGTGTTTTCATGTCCAACCTTCAAAAATCATGATCAAGAAGAAGATCATATTGCTGCAGGAAAGTCTGACATGTCCTTAGCAGTACAAATAACATCATTCTTGTGTATTTACTTATTAAAAAGAATTAAGAGAAACCCATATCTGAAGAAAGCAGAATGGAAGAGTAGGCTGGTGAGTGCTCTCCCTTTACTATCATTTGCACTCACCAGCCTACTTTTCCATTCTGCATTGTTTATTGACAGATTGGGGGAGGAGCAGTAGTATTGATAGAGTGGTATGGGCTTCCTTATGAAACTTTAAACTCATCAGTAGCCTATGGGTGGATCTTCCATGTCAAGAATCTCCCACCACTTCCTACATTCCATTTCAAGTATCTGGAATCACATATGTTTTTGAATATTTTCTTGGTACATATTTTATAATAGAGCCAACTAAGAACAAGATCTTCAAAGCCATGAGTGGGGGGGGGAATTTTTCTTTTTTAAGTTGCTCTGTGCCATGTTCAATTAAATCAAACTGTTATATATTTCTCCCTTTAAGCAAAATTCCTTCCATGATTGCTACTCATTAATCCTCCTAGATCTATACATTAAACAGAAATAATTCCCTTTTCAAGTTTAAAATTGTTTAAGGCTATTACTCTTTTTTTAATTTCATAAGTGACCCAAATCTTTAAATAATTTCTATCTACCCCACCTCTCCCCGCTCAAATCCTAGTTATCTACCTGTCACTGAGAGGATTTGTTGACCAGACAGCAACTTACTTGCTTTGCTTTCTAGTCTTATATTTGTAACAGATACCCTAGGTTCATTAAATTGGTTGGCCAAAGAAATTGCATTTCTTTCTGAAAAAAAGCCTCAATTTTTATTAGTCTTTCCCTCCCTAAACTTACAAAACTAAACAACTGACAAACTTTATTCAACTTTTTAATTGTAGGCTTTTGATGTCTTTCCTATATTCCTTTGGAGTTTAATAGCACCTAATACTTTATTATTTACAACACACATAATAGTGATTTGATTCAAATCCTCAGATGCTCAGTAATCACCTACTGTATAACTGGATGAAGACTAGTTATTGTGAAGAACATACAGATAAGACATAAACCCGTCCTTCTAAGAGTTTGGTGTGTGGAATGGATTGTTGTTCTTAAGACATTTTTATCTTATCAGAAAACCTTATCACATTATACTTGAAAGTGTTTCAATATAGAAGAGTTTGCTTAGTTCTCTTTTATCATATGCACAGTTCTAGTTATAAAGTCAAATCAAAGGTAAGCTTGAAAGAAACTTTTACTTGCAATTTCAAAAAGGGCAAATGTCAATGTTCTGGTACATCTTGGCAGCACCTCATAGAATCATTTTTATTAGAAATATATTTTTTTCGTATTCTAACCTTAACCTTCTGCACCATTCTAAGAACTAACATCTTGCTAGGCCCATGTAAGTCAGCAGTCTTGTCTTGAGTCTGTAGGTCAATGTAATATTTATTTCAGACTCTCAGCTAGCAGTAATTTCTGCAAACCATCTGGAAAGACAATTTACCAGATCCTATCTCCTCTCCTCCGGACTTGTCCAAGATAACAATCAGTCTGCCAAAGGAAGAATCATCCCTTGCCCTTCCCAGAGGAGCCATTTTTGACACTGACTCCTGAATTCATTGGTAAAGTAAACTATGGTTTGGCAGTTTCACCAGACAAACAATATTGACATAGGTAGCTATTGAGACAGATGACTGTTAAGATTGTTGTCTCTATTTATTTGTTAGTCTTCTAACATGCTGATTTGCAGAAAGCCAAAAGTAGTGAGTCACCAGTTTCCCAATTTTTTTTCCCTAGGTCAACATTTGAGGGCTTTGATTCTGAAAGAAAGCAGTGGCTACCATGTCCATGCTTCTGATGATGTAGCCAGCATTAAGACAGTATCACTGAGTTACAAGGTCTGCTGACATAGATTATTTTTCTGAACATGGTAGAGAAAGAATGCTATGTAAATGTTTTACTGAACCATAAATAAAAATCTAAGGTTTGGAAAATCTAGAAAATTCCCTTACTGAAAGAATTTTGATAGAGAATGTTCTTTAGTTAAAACAGAATCAGTTATTCCTATGATAGAAACTCTGAAAGAAAGAGAATAAAAGTTTAAGATTTTTTAAAAAGCAACCAATGAATTTCATTAAATTATGTTGGAATTGGTAAGAATTTTCTCAAAGACTAAAATTTAAAAACACATAGTAGGGGCTGGGAAGGTGGCTCAATGGTAGCGTGCTTGCCTTGCACGCATGAGGCCCTGGGTTCAATTCCTAGGCACCACATAAGCAGAAAAAGCTGCAAGTGGTGATGTGGCTCAAGTGGTAGAGTGTTAGCCTTGACCTGAAGAACTCAGGGACAGGCCCCTTGACCAAACAAACAAACAAACAAAAACAACAAAAAACAAACAAAAACAACCTCCCTCCCCCCAAAAAAACCCACATTAAAAAGTATGTAAAGGCCAGACACTGGTGGCTCATGCCTATAATCCTAGCTACTCAGGAGGCTGAGATCTGAGGATCATGGTTCAAAGCTATGCAGAAAGGTTCCCATGAGACTCTTATTTCGAGTTAACCACTCAAAAACCGGAAGTGGTGTTATGTCTCAAAGTGGTAGAGCACTGGCCTTGAGCAAAAGAGTTCAGGAGCAGTGCCCAGTTCAAGCCCCATGACAGACCAAAAAAAAGTGTTTTAAGATGCTCAAAACAAATGTACTCAACATCTGCCTTATGTAACTGTAACCCCTCTGTACATCACCTTTACAATAAAAAAAATAAAAATTACTTTCATAAAAAATGAAGATGATTCCAATGACTCTTCAAGCTAGACTTACTTCTTGTTGGCTAATAAGTATATCCCCTCTTAACCATGTCTTTTTGATCTGGTTTGCATCTTACAGAAAGTAACACTGTGATACATTACCATTTTGTCCCATGATCATCTTTCTGTCTGTCCTAAAGTACTTTCTGTTCCACTGTGGATTACTGAAGAATAGAAATGCTGGAAAGAATAGCAGTCCTTCAATTAATGTCTCTAAAAGGTGAAGTAAAACGGCTGTGTTTGGGGAGAGAGGGGATCCCAGGAAAGCCTGGGATTTGTTAAATTTGTTAATTTATTTAGAATAGTAAAGAGGTGTTTAGATTTTGGGTTATGGCCATAGATATTCAAGTGACTTGAAATTTAAAAAAAATCTTTCTGAAATTAGTAAGATAGATTTGTGTACCAGGAATGTATTTCATTTAGACATAGAGTACAATTATTATTTTGATTTTTTATTGCTTTTCTGAGTTTCAAATGACTTCATTTGTGAATTTATAAGAAGTCAGGTGTAGAATAATACTTAGCTATCCAAGGAAAATTTTACCTGGTTATCTATTCATTCAACCAATAAACACTTATTACTTACTATATGACAGGAACTTTAATAAATAGTAGGGAAGGAAAATGAAACCTATGGCCTCTTACTTCAAAGTATTCTCCATCTAACGAAGAAAACCTCATTTCCATGGCTCAGACTAAAATGGTATATTTGCATGTATATATGTGTGTGTTTGTGTGTGTGTGTGTGTGTATTTAAATATATACATAATGAGAACACAGAAAAGAGCAAGAGATATTTTCTTGTCCCACTGAGGTAGATGTGGAAGGAGGAACACTTTAATACAGCAAACATTTCTCTGGGAAAATACTTATGGTTCAGAAAACATTTCTCTGGGAAAATACTTATGGTTCAGAAGAGAAGGTACACTGACAATACACTTAATTTTATCATTGTTGCTTCTAATGAAAATAGCAAAAAAAATCCCAAATACCTTATTTTTTGTATTTAAAAAATCCCTTTTCATTTTCAACTCCAAAATCCATCATATAACCATTTCCTTATCTTGTTCTCAACAGATTGATGAGATATATGTTATTGTTAATTGAATGCAAACTACTGAGCTTTTGCACACCAAGGACAGGTGTCTGAATGGGCCTTCCTGTAGAAGTTCAGATTGGGCTCTGGGAAGCAGCTATGACTTTGAGTGAGACCACTCTGGATGGTGTTCTGCCATAAGAATGTAGAACTCCTTCAACAGGAAGTATATAAGGCAAATTATGGAGAGAAAATTACTCTCTTTTCTTCACATTTAAGATGTTTTAATATATAATTCCAGGAATCATGAAGACCTGTGGACTTCAGAAACCAAAATAGAAAAGTAGGTACAATTTTACTAAACTGTGACAACATTCTGATGAGCAATGTGTCCTTCCCCATGTATGCTTTTAGTTACTTTTCTATCAAAATCAGAATGAGGTAAACACTCTTCTGCATGTTGGGGATAGTGGGTTCTTCCAAATCTTGAAGGGAAAGGTCAATGCTGCCTACAAGTCACCTGCTTTCCTTCAAAAATCCATAACTGGGAAGGAGAGAATACTATGTAATTTTGCTAATCACATATGCTACTAAGTAAACAAAGAATACTTTAGGATACATTTGATTTAAAGTCATCACCTTTCATAATTATTTCATTCTGCATCATAATTTCCTAAATAGGCAATGTAATTACAGGTTGAAAATCCCATAATCACATGTATTTAGGTTAATTATGAAAACCATTAATTACTGTTGAACTACTGAAATGTTAACCTGTGCAAGTAAAGTGCTTGTAGAAAAGTATCTAGGGTTTTAAAAATTATACCATATAACAAAAATATTTAATGTAATAAAGATTAATCTTATATGAATTGTAGGAAAGCAAGAAAAATGTACTTCACTTTTCAGCATTTAAACAAATTCCCTTAGTATTCATTTCATGCTGACTTCAAGATGATCACAGAATTATGTTTGAATGAATTTATGATTTAAAATTTATGTCTATCCACTGAGCAGAAATAAGTGCCTTAAGATGGAATTAACTAGCATATATAATATCCCTAAATCATGAATGCTTCCTAATGGAAACACAATGAAGATGAACTAAGATATTCATAAATTATATTTTTAATAATAAACTCAGAATCATTTAGTCATTTAGAAATGTCTTTGGCAAGTAAAAAGATGTTTCCATTTACAAAGGAATATAAAAACATCCATAAGGACGTTCTTTTGATAACATTTTGTTTGGAGTTAAAATGGACAAAGGGCGAACCAATGCAACTGTCATAAGACAGTATGTTGGAAATGAACTTTGCAACTTGGAGAAGGGGTAGTGGGGGAGGGGTAGTGGGGGGGGTGGGAAAGTGGGAGAAAAATGAGGGAGAGGTTAACAATGTTTGACAAGAAATGTACTCACTATTTTACATAAGTAACAGTAAGCCTTTTGTACATCACCTTGATAATAAAATTAAATTTAAAGATAAAATATATACTAGTTCTTTTATTGGAGCCAACAGAAAGAATGGTGTCATACCACAGTTGTTCTGAGGACAAAAACTTATTACTTATTTATTTATTGTTCCTGAATATGCATATATTCTTTTTTTTTTTACCTGAGGGCCAATGGAATAGAATCGAAAACATAGAAATGAGCCCACAGTCCTATAGCCACCTAATCCTAAATAAGGGAGCTAAAAAAATAGGATGGAAGAAAGACAGCCTCTTCAGTAAATGGTGCTGGCAAAATTGGTTAATCATTTGTAGAAAACTAAAGCTAGATTAGTATATATCACCCTGCACCAGAATCAACTCCAAATGGATCAAAGACCTCGGAGTCAAAGCAGACACCCTGAAAATATTTTTGTACATTTTTTTATTGTAAAAATACTGTACAGAGGGATTACAGTTACATGAGCAAGGTAATGAGTACATTTCCTATTGAGCATTGTTGCCTCCTCCTTTGTTTTCCTCCTACCATCCTTTCCCTCCCACCTCCACAACTACACCCTCCAGCCCCCCCTGAAGATAAGATGGTCCTTAAAAGAAATTTAAACTGTTGGTCAATTGCTACAGGATGTGTGTGTGTGTGGGGGGGAGAACAATAGATAGTAAAACATTTTATTTGGCTTAGATATCTTGCATGGATATGGGTAGCATCAACAATGTTTAAGTTATGTTTGGATATTGAAATATACAGATAAAATTGGGATTAATTCAAAATAATACATGTACAATTTGACATTCTTTTCACTCCAGGTTGGCATTAAGCTACCTTAGCCATAACTCCAATTGCACAATTTAACATTTTAACCTAAAATGTAAGTATAAACCTAGTTTAGTCACCAAACTTTAGGCATAAGACAAAAGTGATATTTTTGATATTTTGAAATTTTTGAGTGGATTTAATATCTCTCTTTAAAAATGAAGTAAAATTTAGGTAAAGCAAAACTAAGGAAACTTGCTAAATAATTACAATATCATCATTTTGCCTGAATCCCAAAACTTCAGGGTAAAGGTGAAAGATTTAAGGCTAGCCTGGGCTGCATAGCAAGACCCAGTCCCCAGAAAACCAAAACCTTAAAACAAAAACACAACATTAAGTATGGGGAGTTCAATAGAACCTGCTCCTCTGTGGCCTGTTGTACTTGGTTTCTTCATGGTGACTTTAGTGCTTGGCTGATAATCACCAGTCTTAAGTTGCTTTTCCACTCCAATGTGCTGAATGTCACAGTAACCACACTAACATATTTAACTGTATGAAATTTGAGTTGCATGCATTCTTGTAAAAAATGTGAAGTATTTCATATGTTGCATTACTAATGTAATATAAATTACACTTATAACTCATTCTGATTATTCAGCCTATATTTTCAACACTCATGGATGTGAGAAATTTACATGTTTCCTTTAATGCTATGTGGTAGCATTCGTTGATGTGAATATACAGAACTTAGTACATTCAGTACAAAAAGTGAGTACCTGCCACTACAAACACTAATACTAGTGATGCATTGTTTTATATATTTAAAAATCACTGTGTTTCTTTGGAGTGCAAGATGTTCTCTTATAGTTATTCAGGAAGGAAACTGTTGGCTCATGGCAAGTTGTATTTCCTTCTAGAATATGATTCTACCACCAGCACATAAGGGATTCTATATTTGCACACCTTCTCCCACATTTTTCATTTTCCAGTATTCCAATTTTTGTCCATAAAAATAGTCAAAATAATGGCTCATTTTATCTTTAAAAAGCTTCTGTATTTTTGAATGGTTATAGATTTACTTCAAGTTAGTAAATAATACAGATAAGTGTCTATGCACCTGTTGTCCCATTTTCCCTACTGCTAATAAAAGCACATTTATCAAAGCTAGAGAATCAACACTGACACTAACTAAACTATTAACTAAAGTATAGATTTTCATTTAGAGCACACTTTTCTTTACATTGGTCTTTACCGATTCCAGAAATCACTCTGGAATACAACATTGCATTTATAATTTCATTACCTAATCCCCTTAGCTGGCAAAGTTCTTCAAGACTACTGGCCAAGTGTATTGTAAAATGGGCCTAATTTTAGTTACTTAGAATGTTGATACCTAGAAGATCTTGGTTCAAAGACAAACCCAGCAGAACAGTCTGAAAAACTCTAAACAAACTTGAGACCTGAGTTCAAGCTCCAATATTGACAACAACAATAACAGCAACAAAAATAAATGTATATAATTTAAGCTCACTCAATGTTTTCTCCCATTAGACATGTTTCAGCTTTAGGAATGACAGAGTGGAGGTGAGAATCTCTTCTCATTGTATCATATCAAGTAAAAATAATATTAATTTGACCATGACTGATGAATCCCTTTAGTAATCTAAACTTTATTTTTTATTTTAGTGATATGTTGACTGTTATATAAATTGCTGTTCTTGTCCTTGAAAAATTTTCCTTTGGGGAAGGTAATTTTAAAAATGTTTTCTAGGTGATAACAGTTGATAACTTTATTGTATTCTATTAGTTTTTACTTCAGTTTTAGATATTATAGATATCTTATGTGGTTGCAATTTTCCTGCTTATTCATTTAATTCTTCATTAAACCAGCATTTTCCCCCTAAACAGTATTTATTGTGCTAAAACTTCTGATGTTTAAGAAATAACCTCTACTCTTAGATCACAGAGCTAATCTGAACTTTCTTCTTTGGAAAGTAAAATAAGCAAAAAACAAATCAAGAATTTAAGAGGTGCGTGTACAGGCAGCATTGTCAGGGAGGTTAGGGTACACCTAGCTGGGAAAATGGCGTTGGAACAACTTTAAATTAGGAGAGTCATTAGCTGCATAAATATCTGGGGGAAAAGCTTCCATCAGAGTCCTGCAGAACTCTCTGCAGCCATATTAAGAACAGACTCCAATCACTATGAGAAATGATGGCTTAGCCCAGCAAAGGAACTAGACAATTTTGAGATAAAATTGGAAGAGAAGGAGTATAGATAAAATAGCTCACCTTTCTTTTTGTAAAATAAACAGATGAGTTCCTTGTATATTTCTGAAACTTAAATTCTTAAGATATAATCAATCTCTTTGTACAAGGATGTACTCAAAAGGATAAATACAACTTAATTTACTAGGATAAATGTAATGTCATAAGGATAAATACAGTTTAATTAGATAGGTTATTAAAATAACAAGGGGTACAGGATGAAGCCAGATTTAGAACAAACACAACTAATTTAAGTTTGTTTATTACGACAGACAAGTAAGTACCAGCATAATGCAAAGTTACCTTTCACACGTTGGTAAAGTGTGCCTGGCAGCAGCCTGGTTCACAGGAGAAATAGAGAAAAGCAGTCAATGAGGCAGGGAAGGTGAGAGGTTCAGTCAAGAGAGGATTCCTGCCGGGCGCCGGTGGCTCAGGCCTGTAATCCTAGCTACAGGAGGCTGAGATCTGAGGATCGCGGTTCAAAGCCAGCCCGGGCAGGAAAGTCTGCGAGACTCTTATCTTCAATAAACCACTAGAAAACTGGAAGTGGCGCTGTGGCTCAAGTGGTAGAGCGCTTGGCTTGAGATTTAAGAGCTGAGGGACAGCGCCCAGGCCCAGAGTTCAAGCCCCACGACTGACAAAAAAAAAAACCAAAAAAAAAAAAAAGAAAGGATTCCTTTCTATGCTGGCTCATGTACACATCTAACTATGAAAATGTATACAGATTACTCTGATATTCATTTTCTTTGAGAAATACATCTTAATTACATCTATGGAATTGTGTCAAAGATCAGTATATGTATGAATACAGATACAGGTATATAATTTTATACCTAACCCTGTATCTCTCTTGTGAATACATAGAATTTTCTTAATATTATTTCCTTAATATTATTCATGTCATATTAAATATTATAAGTTATCAACAGATGGAAAAGAACTGATATAGCAAATCTTCAGAGGATGTGTTTAAATTATATGAGAATACTATGCCATCTTGTGTATCACACTGAGCACCAATGGATAACTTTAGTATCTGCCAGAGATCCTGACTCAATCTTCTGCAGACAGATAATAAAAAATATATTTGCATACTATCTCTATACATGTATATACACATAGTATATTCATATACTAAAAATCATATGTATTATATGAATAATATAATATTAAATTATTTTCAAGAATTACCACACAATTCCTTTCAAAGTTTACATTTTTGTTTTTGTGTGTTAAATTTCAGTACTCTCAATTAACAATACTGTATGGACTATTTTCCTTTTTGCTTTAAAATTCAAAAACTAAGGGATAATTATGGGAATGTTCTTATTTATTTATTTATTTATTTATTTTGGGTCCGGTCATGGGGACTGAACTCTGGGCCTGGGCATTGTCCCTCAGCAATTCAGCTTAAGGCTAGCGCTCTACCAACTTGAGCCACAGCACCACTTCCGGCTTTTTTCTTTTTTGCTTATGTGGTGCTGAGGAATCGAACCCAGGGCCTCAGGCATGCAAGGCAAGCGCTCTACCACTGAGCCACCTTCCCAGCCCAATTATGGGAATGTTCTATGGGAATGTTTTTTCCAAGATTAGCACTTGCATTCATATCTTTTCTTTTGGCTCTTTCATCCTTTTTTTAAAAATTAAATTTAATTGTATTGTAAAGGTGATGTACAGAGGGGGTGACAGTTAAATAAGTAAGGTAATGAGTACATTTCTTGTTAAACAGTGTTGCCCCTTCCCTTGTTTTCTCCTACATTTCCTCCTCCTGACTCCCCTTACCCCCAAATTGTAAAGTTCTTTTCCACTGTAGTATCTTGTGAGTATCACTGTTACATTGGTTCATCCTTTGTCCTTTCTCTCACCATTTGTGATTCCTCAAAAAATACATATATATATATATATATATATATATATATATATATATATATATATATACACAAGACACAGGGTATCAAAGTAAAAAACAGTGACAATAGAGGATAAACCAAAGGTGACCAGGAAGCAAAAGAAAAAAGAAATAACTTCACATAGTACATTAAAAAAGAAAAAAATAATCACTTGTTTCCATATCTTGGAGTTCATTCTATTAGCATCATTTTATATGATTATATATCTCTTGTACACATGTACATATTATACTTTGTACTCTTGTTATCCTCTGCTAGGACTATCTTAGACATAAAATAATTATTACAAATGAGAGAAACTATGAATCTTATGTTTCTTTGGGTCTGGCTTACTTCACTTAATATGATTTTTTCCCAAGTCTTTCCATTTACTTAGGAATTGGGCAATGTCACACTTTGTGATGGAAGCATAGAATTCCATTGTGCACATATCCCATTTATTCATCTACTGAGGGGCATCTGGGTTGGTTCCATATCTTAGCTATGGTAAATAATGCTGCAATGAACATGGTTGTGCTGGTAGCATTCTTTATGTTCATTTGGGTAAATGCCAAGGAGTGGGATTACTGGATTATAAGAGAGCTCTATGTTTAGTCTTTTGAGGAATCTCCATACTGCTTTTCAGAGTGTTTGAATCAGCTTACATTCCCAGCAATGGTAGGCCACATCAGCTCCAGCTAATATTTGTTTTCTTGATAATGGCCAGTGCAACTGGGGTGAGGTGGAATCTCAATGTAGTTTTGATTTGCATTTCTTTTATGGTCGAGGATGTTGAACGTTTCTTCATGTGTGTATTAGCTATTTTTATTTCCTCTCCAGAGAAGTCTCTTTTTAATTCTTTTTTTCTTCTTCTTTATATCTATATATATGTATATATTTATTTATTTATCGCAAAAATGTTGTACAGAGGGGTTACAGTTACATGAGTAGCGAGCATTGTTACCTCCTTCTTTGTTTTCCCCTACTATCACTTCCCTGCTCACCTCACCAACTCCTCCCACCCCCCCCACCCCAACATTGTAAAGTTTGTTTTCAACGTAGTGTCCTGTACAACTCTTTGTCACAATGGGCCAGCCTGAATCCCTGTTTAAGCATTCCGTAATATCCTTCCCCTCCCCAAATTACAAAAATGTATATACAAGATGCAGAATATTGGCATCAAATCCAGTGAAAACAGGGGTTATATCATGAGGGAAGAACATACAAAAGGAACAAAAGAATCACGTAGTGCATTGTAAGTATATTAAAAACACTAGCAAGCAAGAAAAAAGGACTTGTGTCCCTGTCTTGGGATACATTCTGCTTAACATTATCTCATGTGGTCATATGTACATAGCCTTTGACCTTCTCTGCTTGTCCTAGACATGTACTAGTCATTGCAAACAAGGGAAATCATGGGACCTATGTTTCTTTGGGCCTGTCTTACTTCACTCAATATAATTTTTTCCAAGTCTTTACATTTCCTAGGAAATGATGTCATTCTTTGTGATGGAGGCATAGAATTCCATTGTATATATTTGTGTGTGTGTATATATATATATATATACACACATATATATATATCACATTTTCTTGATCCATTCATCTACTGAGGGCCATTGGGGTTGGTTCCATATCTTAGCTATGGTAAATAATGCTGTGATAAACATGATTGTGCTGGTAGCTTTGGAATAACCTTGTTTGTGATCTTTTGGGTAAATGCCCAAAAGTGGGATTGCTGGGTCATAAGGGAGCTCTATGTGGAGTCTTTTGAGGAAACTCCATACTGCTTTCCAGAGTGGTTGAACAAGTTTAAGTTCCCACCAACAATCCAGTAGGGTTCCCTATTGGCCATATCCCCTCCAGCATCTGTTGTTATTAGATTTAATGATTATAGCAATTCTAACTGGGGTGAGGTGGAATCTCAACACTGTCTTGATTTGCATTTCGTTTATGGCTAGAGAAGTGTGTCTATTAGCCATTCTTATTTCCTCTTTAGGACCAATGGAATAGGACTGAAGACCCAGAAATGAACCCACAGACCTGTAGCCACCTAATCATTGATAAGGGAGCTGGCAAAATTGTTAAACACTTGTAGAAAACTAAAGCTAGGTCCTTATATATCACCCTGCATCAGAATCAACTCCAAATGGACCAAAGACCTTGAAATAAAACAGACTCCATGAAAGCATTACAGAAAGAATAGGAGAAACTAGGGCTCCTTGGCACATGCCAACATTTTCTTAATAGAGACCAGAAGCGCAACAAATCAAAGAAAGGTTGGACAAATGGGATTGCATGAAGCTGTAGAGCTTCTGCATGGCAAAGGACATAGCTAGCAAGATCAATAGAAAGCCCACAGATTGGGAGAAGATCTTCACTAGCCATATAACAGACAAGGGTCTCATATCTAAAATATACTTGGAATTCAAAAAACTAAATCCCCCAACAACAAATCTCAAAGAAACAACTGCCCGATTAATAAATAGGCTAAAGACTTAAAGAAAGCCTTCTTTTTAATTCTTTAGCACGCTTTTTAATGGGGTGGTGTCTCTTTGAGGATTTGTTATTGGGCTGTTTAATGTTTTGAGCTCTAGGTATATTTTTGACATGAAGCCCTTGGTCTGTTGTATAGCTAATGAAGATCTTCTCCCAATCTGTGGGATTTCTATTTATCTTACTAGCTATCCTTTGCCATGCAGAAACTCCACAGTTTGATGCAATCCCATTTATCCAGCTTTCCTTCCTTCCTTCCTTCCTTCCTTCCTTCCTTTCCTTCCTTCCCTCCTTCCTTCCTTCCTTCCTTCCTTCCTTCCTTCCTTCTTTCTTTCTTTCTTTCCATTTTTCTTTCTCTCTTCTCTCTTCTCCTTCCCTTCCATTCCCTTTCATTACCTTTCTCCCTCCCTTCCTTTCTTCCTTTGTCCTTTCCCTTCCTTTCTTATCTTTTGTTGTGGTGCTGCTGGATATCAAACTCAAATGCAGTGCTTACTAAGTGTCAGTCAAGTAGTCTACAACTGAGCTACTTTCTCTGTCCTGCTTTTCTATTTTAAAATTTTAGGATAATTATACATTTTATCTTGCTTTTTGTACATTCAGTTTAAATCTATTCAATGTGCTGTGTATTAATTGACTAGAATATAACTGCATTATCGTAATTAATAGAAATGCATTTTTAATAAATTCTACTCGATATTCTAATGATGAATAGATAGGACTATAATAATGTAGACCTCAGAAACAGGAACTGAATGGTGGATGAATACAGTCATACTCAATGTGCATATGTGAAAATGAAGCTAGAAAACTTGTATAGGATTTGGGGGGTTGGCATAGATTGGGAGGATGATGGAAGGGAGGACACTGACCACAAATTGACATGTTGAATTGACAGGCCATTGTGCAAGTATTTAAAGATAGTGTAAATAAGTAAATGAATAGAACTAAGAACAGAAAAGGGACTAGTCACATCTCTTGCCAGTTACCTCTGTGTCTTTTTCATTCTTATGTAACTGGCTTCCTCTGCTTCTTCATTTCCCAAGCTGGATGTAGCAGGTGTTCATATAGAAGGACTTTAGAGCTTCAGTTTATGGACCAACTCATAAAAGAGAGTTAACCACAGCCAAAGAGAGCATACCACAGCTTCTTACTGTTGTTGCTCCTATAATCTTGATGTGATAGATTCATTGAGATAGCACCTCAACTTCTCACTTAAAGGAAGTGAGTTTAAGGGTTCTTTACCATTGAATTTTCTAAATATATTTTTTCCTTTGTAGTTTGCTTAAACAACCATTCCATGTATCTGATGTGAAATAAAAGTTAAGGAATACATATGAACACACACACATACACACACACACACACACAAAAGCAGAAAACAAATATACATATAATCAGTTTGATCCAATTGGCCAGTTTATGACTAAACTAGACTTACTAAATCATTATTTACTTTCAGCTTGATATATGGTATAAATTCATTGAATAAATTTGCCATGGAATTGGGTTAACACTATGTGAGCAGTCACTTCATTTAAGTTCCTTAAGTTACATTTCCTTGACAATAAAAGGTTGAGGTCATAACACACAAGTCAGCTTTGAAACCCATCACCTACAATATGCCCTACCTCCAGAGCACTCCTTTTTTTCCCTTTGTACTATTCCCTATTACCAGTCAATGTGAGTTGTTGGAAATTTGTGGGACATTTGAAAAGATGAACAATATACAACAGAATCTCCCTTGTTTCAATTTGGAAGTGATCTACATTTGTTCTTCTCTAACAGCAGACCACCTGTATCTGATACAACTGGATGTCTTATTTGACAGTAGTGACATTTAATTGAGACACTGCTTTTCCATTTAGTAGTAAATGGAAAACTAAACAATGTAGATTGCTCAATTTTAGGTTATTGTAGGCTGCGGTGTGAAACCTTGGCTAATGGGCAAAATTAATGTAGTAGGAACTCCTAGACAAGGAGACTAAAAATGGTAAGAGGAGGCCTACTAAGAGCAACTCAATCCTATCTTCGATAATGGGTAGCCTGAATGCCTATATCCATCAGAATCTACTCCCTAGGGAAGCAATGACAGGAATAGGTAAGAATTTAGGGTTATCCAAGCCCCGAAGATCTGTGTTTGCTATCAATGTCCTTTTCACTCAAGCAGAGAAATGGTAGACATGATAGTATACTTTAGTTTACAATTTAAAAAAAGTGTCATTTCTCTCACTACTTATCATGTAGTGAGTAGGACTTCTAGTCTACTTTTTCAGTCTTAGCACCCACCTTATGAACATGAAAAGACACACAGATGGAAGTATCTCTTCACTTTTTCTCTTCTGAGTAAATTCAGTATTACTCCTAGAAACAGAGGGAAACATGCAGTGAACTTCATTGGTGATGGGTTGTAAATGAAATTTTAAATAGCAAAGCTACTATCTATCATCTCTATTATAATAGTATGCTACAGCTCAAGTCACCCATTCAAGTTATCCATTGTTGTTCATTCATGAGTAGCCTTGAACTCCTTCCTCTACTAGGAAATCACCATTCTAGATAGAAACTTTGTTGAACTTATAGTTCAGGCAAAAGCTCTAGTTTGGGTAATAATATCTAATACTACTGGTTTTACTGTTTGCTGTTGTGTTTCTTAGCAATTGAGGTCGAATAAAGAATATGAAATGTTTTGATGCAATCTATTCATCAAGAAGATGAATTACTGCAAAGTTGATGTGTTTGCTTTGAAGTAGTATGTGATGAAAAATTTAAACTGAAAGAACTGTTTATATATCACTTCAAACAAAGAAAAAAGAAATTAGGATGGGTGATAGACTTGTAAGTACTGTTTCAATCTCCATAAGTGAAGGAGAAAATAAAATTAGTCTGTTCCCAAGAATCTTCACATCCATCAAGGTGACAATTCTGTATTAGTTTCTTTTTGTTCCCTTCCCCATTATCTCCCCTATCCAAGTTGTCTGTGGAGTGGCTTGTTCCTATGGGTTCCTTTTGGGACCTGCATTGATAACTGTGACAGGTAAAGATCTATGTAATATCTTTACTGTACCTAGTTTCTTCTGTCAGATTTTTCCCTTGCTTTCATCTAAAACTGAACAAAGAAGGAACCCTTCAGTCTTGAGCAAGCTCCTTGTCCCAAATAGATTGTTGTTTCAAAATCATCTTATATCTGCCCTTGTGTTAGGATCAGAAACAAGTATGTCATTGAAGAGTTTCAAGATTGAAAACATGCTCCGAAACATAGCTTCTAAGTTTGAGAGTAGACCAAGGATTTGAAATTGAGACAATCATGGCAAGAGACAAGAGAGTCTGAGATGAATGAATCCAATTTGGGAAGGATAACTAGACAGAAAGGCAAGCAGGGGTCTGTAATCCAAGAGGCACAGTGGGGAAGTACTAAAGCCAAGAATGGATCTGTCTAAGTATCATCTTTTCTATTGAGGAAGACATTCTAATTCAATGATGTTATAATAGATACTTTTCTCATTGCTGCCATAAAACACTGACAGACACAGTTTAAGGAAGAATTGATTTTGGTTCACCGTTTCAGAGGGTTCAGTCTATGGATGCATGGCCATGTGTGCTTATTCAATAACATTCTGGCATGTGGCAGAGGAACTTCTTCACCTCATAACACACAAGAAGCAGAAAGAATGAAGGGGCCAAGCAAGATATGGCTCACAGGAATCCTCCCCTGTCACCTACTTCCTTCAACTATATCTCATTTCCTACCTTTTACTACCTCCCAATAACGCCAATATATTTTGAGTCTATTAAGGGATAAACCCATTCCTTTGGTCAGAATTTTCAGGATCTAATTGTCTCTGTATCCTCTATCACAGATATAACCAGACCTGTACCTAACTAGTCTCCGAGGTATTTCTTAATCCATTCAAGCCATCCATTAAGATTAAACTGCACATAATACTTTGGAGAAAATTATAAACTATTCATGTTTTCTGGAACATACATTATGGTGTCATTAGGAGTTCATCATCACTATCCCTTTAGACAGTCTTTCTGATATTCTGCTATGAACTGTTCTCTCTCCTTTCCAAAAATCTTGAGATATTTTATTCTTTGCTAATGCCAAAGCAATACGCATAGAAGGCCATAGACCAAAGTTTATTGTTTTAAAAAAGTCTTGTAATTTTGACGTACAAAAGAAATTGGGTTTGTCAACCTTTAGTCAGAGTTTTAAGTTTCTTCCTTCATGTGTGGAAGCAGGGTCATGCTCTATGTAGTGAGGTTTCAATCTCACAGCTGATATGTAATGGAACTGAGGAATTCCTACTTCCCACATTACAAATTCCATGTTTAAATATGTTTAGGCACACAGACGTTATCGTGTTTCCTTTATCTGCAGTATACACTATAGCAACATGTTGTAGCCTAGGAACAATAGGTTGTCACATACTATATGGACACATATGAAGGCAAGTAATAGCTATATAATCTAGCATATTGTAAATGTACTCTATGATTTTCACACAATGAAGCTACTTGCCATGCA
The DNA here is from genome assembly GCF_019054845.1 of Dipodomys spectabilis. NCBI lineage: Eukaryota > Metazoa > Chordata > Mammalia > Rodentia > Heteromyidae > Dipodomys > Dipodomys spectabilis. The sequence goes on along the minus strand of NW_024870678.1, from coordinate 6,249,883 downwards.
TGCCTGAGTACGTATTCCAGTATTCAGTGACACACAATGTAATCAATGTAATCCAAAGTTAAGAATTTCCTTCTTCCCACTTTGCTTCTGAGATCCTTTGCTGTCTTCATTATTGCATATGTTTACAACCAACTACACTGAGCAAAGGTGTTGGGGCAAATGAATCATCAGAATGTCCTGGTCTTGGCATATTTCCTCAGAGGAACAATATAAAGAAAGGAAGAAGGAAGTCAGGTGGGGAGAAAGTATGGAAGAACAATTCATTCATTGGGGCTTCTTCTGAGTTAGGTACATTTTCCACCATTATACTTTTTGAATCTTTTTCAGATTCTTGAGCTATAGATGATTATCCCAATTTTAGAAACAAGGATGTAAAAAATTATAGAAATTGAGAGAAAAAAATTCTGATCATAGGCAATGGGGTGAAAGGAAAGCGCATAGAGAAGAAGTTCGGGAAATTATAGTTCATCTAATCACATTATCCGAAGTTGATTTTCACCGATTTTCCTAGGCTATATAATTATTGAAAGTCTTGTTTGGGAAGCTGAGGAAGCTGAGGAAATCAGGGCTCTCCCAATAATCACTGGTACAGGTGACAAGCATGTGGGAGGGGCCTAGTAGGCTCCAGTATGTAATCAGGATACAAGGAAAGACATGTGACTCCCATTTAGTCTCTCAGCCTCCACCAAAAACTTACCAAAACCCCTCTTTCTATTTCAAGGCATCATTGTGTGTGTGTTTCAGTTGTAGGATGTGTGAGAAAAGAGACTACCTAGCTAACAAAAGTCTCTGCAGAATGTGGGCTAAAGATGGGATGGACTGCATATTTTGCAAGCTCACTGTTCAAAAAGGATCTAGAGTATTGAGACAATCATGGCAGAGGTTTAATCCATGCATACACTTTCTGAGCATGTGGCTTCATGCAATTTCATATGCGTACTCAGGAAGCTAGGCCTAGATGGAGAGGAGTTTGATAGACAGCATGAACCATGAACCAGGAACATCTGCTTAGATTCTTTCTCATTGAAGGGGCAAAAAAAAATCATCAATCTGCTATTCTATCATTTATCAAGCATTTGGTAATTCTCTCTACTATTTGAAGAGCTATTGCCCTGAGATCTGGCTTTTACACCTCAGTCTATGGTATTTTATTTACCCCCTTTCAGGAGGGACTTCATTGAGTTCTATCTTGCTTTGATAGCTTATCTCAGATTCAATTTCCCCTCTAAATTACCTGATAAAACCAGGTAATTTGGGCATTTTTCTCTTTCTGTATTTATGTTCTTGATACCATTCAACTTAGTAGTTTGTTTAATCTATTTTATGTGTAATTATTTAACTTTTAAGATGTCTATATCCTGCAAAGGGCTGCATAACTCTTGGAGATTGGTTTCTACAAAACATTAGTACCTTGCGGATTTAAAGCTAAGGGAGAAAACGCCAGCAGGTTTGGATGGAATTGGCATCTCCCTCCCTTCTTCAATAGCATTCTGAGAGCCTGGAAATGCCAGGGTGTACAAGCCCTCGTGGCGGGTCCTGACCTAAATGTCGCTAAAATAATTTCTGAGAGTTCACAGGCAAGAGTGGGCTGATTTCCCTAGAGCTGCCTTGCTAGGCATGGTTCACAGCACACACACAGAAGATGTCTATGGGGGTTAATTGTTTTATAATTGCACTTAATCAAAATGCCACTGATAGAACCAGATGAAAAGCTATGGACCAGCCTGGCAAAGAGAAATGTGGCTCTCTGTTTTTCCTTTCCCCCTCTTATGAAGGACAAGGACTTTGGAGAGGGCATCACAGGTAAGAAGGAACCTGAGTAAACAGCCCCTCCTCTGTAGGATGATGGGGGGGGGCGGGCTGATACCATGCAGGGTGTGTGAATAGATATTAGGCAACAATACTGCACTGCACATTTATCCATATTCTCTTCCAGACACCACACACTGCTTGCATTACAATAGCTGTTCAGCTGTAGAGGCACTTATAATTATGCACAGTTGAAATCTCTCTGAGCCACTCTCCTCTCTGCTGCAGTCTTTTAGGAGGCAAATGTATAATACACTTGGTTCTCCCCATGCATTTTGACAACTTTTAAAAAGACATCAGGATAATGTTTGCATGCATTATGTGGCTAGAAGAATGAAAACCCCATTACAAGATGTGAAATTACTAGGCTCTCTTAAAGTGACATAAATCAGGCCCATTTGGTATCAGCACTTCAGGCACACTCCTGTTACAGGCACCAAGCACAGTATGCAAATATTAAGTGTTGTTTCTTCCTGGCAAAGAGGCAAAAGCCCAGACAGAAGGGCTGAGAATACAGCTACTCAAAGATGATAACCAAAGATGCTAAAATACACTTCTCTTTGTGGATGCAAGCCAGCAGTTGGCTTTATTTTAACTGCCAACAACCATATCAGCTGCATGGTGTCTTATTGATCTGAGGGTTTATATTCTAATCTAATGGAGTATAAACCAGATGAGATGTTTATGACCTCTGCCCTTCCTCTGAGCCGATAGTAATGTGCACTTGGCTCTGTGTAATAGGACTATAATTCCCCACACTCTCCCAGCATGTCTTCTCCAAGAAATGATGTTATCATGATTTAGTAACATCAGCAGCAATCTGGGGTGAAATTATCTTTATGTGTGGAAGTGTATACTCGATTCTTTAGATTATGCTGGGTTAAAATTTTAATGATAATGCTTGATTTAGGGACATTATTTTCTGTGTTCAAAGGTGAAACCCTCAGTTTCATTCTTTTCTTTTCTTTCTTTCTTTCTTGTCGGTCATGGGGCTTGAACTCTGGGCCTGGGTGCTATCCCTCAGCTCTTAAGCTCAAGGCAAGTGCTCTACCACTTGAGCCACAGTGCCACTTCTGGTTTTCTGAGTGTTTGAACTGTGATCCTCAGATCTCAGTTTCCTGAGTAGCTAGGATTACAGGGGTGAGCCACTGAACGCCTGGCGAGTATCATTCTTTAAAATGCTTTTTACAAGTAGCTTTACTGTCTTAGACGTTCACATCATAAAATAAAGTATAGTATAAGATTATGATTTCTTAATAAAATGTAAAATACAAAAGCTGAATAGTTTAAGTAAAAATATTGAGACATATACTTTCTGATTTTTTCTGTTCAAGTGATCCTTGTCTGACCTATCTTAATATTTCCTGTTTATCAAAGATACCTATGTGAACATTATTTTAAGGGTATTTATGTGGGCACACCTGTGCATTTGTATGATGTTGTACTATCAGATAATAAAATGATATATTTTGAATAATTTCTATGATAAAACTGGAATGCCAAAAAATAACCAATATGTCCTTTCTTGTATTCCATTTCCTATAAAAAATTGTATATGCAAATTACTTTTGTTGTTTTAAAAGGCAAAGTCAGAGGAAAAGGATAAGTTTCTATCTATAAACCTAGTTTTAGCTCAGTTTTTTTCTGCACTGTTTTGTTGGTCTAGCTACAAAAAATGAAATGAAGCTCTGAAAACACACATCTGCATATGTTCATGCATGTACATATGTGAGCACAAATATATACAATGTATGCTTTTACATGTGCACCTACTTTTGCAAGTGTTTGTAAATACCTGCCTGGTTTTTGTTTATGTGCACATGCATGCATGTGTATTTGTGTTTATATGGTATGTGCATGCGTGTTTGTGTACATAGTGTGAATATGTATATGCACATGTATTATAGCAGCTGAGAATAAGACATATTCAGCTAATTTTCAAGTCATCATAAATTCACTGAGCATACACTTATCCCTTCTAGACACATGGGATACAAAAATGAGTTTAATTCTGTTCTGGACCTTTAAAATGTCAGAGTAGAATAAGAGAGACACCTTGCCCATAAAAAGCAATTGAGCAATGAAATGCTTTGTTTTATGAACAGAGTGCTTGGTTAGCAGATAGGATAAATTTATATGTTCTGAAAAATGATGGATAATAGAAAAAGATGTTGGTAACATGGGCGATAGCCTCAAGGCTTAAGCAAAACTTTACCTTTAGGAAAAATGAGAAGAAAGTAAATTAGATAGACTTCATAGGGTGAAGAGGAAAATGGAATTGTAACAGTGCCTGCTAAAGTTATGATGATATAAATGATGATGATGATGTAAAGTTATGATGTTATAAATATTAGGACCATAGGTTATATGAAAAGATAAGAGAAGTTGAGATTTCCTGAGAATCTCCTGTAGTGTTGAAGAATATTACGGCCACAAATGTTAACTCTGCTATAAAATGTCCTATCGGTGAAATTTGTTCATCCCATTTACTAGATGTGTGGTTTTGTGCAAGATATGACCTCTTTGAGACTTGACTCCTCTTTAACAATAGTAAGTACAGTGAAGAGTCATTGAGATATAACAATATACTTAATGCAATGGCTGGTATGCAATAGGGATATTTATTATGGTGTGCTTGGCCTGGAGATAATATTTACTCCTGAAAGTCAGTAAGCTGGCTAGTAACAACATTGTGATAAATAAACATGATGGCTTTAGTCTTCACAATAACCCTTTGTCATGGTGATTATTGTTAGCTCCCTAGGGACTAGGAAACATCTTAAGGAGGTTATAGAGAAGAGCAGGACCAGGCTGACCTTGCCCAGCTCTAGAGGCTGGACATAATGTCTTTTCAGGAGAAACAACTTGGATATATAAATTTAGGTGGGAAATAAACCTAGAGTGGAAATTGAGGTATAAATGGCAACGCTTGGAATGACAAAGCAGAGTCTGAATTTGCTTTCTCTAAGAGTTAAAAGGCATGAGACACTTTTGCATTGGGGGGAAGGAATGATATTAACATCACTTAACAATTACATATTGAAATCAATCAGGGACACATATGTTATAGTTGTTAGTATTATGCTCACCTTTGATCCTCAGCACCACCCACACCTGAACTCCTCCATTCCTAGAGTTCTCGCCTTACAGCTGGCCCCTCCCTCTCTCCGCCCAGACCCACCTGAACTCCCATCTACCTCACTTCCTATCCCCCTAGACCCTCCTGCTACCTGGATGGGGATGGAAGCCATGTGCTCCCTCTTGAGGGAAATATGGCTCCTCTAATAAACTTTCTCCTAATAAGCTTTCTTCTGTGCCTGCCTGCCTAGGCGTGGTCCCCTGGGATGGATGTGTATGATCCTTCAATAGATTTTTATTGCTCACTGCATAAAGAGCTCTCTTGTCCAATCTACTCTGACATTTTTGGGTTCTGATTTCTGTTTCCATCTTTTTAGCCCATGTTACTAAGGACCTGACCCCGTGTTATGCACTGGAGAGGAGTGTGGACAAAAGCAAAAGTTGTTGGTGCCTTCATGAAACAGACAGCTTAGTAGATGAGCAGTTTTGCTATGGTAGGGAGGCAAGGGGCTGTCGTATCTCATAAGTACATAGTGATGTAATTGCTAGTGCTACCAAGGGTAGCTCTGGGGTGCTCTGAGACCACATAACAAGAGAATAAGAAGTAAGAAATGTTTCCCTGAGGGAATATGGCCTGACAGGAGGACTGACAGGTATGCCAGTAATAACTGAGCAAAGGATAGAATGGGAGAGGAGTAGCCCACACACAATATCTGGGAAGAGAGGAAGCATGGTTGAGTTCAAAGGGCAAATTCAAATTGATGGCTGGAGTATCTGGAATGAACAGATATAAAGCAAAGCTAACAGATAAATACAGCCATGTATGTAATAAAATTTTTCTATTATCCCAAATTAGTATAACAAAAAGTAAAAAGAATTAATTTTAACACCATATTATTTGACGTAAATATCCAAAATATTAGCATTGTTGTATATACTGTTTAGAAATTATTAATTTAATAGTTTACCTTCTTAGATTTATATTTTTTGAAATTTAATATACATTTTAAGATTACAGTACTTCTCAAGTAAGATATTAAATTTTCATTGGGAAAACTTGACTCTATTTAAATTTCTTAAAGTGTATTTCTGAAAAAGTAAAGTTTATATACCCAAGTTATTCTAAACAAGCTTCATACTATTCCAGTAATTGAATTGACCACCCATTGTAAAATTCAGTTATGTAAAATGAACAGTTTTAACTAGAATCTAATGAGAAAACAATTTCTCAGCCGCATGTGTAGTAGTCGCAAGTAGAATTGTCACAAGTATATGCCACAGACTTAGGTTACACAATTCTCATGCACTTCAGTTATAATCTCATCTTGTCTTTAATCCAGACAAGAACCACTGAAGAAAATAAGTATGAGATGAGATTGGAATTTAGGAAGGTCACTCAGTTTGTGATCAATAAGAAGGCCATTGCTGAAATTTAAGCCAACAGTTAAACTATTTAGAACCAGGGTACTGTTGATAGAGAAAGAAATGCATGATTTGAAACCAGAAAAAATATTTCATTGTTTACTTTCCAAGAATTATTATTACAGTACTTTCCAAAAATTATTAGTATTACAGTTACTTTAAAACCTGGTCATAACAAAACAGATGGTTTGTTTCAGGACAGGCCAAATGCCTGAGAGAAATTGATGATTGGTTGGTTCAAGACAAAAAGAAGTCATTACATTATATCAAAAGGAAAATATTAATTGGACTACAGAGAGGCAAAAATTTAGGGATAAAAGTCATAGACTTATTTCTCTTAAGAGATAAACATTTAGTCTGGCTTCATATTTTAAATTGTATATGTATACAGATATACACCCACACGTATATATTTATCTATAACAAAACAAATTTCTAAACTGGTTAATGATATCATTAGCATGATATCATGGACTTGGCAGATGTCAATTTTGCTGCCAATTTGAGTAAATTTTGCCTGAGTAAACCAGATATAATTTACAAATTAAACATAAGTAATGAGAATTAAAAATTCAAGTTTTAGTAAGAAATATATCTTGGATTCATTTTACGTTTATTACTATCTAATGACATTAGCATTGCAATGCTAAATATTATAAAATTCAAGTTTAGCATATCCTGTTCTTACTCCATAGGCAATGCTCTCATAAGGGAGAAGGTCACTTGTTAAGTCTATAAGGCTATTTTTGTTCAATAATAAAATTAGAGTGCAAGTTTTTTTGAAAATTGTATTAATTTGGTGTGTAATACTATTATTAATGGAATCAGAAACTAAAAAGTCTTATGAAATTAGTTTTATCTCTTGAGATGATGAGGATAAAATACACTTCCAACAAATTACATCACATTGGACTCTCAAGGGAAATCGTCAAATATCAGAAAGATGTCATCCAAAGCTTTGAACTTCCCACTAAGTTTGCTGTTGATTTTTACTTGCCATGAACATTTTATTCAGAATTAAGTCATTGTTGTTTCCTCTATAATCTAAAAAGATATGGTATCATACTCCACTCCCATATGCTGTCATGTAGAATCAATGTCCTAGTTTATTAAAGACATTGAGAAATAACATTCTTACATCATTGAAATGACACATGTGAATTATCCAATTATCCTTGTAGAAAATACAAATTATTTAATTATCCTTGTAGAAAATACAACTCATACTTACATATAGTAAAATGCTTTGGCATGAAGACAATAATTCGGGTCACACCTGCCCCCCTCGATAGCAGATATATTCAAGAAACTTCAAATGGCCTCATAATCACTTGGCAGAAACATAATTGTGGAAAAATACTGATGTGTGTATACCAAAATTTTACTATAAATATTTTTATATCATGATGATCTAGAAAAGTTGGTGTAAATACTTTAAATTCAAAACTCTTAATTTTAGAAGATTTATATACACGTATGAAAATAATTCCAAAAATAGTAAGGAGACATTTCACCTACCCCATGGCCAATTTCTCCTTAACATTTCAGTGTGTTACATTTGTCAAACTAGTAAGGCATATTTTACTTAGCTTTCTTCAGTTTTCCCTGGTGGTTTTCTGTTCCAATATCCCATCTGGGATACCAAGTTGTTATTTTGTTATTTTGTTACTTGGACTGTAGCAATTCAAAACATTTTCTGTTGCAGATGACCTTGCCAAGTGGTCAGGTATAGTGTAAAATGCCTCTCTACTGGAATTCACTTGATGAATTTCTTGGGATTAGACTGTGATGATAAGTTGGAGGAGTGGAGTACTGTACTGTTCTTATCATAGCATTGCCAGGACACATTCTAATCAAGATGACTTGTTGCCCTTGAAGTTAGCATTGATTATTTCACTGTCACATTTCTTCAATATAAAGATGCTTTCCTTCCTGCTCCATACGTAATCACTAGAGGGACATGATGGCAGATGGCCCAAACTTAATGAGTAAGAATCATGTTCTCTCTCTTTAGACAAAAATTGTTAGGAATTCCTCTGCATCAGAGATTTGTTTCTTCTCTTCCACTTATTTATTTACTCAAGTATTTGTTTATCTCAGTATAGACTCATGGACCTGTATTTTGTCCTTTTGTTCATAGTTTACTACTGTGTTATTTTGTTATTCACATTGTTCCTGCTTTGGCCACTGGGGGCTCTTCCTGTTGCCCCCAGTCTCTTGACATGCCTCATAACTATGCTTTTTAAATTTTTTTATTAATAAGTTTTTTATTGTGAAAATACCATACAGAGGGATTACAATTGCATGAGCAAGGTAATGAGTACATTTCTTATCAAGCACTGTTACCTCCTCCTTTGTTTCTCCTTACCATCCCTGCCCTCCCATCTCCCCCGCCCCCTGCAAAGTTGTAAAGTTCGTTTTTCAATATAATGTCTTGTACATCTCAAAAAAAACTGTTTAAATATGGATACATGTGGACCCATTGCAACATAACCATGCTTTTATTATTAAGTTCCTTACTTTCTGACACTACAAGATGCAGCAGGCTGGTTTTGTGTATTTCCTTCCCCAAATCGAGGGTAGTCATCTCTCCAAGAAGCCTTTTATTAGAGAAGTGTAGTTAATTTATGCTCTGGTTCTAAATATGTTCATTGCTAATGAGGTGAATTGCTTCTCTGTCCTTTCAACTGATGGGGCAAGGAAACGTATATTCATTAACTGCATACAAATCCATGCAGATACATATTTTCTGGGATTTAGATACTTAAAGTCTAATGGGCATGACAGGTTTAGAGATGGTGAAAGTTCCAAAGTAAGAACATACTGTCTGGTGAGTACAGAGTATAAGGTAATAAAGTACTATATGTCTTGAAGGAACATAATCCCTGATCATTTACAAAGCCACAACAGAAAGAGTAAAGACCAACATGGGTTTGAAAGAACAAGATAGGAGCAAGAGAATGACAAAGATGGCCATTGCTTTTTAGGTATGTATAGTCACAATCTCCTATGTAGAAGGAAAGGAAATAGAAGTGAAAGAACAAAAGAGTATGATATTGAAAAACCTAAAAATAATTTCACTGTGTCACAGCTGAAGATTGCTGTATGCTCTGAAATCGAAGGAGCTCAGCAAATAACCTGGATCTCTCTTCAGCATGATTTTCTCAGACACCCAATAGAAGAAAGTAATTCTACTCTTTTACTGAGATTTAGGTGGTGGAATGCTTCCAATTTAGACAAACCCTCAGATCTGTTTGCCACATGTATTTTTAATAGTCATTTCATTTTGGTGAAATTGTGTTGTAATGTATTGATATCTCTCATTTTGCTTCTTAGCAAATGTCTCTTTGAGATGATTAATTCTTTGATAAAATAAGACCCTGGAATATCATAGAACATGTTTAAAGCATGTCACATTTGAATTTCTTCTACAAAGAGAGAAAATCAAATCAAACTCCTCAAGATAAAATTTCCCCTAATCCTAAGGTAATTATGGTTATTTTATTTTATATTTGTTAAATAAACTTGCATCCTTTATACATATTATAAAGTCTTCCTTCCTTAAGTAGTCTTCAAGTGGGGAAACCTCTCTGTTAGTGACAAACCATTAAAAGATTTTTTTTTAATGAGAAAACTGCGTGAGCTTCTGATAGCATTCCTAGTTGTTATATGAGCTATATGTCTTCTGATTTTCTTGTTCAAGAGTTCTGCACAGAGTGAAAGGAACTATAGAATTTATAACTTTCTCTGTATGTATCGGTTTCAGTAATCTGAAACTAAAAGTGTGCTATACTTTAGAAACAAATGTCTCAATTAATGAAAAATTCCTGGGAATAGAAATTTGGTTACCATCACTACAAGGGGCCCAGCTGTCATAATTCTGCCTCAGTTGGTCTTTAACTTGGGGGGTCTTATTCATTATTTTTGGAATGTCACATAGTAAGTATTTCTCTGAGGAAACTATCTAATAAAAATACCACTCAGCCATGTCTATTATTTCTGCTTCTTCTCTCTTTATGAAGACGTCTCTAATTAGTAACAGAACTCATTTCAAGAGTGTGTTTTTTTCCTTCAGTAGCTAGAAGCATCTAGTTTTACCTGTTATTATCACAAACTGATGGAAAGATAACATGTTTTTAAGAATGATAATATGTTTTTTATATTCTGGGCTGAAAAATACTAGTTTCTCTCCTAGGCTCCCAGTTCTAAATATTTTACTTTGTACTGTGAAGTTTAACTTGGGAAATAATTCCTGCTACTTAGAAAACTCAAGGCCTGTCTCAACTTTAAGTTTTAAATTAGCATATGTTGCTCTAAAATATGAAGGTATTATCTGAGAGCCATACTTTGCTGGTACAATATTTTACAATATCTAGTTTCTTTTTATTGGCAAATCCCTAGTCATCATTATTATTTCACACCAAGAGTCCATCTCCTAGGACAAGCCTAGTAAGTAGTAGCATATGTAAAAACAATTTGTGTTGTGGAATTTATATTCTTAAATTCCTTCCCTTTGAGATATGTGAATTTGAGCTCCTATGATTCTGTGGAGCTTGGTACTGTGACAAAGTGTATGGGAAGGGAGTGGGCAGAAACACTGGGAGCATTTAGGATGGAAGGATCTGCAGATATGTCTCATGGGCTGATGAAAGAAAGGCATTGATTTCTAGACATTCTAGCATACCTCCTCGCTTTGCATTCCATCTCTGATAAATACCTATAATATTTTTTCAGAGAAGAAATGAATTTGTTTTTCAAGTTCTGAGGCTGCCAGGATGAGCAGAAGCCCAGTGACACCTAAACACAGGTAGAGCAGCAAGGTCAGGTAGAGGAACTGGCTTTCATTGTATCTTGTGTTTTATGTTATGCTACCTGGCTTGAACATGGTACTTACTTGCTTTATTAAACTTTCAGTGTGTTTCCAATACAGGGAAACATGCAACCTAGCAAACATTTGAAATAACTGAGATCTCAACATATAAAAAGATGCAGGGCACCTATCTAATCCAGACGTGTAGAGCTGTGGGTTTTTTTTTTTCAAATGCTTTATTGCGATTAAGTGGTTACATAATTCCCCAAATTTCAGAGTATTGTGGGATAGTGATGTTTAGTTAAAGTCACAAACACATTCTAGCTTCCATGGGGCAAATTGTCTATGTATTGCTTTGCAATAGTTATCTCTTCCACACTGAGTGATATGTATATTTCTTTTGTTTTGCATAGCATCAGCTGTTCCCTCTTTCCCACTAGTTCCTTCCTTCCCATCGCTGCCATTGAGCTGCTTAGTTCTTTTTTTTGTGGGGGTGGGGGGGAAGGAGGGGTCCGGTTATGGAGTCTGAACTCTGGGCCTGGGACCTGTCCCTCAACTCTTCAGCTCAAGGCTAGCACTCTACCACTTGAGACACAGCGCCACTTCCAGCTTTTTTTTTTTCTGCTTATGTGGTGCTGAGGAATCAAACCCAGGGCTTCAAGCATGCAAGGCAAGCGCTCTACCACTGAGCCACCTTCCCAGCCCTAGTTCATTTTGATCAATGTCCAGTGCAGCTGATGGGTCCCCCTGTTGTATATTTTTCCCTGATTCCCTCTAGTTCTGTGTCTCCTCCTGGTTTTCCTCTGGTGTGCACATATATATACCGTATATGTGATCAGCAGCATGGGGTTATTTAGTAGTGATTCGACAAGATAAGTGGAAGTCCTTTGTTTCTTAAGTCTTGTTAATTTTGTCGTATCACCTTACATTTTGTATTTAACATCCACTTATCAGGGAGACCATGTGCCCTTTGTCTTTGGTTTTAAACCATGTGCTTTCAGGATGATCCTGGAGAGAGTTCCCAGGAGCCCAATCTTACTATAGAATGATTCCAGAAAGTTCTCAAGTCCAGCAGCACTGTCAGCAAACACCTCCTACTCCATCCTTTTCTGCCAGATCATAACTTCACATTCCAAACACCTGTGAGGTTCCCAGGCATTGAGCTGGAGTCATGGTGGACAGAACGCCTATAGTTATCCCAAGGAGAATACTCCATCCTAATAAATATGAACTCTGGAAGGATCCAGCTGTATACCTTCCCTACCTCTGTGCCCACATGGTTAAGCACACACAAGACAAGTAAAAAAATCATGAAGATTTGTGTCATTTTAAACCCATGGTCAGTCATCCTAGAGGGGGCTCTTAACACGTCCTAGAAATTTTAACGACGTTTCTTGTTAGCCAGTTTGCCTCCCACTCTTTGGAACTGCAATTTAAAACATTTTCCACTCAGTCCACATCTGCAATTTTCTTTCTTCTTTTGCTCTCAGCAGATGGCCTCTTTCACAGAAAATTAAAATAGAAGCTATGAGAGCAAACTACCTCAGCTTCCTGCCATCCCAACCACAAATCTACCTCAGCTTGATCTTCCTTGTCCAGTCCCCTTCTGCTACCAAGGTAATAAGCTTTCTGACTCACAGTCATTTCTTGCTTGGAATTCCTTGCCACAGTCTTCAGAGCATTGGAGCTTTGCCTAAAGGTCTCTGTTATCGCTCTTTGGATTATGGCCAAGACCTGCTTATGCGGAATCTTGGTTTCTCTGATTCTTCTGGTCCTCTTTCCAATTTACCGCCAAAGTCAAAAGGCAAAGCACACATTGAGCCATGTGACTGATTGTATTGTTCTAAACCTTCATTTTTAGCATCTTTAACTCTCAGGATCCCAGAATGTGACTGTATTCGGAGCGAGGACATTTAAAGAAATAAGTAAAATGGAAGAATTAGGATGGGCCCCTATCCCAAAATAACTGACATTCTTGTAAGAAAATGAGACAAGGATATGACACATATAGTAGGTAGAACTTGGAAAGATACAGAGAGAAGAAAGACACCTATAGGCCAAGCAGAGTGGCCTCAGGAAAAACAAACTCAGCTAACACTTTGTTGTTAGACTCTAACCTTCAGATCTGGGAGTAAACACATCTCTGTTGAGTAAACCACCTACCTTTTGTACTTTGAGTGGCAACTCATACTTATTTCCAGTGATGTTCAACGCTTGACATAAAGTTCTCACACTTCATGGTACTGACCACAGCTTCAGCTAATTAAGCTTATGCTTCCTTGGTCTCATCCTTTGCCCCTCTCTCCTTTTTCCAGCCACACTAACTATTGTGCAGTCTCCCAAATATGTTATTATTATCCTTAGTATGTATCCTATGATTACACCATTCCCTCTGCTTGAGGCGTTCTTGCTGCTCAAAACTCTTTTTTCTTCAAGGCTTGGTTCTTGTTCACAAGGCTAGGGAACAAGGTCATATATGGTAATTCTGGGATAAACTTCTATCGAATTTTCTGTTTCTACTTTACAACCCTTTTTGTTTCCTTCAACAATTGATAAGTATATGTCCACTTACAAGATTGCATCTTACCTAGTCTCGTTCATTACCCAATCTGCATATGTTTATTATACACGTTGTGCATTTGGAGTTCTGGAAGTATCTGAATCAATCACCAGAATGAATAGTCCGGCAACAGACAGGATCACTACCTTTCTGCATGACAAAGAAACTTGTCTGGAATGCTTCGAAAAAGGTATTAGGAATATTTCCAATTATTAGAAAATCCTAAGTTGACAGATATTTGTTACTGTAGTTGAAGTAATTGCCTTTAAAAAAAAATATAGATTCAATTCAGCATATTATTATAAACACAGGAAATCTTTGGGATTTTTTAATCAAAACTTACTAAATGAGAAGAATTTGTTGGAAGAAACATACACTAGATATAATTTACTTAATAATGTGGATGACACTATTCTGTTAAGGAAATTTCTAGTCTTTCATATCAAAGTCTCAGAAGTATGAGATCTGAGCACCAACATGGGAAATTTGGCACATCATGCTTTTGGCTGCTCTCTCTGGGGGTTGATTTGTTGATGATTTTTGTACTCTTAGCTTGTGAGCAGAAGAAGGAAACACTTTAAAAGAAGTACATTGAGAGATTTGCTTATAGTATTCTGTGAGAAGTGTCTATTTCATGTGAGTTATTAGCATGCACATGTGGACAAAGCACTATTATGGGTCATTTTGTTTTTCCAGGGTATCCCACATTTGCTAGAAGAGGTATCTATAGTACTTGTACCTGGCTGCTATAGTCAGCAGTTAGTGGGTGTGACATACTGACTCCCTGCCAAAGGAGTTTTTGATGATGCTTGTGTGATAAGTACAATGGTACCATCCATTTGTGATTGATATTTCTAATGAGCTTGACTATTCTTGAGTGAACTGAGGACAAAAAGAGTAATGTAGCCAGCCAGCATTTGAACACTTATTTACATGTCAGGGCCTTTGTTCAGATGGTGACTGAAGCCTATTTGTAGAGTCAGGCATAGCGAAGGGAACCTCATTGAGATTCACTTCAGGACATATCCAAACAAACAAGATCTTCATTCTGAGCCCATCCAAATGTCCGTAATTTGGTAAATTACTCATTCAATTTGAATGCATTAGTCATCATTTATGAATGTCAGGAGACTGAATGGACTTTCCTCATAGCTCAATAGAACTTTTCCATCATACTATAAATGCTTACTATAAATGGTTTTTGGTTTTGATTTTTCAAGACATATTTTTCCTTTGCATTTTAAATTCTGATACATAAGCCAAATTGGCATCTCTGAAGTGAAGAAACATGTCCAAATTACTAATGGGTTTTCATACAACATTTCTCTTTAGCTTTAAGTAGATTAAGGTCCCATCACGATACATTAGAATGTATAAACGCCATAATCTTCAGAGTTGGTATTTGCTATTAAGCACTTTGGGAATCTTAGTAACTTTTAACATAAACAGTTGTCAGTAAGAATTAAAATAAAGAACATTTAAAGCATTGAAGACAGTGCTTCAAGAGCAAATCTCTTTGAAGTTGTCTCTTTCTTTTCTTCTACTGAGGAAAGCTTTGCATTGACTATATTGATTAATTGAAAAGGAGGGGAAGGACAACCTATAAAAGAAAATTTCAGATCTTTGAAATGCTATGTTCTCCCTGCAATCAAAGCATTTTGGTAATAATATAGCTAAGAGAAAACAAATCTGACATTTTTGCCTCTCATCAGGTATGCAATGTATTTTACTTAGATCGATTAAATTGTCCTGTCTCCACATATTTTTTTACTTAGTCTGTGCTAGATGTCTTCATAATATACTTCAAACACATGATGAAGATAGAAGATAAAGGAATGCAGACCATTGAACTTCTGAGCATTTTATGTAATTCCGTGAAATTTGAGTTATCTAGATAAAATGATGCCCTGAGCTATTTTTTACATTTATTTAAACAAGCATTGTCTGTAAATTATTATGATTGGAATTCTTTTTAATTTATCAAGGAGAGGTTCTTCTTAATAAAAGACTATTTGTTCTCCTGGAAATAGTTATGGACAAAGGATGAAGTTAAAAATGAAGTGGTAAATAGTCACAGGTTTATCGGTTCAAAGATGAACTCTTGTTTTTATGCTGAACGTTTTTTTTTCCATTGTCAGTATTAATCTTTCCTAAAGGAAATTCTGGCTCTTCTTGATGATCTCTCTGCAAGGTTTCTTTGATTGACCTGTGACACCCATCTGAACACATGCTTTCACTTTTCCTATGTTTTTTTTTTTTAATCTTGATGGCTTTTTTTCAATATAGGAAACATGTCTCCTTTTTAATAATTCAGATTGGAGGAAGATTTGACTATATATATATATATATACATATATATATATATATATATAGTATATACTATATATATATATATGTATATATATATATATATACATATATATATATATAGTTTTTATTTAACCATACCAGTGTATAGAGCAAGTACTCATAGTGTACCATATTGAAGGTACAACTATTTCCCTGTACAGCTATTCTTACACATGGAAGCTTCAAGTTCAGAAAGGAAGCAACTGAACAAAGTAGCAAACACAATGTTTAGAGGCTCTGGTTATGTCTTAAATCACCAACATCTACTCGGCCGCAGGCAATTTCTGACACTCAGAAACAATCTCAGTGTTGCAAAACCATCTAGATTGACAAGAGAAGTCAGAAAGCTGAACTCTCACTTGAAATTTCCCAAATATTTTGGTACTGGTCATTTGTTTAGCTTAAAGTACTGCAAGAGACAAATGAATCATGAATATCCATAAAAGAAAGTACAATATACTAGAAAGAAATGTTGTATCAACAACTGGGTGTAATTGCTATATAAAACGTCTTTGACAGAACAATAAATGTAATTTGCATACTGAGATAACATACTTGGAAGAATTTTCTCGCCTCCTACACATGGCGTTCATGGGATTGGTACTGTCAGGCCATGGAGGGCAGAGGCAGCTGAGAAAAGTCTCTTCCTTATACACCACCTGTTCCGATTGTTCTTTGCTAGCCCAAAACTGTTCAAACTCACAAAACAAGTTATGTGGCTAAAAGTTCCTGTTGACCCCGGCCATATAAACCCTGATACAAACAGACTCTATGTGACCTCTCTGATCCCAATCGGAGGATTCACCCGGGAACGTACTCCAATAAACCTTCCGTTCTTCACCTTTACCTCCTATGCATGTTCTTTCCTCATCTAAAACCTTACAGGTACCATTCAACATATCTCCTCATCACAACTACCATGGTCTTATATCCACAAGTATGAGGGCTGACCATTTCTTCACTGCTTAACCCAGTTTGCTGTCCAAAGAAACATACATTTTGGTTTACTGATGTCCCATGATGCCATAGGAGTCAAAGAAGTTATTAAAGTATATTTTTAGGTCATGGATGGCATCATTCATGCAGGGCACATATTGAGAAAAGTGATGGCAGAACTAAGGAAACTACAAGAAAATAGCAGAACATTGAGAAGAATGGTTCTGAGTCTTGCTGGCCCCAAGTTAAACAGGAAAATGAAGATGGACTCTATGCAGGGTCACTCACATCCTAGAAGGCTCTGAGCAGTAGAGTGGTTATGATGCTGAGTGGTTTACTGATGTGGACTAAAGCCCCCCGTCATTGAAAAGTTGAGAGCTAAAGCCTTCGGAGGAAATTTATTTTCCTGGTACATATGACACTATCTGCCTTCAGTTCTATATCTCCACCCCATCTCTCAGCATCTTTTTACTCACCAAACCTTTTTCTGGTGAGAAAGCCCATTCTCCCACTTTAGTTGTTCCTCCTTGAAAATTTCCTCCTTTCTCGTATCTTCCCAATATATCTTCAGCCTTAGAATTTCAGAAGTAACTCTAGATTATTCCCTTCACTCCACTTGAAATGATCACATGTCTCTGAGTCAATGAACACATGGGATGTGCTGAAAAGAAATGAGAGAAAAGATTTAAAAACCAAGGTTTAAAATAATAATAATAATAAAAAACATTAGCTGGATGTGGTGGTTCTCACTTATTATCTTACTTTCTCAGAAGTGTGAGATCTTGAAGAACAAGGTTCAAAGTCAGGCCTAGAGTCCATGAAACTCCATTTCTAAAATAGTTAGTAAAATGCTAAACCAAGTGTAGCTCAAATGATAAAGTACCAGACGAACAAAGGTGAGGTCTTGAGTTCAAATCCTAGTACTAGGGGGGAAAAGGATATCCTAATTTTGTAGGTATAACTTGCAAATCTAGAATAGTAATCTTTTGGTCTATACAGGTGGACCCATTGCAACAAATGAGATGTACAAGTCATTATGTCAAAAACGAACTTTACAACTTTGGTGGGGGGGAAGGGGGAAGAAGGGTTGGGAGGGGCGGGGGGAGGATAGGAAGGGATGGGAAGGGGAAACAGAGGAGGCTACAATGCTTGATAAGAAATGTACTTATTATCTTGCCCATGTAATTGTAACCCCTCTGTACAGTATTTTCACAATAAAAAATAAAATAAAATAAAATTACAAACTTAAAATAGATATCATATTTTCTAAGTAAATTTTTACTTAAATAGATGGACCTTCTATGCACTTCTTTCAGCCCTTTCAGAGAATATGGAGGATACAGTCTTCACTCATATGTCTTTTTGTAGGCACGTAAGGCAGAAGTCCCAGAGAAATACCCTTGAAACAACACAGGGAGTATCCTGTTCTTGTCTGTAAGTCTTATTTACAGCAATAGTGTCATAAAGAATTTAATGCTCACTGGGCACCGGTGGCTCACGCCTGTAATCCTAGCTACATAGGAGGTTGAGATCTGAGGAACACAGTTCAAAGCCAGCCCAGGCAGGAAAGTCCGTGAGACTTTTATCTCCAATAAAAACCACTAGGAAACCGGAAGTGGCACTGTGGCTCAAGTGGTAGAGCATTCGCCTTGAGCTGAAGTGCTCAAGGACAGCTCCCAAGCCCAGAGTTCAAGCCCCACAACTGACAAAAAAAAAAAAAAAAAAGAATTGAATGCTCTAAACTAATGGTTAATGAAGTTTGGGTATAGCTGGACTGACCATTTTCTAGAGGAAAAGCTACTACTTCTTCCCTCTGAGAAGACACATTTTGACCTACTAGTGTTCTAGCAAGTAACTGGAAACGTGTCTGCCAAATGACAAAGAAGATAGAGAAACATACATCTATTTAACTTCACTGCTTGTGTATTTTTTTGTCAGTTTCAAAAAAGAATTCAATAAAATTCTCACTTCAGTTACTGTATCATCAAAGTCATTGCACACATTTATTTCACCTGCCAAAAAAATTCCCTTAGGTATGAGTGCTTGAATGCACAGAAGTTTTTTTTTTAATGCCTAAAGGACACTTGAAGAAAATATCTACTGATGCTATAAGAAAATAAGTAGCCAAGACTATTAGGTGGGGAAAAGAAGTTTGTTTTCTGTGCTCATACCTTTTGTGATTCTTGCTTCTGTGGACTCTTAACATCCAATCCTGTTATGATATTGTTTGCACCATCATTTCTCACCCTAATCAATTACTTGTTTCATATGACATATTATTTATATGACTATGTGACACTCAATATTTTTGCATGTTAGGTTATAGTAAACTATTATAACTATCCATTCATGTATTCAATTTGCTGAGAACATTCTGTAAAGTGTACTTCATGCTCAGTTTTTTTTTTTAAATCTAATAATTTTGAATAAAAGAATTCACACTGAAGATCCAGCAGCAGGGTATGTACATATCAATATAAGATGCTGTAAAATATATTCTGATATATGTAAGCCAGTTATGTTGATGGATAATAAGTATTTTGTAAATCCAGAACAATAGAGCTCTGAAAATAAATAAGACAGAATTATTAGCATCAAATTTTGAAGAGGGATTGAGACATAAAAGAATCAAAGAGGATTTACTGAGATTGAGCAGGCTGGTGAGCCATTGCTTTCTCTGTAGAAATACTTTCATATGTACCAACAACAAGAGACAGACTGAAGGACTTGGAGGTATAATAGGACCATTGACTATGGCTAATCAACACAGGTCTTGCCTGAGATCACTCAGTCAAATGGACTTTAGCAGTAAACATATTTACTTATTCCTTTCAGTCATCTGCTTTGGCACAAGGTTTTATATATATATATATATATATATATATATATATATATATATAGTAATATATAAACATATTATTAGGAATCTTCTTAATTTTTACAAAGCTCTTGACAGGTAGTAGAAGACTGAAGACAGATACTGGTTTCCACTAAAATTAAATGTGAAGTGGAGTAGATGGGTAGCAGAATAAGAATGTGAGATTTGATTTTTTTAAGGTCACTTAGACTTGCACATATTTAAATAAGTGGAGAAACTTTCAAAACAGAGGTTCAGCAGGACAACTCAATAAAAAATTGAGAGAGCCACCAAAGGCAGAAGAGAATGGAATGTAGACATTTATACAAAAGTTAAACCAGGAGGGTTGGGTGTTGTGGTTTACCCCTGTAATCTCTAGTACTTGGGAGATGGAGATAGGATGATCATGATCCAAGGTCAGCCTGGGTAAAAGTGCTTGGACATACAAGTTTTCATCAATGGGCTATGATAGATGATATGTAGAGCATCAGGTTTCAAATTTCTCTTATGTCTGAATGTTCTCATAAACAGCATGCTGAGTTAGGCTAATTCTTTCAGCCTGGATCCTTTGATAGGATTAATAAACTCAGAACCTAATAGGGTTGGCCAAGCCTAGCCAAGATTAGCTGATTGGCTTTATAATCCTGTGGATATGAAAGAATGGCTATTATTTTGTCAATGAGACTTAAGATCCTTATGTAACATGACTGAAGCAGAAACTACTTGAATCGATAAAGAAATAGTAATGAAATTACAACTCATCTTTCATCAGGTTTTAAAAATAATTTACACTGAAGCAATAATATGTCCAAAGGCATAAAAATAAGATAGTCATGTAGTGTTTCTACCTGGTTTCAAAACCTTTTATTTTGTGGTAGGGGTTTAAACTCTATAATTATATATTTGTTCTCTCACACATTTAACTCAGATACATAAATGGATTTATATAAAATGTGTATATTACCAACATATTTTATATGTAATTTATAGCCTCTAAACTATCAGAATGAGAACAAAAATATGGGAGGCTGGCTAAAAGCACATATAAGCCATGTCTACAAGTATAAGAAATGCCATTAAGCCTGTTTACTGAAGTAAAGTCTGTTTGAGTAAAAACTATATTTAAAAGTAATCTTTCATGTTACCAATCAAAAATATACCTAAACCATTTAGCTCAAAATTGCTAAATATAAAAAGATATAGAAGTTATGGCAAAGGACTGGGGATAGTGGAGGGAAGCATTTAAGAACCCATGGGTTCAATCTCTGAACTAAAATGAATTGATAAATAAGGAATAATCATATAAGTCAGTAAATAAATAAATGTAACGTGAAATTCTAACAAATCAAGTCAGTGGAACAATATTAATATCAGAGAAAAACTAAAATTTAGGATAAATTAAAAAGTAGATTAATAGGCAGAGCAAGGAGAGCAAATAGCTATAAACATGAATATTTTCTGGCAAAATATAGCAGTCAAATGCTTTTTTGTAGATAACAACATGACTTCAAATTAATTAAAGCACAATTGCAAGGAGAAACTGCCAAGTAATAATGTTAGTTGTTTGTCTCAATGAACTTCAGCAACATATAAACTTAACTGACAAAATGATTAGCAATCTAGAAATTTTAAAAAACAAAAGTACTAAATGAGCCATAAAACATAGATAGTATGCAATAATACTACAAAGTAAAACATTTCCAAATAATAAACAATGTACAGGACATTTTGTGATATGAGAAGTTAATTAAAGTAATTAATTAATGGGAAGTTAATATGAAGTAATCAATCTTTATTTAAAAAGATAAACTAGACAGGGAACAGTGGCTGTTGCATGTAATTTCAGCTATTCAGCAAGTGAGAATTTGGAGGATTGATGTTCAAGGCAGAAGATTAGTGAGACCTGGTGTGATGGGGCATACCTATTATTCCAGTTATATGGTAATTATACACAGGAGGATTATAGTTTGCACTAGCTGGACATAAATGTGAGACCCTATCCCAAAATTTAAAAAAGGAGAATCAAAACAACTTTGCAACAATATGTCTCAGTAGTAATTATAAAGAATTGGGAACTAAAAGAAAATGAAAACATTTTATAATATACCTTCAAGGAGTAGAATTGTAGCTTAGTGTTAGAAATCTTGCTTTTAGCAATGTTCAATATCCTATTTTCAATCTCTACTACTGAACAACAACAAAAACAGACATAAAGTTTTATGCTTATTAAAATATTAAGCAAACTTGAAACATAACTGAAGCACTCAAGTTAAGAACTAGAAAGCAGGAGAAAATAAACATAGAAATAAAAATCAAGATGATGCTAAGCAAAATGAACTCCAAGACATGGACACAAGAGGTTTTACTTTGTTGGTGTTCTCAATGTACTACTTGATTTCTTTTTCTTTCATGTTTTCCCCTATGGTCTATCCCCTGTTGTCTCTGTATTCGATTTTGGTACGCTGGGTTTTGTATATAAGTTTATTTGAACTAGCGAAGGGAAGAGGAACAACAGAATGGTGAGACAAAGGACAAAAGGAGAACTTATGCAACGGTGACACTCTCAAGACAATATGTTGGGAATGATCTGTACAACTTGGGGGAAGGATTGGGGGTAAGGGAAAGAGGAGAAAAATGAAGGAAGGGGTATCAAGCTAGACAAGAAATATAATCATTACCTTACTTACATAACTGTAACCCTTCTGTACATCACCGTGACAATAAAATTGAAAAGAAAATCAATATCAATAACAGGAACAGTAGAGTTGTTTAAAGACCGAACCCTCCATTTTACAAAAGAAATAAAACAGTCAAAGGCATGATTAATATGAAAGATGAAAAAAGACATGGAACAGTAGAAAGTTTGAAACATCATTTTGTACATTTAAAAATAATAAAAATAATCATTGAAATAGATAAGCAAATTACTCTTTGATTAGTAAATTAGTAGAAAAATATAAATAACCAAAGTATTCAACCCTTCATGTTATCTATTTTTTGGATTTTATTTTATATGGTCTATACTTTTAAGAAAAAATATTAAATCATTAGTCAAGAATAATTTCTTTCCATATCTTAGCTATGGTGAATAATGCTGCAATAAACATAGTTGTGCTGGTAGCTTTAGTATGGTCTTGGTTGTGATCATTTGGGAAAATGCCCAAAAGTGGGATTGCTGGGTCATAGGGGAGCTCAATGTGGAGTCTTTTGAGGAACCTCCATACTGCTTTCCAAACTGGTTGAACAAGTTTACCCTCGCATCAACAATGCAGTAGGATTCTGCATCAAGAAAATGTGGCATATATATGTGTATATATATATATATATATATATATATACATATTATATATATGAATTCTATGTCTCCATCAGAAAGAATGACACTGCCCATTTGTTAGCAAATGGAAAGACTTGGAAAAAATTATATTCAGGGAAGTAAGCCAGGCTCAAAGAAACATAGGTCCCATGATTCCCCTTATTAGCAATAACTAGTATACATGTAGGATAATCTTACCAGACAAGTAGAAAAGGTCAAAAGCTATGCACATATGATCATATAAGATGACGCTAAGTGAAATGAACCCCAAGGTAGGGACACAAGAGCTTTTACCTTCTTGCTGTTGTTTTTAATGTACTTATAATGTACTTTGTGATTTCTTTTGTATGTTCTTCCCCCATGGTATAACCCCTGTTTTCACTGTATTTGATTCCAGTACCCTGCATTTTGTATATGCATTTTTCTAATTTGGGGAGGGGAAGGGAAATAACAAAATGCTGAAACAAGGGGACATGTTGACCAATTGTAGCAGTGAGATGTACAAGACACTATGTTGAAAATGAAGTTTACAACTTCTGGGGGCGGGGAATTGGGGAGGTGGGGAGTAAAAGGATGGTAGGGGAAAAACAAAAGAGGGGGTAACAATGCTGGAAAAGAAATGTACTCATTACCTTATTCATGTAACTATAACCCCTCTGTACAGTATTTTTACAATAATATATATAAAGAATAATTTCTTCAAAATAAGCTTTTTAAAAACTTTGTTTTTGAAATATTTTTATTATCTTTACTTAGTTGTCCAAAGGATTTGCCATTCACCAAATTAGTTTATGAATATAGTGCGTCTTGTGTGTGTGTGTGTGTGTATGTGTGTATGTGTGTGTGTGTGTGTGTGTGTGTGTTAGTCGTGGGGCCTGAACTCTGGGCCTGGGCACTGTCCCTCAGCTCTTTAGCTCAAGGCTAGTACTCTACCACTTGAGACACAGTACCACTTCCAGCCTTTTCTGCTCATGTGGTGCTGAGGACTTGAACCTAGGGCTTCATGCATGCAAGGCAAGCACTCTACCACTGAGAGTGCTTCTCAGTCCAGAAAATAGTGCATCTTAATCAACGTCACCCCTTTCAACATTACCACCCACACCTCCCAACCTATATCTTCCCTTGCTGATCTAAATTTTAGGTTTGTATTGCATTGTTTTGTCATGTAAGTTCATGTGTAAAATACATCTTGATCTTTGTCGTCACTTCCACATCTTGACCTACCACTCCTCTTGTATTTCTCAATTCTGTGGTATACACAATGAATTCTTGCTTACATCCTCCCTCTCCACTTCCCCCTTTCACTCTTCTGCCCCTCTACCCTTTGTCCCACTCTCCCTTCTTGCAAGTACCCATGTCCTATTTTGTTTGATTTAGTCTTTTTTAAAGAATTATACTATTTGTGCTTTTTATAGATTCTATTACACTTCCGTTAATCCATTTGTAATCTCATGCATATCACCAGTGTGTTAACTTGTAGATTTATAGGCATATTCTAGCTACCATAATTATGGAAAGCATGCAACCTATGTTTTTCTAGATCTGGCTTACTTTGCCTAATATGTTTTTTTTTTCCCAAGTCTTTCCATTTCCTTATGAATGGTACAATATCATTCTTTCTGATGCGTGACTAGAATTCCATTGTGTATATATGTCTCATTTTCTTGTTCCATTCATTCATTGAGGAGCATCAGGGCTGATCCCATATCTTGACTATGGTAAGTAATGCTGCAATGAATATAGTTGTGCTGATAGCTTTAGTGTGGTCTTCTTGTGCTTTATTGAATTAATTACCAGAAGTGGAATTGCTGGATCATTAGGAAGCTTTACGTCTAGTTTTTTTTGACAAACTTTCATACTGCTTTTCAGAGTAGTTGAACAAGTTTACATTCCCAGAGATGAATTTGTTTAAATTTTTAAAAGAATAGAGCATATCTTTATTGTACAATTTACTTGAAAAAGAAGAGGAAATCTCATTATCTTCTTTTTTGAGCTATTGTAGCCTTAACATGCACCTAAGATCAGGACAGCTCAGGGAACATCAGTCTAGTCCCTAATGAATATACATGCAGAACTATTTAATAACTAAGTTCACAATTCAAATGAGTGTTAAGTCAGTGGACAGCTAACATAACAATCATTGCCCTAAATGACACAGAAATACTCAAAGAGAAGATAGATCTGTTCTGACCTACAGACTTCTCATTGGTTCTCTGACCAGAAGCTAGATTTTACCTGAAAAACCTGGATGCATTTATTGGTTCAGAGTTTATCTTAGTTCATTCCATCACTATTTTGTGAGCTCCAATGTTTTTTCTTCACATTTATCATTTCTGCTTAATTGTGTTTTAAAGTTGAGTTCTAAAAAGTATTACTGATATTTGAGGCTTGTATTTAAAAAATTCTTATGGGACAATATTTTCCTTCTCCTTTTAAATAAATAAATATATATATCCTATCACAGATATCTTAAAATTATTTTCTGAGTGTTAAGATAAAAGCTAATGTCCTACAAACTTCTCTAAAATAAGGATTATCTTTGTAAGAAAACATTTAGTCCAAACAATCTTTGAACACTATTCTTCATCAGGAAAATCTGGCATTATTCAAAACTCCAACATAACCTCTACCATTAGCAAAGCATATGAAACCAATTTTCTTCCTAGTATTTAGTGATTTTTGGCTCATTATTGTTCTACAATTACATGACTCAATGTTGTATTTCACTTTAAAATAGTGATAATTTATTTTCCTTTTGTTTTTATTATTGCCAATAAATATGTATATTGACATGTAGTTTCGTTCCCAATGGGTCTTCTTAATTGTATTGTTAGCACAGTACCAACATCAGAGTCAGAAAGAACACAAATGTTTGCCTTTATTAATGCAGGTCCCATCATAACTAATTCCATAGTTTTCCAAGAGCCGTTAGTCCAAGACAAAGTATAATTACTTTAAAAGTCCTTGTCAGAGTCTTTCAGCACACAGAAGAGAAGTGGAAACTGAGTCAATTACTTGAATTTACCTTTAAATTATTTTTGGATGATATATTAAAACAATCGAGGTAACATTTAAAAGCTTCAGTTCTTTAACTTCTTTTCTTCATTCTGCAATTTGTGCATGATAGCACATTCCATTAATCTCAGGAAATAAATGGAAAGTACAGTTCTTATCATAGTAGTTCATGGGAAATCTAGGGGATTCTTATGGTGAGCACATGCATTTTTAAAAGCTATAAAAGGCAAGATTGAAAACAATGTGAGTATCTTGCCAACACTTTTTTTTTTTCAGGTATAGTATTGTCTGCCAGGTAAAGTCTATCATTATTTGATTTGCAGAATTAAAACTTACATAAACCATGAGCCTTAGTGTGTAGAAATCAACTTGAAACAGGATATTTTTCATTTTATTTATCAAGTATTCACCACTAAAACAGGGCTATTTTTGATGATTACAATCGACTGCCTTCATTCATGGGTCTAAGCTTCCTAAATCAGAACGTGCCAGAAATTACACTTTGAACCTCCAAATAGTGTGAGTTGAACAGAAGTGTATTTTGGGATACCAAATGTGCTCTCATATCCTTCCAACTCTGTGAAATCAAACAAGCAGGAATGTCTTTATCGGGACGTGCAGCCTTTATCCCTCACAAGTGATCCTGTCTTCCTGTGACCCGGTTCCACTGCACCAAACAGAGATGTAACTGTTCCTCAGTGTTCACGTCCATGGCAACCGCCCCCATCTTCTCCCTCTGCCTCTCCCTTCCCAGCAGCAAAATGCTGCCACACAAGGGAAAGGACATCCGAAGAATCCCCCTTTACTAACTAGAACTAAGATGAATTGTGTCAGAGTTCAGAGCTCCGTTGTTGCTTTGGCATGAAATTACTGCCCTTGCTTTTTGCCAAGACGGGTGTCAGCTGGTGAATTATAACGCTGGCAGACAGGCCTGAGATAAGCAAAAAAAAAAAAATACAATGGCAGTTGCTACACAGAACTATTCTTTCTGGCCTAGTGAATACAAAAATACATTGTATAAATAAAGACAGACAGTTTCATTATGCAATTGTCTGCTACTCTGTCACTGTTAAAGGAAAAGTATTGATTTTGGAAAACAGATTCAGTCTTCAAACTAATATGGTCTTGCTCTGTGGATGCAGAGGACATCAAAGAACATAAAAATATCTGGAATGAGGAGAATGCAGTGATAATATTCAATGCATATACAGTGAAACTAGGAAAATTGAGGAGAGGGGGAAGGTTGGAAAAGATGGGGAGAATGATGACAAGGGTGATATTAATCAAGATGAATTATTCCTATAAACTGATTTGTTGATTGATAATCCCTTTGTACACTACTTAAAGATAAGGAAAGGAAAATTTAAATATCTAACCAGAAACCATCTTAATATTGGAGCTGAACCAAAATCTAAGTGAAGCATAAAAATCTCAATATTTGGGGCATAGGAAATTTCACTTTCCTTAAAAGTGCATCCTGTGTTCAAACCATTCCTTTTAGTATTATGCTCTACTCAGCATGACAGGGTTTTCATGAATCATAAAGTACAAAGCTTATCAATATAGGTTGCCATAACAAAGTATTGGCAACTAGGGGATCTAAACAACAAGAATGTATTGTCTCACTGTGCTGATATTCCAGGTTATGATATGCCAGGGTAAGTTCCAGTAAGTCTGTCTTTGTGGCCCATGGGCCATGGCTCTCTCCCTGTGTCTCCACATGATACAGATAAGCAGGAGCAGAATGGATCTCCCTTTATATTTGTTTATTTATTTACTCATTTTTATGACATAATCTTGGTATATTGCTTATGCTGTTGAACTTCTGTGCTCAATGTTCTGAATAGATTTGTGTTACCACACCTATCTGAGGTCTCCTTTTATTTTTTTCATTATCTTTTTGTTTTTGTTGCTGCTGATTGTTTTTGGCAGCAGATGGGCTTGAACTCAAATCTTCACACTTGCTAAGTAGGCACTGTACCACTTGAGTCACACTCCTAGCCTGAGAGATTTCTTATGAAAACCCTCAACCTCTTGAATCAGGACCCAACATTTCTCACCTTATCTAACCTTAATTACGTTTTAGTGGTGCTATCTACTAACACAGCAAGCAGAACTTTAGCATTTTAACATATGAAACTGGATGATAACATTCAGACTACAACAGTGGCTTGAATCTACTTGATTTTGGTTGTAAAGAAATCGCTTAATAAACTTGATCGGTTTGTTGCTCATTCCTCATATATTATTCATGACTATATTTTCTCATAGTAATAATATTAGTAATATTAAGTTAGTAATATTACTAATGTAGTAATATTAGGTTAGAATCAACAGGTGATGCAAGGAATGTGTTAAAAATGTGGTTTATGGTGTCTGGTGGGTCTCCCAGTTCTATTTGGCACAGTCAAACCTATTTTAGAATAAAATGAAATTGCTGTTGTTATGTCTGATGGTGCAAGAGCAATGGGGTAAATGTTTTGGCATTTTAACACAAATTGAAGCAGTGGCATCAAACTTATATGTACGCAGGTGTGTTTGAATATATTTATGTATGTGTATATATGTGTATGTGCATATGTGTGTATGAGTGGGAGGATATTTATTGTCCTTTATGAAAGTTCAACAAACTCTTGTCATTTGAATGCTTGGTGTGTGAAAATGGGGGTACTGTGCACATAGTGTATTCTCTGAACACTGAAGTGGGATGGTGGTTGTTGATCTCAAGGAGAAGAATTTTAGTGACTGAGGTGTAAACTGAACCGGCCATTTTTCCCCTCCACAAAATGTCAATCTAAAAAAAAAGCCTGACAACGTATAGTCAGACTTAAATATTGCAAGGAAAACAACAGAAATTGTCTCCACTGATACCATTTAGCATTCAAATGAATTTTTAGAATTCCGTACAGTGTACACCAATGTTACTTAAGAGAGTTGGGTGCCTGTGGCTCACACATGTAATCTTAACAACTCAGGAGGCTGAGATCTGAGGATTGTGGTTCATAGTCAACCTTGGAGACTCGTATCTCCAATTAACCACCACACATACACACAAGCCAAAAGCTGTAGACCAACTGGTAGAGTTCTAGAATTGAGCATAAAAGCTCAGATACAGACACCACACAGGCACACAGGCCCTGATTTCAAGCTCCAGGACAGGCACAATCAAAAAAGGAAAGAAAGAAAGAGAAGGAAGGAAGGAAGGAAGGAAGGGAGGAAGGAAGGAAGGAAGGAAGGAAGGAAGGAAGGAAGGAAGGAAGGAAGGAAGGAAGGAAGAAAGGAAGGAAAGAGGGAGGGAGGGAGGGAGGGAGGGAAGGACAGAGGGAGGGAGGGAGGGAGAGAGAGAGAGAGAGGGAGAGAGAGTGCTTAACAGGCTTCAGTGGTGTTAACAAATGTGATTTATTTTTTCTCTGACAATCTTGAAGCATCAACTTGAGGCCTGGGAGATGTCCCTGAGCTTTTTTGCTCAAGGCTTCCATTCTAGCACTTGAGTTCCAACTCTGCTTCCAACTTTTAGTGGAGTAATTAATCAGAGATGAGAGTCTCACAGACTTTCCTTCCCCAGTTGGCTTTGAAAAACTATGACCCTCAGATATCAGTAGGTAGCATTAGACATAAACCACCAGAGCCTGGCTCAACCAATGTGATTTTTAAATAATGTGATTTTTATATAATGCAATGTGCTAACATCTAGAAATTGCACAACTCAGTGAATCAGTCTTATCCATGTGATCAATGCTAGATGTTGAAAAACCAGTCATGAGTAAAGAAATCAATTAATGAGCATTCTAGCCCAATAGATGCCAACAAAAATTCAGGAAAATTCATCAGTATAGTTTCAAATTCCAGTGTACCCAACTTTTAAGATATTACTCCTGGTTGACATCAAAGATTAATATAAACAGTTATCTGCTTTAAGATAACATTATCCATTTGCACATTTATGGATTAAGACTGGATATTTTTCACATAATTTACCCCAACAATACATTTCAGCAGATTGTGCAGACATTGATTTCAAAATCCTTCTGACTTCTAGTACATCACCAGAAATATTTGTCAAATATGTAAAAGAATATCACTATATTGAACATTTTTAGAGATAAATTTTTACAAGAAATGTCATTGTTGGTATGTAATGCACATATTTTAAATGAAATAAAACCAATATTCATTTTAATTTTCAGCATTTTAAGTCTTGAGAGAGGTGGCTCACCTAGAAAAACTCATAGCTCTCTAGTTAAAGGGTACTATAATGAAACAGATAATACCAGTTGACAAGTGAAAACTGTTTTATTTTTTAAAACATAACTTCTATTAGTTAGGTAATCTTAGAGGGCAAGCAACATAGCTCTCAGCAGTAGATATAATATGTATAAAACAAATATAATAAAGCTGACTAAGCACAAATTTCAAATATTTATTTAATGAGACCATCAGTATAAAAACACTTTGTAAACTAACTGCTTAGCAATGTCAGCTGTAATATTACTGGAAAGATACAGAAAGCTCACAGAATTTCCCATTTTCTCTTTATTCTTGATCTCTTCTCCTTGTTCTTAGTCATCACCAATAAAACCAGGCTCACAGATGCCACCTTGTTATTCAAAGCTCTCAACAGTACATCCTCAATTTACCTGTTCCAATGAGGCGGGAAGAGAGGATGGACTTGACTCCCTCAGCTCTCTACAAGTCACAGGAGCTAGAAATCCATAATGAAAGCCATTTAACAGGCGTCTCACAAAATGGAGAGTCTTATAATGTGGAAGGATAGCATGAAATTATTCTAGTGAAATAGGATAAGCTAGAAATAGGAAAGGGAAAGAGGGGGATAAAGAGAGAGAAAGGTAGAGAAAGGGAGGGAGAGAGACAGAGAGACAGAGACAGAGAAAGAGAAAGAGAGAGATTTCATGCTTTCCATTTAGGAAACATTCTGATGTAATGTTATTTATTATCCAGTACCTTTTTATTTCCTGTGATAAGAAATTATAGATTGTAATGCCATCAATCTAGTAATTCTTAATCATTAGAGATAATGGTTTCTCAATGGGTTTACTACACAAAACAGTCTCACACAGGTGTGAGCTCCTAGATATAATTGCCAGACATACCCTCCAGTTTATTGACTATTCTAAGTGTTTACAGCTTAACATCAAAAAGTAGGAGAGTACACACAGCCCCTCTATCTTATCCTATTGCTGTAACTGAACACATAATAAGAGAAGATGATACACGGATTATTTTTTCAGGTTTTACTTATTGGCTCAGTTTTAATTTTGAAATCAGACTCTTTAAAAATATTTATTATTTTTAATTTTCTTGTCACCTCCTTGACCTAAACCTGCCTTTCCAGGTAACATTTGGTAGTGCTTTATGAGGTGAGAGCTCAGAGATGTTCTCACAAGAGTTATCCACGCAATGCAAATCCTTCTTGCTGGTACAGCCCCTGCTCTTCTCCCTGCCTGGAATGGTCCACAGAATTCCTCTATCTTCAAGGCTGGATGTACTGAAGTCATTCCTGTTACTACTGTCTTCAATTTGAAAGTGATTTTATATCTCTTTTTCTCATTTTTGATCAGGCATGTTATCTCTCGCTCTGTGTTTGTGTGTGTGTGTGAGTGTGTGTGTGTGTGTGTGTGCACACTCGCACACATATGCGTGCATGTGCTGGTCCTGGGGCTTGAACACTGGACCTGGGCTCTGTCCTGAACTTTTGCACAAAGCTAGCTTTCTACCACTTGAGCCACAGATCCACTTTCTAGCTTTTTGGTAGTTTATTGGAGCTAAAAGTGTCATGGACTTTCTTGCCCACGTTGCCTTTGAACTGTGAATCTGAGATCTCAACCTCATGAGCAGCTACGATTGCATATGTGAGCCACTAACAGCACCTGGCTTAATCGATCTCTGTTATTGGTACATTTGCCTTTGTTCTTATTTACACTCAGGCCACTTCCCTCAGACCATGACTTTCTTAGCAAAGGGAAATGGCCACAGTGCCAAAGGTAATCAAATGTAACTCATCAAAATCCCAAAAATTAGCCCTAAAATTCGTAAGGTTTTGAATAGCCAAAGGATTCCAAAGCAAAAAGAATAGCAATGAGTGAGGTATCACAATTTCAGACTTTATACTATAAAGAAATAGTAACAAAACTGCTACAAATATAGACTTGAAGACCCATAGAACAAATTAGATGACCAAGAAATGAACTGACAAAGGAGAAAAATATATATGTTTAAAAATATAGCCACTTTAACAAATGGTACTAGAAGAACTGAAGGTCTGCATGCAGAAGATGGAAACCTTGTATTGTATCAATTCAAAATAGATCAAAGACCTTAACATGCAGCATATTAATTGATATCTTTTGAAGACTTAATTAATGAACTTAATTCTTACCCTGTGCTGCATTTGGATTGTGTCTTTAAGTGATTATCATTGCTAAACTTGGTCTTTCATATTCTGATAATTCACTGTTAGAAGATTTTTATTTTTATTTTTTGACAGTATTGGGGTTCATATTCAAAGCTGCACTGTTGCTTGTTCATGGCTGGTACTCTGTTACTTGAGTGACACCTCCAGCCCTGCTTTTTGCTGGTTATTCTGGAGACACACTCAGACTCATTGACTTTTCTTTCTGGGCTGGCTTCAAAATTCAATCCTCAGTATCTCAACCTCCTGAGTTCTAGGATTACAAGTGTGAGCCATAGGTGCCTGGCTGTTCGAAGATCCTTAATTTGTTATTGCTATTTTGTGTGGCCTTTGAAATTTTAAAAGAGATTGGTGTTCCCTAAATTAATTCTAGAATTTCACTATGATGATTTAATTGGAAAGTGAAAACGAAGGAAGTATTAGAACAGTGACATTTTTATTAAGGTAGAGAAAGTAAAAATACAGTTTCAAATTTTATGTGAAATGTAGGTATTTCTGTGAGCCTAACATCCTTTCAGGAACTGATCTATATAAAGCAATAAAGGTTAAGATGTTGATAACTGGTGAATGTGCTTTGTAAAGGTTATTGGGTTCCATAAAGTACAGTTAATAGTATTCACTTCTTAGTAATCTTTAGACTGTGAATTCTACTGATTCAGCTGCATCTGAGAGCATGCAGTAAGTCTTATGACTACTTTCACAGTAAATCCAACTTTACTGTAAAAGCTGATAATGTTCTTAAAGACCAACATAAAAATCAAGAAATGAGTAAATTGATAATATTGTATACTACCTCAGCTATGCGAGCCACATAGTTGAAAATAGAAATTTAATTTATGTGTGTTACTTTTATAACTTTTTTTTTTGGAGAGGGTGTTGGTCATGGGACTTGAACTCTGGGCTTGGCCATTGTCTCTGAACTCTTCAGCTCAAGGCTAGCGCTCTACCACTTGAGTCACAGCACCACTTTCAGTTTTCTGGTGGTTAATTAGAGATAAGAGTCTCATCAACATTTCTTCCTGGGCTGCAATTCTCAAATCTCAGCATCCTGAGTAGCTAGGATTACAGACGTGAGCCACCGGCCTCCAGCCCTCTATAACTTTTATGTGTGTTATTACTCTAACTTCTTCAACACTTTCAGTAACCTGCCAGCTGCAATGGACTATTTAACATTGCCATAATTTCCCTCGAGTTAAAACAACTTAGTAGAAAGGAACTTCGAAATAAGTTTCAATAGGGTTAATTTAAAGCATCATTCCTCCTTTTCTTTTTCTTTTCTTTTCGTGTGTGTGTCTAGGGGACACAGGGAATTTCCTAGTGCATTGATGCTCTTCCTGAGTATTTGTGCTTAAGGCTTTCACTCTACCTCTTCAGCCACAGCTCTACCTTCAGCATTTTGGTGCTTAATTGGAATAATATTTTAACAGACATTCTTTCCCAGACTGACTTAAAACTATGATCCTCAGATCTTAGCCTCCTAAGTATCTAGGATTAGAGGTCTGAGCCACTAGTGCCTGGCTAAAAGCAGAATTTCTTAAACTGATAATCTAAGAACACTGTGGAATCAGTAGCAATGCTTTTTCCAGTCGAGCAGGACAAGGAAGGACAGAATAGAGGACATCAAGTCAGGATAAATATTCATTGTATGATTTTGTTTGATTAGGTAAATAGATTTGCTTATTGATTTTGTTTTATGGTTTTATTTAGTTGAAAGTAACTTTGTTAACACAGCTCTAAAGAACAGAAGTAACTTTCAAAAAAAGAAGAGGCAGAAGAAAAAGAAGAGAAGGAAGAAGAGGAGTTACACATAGTAAAGCAGTTAAAAGAAGAGGAAGAGAGGGAAGAGAAAAAGGAGAAGGGAGGGGAAAGAAGAAAGTGGAGGAGAGGAAATGGGAAGCTATTTTTAGCTGGGTATAGTGGTTCACATCTATAATTCTAGCTACACAGGAGGTGAAGTTAGAAGGATCTCTTTTTGCCCTCAGTTAAAAGGACTGGTAACCCTTCAGAAGTGGTAGTAGACTGCTTGCTTAGACAGTTTAAGGTCTTGAGTTCAATTGCTAGGCCCCTTTCAACCAAACCAAACAGATAGACAAATAAAAATGAAACAAACAAACAAAATCTCTACAAAATAATCTTACTTGTGGTTTTATATAAATATTTAATCTTTAAATAGAGTAACTGACCAGCCCTCATTTATTTAGGTTTTTATTTATTATGAATAATGTTTCAGCAATTCTCTCGGTAGAGATTTTGTACCTCTTTCATTAGATTTATTCCTCGATGTTTACTGTGTGGAATTCTAATTAATTTACGGTATTGGCCTTTCTTAATAAACTTTCATAAGCTGGATTTCTAATTTTATTATTTTTATTTATGTTGTATAATTCTTTGGTATATAGATATGTGTGTACACATGTAGAATGTATAGACTTTCATTTAAGCACAGCTTAAACTGTAGTATGCAGTCAGATGCATATAGTTAAAAATAATTTCTAGTTTTTATTGTACTTTATTAATTTCCTCCGTTATTTAGGTAAACTGTTCTCTTTTGCAAGCACTTTTGGGGATTTCTAACCATTTTTCCTTGTTCTCTATTTCTAGCTTTATTTCACAGTAGATTAGTAATCTAGTAAAGATGTTTCCTTAAGCTCAGTCCTCTTCGAGAACAAGCACCCCTCACCACTGGCTCTGAGAATAAAGCAACTAAATGTGAATGCCGGGAAAAGTTATTTAAAAAATTATTTTTAAAATTTCATTTTATTTTGATCCGTATTTCTAGTAAAATAAATATTCCACCTTTTAGACTATGTTCAAATGATAAGACATTAGGAATAAGATTTATTATACTGAATAATGAAGTTTCTTAGATCAGCCTTATACCATGTGAGTCTACTCTTTCACATCTTTACCTGCTGCAGCCAAAGTATTAGGTTAATTAGTAGAAAGTATATCATACTTCCTTTTGGTGCTGCTAATGTTTGAACTCAGACCTTCACCCTTGCTGGGCTGGTACTCTGTCACTTGAGCCTCAACTTCAGCCTGGCTTTTTGCTGGTTAATTGGAACTCTATTGAACTTTTCTGTCACAGCTAGCCTGAAAGCTCTATTCTCCAGATTCCAGCCTTCTGAGTAGCTAGTATTATAGACATGAGCCATATATTGCACTTCTGTCTGTTAGGGATAATTTTCATCCTAGTTAACATAGGACTTGATCTATTCCCCAGAGTTCTCCCAAGATCATGGATAACTTTAAGTGAAGTAAATCAAACTATTTTTATTCTGGGTACACAGAGTACTCATAAAATGCAACATGGTCTTCAATCACTCTGGAATATTTCCTCTAAAAATACACTGTACCTCCTCCGATGAAAAGACTCTCGCTTCGTTTCAAGTAATATCCAATGAAAATGATGGGATTGAAAACCACAGAGCTGGATGTGGAGTGTTGTGTTTCTGGCTTTAGGACTTGGGATGCAATCTTCAGTTTCCTTCTCTTAAATAAGTAGTTTTTCTGGTTCACCTTTAAGGAAGTCTTTACCTTGTATAATCAGGTTCCTAGTTGGTTTAATAATAATAATAATAAAACATTGACAGAAGGGCATCAGGTAGCTCAGATCTGTAACTCTGGCCATTGAAAAGGCTGAGATCTGAGGATCACAGTTCAAAGCCAGTGAAGGCAGGAAAGTCCATGAGACTTTTATTTCCAATTAGCTACCAAAAAGCCAGAAATGTTGCTATCACTTAATTATTGTAGAGCATAAAATCTCTAGCACCTAGGTCTAGAACTCAGCACCTAGGTCCTGAGTTCAAGCCCCAGAACTGACATGGAAACAAAACAAAACACAACCAACACTGTGAGTGATAATATATCAAGTCTATCTATCATCTAGCTATTTATCTATGTTTGTGTGTATGTGCTAGTACTGGGGCTTTACCTTGGAGCTTCTTGCTCTGGCTCTGCTTTTTTTTCTCACAGCTGGTACTCTATCACTTGAGCCATGCCTCTACTTGCAGCTTTTTGCTACTTAATTGGACAAAAGAGTCTCAAATGCCTGAACAGGCTGACTGTGAATCAGTATCTGCAGGCTTCAGCCTCATTAGTAGTTAGGATCATAGGTGTGAGCCACCTCTGCCTGATGCATGATTCTACTTTAGAAAGTTATATGCAGTGCTTTCCATAAGGAAGACAAGATTGGATGATGCATTCTGGAACACTGATAAAGTATTAAGAAACTGTGGCTAAGAGATGTGTTTGAGGCGAGCAAATGTGGTGATATTTCTTAAATAATAAGGAAGACATAAGTACAAGGATTTTTTTCAAATTCATAAGATGATGTAGACATTATTACCAAAATGAAGTTGGAAAAGCTATATATAGATTTTTACATAAATTGCAATTCTTGGAACATTTAAATTTAAACTTTTACATTTTTATTAGTATTACCTGCAAAAGAGTCAAAAGGCAAGAGACTCCATCACAATCTTTAGTATACAGGTTTAAATTGTTATATATGGTTCTGCTTATTCTAAGGTTTTAAACATGGAAGATTTACTCTCAGTTAAAGATGCCCTACTATCAAATATGTCATTGAGTGGATTACCAAATTAAGATTATATAGAATTTCTGAGTCACTACTGCATATTTATGACACAGCTCCTATTTTTTATCCTCTATTGTCTTTTCTTCTAGTGGTTCTCCTTTCTATCTGTGAACATGTGTGAGTCTAAACCAGACTCATTCACAATTCTCTTTTTCAGAACATTCATAAGTAATATGTTAGGAAATAGCTTTTGTATAAATATTTTTGACAAATGAACACTCCTTCTGCAGTGGTTGTAATGAATGGGCAGTTATGATATGTGAGTAATGATTAGTGTATATCTTGTATTGGACTAGGAAATAATGTGTCTGTGGTCTCAGATGATCTGTATCATTTAACAGTGATCAAGGGCTTCATATCTCCACATACAGATACACAGAATCATACTGCATGAGACTAGCAATCTTATAAAGGAGGAACTGTTTGTCTCTCTCTACAGACAAGAAAGTTAAGGACTACAGAGGTTAAAACCTTTTTCCCAGTTCCACTGATTAGTACTGAGATTTGAATCTAAAGAGAGCATAGGGGCCTCACTGTTAATACATTATTCGCCAGGAACAGAATAATTCAAATAAATATTTCAATTTCCTATTATTTGCACAAATGGCATTGTGGAACTCATTGTTCCACAATAAGATATTTATGGCTCTTTGATTACTATTTAGTGCTGTGTGATAATAGAGATGATCTTCAATACGAAGAGAGATTATTCTCATTTATAGATAATCAAAGATGCCAGTAAGGACAAATCACCAAGAGTTTCCCTTTTTCTCTGAATGTACTCCAACCTAGAAATGTGCTAACCATATACATCCATCTTGTTATCTTTCTCAGCACCCAAATAATGAGTATATAAGCTCCGATGGTAATGATTTCTACCCTTTAAACATTGCTCTTAATTTCAATTCTCAGTTTTAACTTTTGAAACAATTTTAATGTATTTGTAGGCCAACTATGCAAGTGACACAAATAATTGAAACTGCTTCTTTTTGAAGCACAGGGTTATTTTTGATACAAACGAAAGGATTTCTGAATATCATATAAACTGATATTATCTTAGCATCTCTTCTTATGGTTATTTCATATACAAGTACCTACTCTTCCTCAGTATTTTTAGACACATAGTTTTACTCACATATCCCTTGTTTCCATCCGTAGCTCTTCTCTATCCTACGAAGGCTGTGTGTAGTACATTCAGGGAAGAATTGGTCCCTGCTGAGATAAGGGTGATGGAGAAAGTCAAATCCCACCCAGAAACTTATTCCTTGACTCCTTCAGCAATGCCTTTTACAATGAAAATAAATGACTAAAATGTTGGCAACATCTCTAAGTATTTAAATTCAGCAGAGAATTTTTTTTTTTTTTTTTACAGTACTAGGGTAGTTTAATCTCCAAACTGACTGTCTGATGAAGTAAAAGAATTCCCTTCTGGAACCCAAAACAAAATATCTATTAGCAAGAACCCAGGGGTTAATTTTCTGAAATTCCCCTTGTTTCTATGGCAGTGGGAAATAAAAAAAAAATAATGTGCTTGGCTTCTTTTTATTATTGTTTATAACAAAGATAGATGCTGTGCGTGCGTGGAATTTTACTATCCTAGTATCTCAGCCTTCTCATGAAGAAGTGACTTTTATTACAAAGCACATATATCTTCTTCTAACTAAATTGCAGAGAGGAGATGCAATCATCTCATGCATTTTAGTATTTTTGTGGTCTCATGTGATCAACGAGGAATGTGATTCACATAAGGACTTCATATAATTTTGTCCAAATTCATTCATTCCATCTTTGCTCTGGAATTTACCTTGCCATGGCTATTATTCTTTCATATCTTTACCTCATTCTATTCCCAAATCATTTTCAGTTTTATTTTCTCTTCCAGCCCTTATAAAATAAAATACAAAAAAACTCAAAGCAAATAGCTAAATAAGAACAGTGCAAGTGTTTTGCTGTTGTGATTATAATAAATAAAATGTCTTGCTGTCAATTGTGAATTTATCTCTAACAGTATAGTGACAGTACTCTAAGTGATAGAGAAGCTGTAATTTGTTCTTTGTCTTATTTAATTGAAAAACAAAACTGAAGCTATAAGCCTTTGTTTCTAATACTCACTAGCATCTTAAAATGAATACTTAGAGTTTCATACATGTTTTATGAACAAATTGTATTCTGTCTAGATATAAACAAGCAACATTGTCTGCAGTTTGTATTGAAAGTGCTGGAAAGACCCTCAGAAATCAATTATTTTGTTTCAGACTTAAGGAAACAGAGGTTAGAGATTCATGTGCTGTGTTTTGTTCATGGGCTTTTATTCAATTAGATAACAGGTTCATAGAACCTTGATGTTGTTTTACTCCCAGTCCAGAAGTCTTATTACCCTTCCCTGTGTCTGCCTCCATTTTAATCTAGATCCATAAATCTGTATATATTAATTTTCTGTAATGCATATAGATATACTGTGCTTCTCTATGCTTACTTAATATTTATTATTTATTGTATTTTGCTTCTACCTCCTTATTTCTACAAGATGAAGACACATAATAAAACAAAGGGGAGAAAGGCATGGGACTGAACTGGTTTTGTAAAGCAGAAAAGCAAGGACATGTGTGACAAATGAAAGTTATTTTAAGATCATCATGAATCCATGCTCTGTCAGTCACAAACCGAAGTGGGCCACAAAATAAGAAAAGTATATCCAAAGTAAATTGGAGTGAGATAAAATGTTTGTGTAAAATAATCAAAAAAATACAGTAAGAGAAAGTTGGCCCAATATTATTTGGATGAAAATATTTGAATTATCTATTTTTTATTCTGCAAACTAGTAATTGAAATTATTCATAATGTAGTATTGACCAATAAAAGGAAAATACCAATCAATTATTGATGTGAAGTATAAAAATCACTGCTTAGAAAATATAAAGATATTTAGCATTGGAGAATGATGTAAGGAGTGATATTTATTAAGATCAGTTGTACTCATAATTTGATATGTTAGATTAAAACTCCTCTGAACATCTATTTATTTAAGCTATCTTTTCTTTGTCACTTATCTGTTACATAGTCATTCTTGTTTCTAAAACATTGTTTTCCTTAAGAATATGAAATAGTAATCTCAGGGAAAAGTGCTCTGGATAATCTTCACAAAAATGGCTTGAGGAGTTGCTATAGGCAATGGAGACTATTCAACATGATTACAAATGAGCAAGCTCAGTGTACAACATGATAGTCAAGGACATCAGTGACAAGTCTACACTTTCTGACACCCAGAATCAGAAAGTACCCATTAGGAGGTTGGTGAACTAAACCTAGAAATAAGCAACTTTTGCCTCCCAAGGTTTTGTTTCCTTGTTGTGAACTGAAGATACTCAAGGCCATTGAAAGAATTCACCTTCCAGAAAAGGATGATTTAGTAGATCAGGCATTGTTGTGGGCTTTTTACGTGGACAAGGGGTGGGTGGGAAGGTCCTGGCCCACTTCCTGCTTCAACAGAGTCCCAAGGAGTTATTGTTTCCTCTTGACACAAATGTTCTGAAGCCCTGTCACCTTGGGTGTGTTTGGAGGAAGGAAGTGGCACTTCTTTTTCATTCTCTGATTGGAGTAGAGGCAAGGTTTTCGTCAAAGAGCCTGCTTACCAGAGTGATGAAGTTCCCTCCTAGAGTGAGGCTTCACCAAATATATCCCCATATATATTTGGAAAAATATTACCCTGAGGCTTAAAAATCTGCAACCAATTATTTTTCTCAAACCTATGAGTACTTTTCAGAGGCTATAGATTATCCAAAAGTAATGGAAGGAAAAGCTCAACAGCACAGTTCTGAACATCTCCTATTCATTGTAAAATACTAGATTATATTTGTTATAATCTAGTTTAATCCATGTTTAATCTATCAAAAATAAGTCAAAAGTATTTTATGTTGATAACACTACCCAGTGCATCCACTACTGTCAAATCATTTATAACGTGTCACAGACAGGAAGTTTCTCTTCGTAATAGTTACCTGAATATTTTAATGTAGAATTTGGGGCTTTCTTTTGCACCTTTTCCATATTAATTTTAATTTTCAAGACAGTTATTGAATCTTTATGATACATGAGGTTCTAAGCTATATGGCAAGAATATGAACATAAAGAGAACCCTGCTCTTAAAGAGCTTTTGTGTAACAGATGTTACACAAACATTACTATAATATAGATATATGATATCAGTATACTTACAAATCTTATTGCTATAAAAATTACCTACCCATTGAATAAATACAAGTGCATATCAGGCATGGTGGAGAGAGAGTTGAAGGGAGATAGGAGGATGTGTCCCAACAGATGGAAACAGTTTATAGTAATTCTCCAAAAAAGAGATGGGACTTGGGTCTAACTAATCCAGGCAAAGAGATGGAATTTGGGTTTTGAAGGGGTTTGCCCCTTCTTCTGAGTCATCTGAAGATATTCGATCCCTACCATCTTAGAATATGACTTCATCTGAAGATAGAATTTTTTAAAGTTAGAATTAGGCCAGTATGGTAGGCCCTAATTCGATGTGACTGCTATACTTGTAAATAAGGTGAATTTGGAGATAGGTTGGCATGCAAGGAGAATGTCATATGAACATGACAAGAGATATATGTATAATGTATCTACATGCTAAGTTGCTTGACAGAACTCCAGATACCAGGACAGAAAGCACAGAATGAGTTTTCTGTTACAGCTCTCCAAAAGGAACCAACCTTTCTGACACCTTATAGTCTCAGACTATCAGCCTTGGACAAAACAAGACAATGGCTCTCTGTTTTTTCAGTAGTGCTTGATTTTAGCAGCTCTAAGAAACACAGATCCACAGATAGGCAAAGTCTGGGAAGAAGGGGAAATTTTTCAGTTCTTTCAGGAACAAGTTAGTAATTATAAATGCTGCGCTCATAAAAGCATATGGTAAAGAACACTTGGAGGTACAAATGAATAGAGAGCAATGGCTTCCAAGAGGCTAGACCCAGGAATTGAATATTATCAAATAGATAATGAGGAATCAATCAGAAAGCTTAATTGAATGTGACTGCTACATTAATTTGTTTAAAAATGATGTCTAGAAGCAGCAATAGACATGTTATTTTGATGAAGGAAGAATTCTAGAACAAGATATTATAAAACTCTTTGGCCATGATTATCAGAGTCTACCTATTCATTGGTGATATACAGGTAGTACGAGGGACCTGAAGATGATAAATATACTGCAGAGACCATCATATCCAAACAAACCACTGGGAAGTTCATTCCCATATTATTTTTCAACATTAACTAAAATTAAATAATGAGAGAAATGATACCTGAATTTTGAAGAGATCAATATTTCTTTCCTTCAGATAACAGTCACACTGCACTAAAACACAGAGATGAATTTTTCTTGACTTGTGAGGAATAGGCTCCACAAAATCAAGTACATTTTGCTAATATTAGACTCTCTTAGAGATTACTGATAGACAAATCCCCCCAGAATCTAACCACTGTCTTTTCACTGATTCTTTATTAAGTAGTCTCCTATTGTAAATAATCTTTTTGTGTGTATGTGTGTGTGAATCTGACATGAATCCTAGTTGATGCAGCCTGGAGAAAATCACTGGTTGAAAAGCCAAAATCTGACACAAGAAAATTACAAAGCTGAGAGTACTTTGAGCCAGTTAGTCTGTTTAGTGCCAACTTGATATTTGACAAAATTATAAAGGAGAATAACTGAAAATAAAAACAGCTATAAAAATACTTTTCTGGGTGCTTAGCAAATTACTCTTGACATAGCTATCTAAATACTTCATTGTAACTTATTCTTTTTTACAACCTTTCTGGCACTGGCTTAGTACATATGACAATATATTGATATTTTTATGTGTAAGGTCCATGAACATCTAAGGACTGCCATAGTACCAATAGGGTTTTGTCTTTATTTATTCATTCATTTATATAATGAAAGTTTTAAAAATATCATCACACACTAATATATGGTCCCTAGAAGACAACTTACCTTTCTGCTTGCCAGTTGTGTTCAGTGGAAACAGATAAGAGCAGATTTTCAAATAAATGATGAAGCTATGGAAGATTTCTGAATGATTTACTACAAATAAGTATCTATGTGGCTTTGTGCTGGTAGTTCACATTTGTAACCTAGCAAACTCAGGAAGCTGAGATCTGAGGATATAAGTCTGAAGCATTAAACAGCACAATGACAAATATTTGGTGTTAGTGTGTGTCTCTGTGAGTGTTCATAGGCCATGCTACACGTATTTACCTGTGTACATTTGTGAGATTTGAGTACATGTGTTGTATATGCATGTTTGTGACATTATTACATTGTCTGTGCTACTGTCACCCTTGGGATAGGGTGACAGGATTTGTTTTGTATTTGAGGAAATGTGCCAGTATCTAGTAGCCTTTCTCAATGAAATTTCATTTGAAAAATAAGGTGATCTGTAGTTGTAAATTCATACTGTGAAGCTTTTCCCTCTTCTTCATTGCCCTCATTCTCATAGGCTTGAACACAGGACACCTGCAATTCTATATGAGGTCATAAGGCAAACGATTCTTTTCTCAAAAATCCCAGTGAAAAGCTCCTTCACACCTGAACAAAAATGCTCACACTTGAAATAGACCATAGACATGGAAAATACACCTAATTATGTACTCAGACACCAACGTGTGTATGTGGATTGTGGGATAAAGTTCACTGGCAGCTTCTGCTTACTGGGGCTGAGTAATTCAGAGAGAGGAAAACAGACTGTTCAACTTAGGGAAAATCTTGTTTTCAGAAAGCCAAAGAATTCTGAAAATGGATAGCCTCCTGGCTGCAATCTCCTCTCCACTCAGAAGCATATTTTGGTACTTTAACACCTTTAGGCTTCTAAAAGAGGATTGATTTTTTTTCCCCCTCCATTTCATCTATTCCAGTCAGAGTTAAAACTTACTCTTTTAATTTTTTGATCTCCTTTTATCCAGATAAAAACTTGAGATTTCACAGGCTTGAACTCATATAAACAGATGTAAAATATTATACTTTAAAGGATTGGAAATCCAGTTCACTCTCTGTGCAACCTTCAGCACTGCCTGCCAGTTGGCAGCTGTGGATACATGGAATGATGTTGACTCCAGCATTTTGCCTTTCCAAGAACTCAAATGGTAACAGCTCTCAAATGGGAAAGGGATTCGTGGGTTGAAACACATTGTTT
The DNA here is from genome assembly GCF_019054845.1 of Dipodomys spectabilis. Lineage (NCBI taxonomy): Eukaryota > Metazoa > Chordata > Mammalia > Rodentia > Heteromyidae > Dipodomys > Dipodomys spectabilis. Next base: position 6,205,499 of record NW_024870678.1, on the reverse strand, counting down.
TCCGTTCCCTCACACCTGCTACTGGATCCAGGGAGGAGGTTGGAAAGCATACAGAGATTCAGTGGGAGAGATCTTAGGTCAGGGCTACAAAAACAAGCACTGTTTGTTTGTTTTACAACAACAAAAAATGGCCACTTCCTCTCTGAAGAGCAGTGATAAGCACTCCTAAAGACCTATGTTGGAACCTTAGTGAAATTAATCTTTCTATCTTAAGTCACAGTTAAAGCCTACAGTCTTCATTGTTCACATTAGTTCACACCCGGTTTCCTCCATACAATACCCTCCTTACTTTTTTTTAAAATAAGCCTTTTCCTTTTCCTTCAGGCCTCAACAAACCCAACTAGGGCAGTGACACAAAAACAATACATAGCCAAGTGCATGCATGCACACATGCATCTCTACCCTGTCCATGCCCATATACACGTACACACACCCGTATCATACACAGACAAGCACACTCATGTCTTCTAAGTAAAAGCACAAATATTTTTCAGAGATTAAATGTTCAGTTAACAGTGGATTCTTTAAAGTGAGGCAAAGAAAAAAAAATGCTTGTATTTCTCCTCTTCTATGTCTTTATTATGAGAATGTCCTTGAAAAATGTAATTCAATCCTATGAAAATATTCATGTCAGTTATTTTTTGTTTATAGCAATAAATATTAAGGGTAGATGATTTGTTCACTTTGAATTAGGAGAAAGGTAATTCAGGGGTGAAACATGTACAAATAAACAGGTGTAAGTTGGCTAGATGTAGTTGATGGATAATTTAAAGATTTCTATGACAAAACCTTTGAGTTTGGTTTATTATATCCATCTTCCTAAAAGAATATTTAGGAGGTAAGGAAAGAACTCTGAGATAGTACTGACCCTGGGGTAGCACTGACCCTCCAGGGACAAAATACAGCAGAATATTATTGAAAAAGAGACAGTGGTTTTCTTTTCTTTTTTTTTTTGCAAAGGTGATTACAGAGGGGTTATAGTTGAGTATATTGAGTATATTGCTTTTGAACAGTGTTACCTCTTCTCTCATTTTCTCCCTGATTTTTCCCTCCCAACCCCCTAACCCCGAGTGGTTTTCTAACAAAAACTTTGTGACTTAAAACTATTTTGTGAGATTATCCTTCACTGAGTGAGTACAAAACCCAGAAGAGGTGTTTTTATGGCTGATTCTAAGAGCACCTTTTGAGTTATTTTAGGCCATTCTGTGCATGATTTTCACACAGTGCACCCATTTGTTTTTTAGGGAGTTCTCATTCACAAAGGTAGCAGTATCAGTATGACAGTTTATCCTACTCTATCAGTGCTGTGCATGAACTTTTGAGAATATGAGATTTGGCTTGTTCATATTGAGATATATTCTAAATATAAACCTCTCATTGCATTTTATTTTATTTTTTAACAGTAGAATAAATGGACTTTTATTTATTTAGACACGTTTTTAGTATCTGTGTGAAAAAATTGCCTTTCAACAATCAGTTTATAAGTGCAGTACTTCTTGATCAGTGTCACCCCTTTTAACATTTTCACCCCTCCCTCCCAACTTAACCCATTCCTCATACTTTAAGGTAAAGGTATGATTTTTAAAAATAGACATACTTGTGCTATACATATATTATATATATGTGTATGTATATGTATATATACATACACACACATATATCAATTCTGGGGTTTGAATACAAAGCCTTGCTTGACAAGAAATGCACCACTGGAGCTAGGCCACTGTATTTTTTACTTTACTTATTCTCTTCAGATAGGGTCTCTCATCTTTGCCCAGGCTGACCTCAGATCTGGATCTTCCTAGTCTTTTCCTTCTAGAAGCCTAGAATACAGGCATAAGCCACCACACTCAGTTTATATATCCCTTAAAAACAATGGCTACATATTTAACAGTAATACTTTAGACATGTTAAGTAAATTTTAATATTGAAATTAGTTTTACTCTTTTCATCCCATGTTTTAACTATTAGCTGATAAAAAATTAAATTGCAGACCTGACATAACCTGTTTTTATTAGGGCTATCGTATTTTGAGGAATTCATTTTATTTCCACTTAATGTGACCACTTGTGAAGCTTTATTTTAGAAGAAAGCTTTGCATTTTTCTTTTCTCCCAAATAAAACTTTAATCCATGTGTAAATATTTAATATTTCCTTTCACCCCCTTAAAATGTAAAAAGCAGTCATGTAAAGTCTTATAATTATTAAACTTTTTCCTATGCATAATATCCCGAATATATGTGCATGTCTGCATTTCCAATAAAACAAATGGTTATGCTCTGAATTGTAATAAGGTTTTTCTAAAATGTCCTACCTCATCTAATTCCTGCCAACCAGCTGCTTTCCATCAGGGCCTCCCTTTATGTTCTTAGATTCTCATAGATTCATTCAAGCCTGAGAATTCCTATTTAAAATTGTTTGAAATACTGTAGAGAGTCCTGGAAATCACATAGTAATATGTCGTTCTATCAACAGTTTCCATGAGAAACTATTTTAAATGTTTTTTATTAACATCCATTAGTATACTAGGAAGGGGGTGATTTTAGCACATCAAATATATGCCAATGATGTACCTTGATTAGATTCATCCTTCTATTACTCTCCTTCTTCTTATTCTTTCCTAAAGCAATCTCAGCAAGCTTTATTACATGGAGTCATTAGTTCCCATAACCAGGATAGGGTTTCTTTTGCATAAAGACTTCCTTTATGTTTGTCTCCTCAGCTAATGCTTCAGAAGAAGTAGGAAGAGATTCTCAATTCCCACTCTTAAAGTCTGATGATTCTGTAATGGAAGAAACAATTGACACAATGTGAATGAGGTAATACATATATAATTGGAAGATACCACATTAAAATCAACATTCTGACTTCTCTTGAAAAAGGGCCATCCTAAAGCAGGTGTTACTGCAATGCAGTGAGGGAACCACTGTACACAGTAGTAGCCATAGGATCTGCACTGCCAGATCTTAACTGGCTGACTCCTGTATGTTTTTTAACTTTCAATTCCTGGTCCGTTTTCAACTCCTAGGTTTGATCACAATATTCTTGAACTCTTAAAGTCTTCTTTTAAGGCTACACAACTTAAGTAGAGTGGGGCCCATTATACATTATACATTTGAAAAAGATTAAGCTACTAGTAACAGAAAATGCACATGCAGCAGGCAATTCAAATTGTAAGTATAAGGAAAAGAATCACTTGTTAATTATATGAAATTTTCATGGTAATAAAATTAACTTAGAATTTGGAGACCTAATTTCTACTACTTTTTTTGCCAGTCCTGGGCACTGTCTTTGAGCTTCGTTCACAAGGCTAACACTTTATCACTTGAGTTACAACACCACATCTGGCTTTTTCTGTTTATGTGGTTCTGAGGAACTGAACCCAGAGTTCAATTCATGCATACTAGGCAAAACAATCTACCATTAAGACACATTCCAAACTGCTACCACTCTTATCTGATATTTCTTGAGGGGAAGACAATTACTACTATGGGATTTTAATGTTGCTCTTACATCTATGAAAGCTACAAAACAAAAAAAAAATCTGTGCTTTAAAACATTGTGATGGTGTTGTTTCCCAGTAATTCATTACTGATTATAGTAAAACCAATGTGGAAACAAGGATCCCAAGGATACAATTTAAAATGCTTTCTATCTATCTATCTATCTATCTATCTATCTATCTATCTATCTATCTATCTATCTATCTATCTATCTATCTATCATGTATCTATGGAGTACTGGTATTTGAGAGGGCCTCATACTCACTGATCAGGTTTTTTTTTATCAACTTAGTCACATTTTCAATTCTGGAATAATCAACTTTTTCTCTATTTTCTGAGCTATCAAAAACTGTGCTTGCCACATAAAATTTCCTATGAGAAATTTGCTTTTATAAGATACTCTTCCCCAAACAATATATGAGTTGTTTGAGAACTTTATCTTTTCAAATGGTGTGTGATGGAATTGCATCGTGAAAATAAGAGAACTGGTAAAGAGAAAAGAAAGATAATAGTAGTATACACAAATGAATGTGTTATTTCAAGAAAATGGAAAATAATCTCAATTATTTTAGCTGAACAATAGTAAAAACTTATTATATGAATATGAGACCACTTAAAAAAGAACTGATACATTTGTTTTTGCCATGTAGACCAAAATATTTTAAACAAATTCAGTATATAATATGAAGGATTTACTTTTTTATAATTTATTGACACTGAACAACAAATAGACTGATGATTCAAAACTTATCAAAGAAAGCATTATACGTAGAAAGATTGACATCCTAAGTTGATGAGAACATTCATCTGAAAGAGCAGGCATGAGCAGACCTTGGATGGTGAAATGTAATTCTAGGTCAGTTTTCTTTCTCTGTATTATCTTCCAGCTCATTAGTCAATGGATGGCAAAGAAATAAATAGCCAAGTTTTATCAGTCTCCTATGTACTGACCAATAGTGTAGCTTATGTGAGGGAATGGTGAAATATAGTACATAGTATCCACTTTCAAAAAGTAAATATGTGTCTTAGGAATCCAGCTGTAAAAAGATAGTAGATTCAACTTGATAATGTATAATTAATTCCTGTTGGATTTTTTGCAAAAACTGTGTCAAAGTTGTGACAGTGGGAAAGCTTCATGGCTGAAGTATTTGTCAAGAATCCTTGCAAATAGTAGAAGGGGCCCAAACATGAAGATAGTTTAGGCAGAAATTCCTTTCACTTGCCATTTCAACATTTTATGTTTCTTTGTAAGTGTGACAAATTCTGCAATAGAATTTTGAGCCTGCTTTTTCATCTGATGAAAGGAAATAATACCACCTTTTCTTATGTTCCTAAATTCCTTATACTATAGAAAATCAGCAAGACCCCCCCCCCAACAGATCTCCCATAAGTGAAGACACAGAGGCCCAAGTCAATGAATTGACTTGACAAAGACTACTTAATTGCTTCTAGATGTCACAAAAAATAAATTTCTGCCTACTATCCTTCCAGATTGTACAATTGGTAATTTAAGCATAGGACACCAGCCAGACATGGTCTTGGTAATAGTTTGCTGAGCAATGACAGTGGTTTTATATTATCATTAAAAATGTGTCTTTTTTTTCTGGTGATAATAAGTACATGAGTGAAAATGAACACGAAGTCTCTTGATCATGGGCAGCATGGAGAGGAGAAAAGGTAGAGGGTATTAATGATGAAGCTGATCCCTCAATCCCTAACTTCAAACCCAAGCACAAACCAAACTGAACCAAAAATCTAGAACTGTTGCTGGAGGTATATCTTGGAGGTATTGTGCCAGCCTACCAAGCATGCAATCCTGACTTCAAACCTAGGACTGCCAAAACCCCCAAACAGAACTAGAACATTTTAAAAATATCTTTGTACTCATTTTATTGTTTTGATTTTCAACTTGTATGGATAATTAGGGCATGAGAAGAAGCCATGTGCTTGTTATTATGTAAGGTCTCTTAAAATCTTCCTTTGGAGTCCGAAGGAAGATGGTGGAGGAAAAGCTGGAGGCTAAACAAACTCTCACTTAGAAAGAAGTTTCAGTGTTCCAGTGAACAGTCCTAGGCTAGAGAATCACACCAAGTGTATTATCAAAGTACAAAGAGTTTGGCCAGAGAAGAAAAATCCAGGCAGCTTGGTCAAGGAGACAGATCTGAGCACTTACCAGTGTCAACGGTGGCTGCTGCTGCTGTGACCACCATATCAATAGAGAGAGCACAGAACAAAGGCACCAGATGTGTTATGCGATCGGTTTCTACTGACCACCAGCAAGAACTGAAAAGGAGCAGAAATCTTTATCCTGCTGATAGCAGACCAGGGATGGCCCAGAAACCAAGAGGCTGGAGTGAGTATACCCCAAGACATTCTTACTCTTCACTGAGAATCAGTGGGAAGGTAGCCCCTCCTCCACCACTGGAGAAGATCTCCATCTTTGATACTGACAAAGGCTTGGCTCCAGCAGCTAGCTCCAACTCAGGCCCTGGAAGAAAACAATAGGAGCCATTCAGCAGGTCACAGGAACCTGACCTGACCTTCCCGGCTCAGCTCTACCCAGGGAAAAGTTGACCTTCCCAGGCAGAGGAGGCTCCATCCCCGAGGAGGAGTGACTTTCTTCACTGGGTAAACAGAGCCAAAGGCTGCCCCTCCCCACTGCAGACTAGACAGCAGTAGGGGTAAAAGAAAAACAATTGAAACTCAGTAAACATAAATCCTGAGAATGGCTCCTGGCTGAGCAGTGTGAGTGTTGCAGGAGCTAGCCCCTCAGGGAAAACCTACTGATAGGCTTCAACCCTACCCAGAACCTAGCCTCCTCACAGCAACTCCAAGCTAGAGGAAACAGCCATCTCCCTCTTTTGTGATACTCAAAGCAGATCTACCTCCCACTGAACTGGGAGGATGATCACAAAGTCGTGGGTAAAGTAGAGCAGTTTTCTGCCTGCTCAAACAAACTGACTTAAACTAATCAAGTCACAGGAAAACCAAACACCACAAGCAAACCAGAGACTCCACCAAGAGACTGGTTACAGACACAGGGGAGATACAAGATCTACCCTCCACCCCCCAAAAAATCAAATAACTCATTATTCTACCTATTTTTTTATTTTTGAAAAGATTGTTTTCTATGTTTTTTTCTTTCTTTCATAATTTTTACTTCAGGTGTGTGTGTGTGTGTGTGTGTGTGTGTGTGTGTGTGTGTGTGTGTATTGTTTGTTTTACATCTCTTTTAACATTTTGGTCCTTTTTTTTAACGTGACTTAATTTCTGTTCTGCTCTTCCCCAGATATATACCCATCATCCAGTATTAGACCTTATTCTTCATTGTGTACATACTTCATTCGGAAATTGATCACTCAATTCACAACCTCTTAGGCTTAACTTCTTTTTTTTTTCTTTCATGAATTTTTTTTATTGTGAAAATACTGTACAGAGGGGTTACAATTACATGGGCAAGATAACGAGTATATTTCTTATCAATCATTGTAGCCTCCTCCTTTGTTTCCCCTTCCCATCCCTTCCCATCCTCTCCCCCCAGTCCTCCCCCCATCACCAAAGTTGTAAAGTTCGTTTTTTCCATATAAGGACTTCCATTGTTGCAATGGATCCACCTGTATCCCTATTTAAACGATTTGTTTTTGCCCTTCCCCTCCATAAATTGTACCAACCTCAAATACAGTGAAAGCAGGGGTTTTACCATGGGGGAGGGACATACAAAGAGCAACAAAGAAATAATCTTATAAATGCGTTAGAAACACATGCATGAAAGAAACAAAAACATTAAAATACATATTTGAGGGTTCGTTTTCCTAACATCACATTATCTGACTTTTTCCGCTTGACTCATACCTATACTAGATATTGCAAATAAGGGAAACCATGGGACCTATGTTTCTTTGGGCCTGGCTTACTTCACTTAATATAATTTTTTCCAAACCTTTCCATTTCCTAACAAATGGGGCAATGTCATTCTTTCTGATGGAGGCATAGAATTCCATTGTGTATATATACCACATTTTCTTGATCCATTCATCTACTGAGGGGCATCTGGGTTGGTTCCATATCTTAGCTATGGTAAATAATGCTGCAATAAACATAGTTGTGCTGGTAGCTTTAGTGTGGTCCTTTTTGTAAACATTAGGGTTAAATTTTTTATTTTTTATTTTTTAATTTTTCCTTTCTATTTCTCTCCTCCTCTCTTTTGTTCTATGAGTATTATTTCTTTAAACTTACACAATTTTTAACTGTTTCATTTTTTATTTTTTTATTTTTTATTTATTTATTTTTTGGGTCCGGTCGTGGGGCCTGAACTCTGGGCTGGGCGCTGTCCCTCAGCTCTTCAGCTCAAGGCTAGCGCTCTACCTCAGCTCTTCAGCTCAAGGCTAGTGCTCTACCATTTGAGCCACAGTGCCACTTCCGGCTTTTTTCTTTTTGCTTATGTGGTGCTGAGGAATCGAACCCAGGGCCTCAGGCATGCAAGGCAAGCACTCTACCACTGAGCCACCTTCCCAGCCCCTGTTTCATTTTTTAAATTTAAATTTTTGTTTTTTCATTTTTTTCTTGTTTCTTTATCTCTCTCCTTTCATTCTGTTCTACCCATTTCCTCTCTGAGATTAGGACTTGGTTAAATTTACTCTTTTCTTTTACCTCTCCACATCCCTCTAATCCTATTTTCCCCCATAATACTCCCTAAACCTATTAAATTCTGCTCTGCAGAATCCCTCTTGATGTTCTTAGCCAATTAATCCATAGTTGTTTGGTGTTGAACTAGATTGTATCTGTAGCCAATTTGACTGTGCAACTACAGGACTCTGGATGATGCTCTCCTTAAAATAGTGTTCTATCGTGAAATTGGTTTTGCTTTCATACCAAATGGGCAGAACTAGCTGGAGAAACACAAGAAAAATGGCAAGTCCATGTATCTCAACTCCCACTCATGATAATCAGGTGACAGACAATTAATGAATAATCCCTAGGAGAGTTCCCAAAAAGCTGTAGAAACACTACTAGTAAACATGGTGAATGAAAAGATTTAAAACCTGCAAAGGACTCAGTGTGAGCATGATAGGAGCAAGATGAGGCTAACAAAGATTAATACAGGAACTTTGTGAGCACGATGAGGCTAACCAAATATTAATTCAGGAATCTCATGAGGGTGAGGAAGCTAATCAAAGATTAATACAGAAATTGTGTGAGCAGCCTGAGAATAGTCAAAGAGTAATATAGGAATTGCTCGAGCAGTCTGAGAACAAAGAGAAACACAGGAATTGCATGAATGGGATGCGAATAGACAAAGATTAATAGAAGCATTCATGGAATCCATAAACAGACAGCTAAAGGAACCCAGGGAGACCACAAAGGGAATGCTGAATGGAGCCTGTCAGAAGAAAATGGAGTCCAATGAAACAAGAACCAATAAACTAAGGGATTTGAGAATAAACACTGAAAACCAAATTAAGGAAGTAAAGAAGTCCATACAAGATCTAAAACAAAGATCCAACAAAGAATTTGAAGCCATCAAAACTGACCAATTAGAAGGAAAGGAAATAAAAAAACAAAGTAGAAAGTCTTTACAGTAGGTTAGACCATGCAGAAGATCGAATCTCTGGGATTGAAGACAGCCTATATATTATAAAGAAAGAACATACAACTCTCCAAACAAATCCAAGAAATATGATAGATCTATTCAGCATTTAGAAGACACCATCAGAAGGCCTAATCTGAGGATAATGGGTGTAGAGGAGCTCCTAGAGACAGAAGTTAATGGTCTAGGAAATCTATTTTACAGGATTCTAGCAGAGAACTTCCTAAACATGCAAAAGATGTTCAGATACAAGAAGCTTTTAGAGCCCCAAATAGACCAGATCAGAACAGGATATCCCATCATCACATTACAATTTTCACAGGATCAATTCAGACCCAGGAAAGGATCCTTAAAGCTGTCAAGGAGAAAAGATCAATCACCTATAAAGAGAAACCAATTAGAATCACCTCAGATTTCTCAGCAGAGACAATGAAAGCAAGAAGAGTCTAGAATGATTGATGCCATGCACAAATGATAAAAAAAAAAAAAACAAACTATTAATCAAGAATACTGCACCCAGCTACACTCTCCTTCATAATGGAAGGTGAAAAAAAACCTTCCATAGCAAAGAAAAACTAAAAGAATATATTTCCAGCAATCCAGCCTTACAAAAGATACTTAAAGATGTCCAACACATAGAAAACCAACAAGAACACAATAAAGGCCAAGAAACTGCACCAAAACTGAGAATCCAAGAATCTCAGGAAGAACCCAATTGTAACAGCCCCCAAGAAGGTGCATAACATGTCAGGAACTACCAAACCTCTCTCAGTCCAAACTTTCAATATGAATGGACTTAACTCTCCAATTAAGTAACAGAGACTGTCTAGTTGGATTACAAAGTAATATCCTTCTATCTTCTGCCTTCAAGAGTCACACCTTGCCAATAAAAAAAAAAAAAGTATTCTGAAAGTGAAAGGCTGGAATAAAATCCACCAAGCAAATGGCCCCCATAAACAGGCAAGAGTTGAAATCCTAATATCAGATAAAATAGACTTCAATTTAAAATTAGTAAGAAGACATAAAGAAGGTCGCTACATACTAATTAAAGGATCTCTCCTTCAGGAGGATATTACAATTCTAAATATCTATTCACCAAACAACAGAGCACCCAAATTTATCCAAGAAACACTATTTTTCCTCAAATCTCACATAGATACAAAGACATTAATTGTTGGGGATTTTAACACACCACTATCCCCACTAGAAGGAGCAACCCGGCAAAAACTCAAAAGAGATACCACAGATCTAAACAACTGCATAGATTAACTAGATTTAACAAACATCTACCAAATATTTCACCCATCAGCATCAGAATACATGTTCTTCTCAGCAGCGCATGGAACATTTTCCAAAATAGACCATATTTTAGGTCACAAACCAAACTTGTCCAAATTCAGAAACATTGAAATTATGCCCTGCCTTCTCTCAGACCACAAGGGAATAAAATTAGAACTCAACACCAAAAGCCACCAAAGAAAGTCCTGTAACACATGGAGGCTGAACAACACACTGTTGAATCACCAGTGGGTTGTGGAAGAGATTAAAAAGGAAATTCAAATGTTCATGTTATTCAACAAAAATGCACACACAAATTACCAGCTCCTCTGGGACACAGCAAAGGCCGTACTCAGAGGCAAGTTTATACTTCTGAGTTCCTATATCAACAAAATGAAGAGATCTGAAACCAACAATTTAATGAGACATCTGAACCTCCTTGAAAAAGAGCAGCAAGATAAACCCTAACCGAGTAGATGGAAAGAAATAATTAAAATTAAATCAGAATTAAATGAATTAGAATCCAAAAAAACCATAGAAAGAATAAACAAAATAAAGAGTTGGTTCTTCAAAAAAATAACAAAATAGGGGCTGGGAAGGTGGCTCAGTGGTAAAGTGGTAGAGCGCTAGCCTTGAGCTGAAGAGCTGACGGAGAGCACCCAGGCCCAGAGTTCAGGCCCCACGACTGGACCAAAAAAAAAAATTGACAGACCCTTAGCAAAGAAAAAGAAAAAGAAGAGAACACATCCAAATAAATAAACTCAGAGATGAGAATGGAAACACCACCACAGAAACAACCAATATTCAGAACATTATAAGGGAATACTCCTCAAACCTTTATGCTAATATGCTTGAGAACTTGGCAGAAATGGACCTTTTCCTAGCAAATATGGACATGCCAAAAATAAATCAAGATGAGTTAAATCATCTGAACAGGCCAATATCAAGCATAGAAATAGAAATAGAAACAGCAATAAGAGACCTCCCAGCTAAGAAAAGCCCAGGACCAGATGGTTTTACAGCAGAATTCTACAAGGCCTTCTAAAGAGAGCTCACACCAATACTCCTCTAACTTTTCAATGAAATTGAAAGAGAAAGTTCACTACCGAACTCATTCTATGAAGCCATTATAAATCTTCATCCCCAAACCAGGCAGGGACTCATCAAAGAAAGAGAACTATATTCCCATTTCTTTGATGAACATTGATGCAAAACTTCTCAACAAAATTTTGGCCAATCAACTTCAACAATTCATCCAAAAAAATCATACACTACAATCAAACAGGATTCATTTCAGGGATGCAAAGCTGGTTCAATATATGCAAATCAGTTAATATAATTCATCACATAAACAAGAGCAAGGATAAGAACCACATTATTATCTCAATAGAAAAAGCATTTGACAAGATCCAACACCCCTTTATGATGAAGGTTTTGGAAAAATTAGGAATCCATGGAATATTCCTCAACACCATAAAGGCTGTATATGACAAACCTACAGCCAGCATTATACTTAATGGTGAAAAACTAAAGCCATTTCCTCTTAACTCAGGAACAAGACAAGGATGTCCACTCTCTCTGCTTCTCTTCAATCTAGTATTAGAATGCCTAGCTACAGCAATAAGACAAGATGCAAACATAAAGGGGATCCAAATAGGGAAAGAAGATGTAAAACTCTCCCTGTTTGCAGATGACATGATCTTTTATTTAAAGAATCCCACAGATTACACTCCCAAATTATTCGAGCTGATTCAAAACTTTGGCAAAGTAGCAAGGTATAAAATTAACCCTCAAAAATCAATGGCTATTCTGTATGCCAACAATGAGAAAAGTGTGGCTGAAATTAGGAAAGCAACTCCATTTGTAATAGCCCCACAAAAAATAAAATACCTAGGAATTAACTTAACCAAAGAAGTGAAGGACCTCTAGGATGAAAACTTTAAAAAGTTGAAAAAGGAAATCAAAGCAGAGCTTAGAAAGTAGAAAATCCTCCCATGCTCCTGGATCAGAAGGACCAGCATTGTGAAAATGGCAATACGTCCCAAGGCTTTCTACAAATTCAACGTGATACCTATCAATATTCCAACCTCATTCTTCAATGAAATAGAAGAAGCAATCCAAAAATTCATTTGGAACAATAGCAAAAACGATTGTTAACAGAAAGAATAGTACTGGAGGAATATCAATGCCAAATTTCAAACTCTACTACAAAGCCATAGCAATCAAAACAGCTTGTTACTGGCACAAGAACAGACCTGAAGACCAATGGAATAGAATTGAAAACCCAGAAATGAACCCACAGACCTATAGCCACCTAATCTTGGATAAGGAAGCCAAAAAAATACAATGAAAGAAAGACGGCCTCTTTAGTAAGTAATGCTGGCAAAACTGGTTTAAAATGTAGAAAACTAATGCTAGATTCATACATATCACCCTACACCAGAATCAACTCCAAATGGATCAAAGACCTTGGAATCAAAGCAGACACCCTGAAAATATTACAGGAAGGAATAAGAGAAACCTAAGTTCTCTTTGGCACAGGATGAAATTTTCTTAATAGAGACTCAGAAACACAACAAATCAAAGAAAGGTTGGACAAATGGGATTGCATGAAATTGCAGAGCTTCTGCATGGCAAAGGACACAGCTAGCAAGATCAATAGAAAGCCCATGGATTGGGAGAAGATCTTCACTAGCCATACAACCAACAAGGGTCTTATATCTAAAATATACCTGGAACTCAAAAAATTCAATTCCCCAACAACAAATCCTCAAAGAAACAACTGCCTGATCAATAAGTGGGCTAAAGACTTACAGAGAAACTTCTCTGAAGAGGAAATAAGAATGGCCAATAGACCTATGAAGAAATGCTCAACTTCTCTAGCCATAAAAGAAATGCAAATCAAGACAACAATGAGATTCCATCCACCTCAGTTATAATGTCTATAATAAAGAACTCTAACAACAATAGATGCTGGAAGGGATGTGGCCAGAAGGGAACCTTACTGCATTGTTGGTGGGAGTGTAAACTTGTTCACCACTTTAGAAAGCAGTATGGAAGTTCCTCAAAAGACTTCACATAGAGCTCCTATAACGCAGCAATCCCACTTTTGGGCATCCACACAAATGATCACAAACAAGATCATACTAAAGCTACCAGCACAACTATGTTTATTGCAGCATTATTCAGCATAGCTAAGATATGGACCCAGATGCACCTCAGTAGATGAATGGATCAAGAAAATGTGCTATATCTATATCTATATCTATATAATGGAATTCTATACCTTCATCAGAAAGAATGACATTACCCTATTTGTTAGGAAATGGAAAGACTTGGAAAAAATTATATTAAGTGAAGTAAGCCAGGCCCAAAGAAACATGGGTCCCAAGGTTTCCCTTATTTGTAATAACTCGTATATGTCTGGGACAAGCAAAAAAAGGTCAAAAGCTATGTCTACATGACCAGATAAGATGATGTTAAGTGAAATGAACCCCAAGATAGGGACACAAGTGTTTTTTTCATTCTTGCTATTGTTTCTAATGTATTTATAATGTACCATGTGATTTTTTTTTGTTTCTTTGTATGTTCCTTCCCCACGGTATAACCCCTGTTTTCTGTATTTGATGTCGGTGCCCTGCATCTTTATATACACTTCTCTAATTTAGGGAGGGGATGGGTAAAAACAAAATACTTAAATAGGGATACAGGCTGACCCATTGTAACAATGAGATGTACAAGACACTAGGTTGAAAAATGAATTTTACAGTTTAGGTGGTGGGGGTCGGGAGTGTAGTTGTGGAGGGGAGAGAAAGGGTATGGTAGGAGAAACACAAAGGAAGAGGTAACAATGCTTGATAGGAAATGTACTCATTGCCTTGCTCATGTAACTTTAATCCATCTGTACAGTATTTTTACAATAAAAAATATAAAAAAATCTTCCTTTGCATCCTAGTTTCCTTTTCTGCATTGAGGGCTAACTTGTGTTTTCAAGAAAATAATCTACCTTTCAGTGTGCATTATTTGTAATTCACACAAAATTTAATGTGTTCTTCTCAGTTTTGTTTTGTCGGTGTCTCTTCCAAGTGTGTATGCTCTTCACTGAATGGCCATCAGGGTCCCATAATCACATTTTCATTCCATGCACATGGGATGTGTTAATACAGAACCAGGCATAGTTCTGGGCAGCAGATGGAATTGAGTGCTCTGAAACCCCATTGCTTGACTTTTTTTCCCCCTTCTTGTAACATCTTATAAGAAACACAACTGCTTAAGGAGCTATGGGAAAAGGTCAAACAACTCTAAGTATGGTTCATCTTTATCCATCAAACACACAGTTATTACCAAGTAAGCTAGTGCTGCCATTAATCAGCCTCTCGATATTTAAGAGATTATCCACTTATTGTTGTCTTTTGCAGAACAGTATGTTGCCAAGGTATATGTTTCTTTTTTGGTAGTGCTGGTATTTGGTTGACATCCCACCCTGTCACTCTCTTGGTGGGAAGGCATTTTATCTCTTGAGACATCGCCCCTTTTTACTTAAGTTATTCTTCAAATAGGGTCTTGTGATTTCCTCATCATGCTGCCTTATACTTCCCATGCCACTGGAATTACCCATGGGTCCCAGCAGGACTCGCGTTTTTATCGAGATCCAAACTAGGCCTTGGCCTTAGCTAATGTCAAACTGAGATAGCTTTGTTCCCCTCCTGAGTAGCTATGTTTATGGTGTATACCTCCAGGCAAAAGGATGCATTTTAAGGTGGAAATTACTACATAAGAGGAGCCCTTTATTTCAATGCTGTATTACAATCAGTTAAGCAATGACTTTGGTCTGTATCTATAACTCATTAAAATGTTGAGTTTGAGCAGAATGAGAAATAACACTGGGTGTTGAAATCTGTGTCTTTGTCATTCTTTGGAAAAGAGTTTATAATATTAATAATACAAAATAAATATGATTGTATAGTTGTTTTATTTCTTTCTTAAAATAAGTTTTTATTGTGAAAATACTGTATAGAGGGGTTACAGTTACATGAGCAAGGTAATGAGTACATTTTTTTATCCAGCATTGTTGCCTCCTCCTTTGCTTTTTCCCCTACCATCCCATCCCTCCTACCTCCTCAACTACACCCCCACCCCCACACTCCCTCCACCTAAATTGTAAAGTTCATTTTTTAAATTTATTTAATACTTTTTCATTTGATATAATTGTTCAGACAGCAGTAATAGTACAAAGAACCTCCTATATTTTTAACCTACATTCTTGAAATGTTAACAACTTACTATAGCTGTTGTTTTTTTTAAATAAGTTTTTTATTGTAAAAATACCATACAGAGGGGTGACAATTACATGAGCAAGGTTATCAAGCATTGTTGCCTCCTCCTTTGTTTTTCCCCTACCATCCCTGCCCTCCCATCTCCACAACTAAAGACTCGGAAAAAATTATATTAAGTGAAGTAAGCCAGGCCCAAAAAACATAGGTCTCATGGTTTCCATTATTTGTAATAACTAGTAAACGTCTGAGACAAGCAGAAAAGGTCAGATAAGATGATGTTAGGTGAAATGAACCCCAAGATAAGGACACAAGTGTTTTTTTCTTTCTTACTATTGTTTCTAATGTATTTATAAGGTGATTTTTTGTTGCTTTGTATGTTCCTCCTCCATGGTATAACCCCTGTTTTCACTGTATTTGATGTTGATATAATTTGAGGAGAGGGAGGGAAAAATTGTTTAAATAGAGATACAGGTGGACCCATTGTAAAAATGAGATGTACAAGACGCTACGTTGAAAACGAACTTTACAACTTTGGCAGGGCGGGGGGGGGGGGGTGACTGCAGTTATAAAGTTCATTTTTGACATAGTGTCTTGTACATCTCATTGTTGCAATGGGTTAATATGTATCTAACTTATGGTCAGGTATCTGATTCAAGCAAATCCATTATGCAATAAAATTTTCATTTTAATAGCTTATGATACTGCAATAATTAAATTTTGCTTTTTCACCAATGGATATAGGTCTATTCTCTTGGTCACTGAATCAACTCTGATATAGAATTAAGACACACATTTTTGTACACCGGCTTGAACTCAGGGCCTCATTCTCTTGTTTATTTTCTTCCTAGTGTTCCACTACTAGAGCTATGTCACCAGCACAGATTTGTGCTGGTTGTTTGAAGATGGATTTCTCAGATTTCTCTGCCTGGGCTGTCTTTGAACTGTGATCCTCTAGATCTATACTTCTTGAACTTCTAGGGTTATATACATGTACCATCAGCACCCATGTAAAAGATAATTGTGATCATGATTCTATAAATCGTAATGCCAGTTCATGGTAAGTAGGTATGAATTGAAGGGGACAATGTACCTTTAATTTTTCATTGCCAAGAAGGATGTCAAACCAGAGCTTATAATAAAGTGTATTTAAAGCATATTTTACGAGACTTTGATAAATGTTTTGACTAGGATTTGACATTTTCTTTATATTACCCACATAAAAGAACAATGCAATTTATTTATGTCTGAATAATTCATCAATGATGCACAAATAACTTCCACAAAAATCTAGGGGAAAGATGGTCTTGTAGTATAAGTGCAATTGGCAACATCATTGGAGATTATAATTTTTGTTCTCTGCTGCTCCTATTGTACCATCTAATTGAATGAAGGAATTGTGAGAACATCCGTTGAAGACTCTATTGACTTCTACAATTAGGCCGTTCATGATCTGTTTATGCTGGACGTTTGCTCAGAAACACACTGAGGAGCTAGGTTTTCTGCCTGAATTATATAGTTGATTTTTCTGCTGTTTGTACATGAATATGTCTTTGAATGACAGAATTTGTTGTAGGTATTTGCATTCATTGCTCTCTGGCATAGCTATTATATCTGGAATGTGCCAGCTGTCTCTTGGGATCATCCCACAAAATGAGAATTTTGTTTTTTGATTTTTCAAAGGATAGCATTCTTTTCTACAAAAAAAGTGAAAGTCACGGTCTAATTTTTCTCCTCGTTATTTGACAAAATTAAATATTGTAAAGGAAAAACATTGCCTTTTCAAATGATTTCTGTTTAGTTCAAATATTTTTGCTTATTTTTCCCCAGTGGTGGATTGCACAAAGGAGTCTGACTTGAGTGTAAAGGATTTAGATGGTAAACACTATAGCATGTACAACTGTCTTTCAGTGGTGACACACAATCAGACTTTTATATCAGTAAAAGAATACAGAACAGAATCTGCAATTCCAACAAATTTTTTATGCATAAATTTTCTGCAAACAGGAAGGGATATCTTGCTGAGAGAAAGTGTGAAATACACTGAATGTGGGCAATAATTGTGTTTAAGAACATATGCTCTCATACACTGCTCCTGCAATGAAAAGTAGCTTTGAATTCTAAGTCAGAAGTAGCTGACATTAATTCCACATACATTTTTGGATAAGTGAGAAGTGTGGCTTGGAGGAAGGATCACATTTTGTGACAGATTCCAGTGCCACTGCTGAGATGAGTGAATTTAGTAATACCAGTGGGAAGAAGACTCCAGCCAGCTTTGTGTGTGTGTGTGTGTGTGTGTGTGTTTTAGCTTTTTTACCCATGGCTATGCTCTACCACTTGGCCGCAGCTCTATTTCTGACTTCTTGTTGGTATTGGGGATAAGAATGTATGGTCTTTTCTGCCTGAGCTGGCTTTGATCTGAGATCCTCAGAGCTCAGTTTCCTGAGTAGCTAGGAATACAGGTGTGAGCCATTCACTCCTGGCCCCACCCTGCTTACATAAGACAGGGCCAAGTGTATATATTTACTTCTAAAACTGTCCGAGTAGTGTTTGCACATAGCTGACTGATGGAAAGTTCTTCTACCTGAGAGTCAAAGTATCACCTCTAGAGCTTGGCCCTGAATACAACTGGGGACAGAGTCAGAACATAAAGCAAAGTCAACTATGAAAATTCAGCTATGATGAAAGAAGTCAAGTGAGCAATATAGGAATATGATGCTTTTCATAAGAAAAGACAACATGATTTAAAAAATCTTTCTTTGTACTTTAGGAAACAGAGGAAGGGAAATATTGCTTGGTGGTTATATTTAGAGCCAAAAAATGTGTCTGCTCATTAAAAGAAGCCACTACAAACTCAATCTCCATGTCAACGTCTAGCTATTACTTTCACCTCATAGTTGACAAGTCTGAGTGCATTATTTAAAGGCCTTATTTTCTAAAAGCAAAAACAAGTTTAGTAATAGCTGAATACCCTCATCTGATTAAAAGTGGTGGTGTCCCCTTCTGCTTCCTCAGGGAATCCTGAGGAATCCCTGGCACCCCATCATTATCATGGAGTTCCTCCTTACCAGGAGCTTGGTTGAATCCTTGCCACACAGAGTTAACTGTGTTTATTTTGTAAGAATCAAAATTTGGGATCACTTGTTAAATATCTGACTTTTCATCTTAAGAAATCACAAAAGAGAGCATAAAAAAAGGCATATACTTAAATGGACTATCACAAGTATTTACTGAGATATCCAGTATCAAAGGCAATAATATTAAAATGTACAAATAGGTTTCTCTAGAACTGCTCCCAGGTCAGAGATATTTCCACAGGAAAAACATTCTTAGTCTGAGGAACTCCACGGGACCATTTATCACAGAAATGTAGCTAAGAAAGCATCTATGAGAATCCACTTGCTTATTTCATATTGTGAAATGTAAGAGTTCTCATGCTACTTGAACAAGTAAATAAAGCTCAGGTCACCAGAAGACCATGCAATGGCAGAAAGAGAACTGTCATCCTCATGGTTTGAGTCACTAATGTTTATTGATAACATTTCTATGTGTCAAGCATGGTATTTTATTGTCTCAACACTTTGCTAAGATAGGTGAGGAAGTCTTTCGCCCACTTACTTATTGGGCAGTTGTTTCTTTGAGGATTTGTTGTTGGGGGGTTTCATTTTTTGAGTTCCAAGTATATTTTAGATATGAGACCCTTGTCCGTTGTATGGCTAGTAAAGATCTTCTCCCAGTCCGTGGGCTTTCTATTGATCTTGCTAGCTATGTCATTTGCCCTGCAGAAGCTCTGCAACCTTATACAATCCCATTTGTCCAGCCTTTCTTTGATTTGTTGTGTTTCCGGGTCTCTATTCAGAAAATTTCGGCCTGAGCCAAGGAGACCCAGGGTTTCTCCTATTCCATCCTGTAATGTTTTCAGAGTGTCTGCTTTGAGTTCAAGGTCTTTGATCCATTTGGAGTTGATTCTGGTGCAGGGTGATATATAAGGATCTAGCTTTAGTTTTCTACATGTAGTTAACCAGTTTTGCCAGCACCATTTACTGAAGAGGCTGTCTGTCTTCCATTCTATTGTTTTAGCTCCCTTATCGAAGATTAGATGGCTATAGGTCTGTAGGTTCATTTCTGGGTTTTCAATTCTATTCCATTGGTCCTGAGGTCTGTTCTTATGCCAATACCAAGCTGTTTTGATTACTATGGCTTTATAGTAGAGTTTGAAATTTGGTATTGATATTCCTCCAGCAGTATTCTTTCCGTTGAGGAGCGTTTTTGCTATTCGGGGTCTTTTATTGTTCCATATGAATTTTTGGATTGCCTCTTCTATTTCCTTGAAGAATGAGGGTGGAATTTTGATAGGTATTGCGTTGAATTTGTAGATAGCCTTGGGCAATATTGCCATTTTCACGATGTTAATCTTTCCAATCCAGGAGCATGGGAGGTTTTGCCATTTTTTAAGTTCTGTGTTGATTTCCTTTTTCAAGATTTTAAAGTTTTCATCATAGAGGTCCTTCACTTCTTTAGTTAAGTTAATTCCTAGGTATTTTATTTTTTGTGAGGCTATTACAAATGGAGTTGCTTTCCTAATTTCAGCCACACTTTTCTCATTGTTGGCATACAGAAAAGCCATTGATTTTTGGGGGTTAATTTTATAACCTGCTACTTTGCCAAAGTTTTGAATCAGCTTGAGTAATTTGGGAGTGGAGTCTATGGGATTCTTGAAAGACTTAAAGAGAAGCTTCTCTGAAGAAGAAAGAAGGATGGCCAATAGACACATGAAGAAATGTTCAACATCCCTAGCCATAAAAGAAATGCAAATCAAAACAACATTGAGATATCACCTCACTCCAGTTAGAACAGCAAAAATCAAGAACTCTAACAACAACAGATGCTGGAGGGGATGTGGACAGAAAGGAACCTTACTTCATTGTTGGTGGGAATGTAAACTTGTTCAACCACTTTGGAAAGCAGTATGGAGGTTCCTCAAAAGACTCCACATAGAGCTCCCCAACGACCCAGCAATCCCACTTTTGGGCATTTACCCAAATGATCACAAACAAGGCCACACTAAAGCTACCAGCACAACTATGTTTATTGCAGCATTATTTACCATAGCTAAGACATGGAACCAACCCAGATGCCCCTCAGTAGATGAATGGATCAAGAAGATGTGGTATATATACACAATGGAATTCTATGCCTCCATCAGAAAGAATGACATTGCCCCATTTGTTAGGAAATGGAAAGGCTTGGAAAAAATTATATTAAGTGAAGTAAGCCAGGCCCAAAGAAACATAGGTCCCATGGTTTCCCTTATTTGCAATATCTAGTATAGGTATGAGTCAAGCGGAAAAAGTCAGAGAATGTGATGTTAGGAAAACGAACCCTCAAATATGTATTTTAATGTTTTTGTTTCTTTCATGCATGTGTTTCTAATGCATTTATAAGATTATTTCTTTGTTGCTTTGTGTGTCCCTCCCCCACAGTGTAACCCCTGCTTTCACTATATTTGATGTCAGTATAACATGTGGAGGAGACGGGGACAAACAAGTCGTTTAAGGATTCAGGTGGACCTGTTGCAACAATGAGAAGTACAAAATGTCATGTCAAAACCAGCTTTACAATGTCGGTGGGGGGGGAGGGGGGGTATGATTGGGTGGGAGGGAGGGGGGAGGCTGGGAAGGGAGGTGAAGGGTAAACAAAGGAGGAGGATGCAATGCTTGGTAAGAAATGTATGCATTATCCTGCCCATGTAATTGTAACCCCTCTGTATAGTATGTTCTCAAATAAAATAAAATAAAATTTAAAAAAAAAAAAAAAAAGATAGGTGAGGAAATAACTGGAGCTCTGAAAGTTTAATACACTGGGAAATGGCATACAATCTCTAAGTAGAACCAGAGCCAGCTTTCCCACTGCTAACTGCTTTCTGAACCTGCATTCTCAGGAACTTGTATGCATAAACTCTTAGAGACTATAAAGATGGTTTAACAATATCCGAAGGATGTCAGAATGTTCAGAACACTGTCAACAAATAAAATAATAGTAACTCTCATTAGTTTTGTGATTTCCATTTCCTAGACATCATTTTATGTCCAGTGCAGGGTTTACCATCACCATTTTACATTATAATAAAAAAAGTCCCACAGTCAGGACATGAGGGAATTCAGATTGGAATTCCAAATTTGCTTAATCCCAAAATCCATCCTCTGACTGAAAGGTTATTTTGTGAGTAACCTTCTGGGAAAACAAAAACACTTGCTTCATTTATAACAAGCAAATGGTTAATAATCTTCATATATTGAAATGCAGTGATGATAATAAGGTGCTAGAAATACCAGCATATATACAATAAGAAATTATATAAAGAGCTGAACACTCGTATCTGTGATTCTAACTCTTAGGAGGTTGGAATCTGGAGAGCTTTGGGCAGGAAAGTCTGCTAGATTCCATATCTAAAATAACCAGCAAAAAGCAGGGCAAGAGGAATAGCTTAAGTGGTAGAGACACAGCCAAGCATGTATGAGGCCCTTAATTCCAGAACCACTCTGCCTGTAATCCTAGCTATTCAGGAGGCTGAGATCTGAGGATTGCAGTTCAAAGCCAGCCCCAGCAGGCAAGTCTGTGAGACTCTTATCTCCAATTAACCACCAAAAATACTGGAAGTGAAGCTGCGGCTCAAGTAGTGGAACATCAGCCATGAGCAAAAAGTGTTCAAGGGCATTGCCTTAGTGTAAACCCCAGCACAAATACAAATAAAATAAAATGTAGTTCTGAATTCAAGAAACATCCGCATTTAAAATCTCACCACTTCAATCACACTTTGGTAATTTCTTTGTTTCAATTTTAAATTGAAAATTTTTAAATTTAACAATGTTATTATCTATAACAATTTTATTATCCTTAAGAAGTTGTAAAAAGGGGTTTCAATTCACCATGTCAGTTTATGGGTGCAGTGTATGTTAGCCAATATCACCCTTTTCATCATTCTTTGTCTCACTCACTCCACTCAGATTACCTTGATCTATTTAAACATATGTACACGAGTGAATGCAGTCATAATATTCTTTTGTAATTTCATATACTTAATTGGTCATTATTAGTCCTAATGGAACGCTGGTTGTCATGGTTTGATGGAGGGAATAAAATATTGAAGTTTTTTAAAATTAATTTATTTTTATTATCTGTAAGTAGCTGTACAAAGGGATTTTAATTCAACATGTTAGTAAATGAATACAATGCTTCTCATTTAATGTCACCCAAAAGGGAACATTTATGAGTGAAGATAAAGTTTTTGTTTGGGACACATTGCAACAATGATATGTACAAGTCGTTATGTTGAAAAATGAACTTTACAACTTTGGGGGGGGGACCGGGTGGGAGAGGTAGAGGGGAGTATGGGAAGGGATGGGAAAGGGAAACAAAGAAGGAGGCAACAATGCTTGATAAGAAATGTACTCATTATCTTGCCCATGTAATTGTAACCCCTCTGTATGGTATTTTCACAATAAAAAGACAAGTAATTCAGATATCACTAAAAATTAGAAACAGATCAAAGGAAACAAAAATGAGATAACATATTTGAACAAAATAATTTAGTTTTCCAACCAATACCTATTACTTATGACTGTGTGGGAAAGGAAGTTTTATATCCACCACTCATGGCAGAGTAAATTGATGCAACCATTCATTGTAGTACAGCATTGGAAGCAAAGTAAACATCTATCAATAAAGACTGGCTACACATGTTGGGATACATTTATAAAATGGAATGTCATGCAGATACTACTGGATTGGCTCATATATATCATCACAGTTCAATAGATCAAGAAAGTGTGGCATATGTACACAACGGAATTCTATGCTTCCATCAGAAAGAATGACATTGCCCCATTTGTAAGGAAACAGAAAGACTTGGAAAATAAATAATATTAAGTAAAGTAAGCCAGAACCAAAGAAACATAAGTTGCATGATTTTCCTCATTTGTAATAACTACAATGTGCCTATAAATCTACAAGTAAACCTTAAAGATAGTAAAAGATAAATAATCATACTTGGACATGATTAATTAAACAGCACTCTAAACATTCACACAGTGAGAACAAAGGATATTCTTAGGAGAGGATCACAAGGGCTCAATAGTATGTGCACATGATCATATAAAATGATAGTTATTGAAATGAACTCCAAGAAATGGAAATGAAAGAATTTTTATTGTACCTGTTCATAGTTCTTTTTTTTTCTTTCCTTTTTCCTCTGATGTATTCCCTTCCGTTTTTGATTTCTGTACCCTTTGTCTTGTACACAAGTTTATCTGATTTGGGGAGGGGAAAGGGAAGCATAAAAATAGTGGAACCAAAGGTGAACAAGCTCAGCAAGTGATACACTATGTTAGAAATTAACTATACAATTTGATGGGGAGGGAGGAAGGGAAGTTGGGAGGAAAAAACTGGGACAGAATGAGGAAGAGGAAGAGGGTAACATTTTTCAAAAAGAAATGTATTAATTACTTGACTTATGTAACTATAACCCCTCACCTTTACAATAAAAATTAAAAATTAAAAAGAATCATCACAACATTGTAAATATAGGAAATAAACAAGTTGACATATATACTTTCTTGCCAATTACATCAAAAAAGAAAATTTCAAAGTTTTTTTAGAAATAACTCCTTAAGGTTATTTTAGTTGTAAGTTTATCACAAAGAAGAAAAGGAAATTTCATTTTTATTAACTAGAATAAAAGAAGTTTCAGGATTGAATCAAATCTTCCAAAAGAGATGAATTCTTCCTCTACAAAAATACTACACACAGTTCTCAGAGTATCTGTTGCCATTCTTTTACAAGACAGTGTCAATTCACTTTATCAGATTTGGAATTATCTATTTTTCTTTCCTTCCTGTCATTCCTTAATTTTAATTGAAAATTATTTTATAATTGAGAACAGACATCTGTATAAGAATGATTTCAGGATTCTCTAGCTTGAATAAGTCATTCTTCCCTTCAAAAAGAAAAAGAAAAAAAAAGCCTGTGAAACAGGAAATAGAAAATAATGGCATGAGGAAGAAGATCTACTTTTAATAATGATAAAATTCCTGTCATGGAACTCTTCAGAAACGGCCAGATTGTCATCAGCCCCAGCCTTTGTCCCACCATTTCTGTCACCCTATATATTTAGGAAAAATTAAGGCACAAAGAAATTGCTCATAAACAGCTTCACATTTAGGATGTCTCACTCAACCCAGTAATAAAGCTGAAGCAGTTTCTTGAGTGTCAACTCACTCTCTTCTTGAGTTGACACTCCTGAATCTCACAAGTGATTTGTTCCTCTGGTGACATTCATTGTTAGAGATGACCTTCTTTGCATGGTAGCTGTGGAAGTGCTGGGAAGGCAGGCAGTGACAGCCAGGAGGTGTGGCCTGAGCTTTCCTCCCAGCTGAGAACAGACAGAGGAAAGGAGCTACCTTCCTGTGCCCACTGCCCTCAGGGTAGGCCACATCGCACAGCTGCAGGGCTGTCCACCTGGGCCGGTGGCCTAGTTCAATAGCTGGATATCCTGTTCTGCTTTTCTGCAGCTGAGCTGTCCAGGATGATCGCCTGGGAAGTGAATTGTGACTATCCAGGGTTTTAAGCTTGCCAAGATTAGTTAAGAAAACAAGAGTGTGGGGTTATACAAATTCTGAATCTTCACGTTCTCTCATTGCCTGAAATTGGAAAGAAGGATTTGTGGTCATTGTGAGCTGTGCTTGCTTACCTATGCTCCAAAGCCAGAGTTTGGGTTAAGTATGTATAAAATTTTGAGAATATACTTTTTATATGCAGCCTAGCCATCCTTTTTTAATGGTACAATTAAAAATGTGCAAACTGCCTCTGTGCCTCATGGATTGACAAGCAGAAGTATGGCTGAGCATGAATGTTAAAAGATTTCTTTGAAAGTTGGCTGAATATTTAATGTCAGTTTACAGAGGAATGTTCTTAATATGAAATTTCCTTGATGTTCTAGAGAACAACAGCAGCAGCAACAGTGATTAAAAAATTATATTAAGCAAAATAATGCAGACCTAAAGAAACTTGGGTTGCATGATTCCCCTCATTTGTAGTAACTAGAACCTATGAGTAAACACAGTGAATGGTAAGAGAAAAGAAAGCAATATATTGGGATATGATAAATTATACTTGTCTCTGCATATTCACACAGACAGAGACCAAAGGAGGATATTCCTAGGAGAAGATCACATAGGTACAATCTGTATGTACATCTGACTATATAAAATAATATTTATCAAAATGAACTCCAAGAGGTGGTAATAAGAGGTTTTTGTTTTTCTTTGTTCCTGTTTTTGTTTTCTTTTCTGTCTTGTTTGTTCATTTATCTGTGTTTGGAAGGCTGGGTGGGGTGGTGGGCACAGAAATGGAAATAGTAGGACAAAGGGTGAACAAATGCAGCAGTGATACTCAATAGATACTGTGTTGAAAATGAACCTAATAATTTGTGGGTGTGGATAGGAGGGAAAATCTAGGAGAGAGCAAGGGAAGGGGGATATTGTTAAAAAGAAAAGTCCTCTTTATCTGACTATGTAACCATCACCCCTCTGTACAGCAACTTTACAATAGCAATAAATAAATTTTAAAAAATCAGTTAATTATTTTAAAAAGCAGGACAAAACCCCAAAACTAAAACCTCAGAAAAACAGTGATGGGAGAATATGTGGGTATTCCTCCTCCAGAGTTTTCACACACTGATTCCACTGAGAAATAAATTTATATGGAAAAACCCTTTGGCCCCCGTCATGTCAAAAAGTCTGGCTTATGTTGAGTCCAGATAGCAGCATACATCTAGCCCAGCTATTCTTGAGATGAGGCCAGAAGATCTCAAGTTCTTGGCTAGCTCAAAGTTAGCAGATCTTATCCAAAACAAAACAAAAACATAAAGGGCTGGGGAATTTGGTTCAAGTGGTAGAAGACTTGCTCTACCTGTGTAAGACCTTGGATGAAAGCTACAGGACTGTAGCTAGCAGGGCAGGGAGTGTCTAGCTCCCACTTCAGCTTAACTTGGACTGGATAATAAGCACAAGGTTGAAATGTCAGATTACTTCTGACCAATTTCTCTCTACTGCTGACTCATTACACATAACTGTTTATATCTGGCTCTTAGACAAATTTAAAACTGATGTTTGCATGTAGTTTCAGATAATAGTTTAAGACCTGAAAAATTTTGTGTTTTTGAAAGCAAAGAATATTTTCTTTCATCCCTTTTTAAATTTGTATTTTGTTTTGGAGTTTCTGGGAGGCTGAGATTTGGCTCTTGCTAAATGGGTATTCTACCACTTGAGCCTTTTCTTTTCTTTCTTTTTTTTTTCAGCCATGGGGCCTGAACTCTGGGTCTGGGCACTGCCCCTCAGCTCTTCAGCTCAAGGCTAGCGCTCTACCATTCTAGCTCTACCACTTGAGCCACAGCACCACTTCTGACTTTTTCTGCTTATGTGGTGCTGAGGAATCAGGCATGCAAGGCAAGCACTCTACCACTGAGCCACCTTCCCAGCCCCGAGCCTTTTTTTTTAAACTATAGTTTTCATGGAGGCTCTCCATTTCTTTTTTCTTTTTTCTTTTTTTTGGCCAGGTTTTTCACTGACTTGGATTGAATATTTCTTTTCATTCTTTCTCTTTTCCTTTTTATTGTTGCTTAGGAAGTGGCAATCTATACTGAAGCAATAGTATCAGCTCAGTAACAGTATGTACGGTAGTTATTTAAGAAAAATGAATGACATTATCCTTTCTAGCATGAGGATGCTTGATTACACAATTGGCATGGATCATTTGAGAAGATTTTTTTTCCAAAAGTTAAAGAATCAGTATCAGGGATCCTACCTTACAATTGGAAGATTCTTATTGTATTCAGCTTTATAATTTTAAAATTACTTGTGGTGACAAGAGAGTGGGTGTGAGAATGGAAATGTCACCTGACTACAACAAGTACAAGACCTCCCAAATGCTAGACACAGGTGATGGCTCTAGACTAGGGTTTTCATGGAGGACATTTATTGCAATAATTTATTCTCCTGTGATTAACTTCTCTTTTTGCTGTGCCAAATTGGAGCCACGGTGATTGTTTTAAGAGGTATACAAAAACTAAGAATTCTAGTTCTAATTTTAAAAATCAGCACTTTTTACACGTGACTCATGTAATTAGGTCTTCATTGAAATATTATGATTGGCTTTGTTAGTCTTAAAGCAAAAGAATATAAAAGGAAGAGTTAAATTAGAGAACAAAATATATATCCTTTCACTGACTTGAGGAGCCATAGTGATTGTTTATGACAATCGAACTTTGTAAATTTAACTCTGCAGCTAAAATGTTTCTTCCAATATACTTTACATTAACCTTGTGACTTGAAAGCCTAACAAAGCTAAGCATTTCAAGAATCCTTTTACAGGATTTAATATAGGTTAACTAAAATATACCAGGATTGTAATACATTGTGACCAAAATTAATTTTTATTTCCATCCTTAACTGTGAAAAATGAAGTATACATGTAATTTTTTAGAGATTTTTCCCAAGAATTAAATTTTGTATCTCATCTTTCAAGCAATTACAGGATTTATTCAAAGCTCCATTTGAATCATGTGTCTGTTTTCTTAATGTCTATCTGCCTCTGTTTGTCTGTCTCTTTATTTATCTGTATACATGCACACAGAGAGTATGAGCATATGTGTCAGATATATACTGATTAAATTGTTTCTACATTAAGTTCTTTATTCTGTTGCCATTCCATCTAAATTTTTGAGTCATTTTTAAGAGTACATTTATCTCTATTAATTGAAAGATTCAAATGTCGAAAAGTCGATACTCAAAGAATTCAAGTTGAAAAGCGATTACTTGAATTTTTATTTTATGCACATCTATAGATTTACTGTTTCTGTAGTTAGAAGAAATAAAGAACAGATTGGAAAATCATTTTTAATAAGTTTTTTAGTGTGAAAATACTGTACAGAGGGGTTACAATTACGTGAGTACATTTCTTATCTAGCATTGTTGCCTCCTTCTTTGTTTTCCCCTACCATCCCTTCCCTCCCACCACCACAACTACACTCCCCTCCCCAAATTAGAGAAGTATATATAAAGATGCAGGGCACCGACATCAAATACAGTGAAAACAGGGTTATACCGTGGGGGAGGAACATACAAAGCAATAAAAAAAATCACATGGTACATTATAAATATGTTAGAAACTATAGCAAGAAAGCAAAAACCACTTGTGTCCCTATCTTGGGGTTCATTTCACTTAACATCATCTTATCTGGTCATATGTACATAGCTTTTTACCTTTTCTACTTGTCCCAGGCATATACTAGTTCTTGCAAATAAGGGAAACCATGGGACCTATGTTTCTTTGGGCCTAGCTTAAAACTCATTTTATGATGAAATTGAAAGTTACCTATCATGCAATATTTAACCAGGATGAGTGTGTGTGTGTGTGTGTGTGTGTGTGTGTGTGTGTGAGAGAGAGAGAGAGAGAGAGAGAGACAGAGAGACAGAGAGACAGAGAGACAGAGAGGTCTTTAACTTTTACCAACACAGTTAACCATTAATATAAACAAATCCAATGAGAATATTGATACATTTAGTGTAACAACTTTTGTGATAACTTAAGATATTCTAATGGACCAATTTTTTTCAAGGTTAACAACATACAGACCAAGCATTGAAGCTCAGGCTGATAATTCCAGTTACTCAGGAAGTAGATTTGGAGAATGGCAGTCCAAGGTCAGCTGGGCAAAATATTAAGGAGATTTTATCTTTACCCAAACCAAGTATGGTGGTACACACGTGTAATTCCAATAAAGGGGAGGCATAAAGTAGGAAAATCATGATCTGAAGTTGGCTTGGGCAAAGAGCATGAAAGCCTATCTGAAAAATAAAGTGCAAAGAGCTGACAACATGGCACACGTGATAGAGAATCTGATTAGCAAATGTGAGGCACTGAGTTCAAACCGCAATACCATTTAAAATTGTTTTGAAAAGAATAACAACATTAACAAAGATGACTATTCCCAGCAGTCGTATGCTGCAAGTAACATAATTCACATTTTGTTAGAATCCTATCATATTTTTACTAAATACTATGCTACAGAGTATTAAATAAAGCAAGCATTCTTTGATCATCATGCTTTACTTATTTGATTCAACCTTTTAGTAACTGTGTAGTTAATATTTTCCATATATATTTAAATACTTCCATATACATGAATATGTATGTCCTATTTTCCTTATGAACTTATATCATATATATTAAATACCATAATGATTTAAAATTATAAATGCTGAAAGCATGAAGACAATCTATTTTTAAAAGGATTCAAGTCATTGTTTTGATTGACATGTTCAGTATATATATATATATATATTAGATATATATATTATACAGTTACATCAACATTTTATTAATAATTTCATATGTATTCGTGTTACTCTGCTTTCTATTGCTGTGATGAAATATTGGAGAGAAACAACTTTAAGGAGGAAAGGCTTATTGGGGATCATGGCTCCAGAGATTTCAGTCCACAGTTGGCTGACACAATTTCCCTTAGGCCTATGGCAAGGCAGAAAGGCAGTAGAGAATAAAGCATTTCACTCTTTGGCAGCAAGCTAGAGAGGAAGGAGTTGGGGATACAATATAGCATCAAAGCTATCTTCTCAGTCGTAAACTTGTCACTGAACAAATATGTTAATGAGGCAAGAACTCTCATGATCCAGTTACCTCTGAAGGCCCCTCTTCTGAACACTGCTGCATCAGGGACCAAGCCTCAACCCATGAGACTTTTGGAGGCACATTACTATGGTCACTGCATTACATTTAAATAAACATACTGTATAGAGATAGATGTAATCTAGTCCTGACTAGTAAATTCTGAAAAATATTGGCAAGAATTTTAGCATAATAAAATACTACAAATTCATTTTATGAAAGAGACTTGTTTAAGGTAAAATGAAAACATTTTAAATAAAAAATAAAAGCATTCTTATTGAGCAATTGAAACTTTATGTACATTTTGTTGTAATGCTAAAGTGTACAATAGCATCTTATGTGCTACCAAAGAACAGGAAATAGAGCTAAAAGCTCAGTGTGAAATATTGGATATGGCTCAGGAATCCCAGATGTGGAAAAAAGATCTGCCAAATTGAAGCAAAAATATATAGTTCGATGATTTATGAATATCATCTCTGAAAAAACTGAGAATAGTGTTTAGATTGTATCTATATATTTTTTTATCTGTAATTAAGTACATTTACATATATTTATGAGTGGTAAATTTCAGTGAGTTTGTAGTAATCTTAGTGTATAATTTCTATTTTATACATGTTTATGTTATGTGTTCAGTAATTGTTATTGATTTGAGCATTCTGTTAATAAAAGGTGTTAAAGCAGGTTGTATGTTTGGGCCTTCTTTGTATCTTTGAAGAAGATTATGTTAAGTTTACTAATTAAGCTATTAATATAGATCTTTACCAATATAATCTTTTTTATTTCCAGCCTAGCAAAAAATGTACACCATTAGAAAAGTCGGTGTCTTTTCTGCTAAGAACAATATTCCTTTTAAGCAATGTGATCTGGAGCCACAGTTGGGCTATTATAATTATTCTTTTTCCCCCTGTATGTTCACTGCTTACACATGAGAAGAGAAGGAAAGCAGAAAAGGAGGAAATGGAGAAGAGAGACCAACAGCACTGTCATGAAAAATCTTCAACTCTTTTATGAAGTGCCTAGCAGCATTTAAGCAGCAGCATTATAATTTTGGGAATTTTAGGAATGCTTTTAACTTTCTTTCTTATTCTATAAAAAAAATTACACATTGATGCCAAGAAGCCCAATCAGAAGTCATTGCTTTCATTCACAGAGGAAGTGTGGCGATTGTATTTCTCAATTCGTGAAAATAGAGAAGATCCACTACCAAACAATCTATGTCATGAAAGTAGCTTTAAAGTTTACTAGTTAATAATAACTTTAACTGCTCCCATTTGAAGCATTACACATTCTTGTTTTAGTTTTGAGGAAATTTGTGAAAAATAAAACAATTAAACAATTTTTATGGAAATATTATCTAGGCTAATCATCTGTATATTTGGTTAGTAGGACTTCCCAAACAAAATACAATCACATGAAATAATGGTTTTCTATTCTACATGTAAAGGAACATTAAGTCAAAGAACTTGATACAAGTTCATGTCCTTAACTATTGAGTTTTAGAACAAGGATTGCTTCAGTTACCAGAAATAATAGCAGTTCCTAAAATGTGAATGGCACATTCCTTTTTTCTACAATATTGTTTATGGCCAAGGGCTAATTAAATAATCTTTCCCCCATTCATTGAATAGTACTTATTGTCTACCTCTTACATGCCAGGACTCAAGCTAGGCACAACCTGACAGATCCAGCATCACTTTTACAACTTGTTATTGCTTACGTTTGCCAGCCTTAGTGATTATTTTAGTCTCTGATGCCTTTTAGATATTATTTGGTGTCATTTTGTTTCTGAATATAATTTGATCATTTCAGTTAGCTAATGTTACGCCAATGAAATGATAGTTGAAGCCATCAAATGTTTGTTCCAGAAAAAATATATATTTTTAATCTTCGAGCGCTGGTGGATCATACTAGTAATCCTAGGTACTGAGGGGACTGAGATAGAAGGATTGAGGTTCAAAGGAAGGCCAGGCAACAAAGTCCATAAGACTCTTATATCCAATTAACTACCAAAAACTCAGAAGTGGATCTGTGGCTCAAGTGGTAGTGTGCTAGCCTTGAGCAGAAGAGTTCATGGACAGTGCTAAAGCCCTGAGGTTAAGTCCCAGGACTGGAACCAAGAAAAAAAATCATAAAAATAAGTGAATAATGCCGGGCGCTGGTGGCTCACGCTTGTAATCCTAGCTACTCAGGAGGCTGAGATCTGAGGATCGCGGTTCAAAGCCAGCCCGGGCAAGAAAGACCGTGAGACTCCTATCTCCAATAAACCACCAGAAAACAGGAAGTGGCGCTGTAGCTTAAGTGGTAGAGTGCTAGCCTTGAGCTGAAGAGCTGAGGGACAGCGCCCAGGCCCAGAGTTCAAGCCCCACGACCGACAAAAAAAAAAAAAAAATAAGTGAATATTT
The DNA here is from genome assembly GCF_019054845.1 of Dipodomys spectabilis. Taxonomy (NCBI): domain Eukaryota; kingdom Metazoa; phylum Chordata; class Mammalia; order Rodentia; family Heteromyidae; genus Dipodomys; species Dipodomys spectabilis. The sequence goes on along the minus strand of NW_024870678.1, from coordinate 6,172,714 downwards.
AAAAAATGTTGAATAGAATGGGAAAAAACCCTAAGAAAAGATATTCTATAACTCCAACTCTATGTTTTTAAAGAATAATACAAAATATTAAATGTTTAAAAGCAAGTTAAAAGGTTTTATTAGGTGTGTAAGATGAAACAGAAAGGTAAGAAGAGCAAATTATGACAAGAATTTTCAGTTGGAATGGAAATCATCACCAAAGGTTTGGCCTTGTCTCATTGCCCTCTTTTATTTCATTCATGACATTATTGAACATTATGTTGTGGTCCACTGACAGTCAACTAAATGAAAAATGGAGGACAGCTACTCATTTGATTATGGTAGAGAATTATATTTGATAGGTCAAGATCAATGTTAACACTGAAAGAGAATTTATGGATTTATAGACAGTATTTAACGTTTGGCAAGAAATATTTTATCACAATTACTAATCATTTATTATTTGCGGCAGAGCTGTGTGGCAGGTTTCATTATCTGCAATAAAAGATGTTGAATATAAAATCTTGACAGTCTGACTCTCACACAACATCCAAAACATTTTGAAGAAAAAATGACTTTAACACATCCTTTCACAAAGGTGTATATGACTGAGTTTTACATGAAGAAAAATTCTGTATCAAGGTAGGAAATATACTTGCATTTAAATGGGCAATTAAGTGAAAGTTCAGAAGTCACAGGAACCAAGGCTTGGCTCATTAATTCATTTTTATTTACACCAAACACAAAAGATACCAATTTTCTAAATATTTTAAAATCTTTGTAAGATTGCTTTAATAAAAAATTAAATCATAAAATATTTTCCATAGCTATCAGCTTAAATAATTTTTGCTTGCATTTCAAGTAAGACAGCTCACTGTGAGGATATGTCTAGTCAACATCAAACATGTCATTTAAAATGTAAAAATATTAACTTTCACATATTTTTCAAAAACTAAATTAATGTTCACACAGCCCCTTCCCTATTCATGCTAATTGAAATGTGGCTTTTCATGTGATCAAATGAGAACACTCAGTACTGTTTTTGTAAAATATTAATCATATGCATCATAGCAAATTAACTTTTTTGGTGCAGAATAAAGCAAATAAAGCAAGCTAAAACAAAAAGGAATAATTACTTAGCAAACTAAATTGGAAAACCTCTGCTATTAGCTAAAGAAATAACTAGCTATAACAAGTAGAATCACTGATATGATTTCTCAAAATTATTCATCTTGAAAAATGAAGTGATTACATAAATATAGGATTCAAATTTTATATGCTAAAATTATGTGAAATAAGTGCTCTCAAGGAAAAATAATGACTCCTCATAATAAAATATAATGACTCCTAATACTAAAAATAATGACTCCTCATACTCTAGTGGCCTAAATGAGTTAATACATAGGAAAAGAAAAAGAGAAGCTCAAGTTACAACTTTGGCCGGGGCGGGGGGAGATGGGAGGGGATGGGAGAGAAATTGGTTGAAAAATGAAAATCATTTTTTAATGTACATTAGCATAAAGGGCTACACACAAGATAACAATTAAGTTTAGTGGCTTTTTTTTTTAAAAAAAGAGACTATGTTAATTACCTAGCCTTTGTGAAGATAATGGTTCAACAGGGAAATTATATGTGTACATTTAAGACATAATTTATTTTAAATGACTTTCAGAATGATGTGAGGAAAATAAAATCGGAGAATCTGTGATTTATGTTGAATACATTCTAAGCTTATTTTTTTTTTTTACCAGTTGATCATCTATTCTGGTAAGCTTTAGATCTCTTTTCTGAAGAACAAACATTTTCTGTACTCATCACAAACTTTTCTTTTGCTATCAGTAACAAATTAAATGAATAACAACAGAAGATGTGACTATCATTCTCACTATAAATAAATAATTTTTATAGGGAATATTTCCAGTAGTGACAATAACTTACTTTTATTTAAATCTAAATACCTACACTTACCTTAAATATGGAATAAATCCAGGGATTGAGAAAAAAATTGGGAAGGACCATTTTAGGTAAAATGACAATTTCACTAAAGGATCCATTCCGAACATAAATAGTGAAAAACAGCCTCGCCCATGTGAGACTCCCTATGGACCAACTACACACACAGGACCATAATGGCTTCAAGTCCTTCCCTAGGGTCTTAGTATATCTTGAGTTCTTTCTGAGTCACTCTCACTTCTGACCTGCTCTTTGTGTTATTTTTTTTCTTAAGGTTTAATTCCTGACTGTTAAATTTTATTTTCTGTACATTTTCTTCCATTATTAACTTGCAGGTATCTCTATGGACTTTAATTGACCTACCAAGTTGCTGTTACCCTCCCTGCCCTCAGCAACTCACCAATACTTCATGGATTTCTGTGGGATTATCCTTAGAATGAGGTTCCAGGCCGCTACTACATGGTGGTAATACTACCAGTTTTCTTGTTGAAAATTTAATCTTTTCTCACTTAATATATTCAGTACACTGCCTACCAGTCATTGACAAAATCCTTACCATTTCCAATAGAAATTCTAAACTTAAAAAACTTATGTCTGTTAATAGCCATTCAGTTTCTCCTTCAGTTAAACAAGGTCAATTATAGCCTTCTTGCCTATAATGAAGTCTTATCTGTAAACAGTTCAGCATTTTCATGATTCAGTTCCACTCTTACATCTCTATAACTGCCCCCAAGCGACTTTCAGAGCAAGCACTGCACACCAGCCCTGCTGAGAAGCTGTCTCTTCTTTGAACTTGTCTTATCATTCCATAGCCTTTGTCTTTGTACTATGTGTTGTGCTCAAAATATCCTTCTAACTTATCTGTGGCAAATATAAGTGGCATCCCAAATGTAAAGACTGCTGTGCTTTGTACATGCAATTTCGTCCAAGAGTCATGTGTTGAAAGTTTAGTCCCCAGCTGGTGGTAATATTCAGAAGGGAATGGCTCATGAAAATTCCAAATTCATCAGTGGATCAATTCATTTGATGAGTTCATAGCTGATGGGTTATTAAATGTGTCCTTTTTAGAGGAAGAAGACCATTGGAGATGTGACTTCAAAGAATATATCTTTCCCTATATACCATGAGGTGAGCAGCCTCCTCTGCCACACATTCATGCTGCCATGATGTTCTGTTTCAGTATAGGCTCACAATAATGGAGCAAGGTGACCATGGACAGAAACATCTGAATCCTCCATTATGTTGTCTTCAACAGATATTTTGTCATAGTAACAAGAAAGTGACTAACACAAAGTTCAAGCATGAATTCTCATAGAAAAGGAAAGAGTCAGGGATAAGTTTGCATGGGTCTCAGAGACAAACCAGAAGACAAGATATTTGGCTTTAAAGACGTAATAATCCTGAGTGTTTGATGACTTACTCAAGAAATACATAGACAAACACAGCAGTAATACTCACTAGACACTATGCTGAAAATGAACCATACAACTTGTTGAGGAGGGAGGTCAGGAAAAAAAAAATTAGGAGAAAACAAGGGAAGAGGTGACACTTTAAAAAAATGTACTCATTATCTGACTTATGTTGGTGTAACCCCTCTATACTTCACATAAACAAATAAATAAATAAATGGTAAGAAAAGAGAAATACAAAGATGCAAGTCCTCTCATTTGCTGCTGTATTACTACTCACATTATTCCTTATTCTCTTTATTGGAGTTGTTTTGTATTTGCCTTGGATTCTCCAACTATAAGCAACTGTAGGCACTAGGTCTTATTTATTTTTATAACTTTAGCAGCTACTGTATTGTCAGCTTTATTGTATGCCTACAAGAAAGTGTTTGATAACTCTGAGGAAAAGAACCAAATAAATAAAGGAATGCATGGCACAGAGGGTTTGTAAAAGGGAGATCAGTACTTATGTGCCAAAGGTTCCAGATAATTTATTGATCTATTTTGATCCTGGAACTAAGATCTGGTTGTATGCCCCTGTACTAGGCAAAAACAACAGCAAACAAACAAAAAAAAAAAACAGCCAGAAAACAAAAAAATAAGTGTAAAATTTGACAGCACAATGTGCATGGTCTAAGTGTGTCCTCAGAATTATCGTGCTGTAGATTTAGTCTCCAGTGCAATAGTATTGGCTGATGAGGCCTAATAGAACGTGACGGAATCATGAGAGCTGAATGAATGGATGAGGTTGTTAGAAGGGGTGATAGATACCGTTATAGAAGCTAGCGGTTCCTCACTTTACCTTCCTTTGTAAGTGCTTATTTGCTCTATCACATTCTTCCATATTATAGCAGTATGAATATCCTCCTTAAATGCTTCCCAGCCTTTAGCACCATAATCTGAATCAATCCATTTTCTCAGTCTGTGGAATTCTGCTGTACCAACACAAAATTAAGTCACAAGTTTGACTTAGGCTAACAGAAATCTCTTGATCTCTAGAAAGTTCAGGGATATTAGTTTTACCAGCGATTTCCACATTCATGGAAGTCTATTTCTTTCCAATACATTAATGAATTCTAGATAGTGGGTGGAAAGGATTTATGTTCTCATGATCACGGGGGCTCCTGCTTCCTGGATTTCCATGTGTTTGGACTAGCTAACAACATGCAAAATTCAGTACTGCACAAGTTTCCACAAAGCATTCCCTCACTCAAAGCAATAACAAAGTCATAGGATGTACTGAAAATTTTGAATCAGGGAAAGAAAATAGCATAGCTTACTTCCCAGAAACATAGTAAATGTTAGCAACAACAAAATTTCACATCAAAAATGGTGGCATCAGTATTCTTTTCTAAAATAGGCTTTGATCATCTACCACAGGAGAACATCAGCTGACTTTTCCTTTTGAAATCCTGTCCTCACACTAACCGTTTGGTCTCTGCCTCTTCCCTGTTCTTATTTTCTTTTTCTTCTCTCTTCCTTTTAAAAAATAAAGAAATTAAGGGTTTTGTATTCTGAATAGTAGTCTCTGTTCTTTGAAGCATCTAAGTTCATTCATATTCACATTTATTTAACAACTGGCTTGCCAAACTATGTTGCCATAAAAAGATCACTCTTACCTAAAGAGAAGTTATGATGAGTCTTTATGATAATTACATTTCCATATCATAATTGAAGATCAGAAATTGAAAAAATCACGGATAATGACTCTATGAGGATGAATCTTCAAGTGCTGGACAGAAACTAGAAACCTCTCCTTTCCAACTATAGACTGGACAGTTTGCGATTGAAACTAGACTCCAATCTACTTGATACTAAAAACTACCAGGGACATTTCCATTCATGCACTATTAGCACCCAGCCAGGTACTTGTAAGTACACTGATGACTGATTTTAGTTTAGAATAAATGAATGAGTTTGCAGATTTGGTGACACAAATATTTAACTGAATTAAATCATTAACAAAAGTCATGATCTTAGGGGACACCTGTTAATTATACGTAATCAGTTAGTTGTCAGTAGTTCTGAGACTTAGCAATGCAATTTCACATTTGGATAAAAATAGAAAATATAACAATTAAGGCAACTTTTTAATTTTATTTGAGAAAAATTATAGATAGGCTAGTTTTTATTTTTAAAAAATTGCACATGATGAAAAAATGACAAAACGCACTTTTGTCTAAGTATATTACAAAGGAAGATATGTGATTGGTCTGGGTTTAAAATTAATATTAAAGATATAGATGAATAATTATGCATTTGTTTGAAGAATTTCAATTAAATTATGGAAGTAGAACAGATCATAAAAATAACAATTTTTTAATACTAATAATACCACCATTGAGTAATATAGTGTAAACACTTAGTTCATTTCAGCACATAATTCACAAATCCACAATGTCAACATTAGCAAAGATACAGCCATACAACGTCAAACAAAACGTCATTGATAACAATGGTAGAATTAATAATCAATGTATATATAAAACGCATAAAAATACAAGAATCTGCCAGGTGCTAGTGGTTCACACCTGTAATGCTAGCTACTCAGGAGGCTGAGATCTGAGGATCGCGGTTCAAAGCCAGCCTGGGCAGGAAAGTCCGTGAGACTCTTATCTTCAATAAACCACCAGAAAACTGGAAGTGGTGCTATGGCGCAAGTGGTAGAGCAGTAGCCTTGAGCTGAAGAGCTGAGGGACATTACTCAGGCCCAGAGTTCAAACCCCATGATGGACAAGAACAAACCAAACAAACAAAGAATACAAGAACCTTAATGGCATAATCACAATTACATAAAAATTTACACTTTCATTTCAGATGCATCTGTTAATTATTTTGTTACTTACTAGTTTACATGAACATAAACAAAAAATAGAATATGCTTTATTTTACTTTTGAAAACCCTAGTAACAATGGTTTTTTTTTTAAAATCTGTTTAAATTCTTCCCATGTATTATTTTTTACAACTTTTAAGTTCACAGACAAAGAAACTATTCCAGCTTTTTTAAATCTTGCTGTTAACAAAAAAAGCATAATTTCAAAATGGACTTTTGGTTTTTAAGCGAACATGGAAAAACTATTAGTGGAAGACTGAGGATAACAGATAATCTAGATAGTGTTTCAGTTCACTATATCTGAAACTAAAACAGTCATAAAGTATGCATAACCTATCAGTGAGTTTATTCATAAAATGCCATTATTTTCACAATTTCAATTGGGGGGTACACATATTTTCATTTTCTTCTAATTTTACCAAAAATCTTGCTTTTCTGTCTTCTTGCAGAAAGCAGAATTTCTCAGCATTGCAATCTGGAAAGGCTCATAGGGGCAAGTGCCGTAGTTCTTATTGGTGTGTAAAGTCTGCTGTGGTGAACAGCAACCAAATTTGCTTTGATATATGAATGTAAATCCGTTCTTGCAAATTCTTCGAGTGATTGTAACACAAAGAAGTGCTGAATATATTCATTTTAGTGTGTAATATTTACAGCTTCGAACTCTTTTAAAAGCTGAAATAATTACAGATGTGGACCAAAATTTGTGATTTAAAAGTTTTCTTCTGAAATTCTCCTCCACCTGACCCTCTACACCCTTGCTTGTCTTACATCAATTACAAATTCAAAGAGACTTTGTTATTTTCCCTTGCATTATTTATAACAACTCAGACTGTTTTTGACCTCTCTAAGAAGAAAAGTGTCGGAGGAACATTTTTATGTCGCTATTAAAATTTCTGTTTCATCCATCACGGTTTTTTTCCTCTTGTAAACCCATTAGCTGTGTTCAACCTACATCAGATATGGTACCGTTTACCATAGATGAAAGCAGCAATTAAATAAACAAATACTAACTAAGGAAAAAAATGCAAGTATATTTACTTAGTTGTTTTGTGATTGTTTTTTAGATAATATGAGATTTCCCAGGGGTTGTCTACATACAGCAAACTGCCTCAGCTCTGCTTTCAAAGCAAACTTGGAGCACTGTACTACATGAGTGGACCATAGAACTGATAGAAAGACCATAAGACATGATGGAAGGACCATAGGACACCATGTAGGGACACAGGAAATGATGGAAAGACAATGGGACATAATGAAAGGGACATAATCACAAGACATTGAGGAAGGACCATTGGCAGTGATGGAAGGAAGGACCCTGGAAAAGATAAGGAGGAGCACGGGAAATGAGGAAAGGGTCCTGGAAAATGAGGAAAGAACCATACTGGAAGGAAATTCGTCCCAGTGAGTTAGAAGAGTTCGAGAAACTTCCAAAGGCACATTCTAGGTTGTAACATTTACGCCTGAAAAAATTTCACCTCTTTTATCTTAAAGGCTAAATTGTACATTCAAATATATATATATATATATATTTTTTTTCCGGTCGTGGGTTTGAACTCTGGACCTTGAGCACTGTCCCTCAGCTCTTCAGCTCAAGACAAGCACTCTACCACTTGAGCCACAGTGCCACTTCCTCAAATATATTTTATATATTTTACTTATTTATTATCAAAGATGTTGGAAAAAAAATCTGCATTTCTACCACCATGTTCACAGAAGCAACACTTTTCAAGATACCCGGATGGCTCTCTTAGTCCAATATCAAGTAGTTCTAATGATTGTTAAATCACGGACATTAAAAAGTTTTAATTCATCTCTCTTGAGATTTCTCCCCACACCTGTAATAAATCCTTCAACTTCATTAGAACATATTTTCCTAACATATTCTATGTGCTGGAGTCTTTAGCATTGTTGTATGAAATAGCTAATGCTATTGCTATAGCTTCCATTGAAATACTGTAAATATTTTATTAGTTTTGAATATTTGCCCTCTTGGAGCTATTAGGAATATTTTTCTTCATTTAAGTCCAGAATATCTTTTATAGTTAATATTAGACATCTTTTAATACTTTTCTGCCAAGAAGTGTTACTGAATTAGATATAAATCTATAAAATTTGTGTTTTATACATATTAAATTTGCTTCCAATGAGCAGTGTGGTTGTAACGTAAATTTATTTTCATTATTTACTTTAAAAAGTAAGTATATTCCTTATTCATATGTAAATATATATTAAATAAATACTTTAGCTCTACCTCTATTTAACTGATAACTATCAAGGGCTAGCAATTTGATGTTATAAGCTTTAGGAGATGATTGTCTTCAAATTAATTTGTCTACAGTCGCACTTAATCATTTTTAACTTTTCAGATAATTACTCAAGGTGTATTATTGCAAATGAATTACATACCATCTTTCCACACATGGTTAACAGAGACTTCAAAGCAGATTTCTAATAACTTAAATTCTCAAATATAACTTTATCCATGTGTTTCATTAGAATGTTTTGTAGAAAATATGTGTCATGATTATCAATAATTTTCCATGACATTATTGGTCAAGAGAATGTATAGCAAAACTTACCAAGGAAAGTAAGCTTCAAGGAAAAGTGATCATTTTTATACAGCTCAAGAAATTAAACATATAGATCCTTGCATCTCTTTTCCTCCCCTTTGAAAATTTTCTATTAGTAGTGAAATGAATTGAACTTGGGACAAAGAACTTGGCTACTGAGAATTTTTGGTATTTAAGTCTAGGAAATCAAATTCTTCTATAGTTAATTGCTAGAACTTAACAAACCTCAGATACAGATGATTTATTTTCTTGTCTAAGAAAAGAATTATTTAAAAGGATGGATAATTGAAAACAACTGTAGAAAAAGTAATTTTTTAAGTTAGGAATTTTAGCATTATAACAATTTTTGCCATAGTATAAGTTGTTAGTGGCAAGCATCATCAGTTACTATACTGCAGAGAGTAGATCTACATTGTTAACAATAGCCAGATCATGGCTATCTGATCTGTAAGGAATATACCTGAATGCTAAGGAACATTATATAGTCACAAAGAAAAAAATCATGTTATTTTCAGGAAAATGGATAATTTAGTAGAATACCATGTAAAGATAGCTAAGCCAAGCTCAAAAGATCAAATGCAAGTTTTCATTCAATTGTGGCTTGACCTCAGAGGCACATATTCATAAACATGTTCATATATATCTATACATCCATATAGATAGATAGATACATAAATAGATAGATACATAGATAGATGTATTTATAACATAATGCTAACTGGAACTACTTAGGAGAATGGAGGCAGAGGAGAGGAAAAATAAGGAGGGGAATAAATATGAATTATAACTATGTATGTAGGAATCTCAATTAAAAAACTGTTAATCAATAGAGGTTTGGGGGAATTTGAGAAAGATAAAGCAGTAGAAAGGATATTATGATAAAAAATACATGCATATCTGAAATACCATGGAGAAACTTTCTGCTGCAATTGATACACACTGAAAATGACAGGAAGTTAAAACAGGTTGTGTTGGGGGAAAAGGTATCAAAACAGGGAGGAAATGAAGATGAATATATAAAAGTGTACAAAAATAGAATGATGAAACCTGCTGACATTTTTAAGCAGTGTAGGAGGAAAAAAAGAATGATTGAGGGGGTGAATTTGATCAAGATAAATTGTATGCATGTACAAATATGTTCAATAACCCCTCCCTGTTGTAAATTAATCCATGCCAAAAAATTTAAAGTACTGGAAAAAAAATAGCAGAGTGGATCTGAGCCGACCCTGAAAAGAGGTCATGATTAAAGTTTTACTACTAGGATAAGGGTTCTATTGGTATATATTAGTTGCACAAGTGAGTTGTCAGAGTGACATTTTCATACATATAAACTATCTACATATAAACAGATAAAACTCACACTTTCCATCTCTCTCCTTTATCCTCTCTTCATTCTAAAATAATTCCAAAATGTTTTATTTTCATCTGTGCAAATAATCTTCTTTATGTTCTCATATAGAAATATAAATATATATTTAATTTATACACATATAAATATATATTATTCTTTCTCATTCATCCACTCTATTCACCATGCTCCTTTCTTGCTGTACCTATTCAATGAAAACTTTAAATTTCTTGTCACTCATTTTTTGTCCTATGTATTAATTGTACCAAGATGCTCCACTATCATGACATTTCAGTTGTGTATATATTATATTTTTATCTGAAAAACTCTATGGCTTTCTTTTTCCCAGCCTTTTATTGATGAATAACTTTCATATTCTTTATGCCAAAAGTTCCTAATTAAATCTGCTCAGTAAATACCTGTCAAAGTCTAAATGTAAACTCTTGCATATTTCAGTGTTCTCTGAATTATTTCAGTTTATTACTCAAAACCATTCACACAAACAAATCCTTGGATTTTTTGAGTAATTTACTAAATATCAAAATAGTGGATTCATTTCTCATAAAGATGTCTCCACCCAAATATACTAGCCTCAAGAATTAAAAATTTTCCAAATTACATTACCAAATAGCACGGATAGTAAGATAATATATTGTTTCTATTGTTGTGTGGAATCTGGCACACTGAAAAAACTATTGAATAAGACCAGCATTTTTTCCTGCTTTTAAATTTGTGAGACCCATTTTATGCCATACAGATTCAATTTCATAGTCTCCAAAGTATTTCATGCCCAAAAAGTGTTTTGGAGATTTGTTCCTTGAACAAGACAGATTGTCTGTCTCCATTCAAACAGGTTTATGTTTAGATATCAAATTGTGTCAGACAAAGTAGTAACAATAGTAATTTTCTGGCAGCTCTAAGATACCGAATTTCCTTACATGGAATACATTCTATTGTTTACAGAATTAGTATAGTCAAGGAAAAGTTCTGTATAGTTGCTTACAGTTCTTTATGTCATAACTAAATATCTCCATTTTTTTTACCCTCAGTAAAGGTTATGACAATTTCTAACCTCTCAATATTTTTGTTGAATGAGTGAACAAAGAAATAGTTACAATGCTTTTTTTCAGGCATTATTATCAATCAATATTTAGCTGTAAAAATACCAGATAACTCAAATTAAATTAATATAGTAGCATTTCATTTGCGAAATGGAGATGCTTCATTTCCTGCTTCTTCCCTACCTATAAGACTTCCCTTTCTGTACTGTCATGGTCTCCCTCATCGTTTCTTTACTGTTTACTGCAGTTCACCTCTGTCAGAAATCGTACTGATCTTGTGATCATTTTCTCTCTTTTATCTAAAGATATTTTCCATGGCAGGTATCTTCTGACTTAAAATAAGTGTTTACTTCATTGCTATTCAGCCCACAACCTGCTAAAATCTAGGCCATTCTGATTTAAGCTTGTAATGCATTATCATTGAAATCTTTACTGGGCATTTCCCAGTTTGATTTGCCTTCTTAGTAGCATGGACAGGATGATTGATGACTGAATCTTCCTTGCTGGAACCTGCTCATTACCTCTGAGGGAAACCATTTGGTCTTCTAATTCACGAGGCACAGCTTCTCAGGTATGAGGACTCTCTCTAAGCTCTCTTGAACTAGTGTTCTTCCCTCTCACCAGAGTTCAATCTTGGGTCTTTATTTTTCCTATCCTGTCAACTTTCTGTGAATTCATCTATATTAACAACTTCTATGGTCACCGAAAGGAATGGTGGCTAAAACAATCAAGTTTCTACCCCAGGATTCCTTTCCAGTACATCTGGGGCACGCTGGATTCCTACAGCCAGAGAATCACCTCTTGGCTGACGCCTTCAGCTTCTAGGAGGTAATTATGTCTGTTGGACTCCAATTGGCCTGGTTTAGCTCCTTGTGCTTTTGGGTTTTACCCCTACTAAACTGTACGTGATTTAATGTAAAAATAAGACAGGCAGGATGTCTCAAGACTGAATTTCAGAATTTGGGAGGTGGAAAGAGAAGGATTTTTGAGTTCAAGAACAACCTGGGCTACATAGTAAGAACCTATCTCTATCAAAAAAAAAAAAAAACTCATAAAAATAAAAATACAATTTAAATAAAAACGATGCCCTTGATTTAATTTTCTTAACCTATTAATATTCTAGTTTTAATTATACTTTATAAATAATGCAAAGAATTCACTAGGCAGTAGTAAAATTATACAAATATTATATTGTTTATATCATTTGTTATTTTAAAGTCTCTGTTCATGATTATTCATTAAATCCTTACAACCATATAAACTTATTGTTACTTCTTTTTGTAGGAAACCAAGACTTCTAGAAACTTGGAGATTTGCCCAAGATCGCACACTATTTAGTGTCAAGACAAAAGCCTGAATCAAGAAAGGAAATCAATACACATTTGCATGAGTATTGCACAGTCTTTGATACCAATCACAAATTTTTGCAAATACTATTTCATATCTGAGATTTGTTTTCTTTTAAGATTAAACAGAAACTATTGTTTAAATTTCTATTATTTTAGTGACTTACACAGTTTTGAAAGAAGTAATAATTTAGTTCTTGGGCAAAAGACAGAAATTAAAATCAGAAGTCGAAGAATGCATCACCAGGAAACTGGATTTTATATTCTACACGTACAGTGACATTTGTAGGCTTTATTGCCCATGGAATTAAAAATTATTACAAATCAGACGATATGTATCTAAAATTGGAAAATAAATTTTGTTTTGTGCAAACAAACATCAAGAAGCCACTTCACCAAAACCTAATCAAATTGCTTCTCCTTGGTTCATTTTGCTTAGTTCCCTTCTGTAGTGATTGGTTTTTACCATTTGCCTTAAAGGTCTTGCTGCTCTGGCCACTCGTCCCTTATGTTTTAACAAAGCACACACTTTAGCCAGCATTCTGCCATGGACCAGGAAATATAATCTGTGGATCAGGCAGGAGCCCAGACCTAAGAAGTTCCTCTGAGTTATGCTGTGCGGAGACTCCTGTCTAGCAATGAGGGAGCAGTAACATTCCTTCCTGGCGCCTGCTGCAACAAATTTCAAGAATGGTAACAGACTTGTTTTAGGGGTTTAAAACTATCAGTCTGGGATCAGCAGCCTGTTCTGAGAAGCTGTGCATGCCAAATTCCAGCTGTCACAACTTGCTGCTGTGAGAACCTCATGCTCAGTCGGTCAGAGACTTGGAAGATGAACTTCATTAAGATCTTATGCCACAACACTTTTTTATAGACACACCAAAAAACCCAAACCACAAATCTCCTTCTTGAAAACCCCAGGATTCCTTCTCCTCCTGGTTTGAAATGGAGGGTCAAAACAAGGTTATCTGTAAGTTAGGTATGAGCACCCAAACAAAATATTTGGCCAAATGTATGACTAGTGTGTGGTTTCAGGTTTTTATTTAAAAATCTTCTCAGGCCATTCATCACAATCATGAAAGGCTCTTCATCAAAGAGTTCACACGCAGTTCACTTCTCGGCCCATGTATGGATTCTCATGACACAAAGAGAAAAGCAATAGTTGACCAAGTTGTATCTGAGACATGCCTAGAATTCAGAACCTTTAGGGAAAGACTGTTCTTTCCAAATAAGATTTTCAATTATCTGTACACGACTGTATAGTAGTTACTTGGATGATACTGGTTTTCTTAGAGAGAGAAAGATAAGGTTTCAGAACCATGTACATTTGCCCAGGAGCAGAACCATGACTAATGGATTGCTCATCAACAGGAAGAATAGCTAATCTTCAAAAGCTGCAGTGAACATGCCACATAAATATTATTTATATTATTATGAGTGTTTATTGGAGCTCAATGGACTCCAATCACACTCAAACACTCTCGTAGGTCACTCAAGTCACAGTTAACCATAATTGATTTCTTTAAAAATTATTTTATTTAAAAATTAGCATATGTGGTAATATGAGGAGATTTCTTTGTGATCATTCCACACATGGACACAATACATTGAACAGATTCACCTCTTTCACCCCCATCTTCCTCTCCATTCAAAGAGCATTTGATGGGTTTCATTCTGCTCTCTTCATGTGGACCCTCTACACCCCTCAGTACCCTCTCCTTCCTCTCAACCCCTCTGGCTAACTCCCTTCTAGAAAGTCCTTGTTTGCATTCAATAGTTGAATTCTTGGAAGGGTACTGTTGTGCATCTATTACTCTATTAGTGCATTCAGTTTTCACAATACATATTGTACATATAGTGCATATTTTCATTATGCCTATTTGGTTTATAGAAAGTAATAAGCCCAGAAAAGTTGAAGACATTTCTCAGAATTTCACAGCTGCAAGGAAGACAAACCAGGATCTGATTTTGAGGTTATGATTACAAACGATAGAAGGCAATGATAGAATGCTATGTTTGCTCTTGATGTATTGTTATTAATCTTTACAACACTCCCCAACACTTATAGGAATTACTCATGTACTTTGCATTTCTATGAAATAAGGTCCAGGTTGGAGTTTTGATGATATTGCTTCTTTTATTATCACTATTTAACATGAGATGAATGGCTACTTTTAATAGTCAACATTGATATACTTAGATAGTCAACAGAATAAACAGAATAAATGCTATCAACAGAATAAATGGTTAACTAAGCATTTAACCATTGTGAGATGATTTTTGTCTCTAACTTACGATGATGAGATATGTTTAATTCTAAGCAACTAGCCGAACTGCTTTATGCAAGAGACATAAAATTTGCTAAGGCAATATTTTCTTAAACTGTTTTATGAACATAGATTATCAACTACTTAAAAACATTCCACTATTAAGCTATGACTGTGACTTAGACAAATATTAATAACTACATCTCATATAAAATCAATTCTGACATGTTGTAGCATTTAATTTTGATGAAATACAACTTGTCTATGTTTTCTGTAGTGCTGTGCAATACCTAAAAATTCATTATCAAACACAAAGTCACTAGATCTTCTGTAATATCTTCATTTATAAATTTTATAATGATGCATTTTACATTTAGGAATTTTTGTGCAAGGTATAAAATCTGTGGTTACATTAATTGTGAGTGTCTGTATGCATGGATGTCCTATTGTTTCATACTACTTAAGAAGACTATTCTTTTTCAAGGACTTCCTTTTGTTTTTATGTCAAGATTATTGACTGAAGTTGCATGCGTCGATTTCAGATTTTTCAATACTGTGAAATTTACCTGTGTGCCTATTTAATAGTCATTCATATTGTGCTTCCTTGATTACTTTGGCCTGTGATAATTCTTGAAAGAGTTATTATGTACCAATTTTTTTTTTCCTCCATTTCATGGAGACTCTTCTTGTCCTTTTATCTTCCTATGTTAGGTTTAGTGTCTTATTTTCAATATCTACAAAATAGCTTGCTACATTGAATCCATAGTTCAAATCATAGTAATTAAAACTGTAGTCATATTAATGCACCCAATCCATGAGCAAATCCTCTTCCTCTGCACATACCCAACAAGGGGGAGGAAGCAACAACAGAGGCAAAAAGAATTATTCAGTATTGCCTCATACAGTGCTAGAGGCTAGGAAAACCCATACTGGTGCTGTGGTTCTGAAGTGGTAATACAAACTACCCTTAACTTGTAGTTGATCATACCCATTAGTATGTTAGCTGTAATATTTTTTGTGGATATTCTTTATTAGGTTGACAAATAGTCAACCTAATAGTTGACTAGGCTTTTTTTTCCCTTTGTAGATTGTTAGTATTTAAGGCTTTTTAAACTCTGAGGTACATTATATACAATTTTTCTATGTCAATTATTATCCATAGTTGACTAGTTTTTTTTATCATTTTCTACGATTTTTTGCTGTTAATAGGTACTAAATCATATACTTTCTTCTGTACTAACCACAGTGTCACATGATTTTTCTTTTACTCTGATGACATGGCCTTTAACACCCATGGGATTTTCAAATCTTAAACTAGCTTTACATAACAGAATAAATACTACTAGGTGTGGTAAAGAATTGCTTTTAGACATTGTAGGATTTAAGTAAGGAAATTTTTATCTATGTTCATGAGAAATATTAGTCTGAATTTTTCTTTATTATAGTGTTAATGAATTAAAGAAATGCTTCTTATATAAATTAGGATGACTATTACATTGAATTTGTAGATAGAGAAGTTTGTAAATACTCTGAACCCATTATTGAAACAATTTAGAAAGGCATTGTTTAGTTTCTGGATTTTTTTCCTGCTCTTTTAATAAAGAGCTGAGCAAGAGTTATCCATAAATACTTAAGACGTGTGGGATATTGTGTTGTTCATTTATCTGTGTTATTTCACTGATCTTTATTTGATGACATAAGTAGGTTTAAATATGGCTGTATTGTATTTTTCTTCTTTAAAATTTCTTCTTTGGGGTGGATGAGAATGTTGAAAGAGGTGACACTGATCAAGATGTATGTATTCATGAACTACTTTTTTATGTGGCATCTCCTTTATACACTTACTCAAAGATAATAAAAATTTCTTATTTTGAACTAGTAAAAAATTAGGATTGAAACTCAAAATGGACAATACCAACTTTTAGGTTCTGCCAAGAATTTATTATAAGCTTTTTGTCTCATTTGTTGATCCACATTAATGTTTGACAACTGCTTGGCATTTTTTACTCACTACAACATCGCAAGGGAATTAATGAGAATACTGTATAAAAATTTTGACATTCAATAATATATTCCAATTGAATAAAATACTTAAGAACACACTATCAGGGTTTATTTACCACTGTTTTATATAAAATAGCAACCATTTTAAATTTGATGATTATTATAATCCTCTCACTCTTCACACTCCCATTGAGTTATTTTATCCAAGAATATGATTGCAATAACATGAAACCCAGTGCTCTTCATTAGATTCTTGAAAATATTTTGCATAGGAAACATGGTCCAAACTATTCATATCATACCTCTCCAGCAACTCATTCTTTTATCTATATTCTCTAGTGTATTAGTTTCTTTTTACACTGACAATCTCATGATACACATTGTCTGAATTGTGGAAGTCAGAAACCTGAAATGGATTATGCCAAGCCAGTACCAAGGAGTTGGTGTGATTGTGTTCTTAGTGCTCTCCATGGAATCTTCATCGTTGGCCTTTCCAGATGGAAAGGCCCGTGGTTCATGATTCTTCCAGCTCCTGCAAACCTGGTTTCCCTAATTCCAGCACACCTTGATACATGCTCCATGTTTTAGCTATAGTACATTCTTCCCGATTGCTGATTCAATAATGCTGATTATTAATGCTTGCTTTGTCTTTGTTTTTGATTTATCTGCCATGAGATATATACTTGTCATTCTCTATCATCTTCCTAGCTACCTACACTCATTCTTCAAGACTTGTCAAACAACTCTTCTGAGACTCCTGACTTATCTGAGGAAAGGGTGGTGAGTTAGTCCTCAGGTAACTCACAGAGTACTGCACTTCTATTATTATGTAAATACTGAGACAAGTTCTCAATTGTAACTCTGGGTTTGCTTCACAGCTTTTAAGAAACTCTTTTGCTATGCACTATGGCTTCCATTTGTACCATAAGATGTAGAGGATTTGCTTAGAGAATGAAGGGGAAGTTGGGTGTTGATGACTCATACCTATAATCCTAGCTATTTATGATGCTAAAATCTGAGGATTAAGGTTCAAAGCTAGCCTGGGAAGACAAGTCTAAAATATACTGCATCTCCAGAACAGAGAGCAAAAGGGAGTACTGACGAAGTGGCTCAGTTGGTAGAGTACCAAAGGGGAGAAGAAAAATGAAGTGAGGTCATGAAATCTAGAGTGCTAGGCTTTTCAACAAGTAGAAGCAGAAAATCGAATCTTCGATAAACTACTGAAAATGAACCAGAATTCAGATTTTTTTTTAATAAGAGGAGGTCAGAAAAGTATTTCCTCTGGCTCCAGTTTGAAGTCATCAACCATGAGGTAGGTTTATGAAAAGCATCGAAGATGCCTATTCCACACATACTTTTCAGGAGTCAAAATGACAATTCTTTCTCATCTCAATCCTTAATTGGCTGCTCTTGGTCACCGGGGTGTTTGTACAGCCTCAAGGCTGGCTCCATTCTGTGGCCATCTGTCTCAGATATAAGCTCACTGCAAGTTCCATATGGCTGCTTAATTCCAATGAGCCTGAAGTGTTCTCCTGGTCCATAGGGCCAGTTGAGACTAATGACTTACCTTATTTGTTTGGGGTCTGGAATAATTGAGAAGCGAAATTAGCAGTATGCTACATCTCTCAGACAGTGTTTCCTTTAATAGAAGATGCTGCTATGGGCACCTGGCATCTCTGTTGTATCTTCACACATATTTACTCTCTAAATAGAGAACATATTTTTACTCTGAAAATAATGGAAAGAAGGTCACATTTTTCTTTGTAATGAATGATGCCTGTATACATTTTCCCCAATATCCATATTCAAATTGCTTTCTTCTCTCATAGCCCCATTTATTTGATGATGTGATGATGTTATAGCAACTCTACTATGCCTGGGAACTTCCTAATTAGAAATTATTTGTACCTTTATTCCATCACTTTTTTTTTTTAATGCCAAGATTTCATAGTTAATCTCTAAATTGTTCTTTCGCACTTGGAAGATGGTTTTTTTTCCTTACTCTTTTATTTTATAACTGTCTCAAAGAATCCTAGTCCCTGGTCTATGTCACAATCTGTTTTACATATTGTAACTAAACAGAGCTGGAGAATTGAAAAACAATGCCACATTGTTTCATTACAAATTCATTAAGTTCTGGCTTATTGGGATCTCAGTCTATCATTTATCTGTTTGTTATCTTCCAAAACTTCTATCCTATTTCCTCCAACAAAATTCCAAAACCTTCCCATTAGCTTTGTGATCAAAACTCTTTTTCTCCAGATCTATATTATTCTTAATTCCTTTTTAAAAAAATTTGGGGTTTTATTTTTTACTTGTATTAAATTAATATTGCAAATTATATTCGATGTGATATTTATAACTCTCAAATTATACTTGGATAAAAGTCACACTACTTATGTTACATTTTCTTAACCATCTGCCCAATTCCTACCTCTTTTTAAAATAATTTCTTGTGAGTTTCATTGTGCTTTCTCATAATACATGTGTATACTATACCTCTATAATATTCAGCCTGGTGATTTCTAATTGTGTTAATAGCTAAAATACTATGCAAATTCTTTCTGAGCCTGATTTAGCTTTCTTAATATGATGATTTCACTTTTATCCACATTCCTTCAAATTATTTAACTCTTTTTTCTTTGTGGTTGAATAATATTTTATTGTACATGTGTATCACATTGTCTTTATTCAGTTATCATTTAATATTTTTAGCAAAATGTTGGTCATTTGTATGGTTGGTTATTATACTTTGGCTATAAATAGCACTATAAATAAATAAATAACACTATAAATAGTACTGCCATAGGTATATAAGCCATTTATCAAACCTTAGTGGGCTTAAGAACTTTTGGGCATTTACCGAAATGATCACAAACAAGGTCATACTAAGGCTCCCAGCACAACTATGTTTATCACAACATTATTTACCATAGCTAAGATATGAAACTAACCCAGATGCTCCTCAGTAGATGAATGGAACAAGAAAATGTGATATATATATATATATATGTATATATGTATGTATGTATGTATGTATGTATGTATGTATGTATGTGGGAATTCTATGCCTCCATCAGAAAGAATGACATTGCCCCATTTGTTAGGAAATGGAAAGACTTGGAAAAAATTATATTAAGTGAAGTAAGCCAGGCCCAAAGAAACATAGATCCCATGGTTTCCCTTATTTGCAATAACTAGTACATGTGCAGGACAAGCAGAAATGGCCAAAAGCTATATACCTATGACCATATAAGATGATATTAAGCAAAATGAACCCCAAGATAGGGACACAAACATCTCTTTTTTTTCTTGCCATTGTTTCTAATGTATATATAATATACCATGTGATTTTTTTTGTTGCTTTGTATGTTCCTCCCCCATGGTTTAACCCCTGTTTTCACTGTATTTTATGTTGGTAACCTGCATCTTGTATATACATTTCTGTAATTTGGGGAGGGAAGGGAAAAAACAAAATGTTTAAATAAGGATGCAGATTGACCCATTGTAACAATGAGATATACAAAACACTTTGTTGAAAAGGAACTTACAACTTCACAGGGAGGGAGTGTAGTTGTGGAGGTGGAAGGGAAGGGATGGTAGGTGGAAAACAAAGGAGAAGGCAACAATGCTCAATAGGAAATGAACTCATTACCTTGCTCATGTAACTGTAACCCCTCTGTACAGCATTTTTCAGTTAAAAAATGTACAAAAAATTACTTGAGTTGCTGCCCTGGAAATATGTGGATTTTGGTTTTAGTCACTCAAGTTAAAAAAATTTATTATATTTAAGTAGTTGTGTATAGGATGTACCATTTAACAAAGTAATTATGAATACAATGCATCTCGATCAAAATCACCCCCCACAAGATTCTCACCCTCTTTCAGACCCTCCTCTTCCCTTACTTTTCTTGAGGATATACAACGAATTCTTGACTGAATTACAAGCCCACATTGTCCCTTTTAAGCCACACTCACAAAGATTTTGATCAGATAGAATTGAGAAGGCATGTAGGGTTATTTGCAGTTTTAAAGTCATCACAGATGATTCTGGTACAGCTCTTTACATGCCTTGGTTGTGAAGCACTTACCATTTTTGTACAGTTTAGCATCCTAAGATATACCTATTTTCAAATGCATGCTATCCTGTGCTGCTTCCCATGGCTTCCTTAAACCCATAGTAGGCTGGCTGTGGACTTCCAAACCTGTTTTCACATTCATGGTCTATTCCATGTCTACCTGTGCAAAAATCAATGATATCTTATTCTTCTATGGCCATCTGCCACCTTACAGTTTCCTGATAAAACTATGGGCCAGCTCACCTCCTGCAACATATTTGCAATTCTAGACTATTTCCTCTATTTTAGATGGCAGGGTGTGTGTGTGTGTGTGTGTGTGTGTGTGTGTGTGTGTGTGTGTGTGTGTGTGTGTGTGTGTGTGTGTGTGTCCTATCCTTTCTTCTAGCCTGGATTATTTATGTTTTGCAATCCTTACATTTTACTAACTACAATATTTTCCCTTTCCTTCTTCCTCTTTTTTGCTCCTGATATGATACTAATTTAATGTGGTGTCACTCACACATTTTTTTTATTCTACAATTTCCTTGTGATGTCTGATTATGCCAGAACTTCTTGAGGACAGGAAAAGCATTTATTTTATCTGAATTTTCAATGCTGAAGAAAATATTCTGAAGCTTTATCCTAATATAGAATAGTTTGCTCCAGATGTTAATATTACAAAGGGATGGAAGATACAAGGTGTTTACGAGTCTTGGAAATTTTCAGTACATTAACAACGTACTTTTCTGAAGTCTTAATAATTAACCCAAGGCTTGTGGTGATTCTCATTTTAATATTTTTCAGCAATATTTACTTTGATGATAACCAATTTTAAGCTGTTAACAATTTGAAGATGAAGTCGATGTTATTCTAATATCAGTCTAAAATTATATTAGCTATTATTCTAACATCAGATACCTTTTATGGGAATTGTACACTTTTTTAATGAACAAGTAGATTGTTCTTGAACAGCCTTTGCACTTGAAATCCTTTGAGGGATAGCAATGATATACGGACTTCCACATGCTGCATTTGAAACGTGCACAAGAGCCTTCTCATCCAAGTAACTCACTGTGAACAGAAATGTGAATAAAACAAATGAAAAGCTTATGAAACTGGGGTGTGGGTAATGCTATTCTGGTATAATGGGCTCAGCTGTTGTAGTTGACCTGTGACCTGCCATTCCTCTGGTTGTAGTGGATTCACTGTGCATTTTTCTCTTCAGAAGTGGCTGTTGTGCTTACTGTTAGGTTCTCTCTGGTTTCAAGACCAACAGTGTAGATATGCTGCCATTCTGAGGGGAAAATAAAAACTTATTTAAACTGAATTGCTTAATGCATTCACTTTTAGGGTGGCATTTTTAACTTGATAGAATTACTATAACAACAGTGATCCTACGTGGGCCTTCTTTCCAGATAAAACAATGAGCATTCCAGAAAGTTCTTGGTACAGTATATATAATACCCTCTATAGGCAAAAAGTGGTAAAAATGAAGGATGCTATTTTTCACAAAAGCAAATAAGTCATGTTGAGGTTTTATGACTCACTCATAGCGCAGATCAGTAACAATCAGAGAAGCAAAATCGACAGCCCCCTAACTACTTGCAGATTTCTGAACATACCATAGCCAGGGACGGGCATGGTAATAAATCACTGAGAGTTTGAGACTTTTTTTCTTTCAAATATTCCCCAAATGGAATTTTCCTGAAAGACAAGCATTTTTTGAGAGAGAAAAAAATATGTATGAGGTAGAAAGTCTTGTTTCAGCCAATAATTTTTCTTCTGTATGTTTTGAATTTTATATGTGTATGTATTTGTATTCATTCATGTAAATATGCATACATACATTCATTCATTTTAAGTACACACACAGTAAAGCAATCATAAAATATAAGAGGCACATGTGCCTTACTCACATGCTTTCTTACCTCGAACGTAGACTCAAATCATCCAGTTACTGGTTTCTTGACTGATGGTTAAGACCTGTGTGCATCTATTTATATAGACATTTTCTTCTTATTGGAAAGACTTAAATAATTTTGTGTTTCAGCTTAAATTCCAGCTTCTGAAAGCAGGCTGATACTAGAATAGTATCTACTTCCTTTTCAAAGAAAACCACAGATTCAGAGACACTATCATTCCTCACCCGTTAACTTGCTCTAAAAGAGAAGTAGAATTGTTTCCGTGAAAGCTGGCACTAACTTCATGGAACACATAAATATTTAAAGAAACAGCAAAAGCTACACAGTAAAAATAATGGTATTGGCTTAATTCTCAAAGTACCACATGTCTATAACATGCGATAGGTGTTTGAAAGGTGTCCTGGAAAGTTCTTATAGAGCTTTATTTATGAAGTGAATTTTAATGTTAACCTTTGAAAAGACTGATTGCACTTAACTACATCCTTCTTAAAACAAACAATGGTTAAGAGCAGCACGACAATGCTACAAGGATTTAATCAAATGAACCAGAAAAACAGTCTAGCTTTCACTCGGGAAGCTTGGTGCTTATTTTTGTTGTTGTTTGGTTTTTGTCGGTTGTGGGGCTTGAACTCAGGGCCTGAGTTCTATCCCTGATCCTCTTTGTGCTCAAGGCTAGGTGCTCTACCCCTGGAGTCACAGCATCACTTCCAGCTTCTCAGTGGTTATTTGGAGATAAGAGTCTCTCGGGGACTTTTCTGCTCAGGCTGGCTTCAAACCAGTCCTCAGATCTCAGTCTCCTGTGTAGCCAGGATTACAGACATGAGCCACCAGCGCCTCAAGCCTGGTTCTTTATATTTGAGTTTCTTTTCATTTCATATCTAAATACAATTCTAAAAGGCAATATAAGAGTGTTTGTAGAACATAAGGAAGAAATCATGTTTGTTTTTATTATCTTCTAATTACAAATATAACAAAAATTTACTCAAAAGATAACTTGCTTGAAAACACAACTGCATTTGGGGAAATATTGGCCTTGAGAATTCTTACAAAAGCATCTGAATTAATTGAAAAATCTCTTGTACATCTGGTTACAAGGATAAATGGATTAACATTTTAGTTCCTATGGTCAGGATATATTTCACGATGGTAGCATTTAGGGTCTAGGGATTCTGAGAGATTTTTTTTTCACAAACTACCAAGAAAAATGAGGTGTAATTTTGTAGTGTGGACAGAGGCAGCCTTGGTAAGCAAACCCTTGGCATATCAACACTGGTCAGCATGCTTTCAGCTCATAATTCACATTAAGTTGCTCATTTTTGCTCTATTTCTCCTATTACTATCACTGTCTCCCTTCCCCATCTAAAGAGGCATCCTCATTATTTTTAATAACCATAGGTATTTTTGGCCTAGGTGAGCTATAATAAATATCTTTCATTATTTTCTGAGTGTTGAATTTTTCTTATGTAAAATTGCAGTGCTATTTTTAATCTAACTGCAAGTTCTGCTGAGATATTTTTATAATAAAATTGTTAGAATAAAATGCTTTAGTGGTTTGATATTTTTTATAATAAAATTGTTAGAATAAAATGCTTTAGTGGTTTTTGTTGTTGCTGTTGTGTATATATGTTTGTATGTGTGTATATGTGTATGTATATATGCATGTGTGTGGAGGGAGGTATGTGTTGGGGGTACACGGGGGTGGCCAGAACTGGGATTTAAACTCTCTTGAGCTTACTCCCTAAGAAAATGCTCAACTACTTGAGCCATGTTTTCAACCCTTTTAGAAAAACTGGGTCTTAATAGATGAATAGGTTTCCTATCCATGCTTACACTGCAGTGTCTAGAATGCACAAGATGCCCTAAAACTGATTGTACTAACATACACACACACACACACACACACACACACACACACACACACACAGATTTTAAGGAGAAAACTATGTAATTTTCTATTTTCTATGGAAACTATCTAATTTCTAAAATTTTTCTTTTTCTCATTTTCTTTTTTCTCTAGCAGTATTGGAGTTTGGACACAAGGCATTACACTTATTAGCCAAGTGCTCAAAAATTTATTTCTCTTGTTTGATAACCCATTAGGAGGTTGATTATTTTTTGTCATCAGTACTTTGTGGACTATAGCTAGTAATATTTTGTCTTTTGTAATTTATATTGATAAATTTATGGTACTTAAACTTTTTTCATATATTTGCATAGTAAAAGAGTTTAATCACAACATTTCCATATATGCATATAATGTATTCTGATAAAGTTACAGTTTTGGTTATTAGAAGTTTAGTATTTAGTAGTGGCATAAATTTACTTTGAAATTTTTACTTTGTTGTCTTACTCTGTAAATTTCTTTACCTTTTCAAAGCAAAGGAAGATATTTTTAGAGACTAAATACTCAAATAGATTCTTTTGATTTTATGTAATAAATTATTCAAAATTTCTAACATTAATTTTTTAATATAAATTAAGAAACAAGCTTTCAAAGTTTATTAGCACTTAAATTAATCTTTAGTAAATAATATTTTGTTTTCTGTTGTTCATAATGATTTAATACTTGACACATGGTATATTATTTTCATGAAAATTGTAATCCATTGATAATGCAATGAATAATCACTTTCTCTTATAAACATTGCAAGGTCTTTACATCTTGATAGAGTTTTCAGGGTAAGATCTAATAATTTTTGTGAAAACTAATTTATCAACTTTTCCCCTATGCATTGTGAATTGGTTTAAATCTAAGAATTGTACTTTGTCTTCAATTCTTTGGAGTTTTCATTTCATATTTAAAAAATATGGGTTCCACTTTGAGTTTATATATATATATGTTAGGTTTAAGACTTTAGATTGTTTGGAAATAACTGTCCAGTTTTTTTCAAAGTTATTTTCACTGAAAACTGTTTTCTACTGAATTGCTTTTTAAAATTTTTCCAATAATCAATTAAGAATATTTGTATGATGGGGGGGAGGGGAGAGGCTGGGAAGGGATGTGAAGGGTAAACAAAGGAGGAGTCTGCAATGCTTGATAAAAAATGTACTCATTATCTTGCCCATGTAATTGTAACCCCTCTGTACAGTATGTTCACACAAAAAAAATAGAATATTTGTATGATTTTTTTCTTACATGTAACATGTTCTTTTCTTTGGCTGTTTATATCCTTGATTGTTCTCTATATCTTAATATAGCTTATTGTCTTCTGTCAAGCTTTTGAAATTTCTAGTCATCACTTCTTCAAAACAAATGCAGAGGTGCTGAACTCAGGGCCTCGTGCTGTAAGGAAGGCAATCTTTCACAGGAGCCATACCCTTAGTCTTTTTGCCTTCTGTATTTTTTGACTCAAGTCTTATATGTAAATCTGGGCTTGCCTGGGCCATGGTCCACTGGTTTATACCTCCCTGGAAAGTAAGCTAACAGATATGCATCAACATGTTCGACACTGATTTTAATGTTGGCTTCAAACTGTAAGCCTCATAATGCTGCCTACTAAATAAGAATAAAGGCATGAGCCACTGGGAAACTTTAAATATTTTATGTTCAGATGTCACACCACCATTTCCAGCCTGCAATATTATGAATGTTAGGTTGTTTTGTTGTGTTGTGTTGTGTTGTGGTGCTGGGGACCTTGATCTAGTATATTTGGCATCTACAGCCAATCCTTTTTAGTTTTAATTGTTTTACAGATAGTCTTGCTTTCTTGCCTGGGGCTATCCTGAACCAGACCTATCTAGGTCTCCTGTTTGAAATTGACTCACATATCTACCACTATACCCAGATTTTTTTGGTTGAGATGGAGCCTTGTTAACATCTCCTCCAACTGCAATTCTCTGAATCTCTGTCTACTCAAGAGGTATGATTATAGGCATTGGTCATCACACCTGGATAGATTTTTTTTTTTATAGTTGTACATTTCTGTAGGGATCTGGTTATCTTTTGTTCAATTTTCCTCTGTTGAAATTAAGTAACTTCTGTTTTACTTTGTTTTTTTATTGTAATGTGATATACAGAGGGATTACAGTTACATAAATCATGTATTAAATGTATTTCTTTTGAGTAATATCACCAATTCCATAATTTTTTTCCAGTTTTTCTCTTTCTGACCCTCCTCCCCCAATGTTTTATACCTCATTTAAAACAGTGTCTAGTGACTATTAATGCTGAATTAGGTCACCCTTTATTCCACTGTTTTGGTGCTTTCCTTTCCTCTCTCCAAATCAGATCCACTTACACACAAGACAAAAGGTACAAAAATATTGTGACAAATATTATGACAAAGGGAGAAAAAGTAGAAAAAAATAAAGAAAAAAAACATTAAAAACTAAAATTAAAAAAACCCTCTTCACTCCTTGGAATTCATTTGGATAAGTGTCATTTTTTTTTTATTGTGAGAATACCGTAAAGAGGAGTTACAATTGCATGGGCAAGATAATGAGTACATTTCTTATCAAGCATTGTTGCCTCCTCTTTGTTTCCCCTTCCCATCCCTTCCCATATTCCCCCCCTCCCCTCACCTGATCCTCCCCCACCCCCCACCAAAGTTGTAAAGTTTGTTTTTCAATGTAACAACTTATACATAATCATTTGCACATAGCTATTAAGCCTTTGTGATCCTCTCCTAAGAATATCCTCCTTTGTTCTCACTTTGTGAATGTTTAGAGTCTTGTTTAGTTTTTCATGTCCAAGTATAATTTTTTGCCTTTTACTATCTGTTGGCTTTACTTACAGGTATATAGGCACATTTTAATTATTACAAATGAGAGAAATCATGCAACCTATGTTTCTTTGGGTCTGGCTCATTTTAGTTAATATAGTTTTTGATTAATGTAGTTTTTTCCAAGTCTTTCCTTTTTCCCTTTACCTAATGATTGGGGCATTGTCATTCTTTCTGA
The DNA here is from genome assembly GCF_019054845.1 of Dipodomys spectabilis. NCBI lineage: Eukaryota > Metazoa > Chordata > Mammalia > Rodentia > Heteromyidae > Dipodomys > Dipodomys spectabilis. Next base: position 6,145,025 of record NW_024870678.1, on the reverse strand, counting down.
TGGAAGCTAAGAATTCCCTTGTCTTATTTTGGTTGTTATATTCTTCAGCTCTGAAGCTTCATTTTGTTTTTCTTTATATATTTCTTTGCTAAGAATTGATTTCTTTGCTTAAATGTTCTATTTTCCTTTATTTCAAGTACATTGTAGTTGATACTGAAATACCTTTATGATAACGGGTTTAATAATTATGGTAAGATTCTAACAGGACTGATGTCTTGATATAAATATTGATGCATTTTTTTCAGTTTGAGATATTTTTGTTTAATGGTATACTATATGATTATTAAAACATGAACGTTTAGGACATTATGATAAGAGTATCTAGAGAGTATCTAGATCTTATAAAAAGCCACCTACTTTTGCTATTTCAATGATGTGGTTCTGGTCGGTGGTGGAAGGAAGTATCTACTTCCAGATGGGAAGTAAATGTTCAGGTTTGCCAGTGAGAAAGGAAGTTTAGTTCTTCACTCAGCTTCTGTGATAATAAGGAAGAGTATCCTGACTGTGGGGTAGCTATAAGATTTCTTGTTTTCTGCTAGACCTTTCCTTGACAGCCTGCTAGCTGAGTGGGGTAGGGATGCCTCACACCGCTCCCTGCTGCATCATAGGAAAGGATTCTCCTAACTGCTGGAGGTGGTAAAAAAAAATTAAAAAAGGCCTGTTTCTCCTGTAAATTTCTCTTACAGCACATAGTATTAAAGGAAGAGTAGCTTGCTACTACCCAGTAGAAACAAAGTCCAGCCAACCCTCCCTCCCCCCGCCCCCCACTCTTCACTGACACTGTTGGAGAAAGATAATTGTCACTGCCAAATGGGATGAAATTTTGGTTTTCTACTAGACTTTCTCTGCTATCACTTTGGTGGTGATAGTGGAGGAAGTGATGGATTGAATGTATCTTTCAGTCTTTACTGAGGATGAGGAAACAGTGTTGTGGTTCTTGTTATTTTCCTGTGGAGTTGGCTACAATAGATTGGTTATTGTTTAATAATGATCTGTCTTATTATACTACCCTTGCCTTCTCCTTTCACTTAAGAAAGTAGTTTTTCTTTCTTCCCTTCCTTCCTTCCTTCCTTCCTTCCTTCCTTCCTTCCTTCCTTCCTTCCTTCCTTCCTTCCTTCCTTCCTTCCTTCCTTCCTTCCCTCCTTCCCTCCCTCCCTCCCTCCCTTTTGTTTTTCCCTTCCTTCCTTTCCCTTCTATTCTCTCTTGCCTTGTGCTCTCTCTTTTTCTTTCACTCATTCTCCTTGTCTTTTGTCTATATCTGTGGCCTTACTGAGTTGTCTTATTCTGTTCCAAGTGTAGTATATATGAGGCAAACATAACTTTGAGAATTCATTATAGTATCATACCTTGAATTCCTAGTACTGCTTTGTTTCCTTTTGCATGAATTTTTGGGCTTGTTTTATGTATAATGTATGGTGTTTTAGCTGTAGTTAGTAGGAGAAACAGGAAAATAACACATCTCTTTATTTCTGTAGAAACAAAGATCTGAAACCATATAACACTCTTAAAATGTATAAAGTAAAACTTTAGTATAAATGAATTTCAAATCCTTAGGTATGTGTCTAGAGTATAGTTCATTTGTATATCAATCCAATATTACTTAAGATAAATAAAGCTGTCATAATAACTGGTTAGTCACTAATGAAATAGTCACTGATCTTATACAGAAATGTCAGTATAAGAAATAGACCAATGGGAAATTAACATAAGGTCCACCATAAAAAATTATCCAAAGATTTTAAAATCTAATGATTAAAGAATCCTCATGGACTATTATTTATTTTTCTCCATTTCTTTGCTTTCTTGACCTTACACTAACATTCCTAAGTTGTTCCAATATCATTTCACTTAGGAATGCAGCTGCTAAGACAAACCCCAAGAGTTTTATGTATTTATAGTTTTTATTTCCTTCTTTCTCTTTCTTCTTCCTTTCTCCCCTCTCCCTCCATTTCTTCCTTACTCCCTCCCTGTCTTTTCCTCCTTTCTTTCTTTCCTTCCTTCCATTTTTTCTTAAAGTTTTACTTAGATAAATCTCTAGGTTGATAAAATAAGAGATCAGCTGACACAGGGAAGGTTGTTTGAGAAATGATTTGGTGAGTATAGTGCCTGTTGAGGTCTTTCATATTGTTTGATGCAGGAGCAATCCTGGGTGGGCTCTGCCTGTTCATGTTGGGGCAAGTAAAGCTAATGAAAAGAAATTTCCCCCCAAGATACCAGGCTGTGCTAAATGCCAAGAATTTCATTCCTTTTTACTAGAATGCTCAGCTGTGGGAGAGCAGGGAAGGTCACATTCAAATCACACCAAGTTCTGATGAGATGGTTCCACTTCATGCATAGTGGAGCAGCATCATGTCATTTTCTCCCAATTTGCAACCTGTTTTCCACTCAGCATAACAAAAAATATTTTTATTTATTTCTTAACTGGACCCCCAAAATATATTTCAATAATTCCCTCAGGAAAATAGTAGTTCAGTATAATTCTCAACTAAAATTGGGTAAGCATTCACCCATCCAAATATTATTTTAATACACTCTCTATTTTCCAATCATTGCCTGTACTAATTTCCTTTCTTACTCAAAGATTCAAAGGTTTATTTAAATTGCAGTCACTTTAGTATGCATGGAAGGTTTTTAAAACAGTGAACTCTTTTTTATGTGCTTTTATTTTCTTTTCTATGTGCTTAGTATGCTTTTGGGAATCAATGGTATTTAGGTTTTTATTTCCATAGAGAAATCATTTCCTAAGGAAGATAATTTAAGGACTTCATCTCTGATCCTCTACTTTCTGCCTATATTACCCTGCCAAGAGCTGTAATCGGAAATGGACAATAAAACTGAATATTCTTCTAACTACTTCAAGTCACTACTACAAGCAGTGTGGAAATATCTCAGAAGCCACGGTCTTCAGAGAATTTACATAATATTATTTTTGAGTGAGAGTTATTTGCAGTGGTACCACCAGGAAGGAAAGACATCTGATTTGGATTCTGCTTTTGACATTGCAGAAGTAACCACATGTGTAACATGTACAATGAAGATGAGAATGTATGACTAAGGAGTAATAATGTTAAAAATTAAGGTTATAAAGGAAAAGATGGGGGCAAAAGAGCAACCACGAACCCATGAACAACCCTTTTCTTTCCCTAAACTCTATTTTTATGGTAAAGTATGTCTGATTCAGGACTCATTGAATATGGGCATTCAGTGATACTTTTTGAAGAGTGATGAAGTGTGCATAAGGAACTCAGTGCAAATGTAGAGATCTTCTACTAGAGGTTTTTTAGTGCTGGTACTTTGACTTGAACTCCAGGATTCCTAGACATTTTACTCAATGTTAACACTCTACCATTTAGTTACATCTTTACCTCTGGCTTTTGGACAGTTAATTGGAGAAAATATTTTTGAAAATTTGTCTGATAAAGCTGGTTTCAAGCCTCAAATCTCTGACCTCAGCCTCTTAAGTAGCCAATATACAGGCATGAGACACTGGTGTCAAAAACAACAACTATTACTTTCCAACAAGATACAAGATTCTCTTGTATGTGTACAGACATTGTTGAATTGTAACTTGAATCAAGAAATTGGCCTCTATTCTTTTCAGGAAGTACTTCAGAAAATAGAGCACTTACAACATTGATTATTATTACAGAGTATAGCAAACTGAATTGTTGTTTATTTGTTCTTAGTTTTGGATTCTCAAATGTTACTATCCAATGTAGAAAAACATTTCTTCAATCTTGGAAATGAAAATGAAAAATGTGCTCTTTCATACATAAAGGTAATGGGTTCACTGTCCTCCAGAAGGTCAAACTCACATCTAGCTCTACCATCTTGATAGGTAAAGGACATCAGAGACAAAGGCCTAAGTGAAACTAAGCAAGCCAGTTAGCTAATGTCCTGAATTTCAACAAGTCTCTCTTTTTTTGCCTTAAAATTGTTTCTTACTTTGTCAAATTAAGAATTAAATGACATATACCATTTTTGGTAATAAAATAGCATAGGATGATAATCATGTTATGTTGAACTTTCTATTTTCAAAAGTGCTTTGGAATACATAATTTCATTCATGCCTCACAGTATCACAATAGGGAGATGTTATTTTCTTCATTTCTGAAAAAAAAAAAAAAAAAAAACAGATGTTCACAGAACTGACTGACACAGGTAAGAAAATACAGAGTTAATCTGGGGACTAGGCCTTCTGATTCCTATACATGGGCCGATATTTTAATCCACATGTTCTCATTAATTTATAGTAAGCATTTAAGGCTGAAGAATTATCTCATTTCTTTTGGTTATTATTTATTAGGAGAGTGGTCTCAGGAAAATCTAGAGTTTTGAAGATTGAGCAGAGGAAGAAGTCAGTCAAAAAAGGTAATCAGAAGTCCAGCCTAAGTCTGACTGTACAGAAAGGTCTGGAGTGTGGATTGTATGAGCAGTTTGCCCTCCCAGAAGTGAAAGAGCTAGTTGGGCAAGAGTACCTTACACCTGTAACCCTAGATACCCCAGAGGCTGAGACCTAGGGGGTTTGAATTCTGCTCAGGTAACTACTCTGAAATACAGAATTGTTATAAATTATTGCCATGCCAATGTGTTATAGAACACTAGAACCAATTTCTCTTTCTTTACTTCTTTCTTCTCTCCCTGCTTTTCACCCCACTGTAACCTCTTCTTTTTCTAAGCAGAGTGATTTTTGTGTTATTGCTTTCAATTCATAATCTACATTCCCAGAAACATCTAAAGCCGTGTTTTAGTAGCTTTCTTTCATTCACACTAGACACCTAGACAAAGGTAACCAATAAATTTGTGTTAAATGAGGAAATGAACATGGTCCCCTCCTTTGATTCCCATGATATTTGATTAATATTTGGACTATGGTCCGTACAGTATCTTACTGTGTTTTTTCCCATGGCCACTCTATTTATTATATTATTTGGTTGTCCCAGAAGTAGACTGAGGTAAGGATTCTAGAGCAAGTAGCTTACATTTGCTATGGTATTAGGAAAGACAATATGAGTGGAGAGAAGGAGAATTCAGCAATGCGGGAAACTGGAGCTGCCATACTAATGGGGAAGCCTGGGCTCTGAACAGCATAAACCTCAGTCATCTAACCTGTTGGAGATGACTTCAGAGCTGCTTCTAGAATGCACTTATTTCTATGGCTTTAACTTTGCATGCACAGGCCAAGCAAGACTTGGGATATTATCTGTGAAAGGGGAGGTGCCAGTGGGATGTGAAATGGCAACAAGAGCATACCCTTATTTCGGGAAATCCAATCTCTGTGTGTGAAAGTTGCATGTCACTGGCTTTTGCTACAGATATTTCTTCTTAGGGTTTGTCTTCTGAAGCTAATGATAATATGCAGATTGATTAAATGCTATACAATGGTGGTCTAAATTGCAGAAGTAGGCCTTATGAAGTTATTTGATACATGATGGAGCAGACTTACAGACACATATACATTTTTGTCTTATTGATAATTTGGGCCTTTGAGTGATGTTATAAATATCCAAATAGCCTTGGCAGAGTATAGATTCCCCTCTCCCACCATGCACAATGAGAGGTTCTGCTCTGTTACTGAAATGCTAAGTCCAGTCAGATTTCTGGATCCCCTGAGGATATCACCAGTCACACAGCATCACGGAATGTGATATACTCTCCAAGACTGACAGATTTCAGAGCACTCAAGTGGAGTTCTTTCCAGCACACTGGTACCACTGAAATACCACCCCTGTTCTGCAGTTACCCTACTTGCCCATTGTGGTTTTTTCATTGAAACCACAAAACCTAACCATGAAAGGTAAATGAATACATTTCATACATTTTCCAAGAGCATTTACCATTCCATTCTCATGAATGAGGAAGAGCCATATGGATTGTGTTCTACATTTACATCTCTGAATGTTGCTTTATGAAAACAAGTAGGTGTCCTGAGGAACATTTTCAGAGATTTTCATTTGAATATATTTGCCTTTACGTAAAAGATAGCCTGACTCAAAAACAAATGAAACTGATTTTGAGGGATTTTGGTCATTAAACACTTTGAGGATTAGGTTGAATGTATACTTGATAGATCCCAGATTCTATAATGCTGTATAAAGGAATCAGGAATTTTTATTACAACAACTATATTTGGAAAATGATTGTGATTATGATGATTTAGTGTTAATAAAAACTTGACTGTATGCAATGTAGAAAATTTGTTTCCATAATTTCCAATTGATTGATATAAAATTATTTCTACTAAGCCAGTTTTATATATTACCCAGTACGATAAGTACAAATACCTTTTTTTCCAATGGAAAAATATTTTCCTATTAATAAAGTCTATGAATACATGTTATAGACAGACCTCACATTAGATTGTGAAATGGGTTTTCTTTTGTTGTTCTTATAATTAAATGTTTAAACTTAAGTAATCATCTTAAAATATCCATATATTAACATAGACAGCAGTTTCGTAATGAACTCATTGATAACAACTGAATTTTGATAAAGTCTGTTATTTTTGCTAGTCTATTACTAGTCATCCTGTTTATATAATGAAATTAACATGCTGGCTAAGTAAATTTTTAGCATATTCAAGTAATGGAATATTACAGATTCATAAAGAACATATTTTGAACATATTTCTAGATAAAAATATTATGCTAAGTTCTGGATTCTGAAATGTTTTGGTTCTTATAAAGTTCAGAAGCTGGCAAAGATATTAATTAATAGTGATAAAACTAATAAGTTCCTGGGCACTGGTGGCTCATGCCTATAATCTTAGCTAATCAGGAGACTGGAGTCTGAGGATCTTGGTTCAAAGTCAGCCCAGGCAGAAAAGTCTTCATAAAACCTTTATCACCAATTAACCATCCAAAAAACCAGAAGTGGAGCTGTGGCTCAAAGTAGTAGAGCAAGAGAGTTCAGAGACAGTGTCCAAGGTCTGAGCTGAAGGCCCACGACAAAAGGGGAAAAAAAGAAACAAGTCATGATTAATTTGAGAAAGAAAATACTATAAAGTAGTTATTCTGGTGATGAAAATGCCCATCTTCATTTGGCTGATGATATTATGGAATGTTGTCCAGCTAAATCCTATTTTACAGCTGCTTTCTATGCAGTAGGGAGATCCCTGCTTGGTAGCCCAAGCAAATTTGCGTGTTGTAAACACTCTCATAGCACTCAGTCTCAAATTACCAACCTGATGTCAATGAAGCAAAGCTCAGAAAAGATGTGCAGATGGCTCTGGGAGCTGGGATAACAGATATGAGATGGAACTTGGTGCATCATTGGTTGCTAGAATGAATAGTCTGGTCAAAATGACCAGCTGTAAGATTTGTATTGGAAGTATATATCAACATTACATTATTTTTTTAAGTATACTTTGGAGGAAAATATTGAAAGTTTCCCTGACTCTTAGTAACCTTAAATCTTTCACTGAGTCATCTACCAATAGTGGCATTTGTTTTTTCACTACCACATATGGATAAAGCATCAAGCTTGCTGTATCATGTGATTGGATTATAAAGTTGAATGAATTATGTTCTTCATCCATTGGTGAGTTTATGGAATACTAAGAGAAGTAAAAGAAATTCTTTCAGTCATTGTAGCATACGCTGGTGAATGTAAAAAGAAAGTATATGCATCTATCCCCACGTAGTAAGTGTAAAATATCATTGAATAAAGGGATAGGAAACTCTCCACAATATCTTTCTTTACCAGTTTCTTGCTTTAACTGAAACTATTCCAAGCTTAAATGTGTGAAAGTGGTCTGACATTTTTTCTAGTCTTTAAGGCTGTTATACAACTAATATTCTTGTACTCTGCCCATCTACAAATACTTGTTTCTTTGTTTCTTCATTTCATTTTCTTATTTTGGGGGAAGTGGTCCTGTGGGTATATCTGAGCTTTACCTCTGAGCTTCACCTTCAGCCCAATCATTTGCCACTGCTTAGAACTACCTGACTGTAGATCACATCCTATATCACTAAGGGCTTTGCTCCTGCTTACCATGGTCATCTGTGCCTCAAATCCTGTCATCCTAAATGGCAACCTGCTTATAGGAAGAAGTAATATAGGTATCTGCAGGAATGGTAGGTGCTGTGTTTTGGATGTGGTTTGAGTGTGTCTCCCAAAGCTTCATTTCCTGGAAGCACAGTCCTTGTTATGGTGATGTTAAGAGAGGGTGAGTTTTTAAGAGGTACAATCTAGTGAGAGGTGATCGGGTTACAGGGGAATTTACCCTTGGACGGCATTAAGGTAGTGTTCATGGATTCTGAATTACCTATGCTGAGAAGGTAGTTGTGAAAGTCTCCTTGTCTGGCAATGAGTTTCTCCCTCTCACACATGCTTGTGCCATGCTGCCATTTGCCAAGATGTGACACTGCCAGAGGCACATGGCTTGGAATCGCACACTAATCAGTTCACTTCTTCACTCTGTGAAGTACCCAGAGTCTGATGTTTTGCTGTATAACTGAAAGCAGACATACACAACAGCCCAACATCAGATTAATTTAATCTTTACACTTTTCGCTTCTGTCGTATCGAATTCTTTATCTTTTAACTCTTAAATATTGTTTGATGTAACTTTTACAACTTTGAACTGTACTGGCCAATTTCTTTATCACTTCCTTCCTCACAGCTATTTAAATTTATTTTAGACCTTAAGAAATAACTCTAGTTCTTGGCCTTTGTTACTCAAACTTTTCCTGGGTTTAATTTTTCTGCTCTAGTATTTTTCCCTTTCTTTTTGTTTTCTCTTTGTCTGACTTCCAAGGCTGATTTTTTTAGTAAGTTTCTTACTGTGAAAATACTGTACAGAGGAGTTACAGTTACATGAGCCAGGTGATGAGTACATTTCCTTTTTTTAACTGTATTTTTTTTTTTGTTTTGTCTTTTCTTTTCTTTTTTCTTTTTTTTTGGTACTGGGGATCGAACCCAGGAAGTTGCACTTGCTAGGCAAGTGCTTTGCCACTGAGCTACATCCCAGTCCATAAGTACATTTCTTATCCAGCATTGTTGCCTCCTCCCTTGTTTTTCCCCTACCATCCTGTCCCTCCCACCTCCACAACTACACCCTCCCCCCCCTGCCTAAATTGTAAAGTTTGTTTTTTGACATACTGTCTTGTACATCTCATTGTTGCAATGGGCCAATCTGTATCCCTATTTATTGTATGTTGTTTATTATTATTATTACTGTGAAAATACCATACAGAGGGGTTACAATTACATGGGCCAGGTAATGAGTACATTTCTTATCAAGCATTGTTGACTCCTCCTTTGTTCCCCACCCCACTCCCTCTCACCCCCAGCCAAAGTTGTAAAGTTCGTTTTTCGACATATCATCTTGTACATCTCATTGTTGCAATGGGTCCACCTATATCCCTATTTAAACAATTTTGTGTTTTTCCTTTCCCCTCCACAAATAATACCAACATCAAATACAGTTTTGTTTTGTTTTGTTTTGTCGGTCATGGAGCTCGAACTCTGGGCCTGGGCACTATCCCTCTGCTCTTCAGCTCAAGGCCAGTGCTCTACCACTTGAGCCACAGCGCCACTTTTGGTTTTCTGGTGGTTACCTGGAGATTAGAGTCTCACAAACTTTCCTCCCTAGGCTGGCTTTGAACCATCATTCTCAGATCTCAGCCTCCCGAGTAGCTAGAATTACAAGCATGAGCCACTAGCACCTGGCCCAAGGCTGAGTTTTTGATGATATAATTATCTCATACTGAGGATACTAAAAGTTAAAAAATATTAGTTGAATGAATAAATGAGCATTAAATACTATAATGCTAGAAATAAGCCCACTGTGTCTTGCAGACTCTGCCAACACAATAGTTTCAGGTAGAAGCCATGATCAGTTTAATTAGCTGCAAGCTAAAATTAAACTGTATTTAACATTTAAAATTTAACTGTATTAAACTATATTTAACCATTACTATGGTGGGTACAGTTGCCTTTGTAGTGAAACTAAACCATGCTGAAGTACTATTCATCAAATAATGACAATTTAGCTAAGCAGTGGCCTTTTGAGTTTACCAAATATTTGTAAGATAGAGTTTTTAAATGATTTATTAGGAAATGGACAAGATATTTATATATGAACCCTCTATTAAACTAAGAACCTAGTTTAAAAAATAAGGTATCTAGATATTAGGATATCTGTAAACAATGTTTTGCTTGTGATCTATGGTTAACTCTTTATGGAAAGAAATAAGTTTCTGACATAAACTTTAAAGTATAATGACATTTAACTCAAAGCAGCCTAAGACAATGTTTACCACATACATTCAAATAACATTTTTTGCAATTTTTGAATTATTATGGTCTAATTCTACTTGAATTTGTGGGTAAAATGACAATGTTCTAATATTTAGTTTGTAGGAATTGCTTAAGTCTGCATAATTCAGAAGGAAAATGCTATTCTACAGATGTCACTAGAAAATTTCCAAAATGTCCTATATCTGTTGATTGGAATGGTCCTTGGTGTGACTTGTGCAGCTACTTCGGTGAAAAGCAGAGGCCAACAAAATCTAGGCTTAAATTTAATAGAGAAGTGTCGGGTGCCTGTGGCTCATGCTTATAATCCTACCTACTTAGGAGGCTGAGATCTGAGAATCCTTCAAAGCCAGCCTGGGCAGGAAAGTCCATGAGACTCTTATCTCCAATGAACTACCAGAAAACCAGAAGTGGTGCTGTGGCTTAAGTGGTAAAGCACTAGCCTTGAGCTAAAATGCTGAGGGACAGCACCTAGGCACAGAGTTCAAGCCCCATGACCAACAACAATAACAACTACAAAACAAATAGAGAAAAAAATTTTGAAAGGCAAACTAAAATATGTTTAGAATCTAGGGCCTAGTTCTTGTACCGATTACTTCTTACCCTGTCTGAATTCCTCCAATCCCTCAATCTTTACATTGAAAGAAAATTCCAGATTAGGTTTAATTTATTATTATCTGTTCTCTCTCCTATTTTGCAGCAGAGTACATTTCCAGACATGGTCTATTAGTCTCTAAACCATTGCTAATTAATGGAAAACCTGTTTCCTTATGTTATGTTCAGCCTGTCATTCCAAATAGAAAGTTTTAAAGTGTCTTTTGGAATGAGGAATTGATTTGCATAGTTGCATTTACTTTTCTAAAATAAACACCAACTAGAACACTTAGTATCAAAATTCTGGCTTTATTTTTGATAGTCGAGCCTTTAAGTTTCATCCTTGTGATGGCTAATCATGATGGTCAAATAATTAGATGGAGAAAGTCAGTGAGGAGATTAGGGAAACACGTGTCTAAGGTTTATTTGCGAGAGCTTTTCTAAGAGAACATTAACTAAAAAGAGAAGATCAACCCTGAATGTCAGTGGGTCTTTATCTCAGAAAAAAAGAAAAGAATGAAACAAAATAAAAAGAGAGCAAAGGAAATGGTCATGCTCACAGACCTGGGAAACTGCTCTGATAAGCCATAAATTCTTTACAATGAAAGAGAGCCTAGACCTCTGAAGCCATAAGGCAAGATAGATCTTTCCTCATTGAAGGTGCCTTGCCAAGCTATGAGAAAGCTGACCAATTCCAATACACTCTTCCTCTTTTGTGTCTGGACAAGATAACAAGAAATCTCATGTTCTTTCTTCATTTGGGCATCAATGGTAAATTCAAATCTCACAGCCTGGATTCTCTATCCTGGATTCTGCAACTTTTCCCTATGTGCACTTCTTGCCCAAAATAAAAGATTAATTATATACTCTTTCTCACTTAGAATTAACCTGCTTTTATCTACTTTGTTGTCCAAGAATCCTCCCTTAGATTATCCCTCCTTTTGTACAGGCTATCTGCGGAGTACCACAGAGCCCTTTTAGGTAGGGAGTATTTCTGGGTTAGATCTTTACCCCACCCAGGAACACAGTGACTCAGCCTCCAAAATTTCCAGAACCACCCCAAATGCCATTGCCAGCTAGAGTCAAGCATTCTACACATGAGCCTATGGAGGACACTTCATATTCTAATCATAACTTGAAAGATTAATGGGAAGTCATTGGTGAAAGTCAGAATACTTCAAGAAATAGGATATGATTAACAGTCAAAATCTGTTTAGTGACTAAGAAAATTGATTGTGATGAACACATCACAATAAAAAGGGCTTACAGAACAAAGGAAATACCCAACAGGTTAAAGAGACAACATACAAGAGTAAGAGAATAAAACTATCTCCTGAGTTGGGTGTGGTGGGACACATCTGTGATTCCAGTTATCTTTCAGCTGAGGAGGGAGAATTGCTAATTCAAGACAAACGTAGACTACATAGTAAATTTCAGGACAGTCTGAACTATATTCTGAGCATGTGTTACAAAAAGAAAGCAAAACAACATAAAAATTAAACTACAGGGCTGGGATGGTGGCTCAGTGGTAGAGTGCTTGCCTTGCATGCATGAGGCCCTGGATTCAATTCCTCAACACCACATAAGCAGAAAAAGACAGAAGTGGCGCTGTGGCTCCAAGTGATAAAGCACTAGCCTTGAGCTCAAGAGCTCAGGATAGCGCCCAGGCCCAGAGTTCAGGCCCCACGACCGACTCTCCCCCCCCCCCAAAAAAAAAGCAAACCACATATCTGAAAAAGAATTTGTAAATTTTTTATATAAAATATAAAATAAAATATAAAAAATCCAAATGTAATTGCTTAAAAGAAAAAAATTGTTATAATGAAAGAATGATAAAATAAATAGACATTTCTCAAAATATAGCATAGCAAAGGTTAGGCCACAAAGACATGAATAAATGTTCAATATCACTAACTACTAGGGAAATGTAAGTCAAAATCACAATGAGATATCACTTCATCCCAGTGAGAATTGTTATTAACAAAAAGATGAAAGGTAATGGTGTTAGTGAGGATGTAGAGAAGACAGATTATAAGCAGTATAGACATAATAATAGAAAATTTATAGGAAGTCCTATAAATTACTATATGATCTAGCAGTCATTCCTGGGTATAACTAGAGTGATCTTATTACTGGGTAAAAATCCAACCTATATTCTAGGTTCATGACATTATTTACAATAGCCAAGAAACAGAAATAATCTGTTTTATCAACTGACAAATGACTCATAAAAATGTAGTAAATACATTCAACGCAATATACTATTTAGTCATAAAAATGAATGAAATTCTTTACTTTGCAACAGCAAAGATGGGACTGGAGCCAGGCACAGAAAGACAAGTACTACATAATCTCACATGGATTTGGAAAGAAAAGAAAGTTAATCTCATAGAAGGTGGAGAGTTACCATGCTGATTACCAGAAACTGTAGAGATGAGAGAGGTCGAGGGAAAGATGGTGCCCAGTGAATACTGGGTTATAATAAATCAAGAGAGAGAATTCTGGTATCTTGAGGTACCTGGGGATGGTTGTAGATAGCAATGAAACATGATCTAGTTTTAAAAGTTAGAAGAAAGGATTTTGAAATTTTGCACCATTAAAACGATAAGTATGTCTTTTCTATTTTCTGTCTGTTTCTCTTCAACACGTTTCTGTGGCTTATATGCTTATGTGCATACTGTGCTGTTTTCATACAATTCTGTTTGAATAAATAGTTGAATGGTTCTGGAGTTGCCATAAACTTAGTAAGATACAATAGGCACTCTTTTTTTAAAATATCTGGAAGCATTGGAACCAACACTGAGGAACTTTATGAAGGACTTCCTGGCTGGAATTCTAGCTCTAGTCTAATCTAACCATATGATACCAAACAAGAACTTCTTGCTTGTGTGTTTGCTTGGTTTAGCAAATAATGCCTTTTACAAAATAAGATTATAAGAATGTAACCAGCCTAGGACAGGCAAACATGTATAAGACTGTCAAGCATGTGAATAAAGCTTTGTTACCATCCTTACGGACCTGCAGCCTCACTTATTACCACGTTTGTAGTGATTAGCACAACACTTGTACACATAGAGATACTGAAAATATTTATGTAGGAAACAGATGGAAGACTGCATGGATGTGTTTCTGAATGTGTGCAAGTATGTTTATATGTATATGTGTAGTGATACACGTTGACAGATATATTCTTTTGTCTTTCTACAGTAACACTACAGAAAATACATTGAACACACAGGAAAGGGCAAAGATTTAAATGTTTAAAGCTATACAGCATTAATTTTGCAAGATGTCAAAAGTTTAAAGGAAATTATCAGTGAAAAGCTACAGGACTCTGTCTATGTAATGAGGGACAAAGGGAAAAAGGAATGCATTTATTCCTCTTTCCTGTCACTTTGGCTTTGTATCAACTGCATGAGGGTGGCATTGAAGCATGTGATTGGATTCATAAGAGCCTTAAAATGAGAAAGGAAGGATATTTGTGCATATTAAATTTATTGCAGATTCAACATACTGAAAGAGGAAAATGGGAAAGAAGAATGCACACGTCTTATTGTTGCTACCATCAACTTCTGTTTACTGCTCTACATTTGGCAACCAAGAAGGCAATGTAGACATTGCCTTGGGGACTGATAGTTCTCTGAATTCAATGCATATTTCTCATGTAAAAGGGAAGCTAGCAGTGCCAGTCAATTGGGACTACTGGCAGTAGATCATAAAATGCTGAGATTAAAAGGAAGCAGGAACTCTGACTCCAGGTCCACTTTTTCCTTATGTAAAATTGCCCAGGTTGTCCTAGTCTCTGTGAAGTACCTGATAAGTTATTGGAAGAAAATATTTACCAACTGTGGTAAATTGCAGTCAATAATTTGTTCTGGATATGCAAGTCAGTGTTAGAGTTTTTATCTAGTTTTCAAGAGGACCTGAGTTCAATCCCCAACATCAAAGCAAAGAAAAGCAAAATACATTCAGTGATTTCAACATATAAAAATTGCTCTGCAAATTTCAGAAGGGCCTTTAATGTTTATAATATACGAAGCAGAACCCCAGTGCCTTTTCCAGCCTGACATTATTGAATGTGAAAGTGATTAGATGTCCCTTAATAGACATTAAGTAAACAGACTCTATGACTGATGTTGATCTGGAAAAATAATGAACTTCTTTTCTTTTTTTTCTTTTTTTGGTTGGTTAGAGGGCTTGAACTCGGCCTGGGCGCTGTCCCTCAGTTCTTCAGCTCAAGGATAGAGCTCTACCACTTGAGCCACAGCGCCACTTCCAGTTTTCTGGTGGTTAATTGCAGATAATAGTCTCATGTACTTTGCTGCTTTGCTCCATGATCCTCAGATCTCAGCCTCCTGAGTAGGTAAAATTACAGGCGTGAGTTACCAGTGCTTGGCTATTTTCACTTTTTAAATAATTTTTTGAAATCTAACTTAGATACACTAAACTGTCCTGTTTTAAAGTATACAAAATGAGCTACAGTAAAAAGTCACGTAATCATCACATAGAAGATACAGACTGTATGCTGGGTTTCAGAAAGTGTTCTGTGTCCTTTACCAGTTATTCTCTGAGGTCCCAGACCCAAATATCAACCTCTGCTCTCAAAACTAACATCATCTATCAGCTTTTGCTTGAGCTTCATGGAATTTGAATCCTCCAGTATGATACAGTATTTGGTTTCTTACTTCTTTTACCCAACATGTTCAGGAGAATTTTCCCAAGGTCCTGCATGTACTCATTACTTCTAATTGCTAAGAAAAATTCTACTGTGTGAACCTATTGCCATGTGATTATTTTCCTGTGAATGAACATTTAACACTTTGCGTTTATTTGTCATTATGTCATTTGTCATTATTGTCTGTATGAACATTCATATACAGGTTCTTGTATTTATTTTTTCCACCACTCTCAGAGGTGAAATTCATTAGTAAAGGATAGGCTTATTTCAGTCTTTACAAACCAGCACTGATTCTGTTTTTAAAATTGTGGTGCTATTTTGCACTCACATACAGCACTATGCTAATTCTCCTTCTTCCATATCAATCTTTTTAATTTTAGCCATTATAGTGGGTAGGAAGTAATATCTCATTATGCTTTTAATTACCATTTCTCTCAGTAGTAATGATGCCTAGCATCTTTACAAATGCTTATATTCAAATCTTTTGTGTGTTTTTATAGATCTGTAACAAATTTCCAATTAGCTTTTATATACAAGAGATAGAGGTCAATAATTTCTTGTTTGTTTGATTGTTTAATTTTAATTGTAGTGATATCCATTTGCTCAAGCACTATTTGTTTAAAAAAATCTCTTCTTCCTGCCATTGGATATTGGCATATAGGTAGAAATATAATGTGAAAGTCTCATAGGAGTCAATCACTATTCTATCCTACTTACTTATCTGTTTGTATACAAATCTCACCTTCTCTTGATCATTGAAAATTTATAGGCAGTTTGGGATTATTTGTCATTTTATTCAATTTGTTATACCTTTGCATTACTATTCTATTTTAGGTTGCTTTTTTTTTTTTATAACTTTTAGCATTACCATTTATGCACTTACTGGGTTCTGATAGTTGATGGATAACATGGAGTAGATGCAATTATTAATGACATCTATTATTAGTTTTAGTATTGTATGTATCCAATATTAATATAGGCAATTATTTTTTCATCTGTCATATGGGCAAGGAAGACTGTACATGCCTTCTCTTAAACAAGAAGATATTCATCTGTCAGGAAACTAGACAATTAACAAGATTCTGGATTTAGATTCAGCTGTATTTTTCTTATTTCATATTGTTGTCCATGTACTCTTTATTAAAAGAGTTTCAGAGCATGCCAAAGGTTATTTTTTACTAAGATTATCTGTGATGCTTCAACTTATTAAATGTCATGTAAGGTTAACTTAAAAATGGGCCTAATATGAAATCCAAGAAGGGAGAAGACATTTCTTAAATTTACCTTTAAATTACAGGTGACGCCACCATCCTATCTAAATTTTGGGTAAAACCATAGTGCAGGATGAAGTAACTAACTTAAACTTATATGAAATTTTTGGATTATTTAAAGTGATGTGACTTTTGAAAGTCTTTCACAAAGTATCACTCACATGCTTGTAGTGCCCCTGCTATAAATGATATTATAGTATTCATTGTATTATATCTATAATTATGTAAAGTATATAATACTTGATAATGGTAATACCTCATTTATCAAAAAATAAGTCCTTTCATTGTCCAAAAAGAAATGTACTCATTACCTAACATATGACTGTACCTCACTTTTGTAATAACCCTTTTTAAGTCAGAAAAAAAACTTTGTTCTGTAAGAAAATACTGTTGTTTTTAAAAGTTAATTTTGTGTTACAAATACCAATCTGTTACTCCCTAAATTTCTAGATACTTAGATCTATGACTTCAGAGAATATTATCTTGTAGAATAATGACTAAAATTTTTATAAAGTATAAATGCTAATTACAACATTTGAAACTAAACAGAAGGTTGAGGGTAGGTGGTGGAGAAACTGTATGTCATCACTTGGTATTATTATTTCTTAAAAAAGTAGAGTCATATTAAAGAAAACATTCTATAGAAGAAACACTACACAGTCTGAAAATCTACCTTCTCATGTTAGATTCCTAAAATGGTTTATGTAAAAGATTTTGCTGAGAATAGTTTTTCCTTTCTGCTTAATAGTTTAACTCAAAATTTTTCCCTGCTGAGTGCACTTTTAAAGGAACTAAAAAGTACAAATTCAGATGTTTAAAAGAAACCATTCAGAATAGGTCCTCTGTAGAGTAGTACTTCAAAAGAGTAAAGTTACTGGATAAACTAAAAGTTTTCTTTTAATAGTCCCTTCCCTTTCTTCTCCAAAAACCATCAATAATTCCTAATTAAATGTTAGTTGAAAATATTTTATCATTTCTTTTATAATGACAGCCTAAAAAAATAACCTTTACATTAAAACAACCTATCTTGGCATTGCACATAAAAATTGATACAATAATTCACATTTTCATATTAAAGCTATGTTATTTCTGCTTTTAAGCAAGTAAAACAAACCTACTTCTGTTTTAGTATTTTCCAGAATATTGTGAACCAAGGTAACTAACTTTTTAAAGATAAGTCTCAAGGTACTCAGATGTGAATCTATACAACTGTCCCAAGAAAAGAAACTGTTGTAAGTCTCAGAAAGCCATTTCCTTCTAGCTTCAGTGGTGATAGAAGTGTGGCAGAGTTGCTTCTAAGCTAAATCAAATCTCATGCCTCAATTGACATCTGGTAAGTAGGAAACTGGGCTGCCCTTTGAGCAGTGGAATCTGAACCTCGCTGAGCAGAGGTCACACTGAGTCCAATTCTTTTCAGATTCCCTTGGCTTCATTCAGTATTCAGAAATTCATCACAGTGAAATTATTGTCCATGGTGTTGCTCAAAAGCACCTCTAAATATGGATGCCAATATTTGTGGAAAAAGTTGGTAATCTTCCTAGCTCAAAACAAGGGGAAGACAGTTTCTTAGAACGAACACAAAGAAAACCACCCAATGCTTGCCTTTATTTATTTGTGGGGGAGACGGCAGGGGGGTCGTG
Organism: Dipodomys spectabilis; assembly: GCF_019054845.1. NCBI lineage: Eukaryota > Metazoa > Chordata > Mammalia > Rodentia > Heteromyidae > Dipodomys > Dipodomys spectabilis. The sequence goes on along the minus strand of NW_024870678.1, from coordinate 6,126,582 downwards.
GTGCAGGCATGCAAGCTCCTCCTGGGGCTTGAATTTAGGGCCTGGCGCTGTCCCTGAATTGTTTTGCTCAAGGCTAGTGCTCTTTCACTTGAGACACAGCTCCACCTCCAGCTTTTCTTTGTGGCTAATTGGAGACAAGAATCTCAAGGACTTTTCTGCCTTAGCTGACTTTGAACCTTGGTCCTCAGATCTCAACTTTCTGAGTAGCAAGGGATTATAAGAATAAGCAACCAAAAGCCCCAGCTTATTTATTTATTTTTTTGTGGTCACACACACACACACACACACACACACACACAGAGGAATATTTTCAATAATAAACTTTTATCGATCCACTGTTATAGTATTATGGGGTTGTACAATCCCAAACTCTGTGTGTATGAAACAATTATTTCCCCTTTCCCCAGACTTTAATAATAACCATTCTACTTCCTATTTCTTTTAATTTTATTACTTTGGAATCATATTGTTTTTATCTTTGTTTGTTGTTTTGTTTTCTTGCATGCAGGGAATAAACCCCAGAGCTTTAAGCATGTTAGGCAAAGTATCTAGCTCAACTGAGCTACACCTTCAGGTCCACTTATTTGTCTGCTTATGGTTGCCTCATTTCATTTAGAATAATGCCCTAAGGCTCATCCGTATTATAGCATATGACAGGGTTTTCTTCCTTCCTAAAGTTGGATATTATTTCATTTTAAGTATAATGGCATTCTGGTTACCCAGTCATTCATAAGTTAATATTAGGGCCCTATATCTATCTCTATACAGTGGAAATACTAATCTAAATCTTTTATATCTTTTCTACATTCCAAAATCACTCTTGTTTATTTAGTTCATACAAAAGCAAATATTGGAGAATGCATTGGATAATGACTAGGAGTTTTGTTATAGAACTAAACAAAACTAAATATTCATGGATGAATGATGATGAATGAGTTTAAGCAATTTTCCATAGCAGAATCTAAGAAGCAAGTAAGCTAGTCTAGGAAAGGGGCTAGGAATTGAGAGTGGGGAAAGATTGGGAAATACTTGGAATGAGAATACGAGGTTTATGGAGATTTGCCTGCTCTCTTATTAGTATGGCATTATACATTTCCATGTGTAAAAATCATCATTACTTGATGATTGTCATGAAGTTGGGAAGTTAAAAAATTCTTGAAGTAGAGCCTTTAATATTTATATACCATCATCAAAAGAACTGAGAGAATAAGTCTATAAGAAGATAAAAAGATTATCTTATCAGGTAACTATAGACAAAGAAAAATATCTCTGAGATTTTAGAAGATGAGTTGGTAATACAGGAATTAATATAGCTGGCTAAATACATGTGCATGATACTCAAAAAAGCAATTTTAACTTTATAGAGAAGAATAAATGTCAAGAATAGACAGCAGAGAATAAAGGTATTTTGCCTAAAATTATCAACATATATAATCACTCGCTTAATTAAAATATCTTCAACAGATATTCAGAGGAGACAACAAATAAAAGAAACAGTAGTAAACTTGTAAGCCATTTACAGAAAAGAAATTTAAATAGCCAATTAAATAGGGATACAGGGGGACCCATTGCAACAACTAGATGTACAAGTCGTTATGTTGAAAACAAACTTTACAACTTTGGGGGGGGAGGGAAAAAAGGAGGAGGCAACAATTCTTGATAAGAAATGTACTCATTATCTTGCCCATGTAATTGTAACTCCTCTTACAGTATTTCATAATTTTAAAAAAAGAAGTTAAAAAAAGAAAAACTTCCACTTTATGAGTAATCATAGAAATTCATGTCAAAATGAAAAAAATGATTATCCCTTTGTTGCTTTGTATGTCCCTCCCCCACGGTATAACCCCTGCTTTCACTGTATTTGATGTTGGTACAATTTGTGAAGGGGAAGGGAAAAAACAAATCATTTAACTAGGAATACAGGTGGACCCATTGCAGCAATGAGACATACAAGTTTTTTGAAAACGAACTTTACAACTTTGGTTGGGGGGAGGAGGGTTGGCGGGGAGGGGGAGGATGGGAAGGGATGGAAAGGGGAAACAAAGGAGGAGGCTACAATGCTCGATAAGAAATGTACTCATTATCTTGCCCATGTAATTGTAACCCCTCTATACAGTATTTTCACAATAAAAAAAGAAAACCATAGAAGAGTAAATTAAATATGTGATACTTGAAGCAGTTTCAAATAGGCAGATTATTATTTTCAATGTATTTTTCAAAAATTCATCTTAATGTGCCTCAGGGTATTTGATGAAAGCTGAATCTGATTCTTTTTTTTTTTAAACCTAGTGTAACATATAAGAATTCACAAAGAACCAAATTAAATAAGATTTTAATTACATTAGTTGACAAAATAGTTCTAAAGTATGATCTGGTAACTACAAATACAAGGCTCAGGAAACATCAGATAGGTTAGCCTAATGCATAGCCTTCTTATTTCTGTTTTCCTAAAAGGTTAACTAAGAGAATTTGAATTATGTCCAAATCTGTTAATGACATCTGTGCTTCTTACTAATTATGTAATTTAATTTATATCACATTAAACCAAGTAGCTATTATCAACAACTGTGGAAGATTCTTTCTATGAGAGCAAAAATTAAATCTTTAAAATATTAATAACATGAAAATAAGTTCATACAGAGATAAATATTAAATTAGATTTGCTAAGATGCAAAAATACAAAAAAAAACCTGAAAAATTTAAATAGGCTTTTAAATACAGTTTCACAAATGTTCCTGATTGTTCATCTTTAATTATCTAGTAATCACAGATGGTATTTTGTGTGATTTATACATACTAACTGTGGATGTTCTAATTATTTTACCTATACCAAAAGGATTTTCTTATACATTGTAAGATTGTGATTTACTGTATACTTTTATAATTCATAGTTTGTATGTATGATAGGTTATGTTTTCTACCTTAATGGGTTTTTAAATATTTAATTATCATACCAAATTATTTGAATCATATGCTTTATTTTAAATGCAGGGAAATTATGGACATTGGAAACAGAATAGAGAACCAGTCTTGAAACTTTGAAAATCATGTTGTGTAGGAGAGAAGAGGAGAAAGTTGAGGCAATACAGATAACTAAAAGAAAGCTAGCAAAATCTGACTGTAATTATGGTAGTAAATAAATGCTGAGAAAAGAACAGAGTACATTATGCAAGTTCTTAGACAGTGTTGTCAGGAAACATGTCTTCAAAGTAGAGAAATTAGAACACAAACAATTTCTGGACAACAGAAAGGTCAGGATGGAAACATTGTGGTGAATAGTGAATATTCCAGAGAATGGAAAAGTTAAACCCAGAGGGATGTCTGGATGTCCCATGAACTTTTCTGCGTGGGCTGGCTTTGAACTATGACTCTCAGATCTCAGCCTTCTAAGTAGCTAGCATCACATGTATGAGCCACTGGCACCTGATTTCTTAGCCTGCACTTTTTTTTTTTTTTTTATCAGCAAAGGTCATTGTTTGATATCCTTTAAAGTATTTCTCATTATATATATACACATTATACACACACACACACACACACACACATACACATATACATACATACATGCATACATACATGTTATCCATTATCTTGTTTTGCAAAGGTCTAAGATTCTTTTTTTTTTAATTGTGAAAATACCGTACAGAGGGGTTGCAATTACATGGGCAAGGTAATGAGTACATTTCTTATCAAGCATTGTTGCCTCCTCCTTTGTTTCCCCTTCCCATCCCTTTCCATCTTCTCCTGCCCCCAAAGTTGTAAAGTTCATTTTTCGACATAGCGACTTGTACATCTCATTGTTGCAATGGGTTCGCCTGTAAATAGGGATATGGGTCTGAGATTGTTAAAAGGAGAAAGAGTTGTTATCACTAATTTCAGATTCCAGTTCACTACACATTTGTTAAGTCTACATTCTTGACATTGGAAGCTTTCTGAGACTTCTTTTTAAGAGGTGTTTCTATTGGCTTTTTACATGCAAGTGTACATGCATTTGCATGTGTGTATGTGTATGTATTGTTTTTGTTTCTGTTTTTGGCCAGTACCAAAGTTTGAACTGAGGGCATTGTGTTTGCTTAGTTTGCTTACTTGCCGGGCTCTCTGCCACTTGACACCAACATGGAATTTTAGTGGTTATTTTGAAAATGATGTCTTGTGATCTTTCTGCTTGGGCTGGCTTTGAACTTTAGTCTTATATACTCTGGGTCTTCTTATATGCTCTGGGTTTTCTGAGCAACTAGAATATCAACATGATATACTGATGATTTTTTAGGCAGAGTGTTCTCAAAAGTTCTTTCATTTATTTAAAGAAAATATCAGCTAAATTATCCTACTGTACTTCTGATTTTTTCTTTGTATTATCATCATATTTTATCATCTTTTCATAGATGAACCTACTAGAAATTATCCATGTATCCACATAGGCATTCATAGCAATTAGCTTAAAAATGTTTCATTATTCTGTTGCACTAGTTATTTAACAATACTTTGTAAAATTTCATATTAAATTTCAGAGTAAAGATCTTTAGTTACAGTGACTATCTTAATTTATTATGATTTTCCACAATTATATGCATAAAAGCATCTTTAAAATTTGTACTACACTACAATATTCATTCTATTTTGCATACAATATAAAAGTAAAATTGTATTTTAAAAACTCTTAGTAGATAACATTGTATGAGGATTTCAAAAATAAAAATACACTCCAATGTTAGTGTGGCTTACCCATTTTCAAAGCCAGAATATAACTTTCAGTGGTTTTTTGTAAACTTTTTCTGGAAATGCTTTGTTTCTTGTAAAAATAGAACTTGTACTCAATCAATTAGATACAGCCAACAAAGACTACATAACCAGGATTTATTGAGTTAAATCCAATAAAACTACTCTATAACTGTAAATAATCAAATACCTCTTTGTTTCTTTTTTTGCTTCATCAAACTTCCTGCAGTGTTTCTTCAACAAATCATCCAATTCACTCTGGTGTGGAGCTGCTGGATAGGAGAATCGATGTTTACCAAGACAACATTTCTCAACATATACAAATGTTTGTTTATATTTTACATATGAATTTCAAAAGATAATAGTCATTGGTAAAAATAAAGAGGCAACCATATGCTTGATAAGAAATGTACTCATTACCTTGCTTATGTGATTGTAACCCCTCTGTACAGTATTTTCACAATAAAAAAACTTATTTAAAAATAATTTTAAAAAATAAAAAAATTAAAATAGCGAAGTCATCAGTGCATAGAAAAAAATACATTTTTTTCTGATTCCTTAAAGTTCTTATGTGACTACACTCATTATGATTCATTTTTAACTTTCTTTTGGCTGATTCATATTTTTATATCATTCTTTCATTCTTTCATTCTTTCTTCCCTTCCCTCCCAATCTCCCCTCCCCAAGTTGTACAGATCATTTCCAAAATATTGCCTTGTGAGTATCGCTGTTGCTTTGCTTCCCCTGCTTTTCCTTTGTCTCAGCATTTTGTTTTTCCCCTTCTCTTACCTAATTCAGATAAATGTATATACAATACCCAAGGTACCAAAATCAAATACAGTGACAATAGGGGATGAACCTAGGGGGAAAAATACAAAAGAAAAAGAAATCACATAGGACATTGAGAACAACAACAAAACACTCTTGTGTCCATGTCTTGGAGTTCATTTCACTTAGCATCTTCTTATGTGGTCATATGTATTGACCTATTCTAATCATTTGCTAAGATTATCCTAGAAGTATACTGCTTACAACAAATAAGAGGGACCATGGGACCTATGTTTCTTTGGGTGTGGCTTATTTCACTTGGTATGATTTTTTCCAAGTCCTTCCATTTCCTTATAAATGGGAGGTGTTATTCTTTCTGATGGAAGCATCGAATTCCATTGTGTGTGTGTGTGTGTGTGTGCATGTGTGTGTGTGTGTGTGTGTGTGTGTGTGTGTGTGTGTGTGTGTATCACATTTTCTTCAGCCATTCATCTACTGAGGGGCACCTGGGTTGGTTCCATATCTTAGCTATGGTAAAAAATGCTGCAATAAACATAGTTGTTCTGATAGCTTTAGTGTGGCCTTGTTTGTGGTCATTTAGGTAAATGCCCAAAAGTGGGACTGCTGGGTCCTAGGGAGCTCTATGTGTAGTCTTCTGAGGAACTTCCATACTGCTTTCCAGAGTGGTTGAACAAGTTTACACTCCCACCAACAATGCAGTAGGGTTCCCTTTGGCCACATCTGCCCCAGCATCTGTTGTTATTAGATTCTTGATTATAGCCATTCTAACTGGAGTGAGGTGGAATCTCAATGTTGTTTTGATTTGCATTTCTTCTATGGCCAGAGCTGTTGAGCATTTCTTCATGTGTATATTGGCCATTCTTATTTCCTCTTCAGAGAATTCTCTTTTTAAAGCTTTAGTCCACTTATTAATTGGGCAGTTGTTTCTTTGAGGATTTGGGGGGGGGATTTATTTTTTGAGTTCTAAGTGTATTTTAGATAGAAAGCCCTTGTCTGTTGAATGACTAGTAAAGATCTCCCAATCTGTGGGCTTTCTATTGATCTTGTTAGCTATGTCCTTTGCCATGCAGAAGCTCTGCAGTTTCATGCAATCTCATTTGTCTAACCTTTCTTTGATTTGGTGTGTTTCTGAGTTTTTATTAAGAAAATTTCAGCCTGTGCCAACGAACCCTAAAGTTTCGCCTATTTCTTCCTGTAATATTTTCAGGGTGTCTGCTCTTACCTCGAGTCTTTGATCCATTTGGAATTGATTCTGGTGCAGGGTGATATATAAGGCTCTAACATTAGTTTTCTACAGGTGTTTAACCAATTTTGCCAACACCATTTACTGAAGAGGCTCTCTTTCTTCCATTTCATTTTTTGGCTCCCTTATCGAAGATTAGGTGGCCATAGGTCTGTGGGTTCATTTCTGTGTCTTCAGGTCTATTCCATTGGGCTGACCCATATTTTTAATATAGTCTTTTGATTCTGGGTTTCCTTGACATCCACACAATGGATCGTTGTGTTCAACATGAATAACTTGCACACATATGCTTTTCAATGATACTGTTTGATATTTAGAAGAAATATACTAGAAAATTGTATTAAATGAAGTAAGTCAGGCCCAAAGAAACATAGGTCCCATGGTTTCCCTTATTTGCAATAACTAGTATATGTCTGGGACAAGCAGAAAAGCTCAGATAAGATGATGTTAAGCGAAATGAACCCCAAGATAGGGACACAGTGTTTTTTTTCTTCCTTGCTATTGCTAATGTATTTATAAGGTACCATGTGATTTTTTGGCACTTTGTATGTCCCTCCCCCATGGTATAACCCCTGTTTTCACTGTATTTGATGTTGGTATAATTTGGGGAGGGGAAAGGAAAAAACAAAATGTTTAAATAGGGATACAGATTGACCCATTGCAAAAATGAGATGTACAAAATTCTATGTCGAAAAACAACTTTACAATTTAGGTGGGGAGGTGTAGTTGAGGAGGTGGGAGGGATAGGAAAAAACAAAGGAGGAGGCAACAATGCGCAATAGGAAATGTACTCATTACCTTGCTCATGTAACTGTAACCCCTCTGTACAGTATTTTCACAATAAAAACCTCATTTAAAAAAAATGAAACATACTATTTCTCTTGCCTGATTGAAAGCATAAGGAGAAATTAGTGCTTCTTATTTTAATATGGATAGTCAGGCTAAGCCAGTCACAGGTGCTATATGAATCACCTCACATAAGTTACCTTGATGTTCTGAGAAATCTCTAGGATCTGCGCCCATCAGCCTTCTCTCTGTCAGGGGGCTGGGTGTGTTGGAAGGTGCTCTGCAGATGGAGCTAACCTTCCCCAGTTGTGTCTGGATCGCTGACACCTTTCATTACAGGAAGAGGCTCTAGGGCTGACTGTTACATTACCCAGACACAGGAAAACTTGGCCAACTAGATTTCCAGTCTCATTCAATTTTCCCAAAAAGTTGAAAACTTTTAAAGTTCTGATAAAAAGTGATAGCTTACTTTTTTTTAAACTACTAGGGGCATTTCAAAAGGCAGTCTATCATTAAAATTTTAAAATAATAAGTAAGATTATAACTAAAGTTAGAGTATGTTATTTCAGATGATAGGTGAATAGATACACAAGTAAGTAAATAATTACAACATGTTTAGAAATAATGTTACATCATTGTCTTTCCTTTCATTTTAATTTAGAAATATGTGGTTTAGAGAAGTAATATTAGCCATTTTGGAATCATTTTTAAAATCCTATTTACAAAATGAAAAGTCATAGAGATTGTTTTCAGATTACCATATTCAACACTTAAGAAATAATTCTCAGTTGCCTTTATGTCTATAGAAGTAAGGCCACCCAGAAATTTAATATTTCAGTGAAATTGACTCATATTTATTTTTAAATAACTTCCCAATTAAACTATAGAATTACAAAAAATATATTCTTTTTGGCCTTTCTTGGTTCTGGGTTTTGAATTAAAAGTTAAAGCTATATTTAGCCTACTTCAGGTAAAGAATTACATTCTAAAATGATACTGGATCTAAAGTATTTTTAGCATATGTAAGTTACAAAGCAACATTTTCTAGTCTTTAGAGATCAAAGAAAATTCATTTAGGGAGCAGAGTTGGCTCCAAGTCATCACAGACATAGTTGTGCCAACTTCAAATTGATAGTGGGAAGTGCATGAATCCAATGTGCTGTAGGTGTACATTTACAGCTCTAATTGAAGCTTAGCCTAAGTCTCTGCAGGGTAGTGTGCAAGCAGGAACACCTGCTTTTCATTTGAAAGTTGACAGGTCATCAAACATTAGTGGTTTCTGCTTAGTTCATAGCATTCTTTTCTCTGATCCAATTTTACTTTCCTTCTGCGCATTTCACTGTGAGTTACTTTTTCAGCTGAATGTCCAGCCTAGTTTTTACGTTAAGAACCCACTACGTCTCTTACCTTTCTGTCCCCATTTGGCTTGTTCTACCATCAGTTTCCTTTCTTTTTTTTTAATTTTCAAATTCTGTTTGTCACCTGCTACTCACCACTGCCCTCCTGATACATCCCACCAAATACCTTTCTTGAGCATCCGTGCTTTACCACCAAGAAGAAAAATAAAGCTTAAATTTCATTACTTGTAAATGGAGGACAGAGGAAAACTCCTTTGTTTTTATATCCACAGATTCCCTTGGCTTTTATTCCACTTTAGAAGTATAAGATGAGTGTATCCAGCATAGAAGCAGGTTTTACAGAAGGAAGAATTACAGGAAATAGTTCTGAGCATGTATGGAAAGACCAACTTCTGCCCACAGTGCAGGTACAGAGTGGACTTACATAACTGACAATTAATCATTTCTTTCCCAGAAGTTTGGGAAAGAAATATTTTCTTTTCTTTTTTGGGGGGTCTAGTCGTGGGGCCTGAACTCTGGGCCTGGGCGCAGTCCCTCAGCTCTTCAGCTCAAGGCTAGCGCTCTACCACTTGAGCCACAGCACCACTTCCGTCTTTTTTTTTTCTTTTTGCTTATGTGATGCTGAGGAATTGAACCCAGGGCCTCAGGCATGCAAGGCAAGTGCTCTACCACTGAGCCACCTTCCCAGCCCAGAAATATTTTCTTTAATTTTGATTTCTCCCAGCACTTACTAGGTTCCAAAGACACCATGGAAATAGCAAAGAGAAATAGAATCTACTTTTCCTAGACTCAAATACAATTTCTATGTAATTTTTAAAATATCAAAGTACATGTTTTGCTTTTTATCTTCACAACAGAGTGGTTAAGTTACTTCAAATATTATTGAAAATTTACAAATAGATACATACATGTAAATAAAGTTAGCCACAAAAGTGGATGTTGGTTTCAGCACTAAGTAAAGAAACACATTTGATTCAAGGATTCTCAGTCCTTCTAATTTGAGCTTGCCTCTAGTAATATAGGTTTGCCCTGTTTCATGTCTTAGCTCAATGATCTGGACACCACCTCACAGGTGGAGCCCGCTGGCTTGGGACAGTGGGTAGGGAGGACTGGTTTCTATGTCTGACAACAGAGCTTCCTCAGCTTCAACCATTCCAAAGGTTGCCCTTGGGGCTGAGTGGATGAATACTGTCATCATTTTGCCATCTCGGTTACAAGGTGAGTAGCTCTCTACCGCAATTCTTGGAAAATAAATCAGTAAAAACAAGGTGATTTCTACCATCTAGTCTTGGGATCAAGCTCTCTGTGACAGTGATGTAGGAGCATCTAACTTCCTGGTCATTCTTGCTGCAGGCTTTAAGCATGCATTCAGATAAAAGGGAAAGCCAGGGGAAGTCTGGCTTAGACTTCTTATTGAACTGAGCTTCCAGAAATCAGGATAGATATAAAGTACACAGTATTGTGGAAATTATTGTTATTATTTGTGCATTATGTCAGTAACACTGAGACAAACTTTCACCATTCAGTGACCTTGTATCTTATTATATTCACAATAGCTGGATGCTGATGGCTCACACCTCTAATCCTAGCTATTCAAGAGGCTGAGATCTGGGATCATTCTTTGAAGCCAGCTTAGGCAGAAAAATCCATGAGACACTTATCCCCAATTAACCACCAAGAAACTGGAAGTGGAGCTGTGGTTCAAGTGGTAGAGCACTACCCTTGAGAAAAAAAATGCTTGGCAACCATACCCAAGCCCTGAGATCAAGCCCGAGGATAGGTATTTATAAAAAAAGAATAAATTATGATCAAACCCAATCATTCTACAACCCAAACCTAATGAGAAAAAAATATATAGGTTGGAAAAAATCCCCTATATTAAATGGTAGACACTGTCTAGGAAGCTAGACATTTAGATATGAAATATGAATGAACACAATGCTCAAGAAATTCATAGTCAAGTAAAGGAAAATATTAAATGTTACAGAACAGAATTCTTTGGACTACAACGGGGGAGAATAGTAAAGTTCTTATAGAGAAATTGATGACATACCTAACTTAGTATTTAGAGTAAGACAGTAGGTAGAGGAAGACCTTCTAAATGAAGGGTCATCTGAGCTGAACATTGAATACATGGGTTAGCAGTGAATGACGTAGAGAGAATACGAGTTGAATAGTTGACAGATGTGAAAAACCACAACTGACTGCACATTTTTCAAACAGCAAGTGGCTTGATGCGTAAGGAGAGAAGGTGGGAGATACACTCCAGGGAGAAAGGAAACTGGTCCCAGTGTGACTGCAGCAGTCCTTAAAAGCAACAGAGGGAAAGAGAAGAAGAAGTCAGAATAACATTGAGATCTCCACCTACCATATCTGGATTTGAAGTGAAGTAAGAGGACTACAAGACAGAATATGTGGAATATCTTGAGGAAGACAGAAAATGCAAGGAAAAAGCTCCCAAATTGAATGTAACCTACCAACAATGTGATTTTAGCTTTCTCAGACCTGCATTGGAATGCTGCCATACAACATTGTAAGAAATAAATCTGTGCTGTTTTAAGCCACTCAATTTGTAATAATTTATTACAGCTATAATACAAAACTAGCAGGGGTGACAAACTTATTTGGTTGTAATAAATTGCAAGAAAGATGATGAAGCAGGCCGAATTCATTGTGTCTCTCTCAGAGTGATCTGGTTGTAAACCATAGTTTGTCCCTTTCTTTCCTTATGGTTGTTGCACTGGTAAACTAAAATCAATTTATTAAGCAAATTTCACAGTTTTATAAGGTATTTAGTTCCTCATGCATTTGTTTGTGCATTTCAAAATTAAGCATCAAAGCTGGTGTTTTACAATTTACCATGGTTGCATTAAAATTGCATGTCAAAAAACAGAACAAATACTTTTCAAGATCACAAACTGTGATAACTAGTATCAGCTCAATATCGTGTGAAATCATCTGGGAAAATGAACCGGTTTTGATAGACAAATGCAAAATTTAATGTATTAAATTAAATGAATTTATCTTAATAAAGTTTCATTTGTATCAACATTATTTTGTACAGGAATAACATTATAATTCAGTTAATTAGATTTAACCATCCTAGAAAATATGATGCAAATTTTCATGCACATTTTAAGTGTGCCATACCTCTCTTGTAATTCATTAGAGATTAAATTTATATGTCTAAATATATTTGTTGATTTAATATGTGTGTTAAATTCCACAGGTTGATAATGAATGGTGACCTCTATCTGTCAGTGGCATTTCATCAAAAAGACTATGAAATACTTTTGTTTTTTCCAAATAAATCTATAGTGTGACAGGATTTGCTAATAAGCTGACACTTTAACAATGATCCTTATGAAAATTCACATAAGAATAAACATGATTTAATGCCAAAATTTGAGCAACTAATCAGTAATTTAATTCTATTGTTTCAGCATGCATGTAAAAAAGCCATCTAGTGATTGCAATGGAAGAATTTCTGGACCATCCTAACTTTTATCATTATTTCAAATCAGCTACATTCCAAGAATTTTCAGAGGAAAATCTCTAAGCTTAATCTGGCAGTAAAAAAAAAATCTTCCTTGATCATGATAAACTTAACTATTCATTCCTCTCTCCCTCTCCCTCTCTTAGTCTCCCTCTCCCTCTCCCTCTCCCTCTCTCTCTCTCTCTCTGTGTTCAGGTCCTGTGGCTTGAACTCTGGACCTTGGCACTGTCCCTTGAGCTTTTCTGCTCAAACTAGTGCTCTACCATTTGAGCCACATATCCACTTCTGGCCTTTAGTGATTAATACATGATTACAGATAAGAAGCTCACAGACTGTTCAGCCTGGGCTGGCTTCCAGCCATGATCTTCAAATCTTAAAGATGTTCAAAGCTGAGGATGAAGAATGTAGAGCAGTGTAGTAACTATGAAATGCCACATCCTTCATATGATAGATCACTTTTGTTTTCACAAACCTTCCTAAATTAAGGAATGCTCAGGAAATATAAAAGTGTATGCCACACATGGGTAGTTCAACTCTATTTTCCTCTATGCCTATATGAAACTTCCATCACTTTCATTAAGGCTTTAAGTAAATTACTGTTTCTTCCTATCCTCTGTAGATTAGGCCTTCTTTCTTCCATAAGAAAATTGAGTTGTTGTGCCCAAGTCCCAGGACCTCCACCAAGAAGACCACCAAGAGTCAGGCGTCCGGAAATGCAAAAGCAAGGTTTTATTTAGATGGGCTGCAGTTAGGACGTCATCCTACACTCAAACACAGTGGAGCCTAGGAGGAGAGCCCCAATCTAAGGATTTGCAGGGTTTATAAAGGCACACAACCAGGTGTTTGGATTACCACCACACCACGTGTTGCTCTGCTAGATGAGATAAACAAGCAACAAATGGTCACTGCCTCAAGAATGGAATCACTTTAACCCTGCATTCTCCTCCTTGACTTATGGTCCTGAGACACAATCTTGTGGCTCCCGCCCAAAACTAAACTCCAATAGCTCTCAATCTTGAACGGGTTCTTTGCTTTTCTAGTCCCTCTCTGACCTTAGCCATAAACAACAATACCAATAACAATTAGTCCATTTTCCTTTACTTGAGGCAGACGCTGAGTGGTTGGGTAGGATGCCTGGAGACTTCCCATATTTCCCCACGGTTGTCCAGGGCAAAGGGGTCAGCTGGTCTGGCGTGGGAGCAGTGGATCCAAGCAGCAATGCCATCCACCTTAAGGGCAGTGGGTGTAGCCAGTAGCACCATGTAAGGTCCCTTCCACCATGGTTCCAGAGATCTCAAGTTGTGCCTTCGAACAAGCACCCAGTCCCCTGGTTTAAATGAATGGGGAGTAAGAATAGAAGCAGAATCATATAATGCTCTAAGCTGGGGCCACACACTTTTCTGGACAAGCTGTAGATAGTCAAGTTTACATAGAAATTCAGTATCACTCAAATCAGCAAGCAATTCAGTCTGAAGGCTAGGGATAATGGGTGGAGGGTGTCCAGACATTATTTCAAAAGGAGTAAAGCCTAGCTGATAGGGTGAATTTCTTACTCTAAACAGGGCAAAAGGAAGGAGCGATACACAGTCTGTGCCAGTCTCCAAGGCCAATTTAGTTAAGGTCTCTTTTAGAGTCCAATTCATTCTTTCTACCTGCCCTGAACTCTGGGGTCTATAAGCACAGTGCAATTTCCAATCCGTCCCCAGTGCCCCGGCCATTCCCTGACTTAGTTTTGAAATGAAGGCTGGTCCATTTTCTGGCCCGATGGTGGATGGGAAGCCATACCTGCGTAGGATTTCTTCCAGGATCTTCTTAGCCACGATGTTTGTGGTCTCATGCTTTGTTGGGTAAGCTTCAACCCATCCTGAAAAAAAAGGTGTCTACAAAACCTAGCAAATATTTATATCCAAATTTTCCAGTTTTAATTTCTGTGAAGTCTACTTCCCAGTACACACCTGGCCTATCTCCACAGGGGTAAGCTCCTTTTGTAACCGGTTGATTGGGGGCATTGGTGAGCTGACAGGCTTTACAATTTTTAACAATGTCCTCAATGAGTTGATTTCCTTGCTTAATTTTTACTTCTGAGTGTTGGAGCAAGTCCTACATTCTTCAGGTTCCCATATAAGAGGCCCAATGGATTCTCTAAAAAATCCCCTTGCCCAATCTTTGTGGCAAGATAAGTTTCCCCTCACCAGTTTTCCACCAGTCTTTGTTTCCTTCTCTGTCCGGGCTTTATAGGCCATGGGAATTTTCTTTATCCACTCCAAGTCTTCTTGGGAGTACTGAGACTCAGGAGGCAAAGTTCATGGTCCTGGGTCTACTAGAGTCAGTACTTCCACTCTGGGCTGGAGGGCCACCTCCTAGCTGCCTGATCGGCCAAGTTATTTCCTTTGGTTATTGAATCATTTCCCTTTTGATGGCCAGGGCAGTGCATAATGGCAATATTTGCTGGTTCCCATAAGGCCTGGTTGAGGCTTAAAATTTCTTGTTTGTTTTTAATAGTCTTTCCCTCAGCTGTCAGCAGCCCCCTCTCTTGGTAAATGGCTCCATGGACATGCATGGGGGCAAAAGCATACCGACTGTCCATGTAAATGTTTAGTCTCTTCCCTTTTCCCATCTGTAGTGCTTTTGTTAGTGCCACTAGTTCTGCTCTTTGTGCAGACATTCCCTGGGGGAGTGCTTCTGTTCACACTATCTCAGTGTCCGTGGTGACTGTTGAACCCGCTTACCTTTTTCCATCTGGAATGAAACTGCTACTGTCTGTGAACCAAGTATGCCCGGCATGTGATAGTGGCGAGTCCAACAAGTCTGGCCTCTTTTCCTGGGCTCAGTCTCTCTTTTCATGCTCAATTTCATGTTCTCTGTCCTTCCTTTCTTGTTTTTGCTCCTGTCTCTCTCTTATTGTAAACCTTTTCCACCATGGCTACTAGATCCCTAATAGACTTTTCACCAAGTCTGTCCAGAGCCTGCAACTTTTGCTTTATGCCTGGTGCAGCTTGATTTATATAGGTAAACATAATCATCTGAGCCGACTCCTGGGTCTCAAGATCATATGGGGTATATTGACTAAAAGCTTCCATGAGCCGCTCAAGATATGCTGCCAGACTTTTACTTCCTCCCTGTGTAACATCATAAACTTTGGCCATATTAGTAGGTTGGCGAGCCGCCGCCTTGAGACCTGCCAACAGGTCTCAAGACGAGGAGTCGCTCCCTACCTTTAACAGTAGTCCCATATAAGTAGGCAGCGATCAGGGCAGGATCCGTGATGTGCGCTCCTGTGGGGCCAGGGATATGTTTCTGGGCCACCTCTTGGATATGGTCTCTCTCTTCAGTGGTAAAAAGGACCTGTAAAAGCTGACTACAATCATCCCAAGTGGGCTGATGAGTAAAGAGAATAGTTTCAAGCAAACGAATTAAATTCTCAGGCTCTGCAAAAGGAACCTGGGAAGGGGAGTATGGGGGAGGAAACATTTCTTCTTCCAAGTTATCTCCCTGAAAAACTGGGAGTACAATTTATTTTCCTCTTTCTTAGTTTCTTTTTGTAAGTCTAGGGGACTAGATGGAGTGGTGTCCATGGTTTCCAGTTCCATCAGTCATACAGTCCAAAAAACAATAAACACAAACACACGCAGACCTGACAGTTTAAAAAAAAAAAGCTTACAAAGTGGAGATCTCCCGAATTGGTCTGCTGACTCCTGTAACGGGGAAGCAGAAACAGTGGACCCACAATGGGAGAGTTGAGCCTTGGTTAGGAGGCCCTCTTGGTCAGTTCCGGCCCAACACCGAACTGACCCACACCCCACAATTCTTATGATGGGGTTCCAAAGACCCTTGCCCCACAATTCTTATGGCGGGGTTACAAGGAACCCCCCCTCACAAGAGGATCTGGGATGTCTCCCAGTTCCTCCAGGGTTGTCGTGCAAGATCATCTGCTTTGACAACTCTTTACACAATACGAATCGGAGCGACCGTCCTTATACAGGAAAGCGAAAGTAAAAATTTGTCAGCGCTGTTTTACCTTCGCAGTCTGAGGTCTTGATGGTCTTTGGGGGGATCCCGGAAGAGCCCCCACTAATATGTTGTGACCAAGTCGCAGGACCCCACCAAGAAGACCACCAAGAGTCAGACTTTCCAAAATGCAAAAGCAAGGTTTTATTTAGACGGGCTGCAGCTCAGGCCTCCTCCTACACGCCAACACAGCGGAGCCTAGGAGGAGAGCCCCAAGCTAAGGATTTGCAGGACTTATCAAGGCACACAACTAGGTGTTTGGATTACCACCATACCATGTGTTGCTCTGCTAGCTGAGATAAACAAGCAACAAATGGTCAGTGCCTCAAGAATGGAATCACTTTAACCCTTCAGAGTATTTTACCTTTCATCTCTTTTCATTCATAGTTTTACTCATTTCCTATTGCCTCGTGTTCACTCTTATATATTTGTCCCCACCCAGACCATATTCCCTCATTAGTTCCTCGTTTCTCTATCTTTTGAACAGATAAAAACTTGTATCTATCCTAAAGCCAGCATAAACATTTTCTCTTCTCACTTGAACTTCTTAAAGTTCTAAATTATTTTCTTATAGTTTGATGACACTATTATCTACCTTTGGTTTTTGATGGCTTCTTTCCTTACACACCAACACTCAAATTGAGCATATGGACACTTGTTCTTAGAGTCTGTAATTTAGTTTCTGATAATATGTTCTACCCTTATACCAAAAATACCTTTCCAGATTCCCACTAGAAACCTTTACCTCCTCTTCTAAGGACCAATCATGAGGAAGTTCTGTTAGTGCTGGTTAGCGTGTATTTCTTAAATTTGTAAGCCTTTCTAGCCTCACTTTCATAGTTCATACTCTCCTACTACCAATTTACTTCAGCAATAGTTTCATATATGATCTTCTTCTTGATAGCCTTAATTTCTCAAGCTTGTTTTACCTACTAACAACCTCATGTAGTATCATTCTATTCCTTAAAATTTTCCAGTGATTTCTCACTCCCATATGATAAAGTCTAAATCCTGAATAGGTATATGAATAAACCATTCCCATCTGGTCTTTAGCTGCCACATCAGATTCACCTCTTTTGCCTGTATTGTCTCATCTGTTCTCCTGGAGCTGAGCTATTTGAAGAGAAAGGAAGCACATGTTGTTTCTCTTTGCTTTTGAACATGCTGCCACATTTTCCTTGAATGTCCTTTCTTGCTTCTTTGCCTGGAGAGTTCCTCCTGCCCTATGGTCGTTTCTTGCAGCCATAGAACTGATTTTCCCCAGGCTCTTGACTTTTTAAATATCACATGATACTCTCAAATTGGCAAACTGGTGTCTTAAAGTTTTTTCAGTATTTTTCTTAAGTAGTTCAATATAACTTTCAGTACAAATATACTGATATTATAGAGCACAAGTCAAAAAAATACATGTCACATTTGGTCCAAATCATTATCAGAAGACTCTACCGTCTGTTATTGTATGCTAAATTTACTACTGAATTGAGATGATTGGTGTTTTGTTTTTTGTTATCCCAGTACAGTTCAGTAGTTACTAGAGCAACCATGCAGCACATACTCTATAAAATATTTTCACTCAGGTTCTTTATACAAAACATTTACAAAAACTCTGTGTTAGAAGAACACTTATATGTCATTTGATTAAATGTGTCTGATGTAATACATTTTTAAAAATGATTCCAAGACACCATGATACTTTTAAAATTCATGAAGACCTCTTTTAACTCAGAAATGATGTTGTTAGTTTTCTCTTTAAATTGATATTTTCTTTTAATTTTACCAGCAGCATTAGCCAAGGTTCTCCAAAGAAGCAGATATATGCACAAATAAAGAGATTTATTCAGAAAGTTGAAACATGGAGGATGGTAAGTTTGAAATCTATAGAGCTGATAGAATATGACAGCTGGAGCACAAGACCCAGGAGTCTTCCGTACAGACAAGGACAGACAAGTTTCTCTTTTACTGGACTAGAGAAGACTTGCTCTACTTAAACTTTCGGTCCAGTGGATGACACCATGCACATCAAGAGGACAAACTCTTCTTTTTAAAATTTAAATATTAATGTTATTCAAAAAACCATCTGCATAGAAACCATCAGAAAATGTCTGGAAAAGTAATATGACCTAGTAAGGCTGACAAAAAATTAACCATCATATTACCTAATACTATTCTAGTATATTTTACGGTTGATATATCTTGTAGATGATTTATCATTCTCTGTAGTTTATCATTCTCTCAAAGTGGTAAAGTGCTGGTCTTGAGCAAAAAAACTCAGGAACAGTGCCCAGGACCAGAGTCCAAGCCCCACAATGAGTAACGACAAAAAATTGAGACTGTTAGGCATAGTAAAAACTTTCTTTTGTGATGATTTTTTTTCCAGTCATGGAAAAACATGAACTTAGGGCCTCGGCACTGTCCCTGAACACTTTTGTTCAAAGCTAGCACTGTACCACTTTAAGCCACAAGTCTGCTCCTGGGATGATTTTTTAAAATTTTATATTAAATTTAAATTTTATTTTATGTACAGAGTGTTACAGGGACATATGTAAAGTAGTGAGTACGTTTCTTTTTGAACATTGTTATCCCCTCCCTCATTTTTCTCCCACTTTCATACATTATTCCTACAAAATATACCAAGATAAATTAAATTTCAATAAATTATTAAATATAAAATCTAAAATTTTAGTAAGAATATTTTAATAACAAAGCTGTTTCATAGATTAGTATCTGCTCTTTTCTAATAATTTGTATATATATGTATATATATGTGTGTGTGTGTGTGTGTATATATATATATATATATATGAAAAGTATAAAACGCACGCTCAAGAAAGAATTGTGTCCCTATGTTGGGGTTCATTTCACTTAACATCATCTTATATGTTTATATGTACATAGCTTTTGACCTTTTCTGCTTGTCCTAGACATATACTAGTTATTGCAAATAAGGGAAGCCATGGGACCTATGTTTCTTTGGGCCTGGCTTATTTCCCTTAATATAATTTTTTTCTATGTTTTTCCACAAGTGTTTTTCTGTTTCTTACTATTGTTTCAAAATGTACTATTTGAAATGTACTATGTGATTTTTTTGTTTGTTTTGTATGTTTTCCCCCATAGTATAACCCCTGTTTACACTGTATTTGATTCTGATGCCCTGCATCTTATATATTTCTAATTTGGGGAGGGGAAGAGAAATAACACAATGCTGAAAAAAGGATACAGTTTGACCCATTGTAACAATGAGATGTCCAAGCCACTATGTTGAAAACATTTACAACTTGGGGGTGGGGGAGGAAGGGGGGAGGTGGGGATGGAAGGGATGGTAGGGGAAAACAAAGAAGGAAATGTACTCATTACCTTACTCATGTAACTGTAACCCCTCTGTACAGTATCTTTACAATAAAAAATATATAAAAAAGAAAGAATTTTATGACTACTTTGCATTTTTATAAATGTGAACTATAAGGATTCTTGCTGTAATATAGCAATATCTACTTGACTCTTTATAATAGCTCTAAAAAGACAGTTGTCTCTTATTTAAGAACCATCTTCTCACTGAAAGCTTGCCTAGTTCACCTTGTTATTCAAACTAAAACAATGGGAAATCTGTCCAGTGCTTTGGCCTGGATTCATATCAGCTCTGATAGTATTTGTTTTGTAAAGTAGTTGAGCATGTGTGTCTATTTTCTTACTACTTTGTGAGTCCTTAGTGGACAAGGTAAAGAAAATACTGATTACACAGTACTACATTATATTTGTCATATAATAGATGAAAATTAAATAAATTGATATATTGCCACTTGTTTCATTGTTTTTTGTTATTTCTAAAGCTAGGTAAATAGTAAGCCTAGCACAAAGAATAAATATGGTAGTTGCCTATATCAAATTTGCAAAATCAGAATCTTTTGCCTGGTGTATATGTATATGTACAATGAACTTCTTGAAGGATTACTTGAAGAATTACTTTCAGACTGTGAGGCTGGGTTAAGCAAGATTAACATCCACAGGAAGGACAGCTAGTTAGGAAGGGAAAACTAAGAGCTGGCTAAAGTCCCATGGGTCAGAGATGAAACTTGTTAGCCCCAGGGTATCAACCAATCAGGAAAGAAAATCAATTCAAGAGATTGTAGTAGGGCAAATTATACAGCCAGATGCTGTTTGAAGTCTGACAACATTAATAGCCTTCCAACAGGTTAACTTCTGTCCACTTACGATAATCTCACTTTTGATTAACTTAAAGTCAGTCCATTTAGACTTTTAATTATATTTGTGAAAATCCCTTCACTGCAACAAACAATTTAGTGCTAGAATAGCTAAGGAGATGCATGTCTATGCTGGAAAATAGTAGCAATCTGTCCTCTAGGTCTCACAAGAGATTGTCCTGTCAAGTTCACTATCTGGCTACATATTCAAAATGAATTTTGCAAGATGGATTCAGTCTAGTCAAATGGAAATACCAGAAAAGCATGGTATCCTGCCAGTAATTTGATTATAGCAAGCTGGTACTTCTACATGCATTAGAAATCTCAACTAAACAAATTCTTAGCTTTCTCATAATTAGATTTTTTTAAAGCCACCTAGCTCAAGAACAAGCTGCTTTGCTTGAGTCAACCATGAATTGAAGCCTACATTTGTCAGGCCATCTTCAGGGTTTGAAATTGGAAAACCAGGAGAGAGAAACATGGAGGGGAGACACAATCAATATCAAGCTGGACATTAACTAGTGCAATGTGCAATGTTTCCAATTCCTTGGAAACATAATTCAGAGAGGACATGTATATAACTGAATCTCAGAATAGCCAGAGTACTTAGTGACAGCTTCAATTCATATTTTTTTCTCTTCAAGAGCATTAGTCTCTGTTTCCATATGGCGAACACATAGCAGGCCTGTCTAGTCCTATTGTTTTTTCATCTCTGCATCAATAGAAAGGCCCCTAGGCAGGAAGCCAAGACTGAGGAAATGGTGAGATGGTGATGAGATCCAGGAGGTGGGGCACCACAGTAGTCACTGTGGTGGAAAACTGTCTAAGGCTCTGAATACAGAAAACACTGAGAGCATCTTAAATACCAGGTGAACAGGTAATACTTCTTATCCTTATTTGCCATCTTCATGCTTCCAGACACCTGTCTTATTGCAGTAACTCTACAAACACAAGGATTTAATAAACTGACATGTTCATGGTGGAAATCCAAGAAGTGTAAGTGACTGTTGGCAAAGCAATTCATCCATAGGGTGGAGCTCAAAAGATGTGCAGATGGTCCTCTGAGACTCTTAGGCTGTCTGAGATTGATTATCTTCATTGCACTTTTCTGCTTCTGAACAGGGGTTGAGTTCTAAGAGGAATTGTGTGGAATCTGGGTTTTACTTCTGTGTTTGAAGAGGAGTAACAACCTACGTATAATAAAAAATATTTTCAGAACATGGAAAATGATCTTTTCAAAGCTAACATATAAATGATAGATTTGAATAAATTAACAGGTAAGTCATCATTTCTCTCCATCTTGATTGCTCACATTAAACTCCTGAAACACTTTTACCAGAGCCCCTAAGAATCGTAAGCATGGTTTTGCCATTACTGATGACAGAGTCTACATGGAAATTATGATGGCCCCAAATAGGCATTATTCTCTCCATACTTCATTTGCAGGAAGTAACTAAAGAAATCTAAATTTACCCTGGGTCAAATGCAGAAATGATGTAAACTCAAATACATTTGAGTTTTTTAAACTATATGCATCTTTTAATCCTGTGGCCTGCTAAATAAACATAGTCAGAGAAGAAAAAAAAACTATTAAGCAAAGTCTTTATGATTTTTTCCAAGTCTTTCCATTTCCTTATGAATGGGGCAACGTCATTCTCTCTAATGAAAGGATAGAATTCCATTGTGTGTGTGTGTGTGTGTGTGTGTGTGTGTGTGTGTGTGTGTGTGTGTGCATGTATACCCACAGAATGGCATATCTATCTATCTATCTATCTCTATCTATCTAACTATATATACATATATATACTTATGTATATGAATATATACATATATGCGTATATGTATATATATACTCATATACATATGTATATATACATATATGCATATATATGTATATATACACATATATATGCATATATATGTGTATATATATATGTGTGTGTGTGTATATATATATATATATATATATATATATATATATATATATATATATATATATATACCACATTTTCTTGATCCATTTATTGACTAAGGGGTGTCTGGATTGGTTCCATATTTTAGCCATGGTTAAATAATGCTGCAATGAACATGATTGTGCTGGTAGCTTTAGTATGGTATTGTTGTGTTCAGAAAAAAATCATTTTAAGTAAAGTAAGACAGACCCAAAGAAACATAAGCTTCATTGTTTCTTTCATTTGTAATGATTAGTATATGTCTAGGATAGTCCTAGCAGAAGATCACAGCTCAATAGCTAAGTGCATAAGACCACATAAAATGATGCTAATCTAAGTAAACTCTAAGATATGGAATCAAGAGGTTTTCCTTATTGTTGTTGTTTTTAAGGTACTGTGTGAAGCTATTTCTTTTTTCTTCATTTTTTCCCATTGGTTTATCCCCTGTTGTCATTGTATTTGATTTTGGTACCCTGTGTCTTGTATATACATTTATCTGATTTAGGGAGGGGAAAGGAAACAATAAAATGTAGAGACAAAGGACAAAGGGTGAACCAGTGTAACAGCAATACTCATAAGACACTATGGTGGGGTCTGGGAAGGTGGCTCAGTGGTAGAGTGCTAGCCTTGCATGCATGAGGCCTTGGGTTCAGTTCCTCAGCACCACATAGGCAGAAAAAGCCAGAAATGGAGCTACGGCTCAAGTGGTAGAGCGCTAGCTTTGAGCTGAAGAGCTAAGGGACAGCGCCCAGGCCCAGAGTTCAGGCCCCATGACTGACAAAAAAAAAAAAAAAAAAAGAGAGAGAGAGAAAGAAGACACTATGTTGGAAATGAATTTTACAATTGTGGAGCAGGGAGGAGGGAGTGGGGAGAAGGGGGTGGGGAGAGTCAGGGAGGAGGGAAAGTGGGAGAAAAGTGAGGGAAGAGGTAACAATGTACTCAAGAAATGTACTCATGACCTTGTTTATATAACTGTAACCCCTCTGTACATCACCTTGACAATAAAATGAAAGAAAAAGAAAATTTATTTATTAGTTGTCTAGGGCTGCCATAATAAAGTACAGCAGACTGGGTGGATTAAACAAGAAATTATTTGTCAGATTTGTAGAAGGTAGAAGTGTGAAATGTCAATTTTTTCCTCAGGTGAGGCCTTTCTCAAGCCCTGGCTTGAGGATGGCTACCTCCTCCCTCTGTTTCTAAATGACCTTGCTTTCTTAGGATGAAGAACACTAGACAGATTAGATCGGAGAACCCCCAAATGACCATAATTTCCTCTTCCTCATACTTTGAGGGTCTATGGATTAGACCCTTCCACATCCAGAGGGATGTGGAAGAGAGTAAGGTGAACATAATTAGTGAATAACAATCTGATTAGATTAAAATCTTCTGCTACCTTCTATCCTCATTTATACAGTAGAATCATTGTATTGTAAGCCAATTTTTAATTGCTTCAGACTGTCAAGGAAATGCTCTGTTAGCCTTCCTGTACACTTGCAGCATGCCAACTGTCAATTGTGAAATATAGTCTAAGCTACTCTTGCTAAATAGGAAGATCTGTACTCATTAGTACAGAACATATATCAAAATAAATGTAGGTATATAGAAAATTCTGTGCTAATCTTTTCATGTAGCTTTTGCTATTTTGTTATTTTGGTAAATTATTATTTAATCTATTGTTATTACAAAGGTGAGATACGGAGGGATTTCAATTACATGAGTCAGGTAATGAGTATATTTCCTTTTGTGACTTACCTTCTCTCACTCCCAGTCCATCTGTCTCTACCCTCAAGTTGTGAGGTAATGAGTATATTTCCTTTTGTGACTTACCTTCTCTCACTCCCAGTCCATCTGTCTCTACCCTCAAGTTGTGTAGTTCACCTTCATCAGTGTCTAGTGAGCTGCATTGCTGCACTTTTTCACCCTTTTCCCTCAAGTTCTGTACCCTCCCCCTCACTCTCCAGAAAATATACATGTGAATATACCATACATAAATAAAAGAAGACAGAATCATCAAAAGATAAAAAAATTTAAAAAGCGGTATCTTGTTTCCATATCTTGGAACTCATTTCGAGAATGTGTGTGTGTGTGTATAATTTTATATAAATATATAGAGGCACATAGTCATTGAACTTTGTGTTTCTCTCCTAAGAGCATTTTGTTATTTTTATTTTTTTATCTCCTGTTCTAGTTCATAATTTCCTAGAGGGCAGGGACATACCTAACTCAACTGGAACTTAGGTTCAAACACAAGATTAGAAAAGGATATAGTCATCTCCCAATAAAGCTGAAATAAAAAATTGAAACAGTTAATAATTCAACTTCATTGTATCTTTATTGAAGAATGCTCTCATAGTCTGAATGGAGGAAAAAAACAGAATAAATGCAAGATTGATTGAACTCCTTTACTTTTTATTACGAATGTTCAAAAGTATCTCCTCACTTCTAGTGCATGTAGGGAAATGGCAGTGTTTGTGAGGCAGGAGATTAAGGGTCTTGTTCTATTTAGAGCTGATTTCCATGTAAGAAGCTGTCCTTCCCCCCTCCCCCCCCCCCCCCGTACATTCCAGAGAACCAAGTTACTTGCAAACAGACCTGTGCCTTGTTTTTAACTATTTTCTAACTCTCCTTGCAACTTTCTACACAGTTACATCAATATCAATTAGTAAAAAATGCTTAGCTGGATGTGATGCTTGAAATGCTTGTCTATTAGCATTCAGGTTTGGAGGTCCTGTGAAACATCTTCTCTATTTAGCCAAATACATCCATTCATGCTGACAGAGAAACACTGTGATATGTCCTCTTTCTCTCTCAGTTTTGTCTTTCTTCAAGTGCAGATTATTTGTACTTAAGGACAAAAGTTTTCATACTTCTATATCGTCATATTTATATGAGTTTTGGAACATACAATTAACTAGCCAAATTCTATCCCAAGGTTATCTGTAAATATACTTTGGACAGGGAAAAACTGATAAGTAAAAATATCATTCTCAATTCACCAGAGATTACTACAAAAAACTATCAAGATAAGAAAAAATATTATTTAATAAGCGTCTATACAAATATTTTTGGAACATTCTACAGTTATCAATTAAGGCCAAAACACTATGTTAATATAAAACATATGTTGTAGTAACATTTAATTGCACTTAAACTTGAAAAGCTGAAAGTTCAATCTTTATTCTCCACATAGTTTACACATAGATTTGTCACAATCAACAACTTTTGTTGTAAGAAATACAAGAACTATGCTTTGAGACACAGGCAGGACATATTTACATGTTTGTTCATAAATGTGGTTCAATAAATTCATAAAAGTAGCCCATAGTAAAAATAGTCTATATAGGCAGTGTCAGAAGAAGCAGGAATACCTAAGTATTGGTCAAAATTTTTTGAAATTATATATGGCATATATATGTATCATTTGTAACTTATAAAAATACATTTCTAAATATCTATATCATCATTTAAAAATATTGAAGTTGAGTGTATTAAAATGAGCAAAATTCATGTTATTTTTTCTGATTTTAGGTATTTTGGAGTCCGGTTGGAGAGAAATAAAGACAGGAAACACTTAATAAAATGCCACCAATCATAAATTCATTGGTAAACTTCAAAGCTATAAGACATTAATGCAGACTGAGGCTGTAAAAGAGAAAAAGGAGAAAAGCTGGGCTTTAACCCTCATGATGTTTAAGGCTCAAATAGGAGCAGGACAAAAGCAAGTTTGTAAGGAATAATTACCATCTGAACTTATATATAAAGTGAACGTTTCATAGATGCTCCATTAAACCATAGCCAATTGTTCAATTTATTGTCTCTACAAAGTAAAGGTTTTTCATGTGATTAATACATGAAATGTTGAGCAGAACAGCCATGTGGACTGGTACATGAAGAACATTGCAACATCGCTTAATACTCCTAAGGAAAGATTAATTTTAGTACTTACACGAAAGAATTGTGCTTTGTAGAGGCAGAAGAGAAAGTAGTCAGGAAGGAAAATGTTTCCACACAAACAAGTAAATTAAGTCAAGAAAGGAACAGATCTTTCTTAAAGATGTGGTGAGCCAACAGTCTTTTTATCATAATTATGACTGACTAGTTTGATAGTTTCTAGGAGAACTTGGTCAATGATCTTTAAGTTTTTAAAGAGGAAGTTAAAAAATGTTGTGGAGCTCTGATGGTTCATGCCTGTAATCCTAGCTACTCAGGAGGCTGAGATCTGGGAATAATGATTTGAAGGCATTCAGGGGAAGTAAGTCTGTGAGACTCTTATCTCCAATAAACTTCTTAGAACAGGCCAGAAATGGCGCTGTAGCTCAAGTGGTAGAGTGCTAGCCTTGAGCACAAAGAAGCTCAGGAACAGCACTCAGGACCTGAGTTCAAGCCCCATACTGGCAAAAATAAAAAAAAAAGTTGATGGTCTAACTAGAAGTGTTTAGGGTGACTGTCAGAAGTTGGTATGGGAATGAAACTGGCTGGAACATGTGGCCTGAATTGATGTGGAAAAGAAGACACTCAGATGGCATAAAGGCTGATGGAAAAATTACCTGACTTAGACCTAAGTTAAAATGGGATTCAGTCTCATTCTAGTATTTTCCTTTTGAGAAACAGAAGGGACAAGGAGCCTGTAAACCAAAACTCCATCACTAAACATCTAACAATGACAGAATCAAGACAAATTTTTCCTGGACTTTCCTGGAATCTAAATTTTCAGGAACTCCTTAGAAAATAAGTACATAGAATTAAACAAAATTTAAGGCAAAGATAGTGAAAAGAAAATAGAAGTAAATGAATTTGAATATTGTATGTGTGTACGTGTGTTTGTATGGCAAGAGAGAGAGAGAGAGAGAGAGAGAGAGAGAAGGGGAGGCATAGACAAAGACAGGAGAATGAAATTGGTCATTGGTAATAAGGTTTTGTAGCTAGATTTCAAACACTTGCAAGTTTACTGTCAAGTTCATCAACAAAACAGCCATTGGGTTTTAGTTTAAAACATACTTTGCAGACCATATGTTTTATTTCAAGTACAATGCTGATTAGCTAAGGGTTAGTTTTGTGGAAACTTTGCAGTTAATAGTTCATGATAACGGTCTCATCAAACCATCAATCAAATTACCCTTCTCTTTTACAAGTTCAAGTTTCTCATTGTAAGGTAAGTTAAATATAGGCATATTTCTGGGACTCTAGAACATCTAGAGCCATCTATCAATAGACACTAACAAGTACATTCCATAGTGGTTTGTGATCTTCATATATTCACTTAACAGGGTGAAAGGAATGAGGAACTTGCAGAGGATGAGGAACAACAGAAACAACATTTTGTTTTATTTTATAAAGATTTATAAGATGATATTTTGTTGCTTTGTTTGTCCCTCCTCCGTGGTATAACCCCTGTTTTCACTGTATTTGATACTGGTGTAATTTGGGGAAGGGAAGGGAAAAATCCAATTGTTTAAATAGGGATACAGGTGGACCCATTGCAACAATGAGATGTACAAGACATTATGTCGAAAAATGAACTTGACAACTTTGGTGGGAGGGGGTGCAGGCTGGGGAGGGGGAGATGGGAAGGGATGGGAAGGGGAAACAAAGGAGGAGGCAACAATGCTTGATAAGAAATGTACTCATTACCTTGCCCATATAATTGTAACCCTTCTGTACGGTATTTTCACAAAAAAAATGATGAGAAAGGTGGGAATGAATATAAACAAAAGTATAGAGATAGAATTTAGGGATGTGGAAAAGAAAGATTCAAATTGGAAACAGTTTTAACATTTAATTCATCCAACTAGCACAATGAAATTAGATTGGTGTGGGAAAAGCAAGTGGAGCTTCTCTGTAAACATCTCATTCAAATTAAAATTTTGAACTAGGCTGGTGTCAGCCACTTATAATCCTAGCTACTCAGAAAGCTGAGATCTGAGGATAACGATTCAAAGCCAGCTCAGCCAGGAAAAATCTGTGAGACGCTAATCTCCAATTAACCGCCAGAAAACCAGATGTAGCACTGTGTCTCAAGTGGTAGAGCACTAGCCTTGAGCTGAGGAGCTCAGGGACAGCACCCAGGCCAAGAGTTAAAACCCCACAACTGACAAAAATATTTGAACTGACATCAGGCATATTTTGCTTAAGATTCTTCTCTCTTTTCACAGCCTTCTCATTGCAAAAATTGAAAAAGTAAGAAAGTATGAAGTGAAGATAAAGATTATAGTGGTTCATTTTCCACTTTCCTCATTCTTTGGATCTAATGTTATTCGTGACTGAAAGATTGACCATGTATCTATAGAGTAGACAAATAATGAAGACCAAAGGATAGAAAAGAAAAAGGAAATATTTTCTGGTGTCTAAGGCATGGGCTGATCAGAGTACTTCCAAATATACATACATGTTTTTGTGGAAGAGAAAGTGTAAAGCTTGGTTTCTTGAAACACTTTTGAGATGATTATTCTTAACTCTTTATCTGAGCCTGCACAAAATCAAGTACACCAAGCAACTGCCTCGGGATACCTGAGACCATTCCTGGCCTATAAATTGCCATGACTGGCACAGTAGAGTTTCCTGATACATTGCTTCTACAGTGTTAGTGGGGTTATAGGCAAGAGAAAAAATACTCGTAAGGTTAGTATTTTTCAAAATCCAGACAAATAACTACTGTATTTTGCATTTTCAACTTCTGACTTCTCCAGTTCAGTTGACTATCAGGTTGTCTGTGATAGTGTTGTTGCTAGGCAACAAGGTCTCCCAAATTACTCATGGGCTTGAAGAGCTGCTTCTGTATAAAAGCACATGGAAGAAATTGTATTTATTTATAAATACCTTGGAACTATCACTACCTCTATGTTGAGAATCACAGATGGTAGCAAAACCCATTAAGGATTTTTAACAAATGATGACTGAATTTTGATTCAAATTATTCTCAAAAGCAGGGTCCAAGATTTCTTAGGTTACTAAGGGTTCCCATTCACAAAAGCAATTAATAAGTATGTGAATAGATACAATGAAGAATTAGGTGACACACACATATTTTATACTTAGGAGCATAAAATAAATACTAATGTGTTCTTTGTTAGCTGTCACTTGGCCAACAATGTGACTCAAGTTCTGTTCAGAAGTATTGTCTGACAGAGAAGCTGAGACATAGTCTCTCTTCTAGATGTGCTTAGTTTTAATAACAACTGTTATGATGTACGCACACTGATTACTGCCAAGCTCAATAAACATTGTGGAAAAATGCAGGAACCCTATTGCTACTACTGGCCTTAATCCCACCTCCAATCATTGCCATCCGTTTGCTTTTAAGATCCACTTTGTCAGCTGGGAGCCTGTGGCTCACACCTGTAATCCTAACTACTCACGAGGCTGAGATCTGAGCTTCGAGGTTCAAAGCCAGCCTGGGCAGGAAAGTCCGTGAGACTCTTATCTCCAGTAACCCACTAGAAAGCCGGAAGTGGAGCTGTGGCTCTAGTGGTAGAGTGCTGACCTTGAGCTGAAGACCTCAGGGACAGTGAGCAAGCCCAGAGTTCAAGCCCCATGACTGACCAAAAAAAAAAAAAATCCACTCTGTCTCAAATCATGTAAGACATATACTCTAAGGTTGTATTTAACTTGTGGTACCTTGTATCTTGGCCAGAGGTTCATGTATTGGTGAAAGTGGAAATAAACTGTTTTTCACGCTAACAGAAAAAAAGAAGTTTTGTCAGGGACAAATGCTAAATTAGTTAGGATATAGAATTTGAAATAAAATGGCCCCAGAATAACCAAATAACCATAAGGTATGATTGCCCTATTTATTATATTGTTGTTTTACTGATTCCTCTTGAAGGCAATTTTCCTTTCTACCCATTTTACCCCCAAATTTATGTTTTTCTCAGCGAATCACAAACCATCCAAGATGGCAATTATGAAAAATGTCAGGCAGCATTAGATAGTGAAGTGACATGGATACAATGTTCCTATATACAAGATACTCCATGGATAGTTGAGAATACTACTGATGGCTGGTGATGCATTGCCAGCATCTCTGTGGGCATAGTGATGGTTTCAGTGAGCTCTTTTCCAGATCTAGGATCTCTGAAAAGCTCCTAACCTCTTCAAAGTGTTCAGTACTTCAATATTTCAAAACAATCAGGGTTATCCAAGTTCAGTTGCAACTCACATAGTTGCAACCGACTTCAGATGAATACCTCCATGCATTCAGTCACATAGAATTGTGTTATAAAAGTAATTCCTCAGAACAAAACAATTCCTCTCTGTAAAGATTATTTTGCTTCTCGGATCAAATATCTTCTGATATTTAATAGCTGCACATTGTCCAATCATGATGTCCTTTTGCTTCTTGTATCCAGGGATATTCAGTAAGTGATATATAAAGTATTTTTATACAATAACTGCATCTGGATCATATCAAAGTTTCTACTTTATTACCTCAGATTTACCAACAACTACAGACATTTTGAAGCATGAAGTATTTGAACACATTTTACTTCTATGATAGAATGAATTTCAAAGATATCAATTTGGAAAATTAGAGTATTCCCTGGTTATTAAGCAGGGAATTAATTAATAATCAGGTTAATAACCAAGTTATTAACCAGGAGGGATATGTGCAAAATACCACATGGCCTGAATTATTCTTAGTACTAAATAGTAATATACGTGTGTGTGTGTGTGTGTGTGTGTGTGTGTGTGTGTGTGTGTGTGTTTATGTCTTTGTCCTTCAGATCCCATATCCTTGATATTCCGTAGAGTCACTGGACACCTTTGTCTTAGTTTTGAAGTTCATCACTTGTACAGTTGGTTAGCTACAAAAGTGGCCTTGGCTTATAGATAGTTTGTCATGTCCTGCACTAAGGTGCATCTATCTCAATTAGAAAAGATGATGGAACTGGCTATGCTCAGCTACAAGAAGGCGACTCCTATTGGGTGCTGTTCTGAAGATCGAGCAGGAAAGAAGGCTTCTGTTTCCTCTACAGATTTTCCCACATCTTCTATTTTAAGTCTTTGAGTTCTGAGACGAAGTCTTTGTTTTCTGGCTGCTTGTCATCATCATTTGTATTCTGGCTGTGTCACATTCCTGTGAAACTTACTTTTCACGTTAGTATTTAAATGTCATGATAGTAGAGTTTCTTATCATTCTACAGCTAAATTTTGCCAAATGTTGTTTCCAGATTACTGGAGAATTTCTTCATGCAGTTATATCCACCAGAGTAATGCTCTTCACAGAGGAGGCTTTAAATATGTGAAGCACAAGAGAAAATAGAGTCACAACCTCTTCCCCAGCCACCTATCAAATACAAAGAGAAATACGACCAAGTTGTACTAACATCCAGGCCCCAGAGAACCCCGGGAGATGTTACTCAGTGTCTGCCAAATTGTGGAGCCTCATCCTGGACCCCAGTAGGAACAATTTGAAATGAAGAAAACTTTAATATGATTGCAGCTACAGAACAAATGCATTTTTATCTCCAAGAATAATATGCTTTCTTTCTTTCTTTCTTTCTTTCTTTTTTTTTTTGGTGAACTGACATACCTTGGCCTGCTTTTCTGCATGAAGAAGCTCAAATTTCAGTATATTAAATTTATGATGACCCATGGGCCTGCCAAATGAACTTAGGAAACAAGCACATGATGTTTTAAACTGAAATCTTGTTTTAAAAACGAATACTAGTTTGTCCAAAACTCAACTACATGCTTGCATTTTTTAAAAAATGTGAAAAGTAAAACCAACAATTAAAAAAAAGTTGGGCTGGGAAGGTGGCTCAGTGGAAGGGTGCTTGCCTTGCATGCATGAGGCCCTGGGTTTGATTCCTCAGCACCACATAAGTAGAAAAAGCCGGAAGTGGCTTTGTGGCTCAAGCAGCAGAGTGCTAGGCTTGAGCTGGAGACCTGAGGGATAGCGCTCAGGCCCAGAGTTCAAGCCCCACAACCAAAAAAAAGTCAACATTGACCCTTATTTCCAGATCAGAGAACTGAGATCCATTCTGTAATTGCATTGAAAATATGTGCTTTTATGCAATGAAAGACAGACTTCAAATTTTATAATCAATTTGAGGGTTCGTTAGGATTAAGTTCTCACAAGTTTGATGGCATGTCCGATTCACACATTCCTGCCAACTACGCCTCTTACTATAAAATTGTGCTTTGCCTAGTTATTCCCAAAAAAAGATGAATTTAAATTTAAATTTGGTCAGTTAGGCCCTCCTCCCCGCCCTCCCATTTTAATCAGCTATATCCTCATGTTAGGGGAAATACTGAATTTCTTTTGGTCCAACTGTCAGTATGAGTCCCCAACCTGGAAACCTTTCCCAAAGTCTCTGAGGCAAGTGCTGGCAGACCTCCTGGGAGCACTATCCAGGCAAGGTCCAGCACGTTTTATTCCCATTGTACAGTTTAGCGTCCCTAGGGTAAAGAACTTTTATGTACTTGGAAGCCCGAAAAGTTAGAAAGTATGACTAAAGTACAAATCGTTAAGCTTGAAGGAAAAGGATAAATGGTAAACTGAAAAAAAGGGAGGGGGCTAAATAAAAAGTTTTCCTTTTTCTGGGTTAGA
The DNA here is from genome assembly GCF_019054845.1 of Dipodomys spectabilis. Classification (NCBI taxonomy): domain Eukaryota; kingdom Metazoa; phylum Chordata; class Mammalia; order Rodentia; family Heteromyidae; genus Dipodomys; species Dipodomys spectabilis. Next base: position 6,093,483 of record NW_024870678.1, on the reverse strand, counting down.
ACATGAATGTCATAGAAATGTGCATGTACAACCCTACATGATGGGGGAGATGAGGGAGAACTCTGGAGGTTGTTTGAGTTCTTGGCTATTTTGTCAAGGGTCTGAACTGGAGTTTTCTATAAACAAATGAAAGAAACAAATCCTTACTCAACAATGAAATGAACAATTTTACTGTTGTTTGCTGTTAGCTAAGAGCCTAGCAGAGTATCTGAGAAAATTCTAAGTATCTGAAAATAACCCATGAAATGTATTTCAGAATATACCTAATAGAGAAAACAGTAAAATTCTAAATAATTAAAACTATTATGCACAATGTTTAGAAAATGTTTTTGTTCAGAAGGTATCAGCTTTGTTCATTCTTCATGAAGTTCATGTCAGCATTTTACCTAGTACTATATAATCAGTGCTTAGTACTACTAGAAACACTAGTTTTTAGAGTAAAAAATAATGTTTTGCATTTATTAACTAGAATTAGTTTGTAATATATATTTTAGTATATTTTATATATACATACATATATTATTTTTATCGGGCTATTGTATTTTTCTGTTGCTCCAGTAGTCCCACATTCTTGATATAGCTAGTCTTTGATCTGCTTTTGGGTCTGCTAGCAACATTCACTCTTTGCTCATTTTCATTAAAAATTATACATTATTAATATAATATAATTATAATGAATTATTATTGATTATTTGTTACAATTATAGCTACTTTAATTATATATTTATGATTAATATACATATTAAATTGATAATTTATAAATATAATATTTATAACAAAATTAATGATAATTATATATATGATATATTTAATTACAGTTAATAGTTAATGGAATGTTTGTACTTAAAGTTTTTCCTTTTTTTTGGCAGTCATGGGGCTTCAACTCAGGATCTGGTGCTGTCCCTGAGCTCTTTTGTTCAAGACCAGTACTCTTCCACTTTGAAGAAACTCAAGTTCTGGTTTTTGAGTGGTTAATTGGAGATAAGAGTCTCACATAGACTTTCATGCCTGGGCTGGCTTTGAATCACCATCCTCAGATCTCAGCTTCCTGAGTAGCTAGGATTATAGGAATGAGCCACCAGTGCCCAAAATTTAGTTATGTGAAATAATTTAAACAGTTTTTATAATTTTTCAAATATTCAGAAGTAAAATAATTGTGTGTTCATCTAGCTGGTTTACTGGGCCAAAAGATTACAGGCAAAGGCTGCAAAAATAAATTGGAATAAAAAAATTCAGTGGTGCATTCTGTGATATCATGGCCAATGTCTTGCTTTCAATTGATGAATTAAAAATCTTATTAAAAACCTACAGACTACCATTATAAAAAAGCTCTAGAAGTAAATGCTCTATAATTTTATTGTGAAACAGTAAAATATTATCATACCATTTATGAAAAATATGAATATCTTAAACCATGTAATGCCTACCTATTGAATAGCCCCTGCAGCTGTTTATTCCAGAGGAAAAAAATGTACTATTTCATACATCAAGTTTTTCAGTAGATATCTACATGGCTGAAGAGAACCAGAGCATCAAAAAACAGCTTATGTATAATCCCAGCTAGTCAGTTCATTGGTGATCCAGTATTCCCTCAGCTCCTTAAACTGAAAACCCACATAGTTTTTCTGTTGATGGATGTTTGTCTTCAGAGTTAGAATTTGTCTATACCCCTTAAGTTAAAAGATAACTGCACATAATTTATCAGATAAGCACGTTTGAAGTTTCAGAGCATTGGTTCTAACTTGATTAGCAGCTTTCAGCTTTTTCAATTTCTGTATTAGATTTGTCTCATGATATTGATGAGAGACAGTACGTATAAATTATTTGATAACCATCTTCTATTTCTAAAACCCTATTGAAGGATCTCATTCTACAAAAGCAATAGCAGTAAATATTTACACTGATGACAAATTTGTTAGACATCTCTCTCAGACTGATATGCTTCATGAATTCACTTAGAACTAAAATTGGAACTCAAGAAAAATGTATACCATTGTCAATTATCAGCATGAATCTATAGTAAAGCCAAAATTTGTCTGAAAAAGGAAGTGATTCCATCTCCAAAGATATCCATAACTTGTGATTATATTATTGTGAGTCAAAAGAAATAGTAGGTCGGGTGGTGGTGACTCATACCTATAATCCTAGCTTCTCAGGAGGCTGCGATCTGAGGCTCAAAGTTCAAAGCTAGCTCAAGCAGGAAACTCCATGAGACTTCTATCTCCAGTTAACCACCAGAAAACCAAAAATGGTGCTATGGCTCAAAGTGGTAGAGCACTAGCCTAGAGCAAAATAGCTCAGGGAGGTGTACTAGCCCTAAGGCCAAGTCCTATAACCTACAAATCTTGGAAAAAATTATATTAAGTGAAGTAAGCCAGGTCCAAAGAAATATAGGTCCCATGGTTTCCCGTATTTGCAATAACTGGTATGTGTCTGGAACAAGTAGAAAAGGTCAAAAGCTAAGTATATACGAGCAGATAAGATAAAGTTAACCGAAATGAACCCCAAAATAGGGACACAAGTAGTTTTTTCTTTCTTGCTGTTGTTTCTAACATATTTATAATGCACTATGTGATTGTTTTGTTTCTTTGTATGTTCCTCCCTCATGGTATAACCCCTGTTTTCACTGTATTTGATGTAGGTATAATTTGGGGTTGGGGAAGGGAAAAACAAAATGTTTAAATAGGGATACAGGTTGACCCATTCTAACAATGAGATGTACAAGACACTATGTTGAAAATGAACTTTACAATTTGGGGAGAGGGTAGTGTAGTTGTAAAGGTGGGAGGGAAGGGATGGTAGGGGAAAAACAAAGAAGGAGGCAACAATGCTTGATAAGAAATATTCTCATTACCTTGCTCATGTAACTGTAATCCCTCTGTACAATATTTTCACAATAAAAACCTATTAAAAATAAAAAAAAAAAAGAAAGAGTAGTTCATTATAGCCATTAAATTAAATCTACAATTTAACTAGTACAACTGCTGCATTAAAAAAATTATAGCCATGTATCAATTAGAGAAAAAATAATTCTGAAGACTGTGCTTGTTGATTGTATTCTCCATTTATATAGATTTTTAAAAAATAGGTAGCAAGAATGACTCAGACTTACAAGCAGTTAGCACAGGTATGAAATATGCCTGTGAACTAGAACTTTGCAGTTAGTCTGTTGTTTATTTACTAATTCATTGCCAATAATTTAGACACATGAAATAAATGCAAACAATACTTTCATCTAGAGTTGAATGAATGCTAAGTTGATCTTTTAGCATGAACAGCTCAAAAATAAATGATCTATTTGCATTTGTGTTCTGTCTTAGTATATTTTCTAGTTTTGAAAACGGTCAAACTAAAATAATCTGCATAAATAATATGTGAACCCAAGAGAAAGCAATTACTCAGAACCATAAATCTCAAAAAAGAATTTTGCTTGTAAAGTTTTGCAAATCTCATTGATAAATGAGGGCCTTGGGCTGTGTTTGCATGGACCCCACAGTCATCAATCATCACAAAAATTTAGGGAGAATTAAACACCAGAAACATACATTGCAAAAACTGGTAGAAGCTATGAAATGCTCCTCGTTTTAAAATAATTCTGTCTTCTGAGGGAATTAGTTTAAATTTTTCTTTACATCCAAACAGCTTTATTTTTCTCAAAGAATTTTTTTTTAATTTTGGCTTCATGTTATCACGAAATGATCATTTGATATAAATTTCATATTATTGTCCAAACTGTGCTACAAGCCTTTTTAAGGGATCTTTAATTTGAAAACACAATATCGATTATGGAGGGATCTTCTGGATGAAATAAAGGTCAATAGAAAATGTACAAAGAACGTGAGCAATGTTTGCAATCTTTTCAGCTAGAATATTACTAAATAAAGTAAAAACTCAAATGTGTATGTTAAAAGTTGAATGTTGGAGTAAAGTTTAAGCACATAAGATAGGTCTGTATAATCACTAACTAAATATAAAAAGTGCATATATATATATATATATATATATATATATATATATATCACGTCTGCATATAAAGACATCTATGTTGATACTGGATGTAGCATAAAACCATATCTAAATACCAAAATATCCTAGCTTTTAAAATTTAAGTAACTTATAGTTTTTGATATTTTATTCTTATGGAAGAATCTATAGATGGATAGAAGCAATAGTTCTTCCACCTCTTTTCCTACTCTAGGCCTATCATCAGAAATAAATTCTTTCATCTCCTGTCTTTCTTCTAGAAAAAATATTCTTCCAGTGGTATGTCTCCAAACATTTTAGTCATTGACCATCTTTACCATGATGGATGAACATTTATATCTTTTTGTTTGCCAGACCTCGAGTCCCCTTCTCACATATTGGAGACACATGCTTTAGTTCCTTTTTAAAAGTGTCCCTCTATATCTGTAGATAAAACATTGACTTGTTATTCATACATTGTCAAGTACAGATAGTCTCTTGGTGCTTCAGCTTTTAAAATAAAAACATAACCCTGCTTCACTGTTTCCTTTCATTATTGCATGTTTTCCTAGGGAGAAAAGAAACTCACATGAAAAACTAGCAAAATTCATAGTCAGCAATTACATGGCATTCCTGAGTGCGACTCTATGTGATTAGGCCTAATAAATATCTGATGAGGGAGTTAGCTCAATACCTAATAGCAATGATCGACTAGTTACTAAAAGAAAAGTAATAGTGTACATTTAGTTTCTGTGATGAAAATACCTTGGAAATACCTTCTCTTCAAACAGTGAATAGCATGCAGGCCTCTTTTGTCTAGATTCATCATTTCTTAGTTTTAAACTAAAGTGTAAGAAAAAAACAACAAGAAAAAGAAAACAAAAATTTTACTTGTACAAAGAGATTTTTTTCCTTTGAGTCATTAGGTATAAGCATGTTGCCTGAATATATATAAAGTGTATATATATATATATATATATATAATGTATATAAATAGTATATACAGTATAGTATAAAGCATGTATATATGTACTATGCATACAGGCATATATATTTACATGCACTATAGATACATATTATATACTATATAATATAGAATAGAAAAGAACCCTATATATAATAAAATCTAAAAACATATTAAATATATAAGTATTTATGCTATATGTATACTATATAATTAAAACTCTTAATAATCGTAGAAATAGCACCAAAATATAAACACCCCGAATCCTGAAAAATAACTTGAAATTTAAAATGTATTGTTTTTGATTTTTTATATAGGAGAGTTTCAGTGAATCAATACATTAAGTTACTCCAAAGAATACTTAAAACGATACTAAAAAAACTAAGAAAGATTCGTCAATAACTGGAAGGTTTGTATTTTTACAGATGAAAGAGGAAAAGCTTCTGCAATCTTTTTAATGGCCATGCCAAACTTTTAGAAAGGTTCTAAGGCGAAACTTCAGAACCCTAGCAAAGTTTCAGATTCTAAGCCATTTTAGCTTTCATTGCGCTGCAGAACCACGTTCCATATCTACACAACCCTCATTTTCTTTGCTATTTCATGCCAAGTACTTTGGCTGCACCATCTTCAAATATCAATTTAGAAAAACATGTCTGTCAGCAGCTCATTACCCTGTCAATTTGAGCTACTGTATCACAAATTTGTTGCAAACTGCAGATGGCCTCAAAGATTGTGTTGACTGTATAGAAAAAGATTCTGGATGCTTTCTGAATGTATGGCAATGTAAGAAACTTGCTCTCAGCCAAGACTCTATATCCCCTTCAATGAAATCCAGAACAAATATTTGGATTATCATTCAAATGCTTTTAGGAAGCAATATGCTTGCCAATTAAAAAAGTAAAACGTTCAAGGAAACAGCTCTATTGTGTTAGGTAGTTGTGCATGGCTGTGACAGATGGCTGTGACAAACAGTGTAAAGGAGGAAGGATTTATTCTGGCTTGTAGTTTGAGTCTTTGACTTGCTACACTGTTTCTGAGCCTCTGGCTAAAGGGCATGTTGGAGCAGAGTTACTCTTCTTATGAAGGCCAGGATGTAGAGAGCAAGACAAGAAAGGACCAAGAATAGGATAGCTTTCCAATCACACCCTCAGTCATCTATTTCCTCCAACTAGGCCTTCCTCATCCCTCCCAATAATACCATCAAATTAAGAGTCCCTCAATCTGTTAACCCATTGATGAGGTACGAGCCCTCACAACCTAATCACCTTTCTCTACTGACTGGATTTATGAACTGAAAACTAAGGTTTCAACACATGAGCTTTGGGGGAGGGAACTACAGACATGTTGTGGAATACCATAACACTCATGTAAAAAGAAAAATGTACTTAGAATAGGCTCATCCTCTGAGAGATTTCATACCAGGTCTTCACCCACAATAAAATTAACATATATGGACAGGCATAACTCAGGAGGAATATGTGATGACAATGTTTTAAAATTATATGATTGATTCAATGAAATGTACAAGATGCTATGTCGAAAAACGAACTTTACAACTTTGGGGGACAGATGGGAGGGCAGGGATGGGAAGGGGAAACAAAGGAGGAAGCAACAATGCTTGATAAGAAATGTACTCATTACTTGGCTCATGTAATTGTAACCCCTCTGTACGGTATTTTCACAAAAAAAAACTTATTAATAAAAAAATTTTAAAAAGAAAAAACAAAGTACAGGAAAGAATTTTAAAGCACTAAGAAAGTGAATTCTCTTTCTTAAGCAGATATCAAACCATGTGCTTAGACAGCCAACTCAGATAATAACCAGTGCTGAATCTACTGGTCAAAGTGTATCAGCTTTCAGAATATTGCTTCTATGACATATTCCATGCCTTTGCAAAGTTGAATGTTAAAAACATATCATCTTAAGATACTTGCTTAGCTTAGTACATTAAAATAATGTATTTAATACATTTAAATAATTTTGTTAAATATTACATTTAAATATACAGACTTTTAAAATGCAATGACTGATATATTAACAAAAACACCTCTAAACTGAACTCTATGTTTCATATGATTAATTATTTTGAGATAGAGTTCACTATGTACTTTAGGCTAGACAATTATTGTGCCAGGAAATATTTTGTATTTCCTTTGTTATCATGAAAATAGTATATATGATGACAAATCATTTATCCTCAGAATAGTCAGGAACTTCCTGGAAATTTGCTTAACTCATTGCATTCACTTTTTTTCTCTAGCTATGTTTTTTAAATCTATGTGACTAGATGAGCATTAAGGATGTTTCTCTTCCAAAATATTTAAGAGTTCAGTCCCATTAGGATTTTGTAGAATTCTCACACATAAAAATTTAAAACTTTGCTTGAGGCAGACATGGAAAGATAGTCTTATGTCATTACTATGGAAGTCATCATATAATAGACATACTAGTGGTTAAATACTGCTGTATCTTATAATTTTTTTCAGTTCAACATCAACATGATAGCTTTCTGACTTATACACCTAATTACTCTTTGCATTGTCATTTAACTTGAAATAAGAACCAAAACATTTTCAGAATGAAAAAGAAGAGTAAATAGTGATATAAGAATCTATTGATCAAATGACATACAGAAGTTTAAAGATTCATGAAAAAACTACTACATGAGAGCAACTAAAATTCATACTTACTAGTTGATATCTATACCCTGAAGAGTAACATTAATTAGAAAGGGTTTCTATTTTGAGAGAAATAAATATAGGTCATTTAATTTAGAAAAATGCTTACAAATGTTTTTGTATTTCAAATTGTTTAAAACATTTTATGTGAGAATTATAACTCATTTTCTGATATATTTGTTCTCATTAAAAAATCACAATTAAATTGTTCAGTCCATAAAATTTCTTGTTCTGAATTGTTAGTGGTTTAGATGTATTTTATGTAAGAAAATTTATTTGACATATTTAAAGACTGATTTTTTTAAGTAATTCATATTTCAGTAAAGCTAAACCAGAAAGCACACAAAAGCTTCTCTCTCTCCCTCTCTCTCTTCCTCTTTTTCTCTGTCTCTCTCTCCTCATCTTGCAAAGTTCCACACTAAGTTAAACCATTTCAAATAACTTTCTCAGGTAATGTGATCTGCAAAAGCTGCGTTGAGTCAGTGAATGGAGTTAGAATTGAACTTCCGGAGGAAAGAAAAATGGACTTACATCAAATCTTCCCACCATCACATCTCAAGGCCTTTTCTTGGAAAAGCATTTCAGGTAATACCTGAAAGCAAACATTATAAAATGGGAATATACATAATAATGGACAAGCTTAAATGACTGTCATATACCCGAGAAGAAGCAGTATTAGGAAAAGTCGTCAAGTTTAATTTATATTTTCAGTAAGTAGGTCCTGGGGCTTGAACTCTGGACCTGGGCGCTATCCCTCAGCTCTTCAACTCAAGGCAAGTGCTCTACCACTTCAGCCACTGCACCACTTCCAGTTTCCTGATGGTTTATTGGGGATAAGAGTCTCATGGACTTTCCTGTCCAGGCTGGCTTTGAACCATTATCCTTAGATCTCAACCTCATGAGTAGCTAGGATTATAGGCGTAAGCCACCAACACAACTTTTTTTTTTTTTTTTTTTTTTTAACAGAATGAGTAATAGTTAGCAACATGGAATACTTATAGAAAAAATATATGATATTTACAATGGCAAATAAATAGCATGCATATGTACACAAATAGCTCACAAAACTGGGGTGATATCCATGAAGCCTAGTCCTAGTTTAATAATCCTAGTTTAATAATCACCTGTTAAATATGTCGCTTAATGTCAACAAATGAATTAATATGTATGTATGCGTTTTATGCACATATTTGAATACTTTCTATGACCTTCTAAAATGTGACCTATCAATCACTAGATATCTCTGGGCTCTATAAAACTTGTTTCACCACATTCATGCCTTATTTTTAATGCCCAATGCAATTTTTAGATAATTTGGTCTCTGTTGTCAGTATATGTTAATTGGGCACTGTATACTTATTGATTTGTTTGCCTTTAGATCTTTGACATTATAAGATTTCAATAATGTCTCAAAATTGGTTTTAAAAAGTGAGAATAAAGGTAGTAATATTTATATTACATCTGATGAGGTGATAGTTATAAAATGTAAAAAGATTCCCTTCCTTCAACTTCCACTGATTGTCTCTAGTTTACCTTCAATAATCTGGTCTTTCAGAAAATTTTCAAGAGCCCACTTCCCATTCTTCTTAACTGGTAGCACAGGAGTTATTACACTTGTCTTATGCATATATGTGTGTATGGACACAAAAAAACATACTGAGATTCTTTTAGCAAGGACTGTGCCCATTCATCTTATCACCATATCTGAAACATAGAGGAATTAAGCTAAATGTGTTGTAGGCAAGGTAACATAAACCTGAGGCCTCGGGACCTTTTATGTGTGTAAAAAGGTGATAACATGTATGTTTGCCTCCATTTCTGCAGCTACATTCACACTTTTTCAAGTGCAACAACAGGAAAAATTTCAATTTCTGCATATTGATCCTCTGGCAACAGACTCCAGTGTAAAGGTTTTTCTTTTCTACTTGGTTGGCTAATTTTAATTTTTTTTTAATTTTAATTTTTAAGAATTCTTAGTCTTAATTTGACAGAAAAACTGATATGAATTTGATTATTTTAATTTTATAAGACATTTTATTGCTGGGCACCGGTGGCTCATGCTTGTCATCCTAGCTACTCAGGAGGTGGAGATCTGAGGATCATGGTTTAAAGCCAGTCCGGGCAGGAAAGTCCATGAAACTCTTATCTCCAATTAACCATAGAAAACCAGAAGTGGTGTTGTGGTTCAAGTGGAAGAGCTCTAGCCTTGAGCTGAAGAGCTCAGGAACAGCACCTAGGCCCAGAGTTGAAGCCCCAGGACTGAAAAATCTTTCTATTTACATTCTGGGCAGGTGCTTTTTGAAGAAAATAAAATTCACTGGAAATGTAAAATATTTTTGAGGATGGACAGAGATGAAACTGCATCTAACAGAAATAGATTCTAACTTCAAAAACTCCCCAGCATCTAAATAGAAAAGGATCGAAATAAATACACAAGATAAAAAGAGATGAGAACATAGTTGAATTTTTTAGTGAGCCTAGCTGTACTTATTTATTTTTGCCAAAGGTAAGAATTAATATGCTATCTTAAAGAGAGCTCTCTTTTTTTTACATTATTCAGAATAGGCATTATGAACTTAAAATTCTATACACAAAAATTCATATATCCAGAAGTAAACAAACTTCAAGTCACAAGAAGAAACATTACTGTTTCTGCTTCTGATCCATGTTCCTAAAATTACTTATCCCTCATGTCCACTAAGTACATAGCCACCCATTCCTCATGATCACTAAGCCCCTTATTTGCCACTTAGGCAAGTGTCTTTGTTGTATCCATAACCATTAGACTGGTGCTGCTTCAATTTAGAGCAGTGGCTTCCAGGACTTTTATTTTATTAGGTATGTACAGCACTAAGCTTTCCTTTGGGTTTCTGAGATCCAGGCCAAATCATAAAAGTATGAGAGTAATTATTACTTGTATGGCAAACCAAAGACCTTTTTGACCCCCTTGCCATAACATTCCTTGAGAGTTGATGTAAATACATTAATCATTCTGCCAGAAATTGTATTTATATTCCCATTTGCTAAGTACATCATAACAAGTAAGGCATTTTATGTGTTGGGACCTAACATTTAATTTAAAAACATTAGCAGGTCTCTTTCCTTCTTTGAAAGGAGAATTTAAAGCATTTAAAACAATACAATATGCCTTCATACAGTTTACAATAATTTGCTTAGATAAATTAAACAGAACGTATCATTACTTCTTTTAAGCATGTTAGTTATTTTTCTAAAATATAAACCAGAGTCATATTTATTGATGCAAAATGAGGTAATACTATTTTATTGTTTTTATAATTCCTAAGACATATTTTTTCCTAATGATTCCTATTATTAGCTCACATATTTCATTACACATAAAATCAGAAAGTTCTCAAATAGTCAACTAAAAACCTGTAAGCCACATTCATTTAATGACTAAACACAGGAATCAAAAGTAGATGTAAATTTAATTGAAAGTTTATTTCAACAAGTAGAGACTATATACGATCCTTATATATCCATTTACACTCTGTTAAGTTTTGAAGATGCCTTGTGGCTGACTATAGAAATTCTAAATACTTTTAAAAAGAAAAACAGTTGCCAACAAATTCTCGGTAGCAGATATAACACACACATAGAATTATTATTTCCCTGTCACGTATGTGCCAGAGTTTATGAAGTAGAAGCCGTTTACTGTGTTTGAAGTTGGGTATGACCAAGTCAGCTGGCCTGGGGTGATAAATCTGGGTCCATATTGCTCAAAGTATTTAAAAAAAAAGAGGGAAGGGCAGTTATCTACAACTGGACTTCCTTATGTATCTGGGCCTTTGTCGTGCCTGAATGGTTGTTTCTAAGCAATCTATCAATGAGTCCAGGAGAGTCAGCTGTCTTTGGTCAGACATTGGTAGGCTCTAGGCCAATCTAAATATACCTGTTCCCTGCACACCAATCTTCTGGGGACCTCCCAAACCATACTGGTCTTCTGTTGATATAGTCCCCAGTAAAAATCTGCATCATCCTCTTTCCTGTCTGTTCCTACCCTATTGCTCTCAATCAGCAATGCATGGAGTTTTTTTTATCCAAACCATGGTGACTTTTAACTGTTGGAGCTCTGAGATTTTGCTTGGAAAGTTAATCAAAAGTGACTTAACTCACTTCTTCTCATTGTGCTATCCAAAGTTAGTTTGTGGGCAAGTCCTCAGTTAATTTCCCTTCAACATGAAGAAATAGTGTCTGTCTAATAACACGGTCCTACTTAAATGCAACCATGAACAATGACTAGCTCCAGGTCTGAGACTGAATAAGTAATGAAGAAATGACAGCTGCCAATGTTTTCTTTTGTTTTTTCAACCCAACATGATTTTTCCCAGAGTATATTCTATGCTTTTACATAGTAATTAGGTGTTTTTAACATTTGTTCCTAGATTGAGAATGTGTAGTTCATTCCAAAATGAGCGTGGGAAAACAGAAACGCACTTTTTTTCAGATAAAAACGAGGACTTTATTGAGGTTTTCTTTAGAGGCCATAGATGTTACTTTTTTCCCTTTTTTATATCTTTTATTGTAAAAATAGTGTACATAGAGGTTACATGAGTAAGGTAATGAGTGCATTTCTTTTAAATCCTGTCTTTCTAGTTTCATTACTTTCATCCTTTGCCTTTATGATTCCCTTCATTTTCCTCCATGCTCTTCTACCCTGAGAACTCCACCTTCCTTACTTGGCTGTTCCACACTCTTTGCTTTTTCTTACCACATCTGTACTTTGCACAGTTCTTCCCTTAGATACAGTGCCAAAAACTTCTCTGTCAAGTCATCCCAGATACTTCAGGAAATATTGAGGCGTCGTATCTATGCTTCAGGAATTTTGTATACACACTTCTCATATGAGCAAATACTTCTTGCACGAGTAAATACTTTTCATGTGAGTATTATTTGATTCTTCTGTGAACTTAAAGAAAGATCAGATGCATGACTGCTTCTTATGTTTTAATTCTAAGAGATATCAATGTAGTTTTTGAATAAGGGAGAGCCAAACACAAACTTTAAAAATGTATTTCAAAGGTTGAATATATTCCCTCCTCATTTTAGTTGAGCAGAAATCTTCTTGATTACAGGATAAATATATTACATACAGTTTTATGGTTCTTCAATTCAGCTAGATTTTTATTTGTTTTTTAGAGTTTGTGCAGTACAATCTCTAAGTTGTAGGTTGATGATGGTAAACGACATAATGACATAGGAGCAATAAATACAGTCTCTTGACTGTTTGATATCATGCATAGGTTAATAGTCTCTTATCAAGATCTCTTGCAATCTCCAGAGCTGATTCATTCCTTAAGTGCTGTCTATAAATTCTTTAAGAAAATTGTACTGAACCAAACCTCAATGAGTGCATAAGGTAAATATTAGGCAATATAGGAAGTTAGGATTGGTAAGAGATAACAATGATTATTGTAGGTGTAATCCTCCCTCCATATATCAATTTTTCCTCTTTAGTATGTATTTCTCACCTGAAGCTAATATGACAGCATTTCAAGTGTCTTACTTTCATCAAACTTCCCAAAGCATTCAATAATTCACTACAAAACCTTTTAAAACTCTATCAAAGCCAGATGTGAGAAGATTTAATAATGTATAAGGAACTAATGACTAATATTAAGAAAGACCAGCATGACCAGTGTGGGGAACAAACACAACAATTCTTGGTAAGGGCTGCTGGTGGGAGAAAATTGATGTAAGAAAATGGAAATCAGCAGACACTGGCCACCATTCAGTGACCTGTGCTCCACACAGGAACTAGAGAGCTTAGAATGGAGTTTGTTAACCACACTTTCATAGGGTGTAAAGACCTGTTGAAAATAAGCTCATTTATTCATATAATTTCCACAAATCAGTATGAACAATATATATACACTGAGTTTAGATTCTACCGAACTGTTTACTCTGTTGGATGAAGAATAGCAGCACTCTTGACTGGGACTGATGCAAGAGAAGAAGTTATAGAATGGAGGAGACAGAGGAAAGGGTCTGGATTTCAGTCCTATGACACTGGCACAGATTGTGCAATGATTGTGAGTCCCTGGTGAGAGGTAGGGAATTACATCAAACCTGTGTTAACCCCCAAACATGCTAAAGAAGATGAATATGTGCAATCCTCATAAAAGATGAAGGATGCAGTAAAATATATAACTTATTATATTTTACATATGATTTTTAATCCACAAGAAAGTCAGCTTTTAAAATGAAAAAATGTTCAAATGTATTTGGTTGTCAAAACCTTGTTTCAGAATGGCTCTGGAATGAAGCCCTGATATTTCACACTAGGTTAACAGAAAAGCAGTAGTACATTGATTTGTCAAAGACAAGTCCAGAGTCTGACTTTCTCTAGGAGTCTTTCAGGCAGCCTTTAAAGCATCTCCAGGAATTCCTAAGACTCCAGGAAATAGCTTCACTTGAGATTAGGCTAGCACTGACATTTTACAGATAAAAGAATCTGATGCTGCAATCACCAAACAACTGATCAATGACACTTGGGGAAATAGTAAGTTTTCCTATTTTGTGGCACTTTCCTACATACTGGCTTCTATGACAAAGCTCCATTCAATGTGTTTTTGAATGTGTTGGTTCACTGGAAGGTCATGCCAGTCCCTGAACAGATGAAGGAAGCAGCATGTAGATCCCAATATAGCATATGCACAGTCAGCACTGTACCTGAGGCCAGCCATGTCAGGAGGGAGGGCATTCATTCACTTCATAACTACTCTACCATCTGTCATGTGCAAGTGCTAAATAAAATATGTTCTTTATATTTGTCAATACCAAATGTGTTTATAAATATGTCAAGAAGATGACATTTTTTGCGTTTCTCTTGGAATATTTTTAGTGGTAGAGACAAAGGATATGATTTCTGTGTATTTTCACAGTTAGCAGTGTGTCAACCTCTATACAAAAGTAATCCCAAGTCACTACCTCCTTTGCCTTTGCATATCTGCAGGGAAAGAAAGAAAAATCACTCAAATTGGTAAGGTTAAAAACCTTCTTCATAATATTATACATACCCAATCATTGAATTCCAGGCAACTAACATGTAGAATTTCTCCACTAGACAAGGATTTCTTTTGTACAATGGTAGACATTTTATGTATTTATTTTTCTAAAACAACAGGAAGTGGTATTCAAAAGGAGTGGGATGGATCAAGGAGGAAGAGGTAGAGGAAGGAAAGGAGAAGAGGTAGATAAGAATCCAATGATATCTTATGAAATTAAGAAGAGTGAGGGAAGGAGTGAGTAGACGAGGGAGGGGTAAGAATACTAAAAAGAATGACATTGATAGAGATTTGTATTCATAAACTGCTTCATTAAATGGAAACTCATTTGTACAACCACTTAAGATAATAAATAAATTTTCGTGTTAGTGGATTTCAGTGGGAAAAGTGTCACTTTTCCCCTAATAAATCAAATAAAAAATATCCAAATTTTTAGAATATCAAGAACCAAATTAGTACTTAAAAATTATATGTAAAACTACTAAACTTTACTGAAATGATTTTGCTAGTTGCATGTTCAAAAGTGGGAAAAGTTTATTTGAGTAAAGTAAGAAGAGTCCTAAGAGGCTAAACCTAAATATGACTGGAAATAATACTTTAAGAAAAGAAGAATGTTTGTAGGCCCAGTGGGAGAAGCTAGAATTCAATTTATGTTGTAAAAATATAAACCAAGGATAGAATCCAATGTGGTTAACTAAGACATAACTGTAGGAAAAAGAAATTATTGAAGGAGCCTTAAAGCACAAACACACTGTAAAAGAAACAGTTCTGAGTGTACATTACAAAAATAAGCAAAAACTAAATGGGAAAGGATAATTATGAAGCCAATAAAATAAACAGGATTAAATTCAATTAAAATGTTGCCTGTGATTAAAAGTAACTTTGACAAGATGTGGGTAATCAGCAGTTAGAACTTTCACAAACTTTGTTGAACAAGTATATTTGTTCATTGTACTTGGAGGTGTTTTTTTTAACCTTGTGAATGTTTTCTTTTTTTGTAAATGAAATGATAGCTTCATCCCTGATATTAGACCTAATGAATGATCTCCTCAGAAGCTTGCTTCCACCTTCTCACACAGACCACCAAATAGGTAGCAGCAAATATTAATATTTTTCACCCTTAAGTAACTTTTTTTTTCTGGAAATTCTCAGGTTGATGTTCTTAGCTGTGGCTATTTCCCTTTGCTTTCTCAGCACTTATTTTTCCTGAACTTAGTATGGCAAGCCTCTGCTCAAAATGTAGACAGTGTCCCAGGCTGTTTTCCTTCCCCTTTTCTTCTGACTCAGAGTAAGTAATGAAACGGAACCCTCTTGGCACATTTGAACATGAATAATTGAACATGAACATATTTTAAGCAGAAAATCACTGAGTAACAACTTTCATGTAGTTATAGGTTCTAGGTGGTCACTGCAAGTTAAGTGTATTTAAGACTCAACTTGAGCTAATGAAGAATTAACTTCTCACCTTAATAAACTAGGCAAATGTTGCACTAACTTGACCCTCCTTAGAATGTGTTGTTTCAGACTCTTCTGTGGAAACTTCTTTTTCTCTTGCAATAGGTTTTGTGAGTTTGATTAGGAGAAATTTCATAATTCTTAGTTGATATTTATTGAAAATCAACTTCCCAGTTGCAATGCTATGAATGATATAAATCTGGATCTGACACTTCACGGAGACAAATACGTATGCTGTGATAACTCTGTTACACAATAGACAAAAGTAATGGCTATGAAAGATTAGTTCATCCCCGAGCTTGACCTTTTTCTCACTTGTGCAATGTTTACTTGGCTAAGACTGTGTCTCCAAGTTGGCTGATGGAGTCTCTTCCCAGTGCCCTGTAGACAATAAAACATTTATTGTGTTGGCAATCTTCCATCTTCCGTTTCCCAGAGGCATCTGGGGCAGAGAGGAGACTTAAATATTGTAGTCTGTCTTATTTTAGCTAAAGAAAATTACCTGAGCTTCAAGCTAGCCCAGTTACTACCCAGTTTTATTCATGGGGAGAAATATTATGCTCTCAAATGTTTCATAATTACTCTGGTCTTGGTATGTGAAGGTTCATACCATTAATAGAATATAACATAGTTATAATTTTAATTCTCACTTACCACAATTGATTTTTCTTTATTTTTTAATAATTATAATACTGCAAACAACAAAGATTTTAGCGATAGAAATATTCTAGGATCATCCTTTATGACTAGGACTATGAACAAAAAATTTAAGGACAGTATGGAAAAGTCAATAATCAAGATAATAATTCCTAGTGAAATATTTATAAAATAAAAACAAATTTTATAGCAAACAAAATATCATAATGTTAAATAAAGATCAATGTGTCTGATTTTTCCTTTTGCCTTAAGTTACAACAGCACAGAACTGATACTTTCCTTCTCTTTCAGTGTCATTGACTAGCATTGAATAGGGCATTAAAATATCATTCAGTTAATGGCAACTAACAGGTACACATGTGATGATAAAGTTAAGCAATTTTGTCTACCTAGTTCTAAACTTGATTTTGTCTGACCGATAGAATTAGCTAATTGTTTTATTTTTTATTTTAATTTTATTGTCAAGGTGATGTATAGAGAGGTGACAATTACATAAGTAAGGTAGTGAGTACATTTCTTGTCAAAGCTGTTACCTCCCCCCCATTAAAGCTAGTTGCTTTAATAATGTGGAATTTACTGTGATTATTTTCAGTTCTCCATTTGCTATTTAATTTTTCATTTTATAATCTTCTTATATAGAGTTTGATTTACTGATTTCAGGAATTTCTTCCTGCCTTTTTTCTCTTCTTTCCCCATTTCTTTCATTCTTTCTTTTTGCAATAATGGGGTTTGAGCTTTGAGTCTTAGTCTAAGCCTGAACCATACTCTCCTCTCTGTACGTTCCACATTCCCCAAAGAAGAGTGTGAAGAATTCTCATAAAATGTAACTCAGATCCAGTAATTTCTTTTCTGTTCTGGAATTGTGTGTTTTGTGTTTGATATAGTTAGGGTTCAGTTTTTACCCATTAGTTCTAGAAGCTGAATTTCAAACAACAGAGAAGTGTTCATTTTCTAATCACCCTGCCCTAGACCATTACTGAACCTGGTTGTAGCACAGTCTTCTGGTTCATCCATCTTCTCTTCACTACCTGTCCTCCAATCTTTCCATGCCCATCTTTTCTTCCTTTGCACTCAATGATCCTCCATCAGTGTATTGATTTTTTCCAGAACTTTATTATAAATTATTTATGAATGCATTGTCTTCTTTCTATGCTAGAGGAACTTATCTTGTGCACACTAGTAGGTATTCAGTAAATATAAGAAATGCATGAATACTGATCACTGTAACAATCAGCTCACTAGAAGTTAAATAAAGGGTTGTACAACCTATCCTTTTCCCCTAAGAGTGGATTAAAACAAAGCATACAAACTCCAATGCTGATGCAGCTAACATTTATTGAAAAGGCTTTAAATGATCTCTACCAGCTATAACTAATCATTATCAAAGCTTCTCTTCTGTAACACTGAAGAAAAATGTATACTTTACTTTTTTCTACTATTAACTTTTCAATCAATAAAAGTTTTGGAAATGATAGCATTGTATGATGATAAATTTGCATAAGGATTTTATTAATTTCACATGAAACTTTTTATAGTTAGAGAATACATCCATCATCTCTCTATATATTTTTATAAATAGGGAATTAAAATATAAAGTATTCTTTTCACATACATATTTAAAACAGACTTGTAACTCATCTATTCAGAACCTTTGATTATACTTATAGGAAAAGGGTTGCAGAAAATTCTTAAATACAGTTTCTCTATTATAATATTAAGCTTTGTTAAGTAATACGGTGTTTGAAATTAAATAATTAAGAAATTGAAAGAAATCATATGCAAATGATGTAAACCATAATAACTTGAATATATAAATGAAGTAAATAACACCAAATGTGTAGTAAGGTGTGTTTGTGTGTGTGTGTGTGTGTGTGTGTGTGTGTCTAGAATGAAGACAATGTACTAAAAATGATACTTTGTAGTAGAGAACATCGCCACAGGCAGAAGTATTATCACACTAAAAACCAAGTATAGCAACTTGTTACTAAAGCTTTCAGAGTATTTACATTAAATCTTAGCAGGAGCAAAAATACCTCAATCATTGCATTTCACAGATAAGAATACAAAGTATGGGCCGGGTGCTCATGCCTGTAATCCTAGCTACTCAGGAGGCTGAGATCTGAGGATCACGGTTCAAAACCAGCCCGGGCAGGAAAGTCCATGAGACTCTTATCTCCATTAAACCATTAGAAAACCAGAAGTGGTGCTGTGGCTCAAGAAGTAGAGTGCTAGCCTCGAGCTGAAGAGCACAGGGACAGCGCCCAAGCCCAGAGTTCAAGCCCCATGACTGACCAAAAAAGAATACAGAATATGGTTCTGGAAGTTTTATTGGTAATGACTCTTGAAGAATCCTTTAAAGGAAGCTTTATATTTCTAAACTAGTTTCATTGATTCATTCTAAGTCCTACATCCACTGGCCTATGTGTAAATACAATAACGACTGTGCTTTTGTTGTAATTTTATGAAATGTCTGGTGTCCTCTTAGTGCCCTCTCCATTTAAATGGATTGTTAAGACATTTGTACAATATAGCTGTCACTTTAGGATCTATACACATTGTAGCTACGGGGCTTGTAGATGAGAAATTGAATTAAAATGTAATTAGGGTTTGTGATTATGTAATTGATCTTTCACTTCCTTATAGATTAGGCCACTAGATGAAATATTGAATTACTACTCGCCTTTCCTCACTTGAATAAATTCCACTCTTAGCATTTAGTTTGATTTATTCTTTTCATTCCCTCACCAGAATGTGCCTAGACTCTTCCTAAGTCAAGACTACATGATTACACTCTTGCTGTTAAAAAAAGATGATTGTCCAACTGGTAATGTGGCTTAAGTGGTAGTCAGTTTGCTTTAAAAGACTATTATAAGGTACATAACTTTTAGCTAAAAGAAAAATGTTCATATATATTTTCAAATATAATTCCCTGAATTCCAACACTACAACCTCAAGTTTTTTCTTATTGTAAGAATGTCCAGGGAGGGGGGAGGCTGGGAAGGGATGTGAAGGATAAATAAAGGAGGAGGCTGCAATGCTTGGTAAGAAATGTACGCATTATCCTGCCCATGTAACTGTAACTCCTCTGTACAGTATGTTCACAAATAAAATTAAATTAAATTAAAAAAAAAAGAATGTCCATGTCATAATAAGTCAAAGGTCATAAATGGGTGCGACAATTGATTACAAAGGACCACTCAGAAAAACCCTTATTCTTAATAGGTGGTAGCAGCCAATTCTTCCATTCTGTTTTCTCTCCCTCCTTCATTCCTTTCCCTTTCTTCTCTTTCTTTACTTCATTCTTTCCTTTGCATTTTACCCCAGAGAGTTACACTGTGAAGACACTTTCTATTTGCTATTTCAATACTAGCCTCATATCTGACCTCATCACAAAAATAACAGAAAGTTTTGGCCACCAGTGTTGCTCCCACAAAAGTCAAGGTGACAATCATTTTTCCTTGCACATAAACAAACCACAATATTCACCTTGCAACATTTTAAATGCTACATTTTAAATTTTGTCTTAAAATATCTATATACACTTTATTGTTCATCAAAAATGGAATTCCATCTAATAGAGAATTAGACCTAAATTTTTTCACATTGGAACAGGACAAAAGAGTAATACTTTTTGAATTAAGCTACTAATTCTTAAATTTAATCACCACATTTGACTTCTGCTTCATCCTGGGTTAATGATCCTCAAGAGGTCAAATAATAAAAAAATAACCCTATATAATCTCAGTTACATAAAATACTAAGTTTTTATAATCCTATAGTTCATAGCAATTGGAAGTTGTAAACTCATCCTCAAACACTGACAAATCTGCATACATGAATGAAAAACTGGGATAGTGTTGGGTAATTTGGTACATGAAAAGAATTCTGAAATATACGAAGCTGAGAACTCAGATTTCTTTCTTCCCATGCTTTCAGGTTACTATTGAAAACTGAGAACGACAATTAGTAAGATGGTTATTTATTTTTTTCTTTATAGAATTAGAACTGGGGATGATCATTACATTTTACCAAAACATGTCCATTAGCAATGACTGGGATTCTCCCAGTGAACTATTTATTTATTTAATTGTAAAGGTGATATACAGAGTGGTTACAGTTACATAATTTGGGTTATGAATACATTTCTTTTTGAACAATGTCACCTTTTACCTCATTTAATTTATTTTAGGAATGGATATTTTATACAAACATGCTGTGTCTCCAGGGGTTTCCTTAGTAACTACAGATATTATTATGAGGTGAAATGTATTCCACAATAACTGGAAATCAAGATATAATGAAAAATTAATTCTATAAACGCTAAGGGCACTTCTTAAAACATGTATTCAGCATCTGGTATATAATTAACATTTATTCCAAAATAGTTTCTGACTTACTTTTATATTTTATATGTAAGTCATATAGGAAAGAGCACTATTTGATTGACTGGAGTACGTGTTTTCTTTCCAGAATTTTATTGTGGTAAGTGCATTCAATGTCATGTCTATTCTCTTATTTTCACTTAAAAAGTTTTTGACCAAAGCATATTCCACATATTATACTTATTAATGGAGTTCCAAGTAATATTTTTAAGTATATGTATGTATGTAATTCAGTTTACATTAAATCCAGAAACAATTATATTTTTGGGTTAAAAACTTTCACAATTTTTTTAAGGAATACACTACATTTTTTGCTGTCTATAATCTCTCCACTGTGTGATAACACACCAGAACTTCTTCCTTCCATATAACTGTAGCTTACTTCCATGATCAAGTTCTGCCCATCTCTCCCTACTTCCACTGTCTCCAGCCCCTGCAATCAACGCTTCTGAGTGGAGTTATTTGGTCTTAATCGCACTTAAAAAATTAATCCTTCAAAACTCATGTACAAAAATTTTAAAGTTCTGAGAGATCTAATGTTGTAGTATTGCTTATTCCTGACTGATTAGGTTTGATTACTTTCTTGTCTTGT
The DNA here is from genome assembly GCF_019054845.1 of Dipodomys spectabilis. Lineage (NCBI taxonomy): Eukaryota > Metazoa > Chordata > Mammalia > Rodentia > Heteromyidae > Dipodomys > Dipodomys spectabilis. Next base: position 6,071,764 of record NW_024870678.1, on the reverse strand, counting down.
AGACTCTGCATATATGTATATCTACATTGCTTGAAATGTTGACAAAGGTAATTCTTCTATTTCTAAATTTTAAAATAGATGAAAAACATTTTCTTATCTAAGGCAAATTCTAGAATAAGGTTTACACAGTCTATTTATTTATTTGTATATTTATTTTTTTGTTTCACATTGAGCTACTCAGTTCTACCTTTTTCTTTTTCCTTTCTTTCTTTTTTTTTTTTTTTTTGCCAGTCCTGGAGCTTGAACTCAGAGCCTGGGCACTGTCCTTGAGCCTCTCTATGCTTAAGGCTAGCACTTTACCACTTGAGTTACAACACTATTTCTGGCTTTTTCTGTTTATGTAGTGCTGAGGAATTGAACCCAGGGCTTCATGCATGTGAAGCAATCACTCTACCACTAAGCCACATTCCCAGCCCCAGGCTACTCAGTTCTTTATTTTTTATTTTATTTTATTGTAAAGACGCTGTACAGAGCGTTACAGTTACATGAGTAAGGTAATGAGTACATTTCTTGTTGAGCATTGTTACCCCCTCCTTTGTTTTTCTCCTATACACATGAATTTACTGTTGAGGCTTCTTTGAAAGTTATCCTTTGCAAGTTTATGAAATCCCAGATCCGTTTACATTTAAATACAATATTATAAAATACAACTAAGCTGACTATTAAATTAAGTTGCCTATTAGTCATATTCAAAGCCAAAAATAAACTTATGAAAAAGACTAAGGAACAGAAAACAAAAAGAGCAATAAATGAGGGAAAAAAGACAAAAAAACAAATAACCCTTCCCCCCAAAATCTCTTGTTTCCATTTCATGGAGTTCATTTCAATAAATATTATTTTGCATGTTCATATGCACATAGCCATTGACCTTTAATGATGTCCTAAGAATGAACTCCTTTGGTCTCACTATGTGAATGTCCAGAGTCTTGTATAATTTATCATGTCCTAGTTTATTTTTGTTTCTTTTACCATTCAGTGTGCTTAATTGTAGATTTATAAGCACATTCTAGTTACCACAAATGAGGGACACCATGCAGCCTATGTTTTTTTGGATCTGGCTTACTTGGTTTAATATAATTTTTCCAAGTCTTTCCATTTCTTTATGAATGTACAATATCATTCTTTCTGATGGATGATCACAATTCTGTTTTGTATATGTACCACATTGTCTTGATCCATTAATTCACTGAGGGGCATCTTGATTATATATCTTGGCTATGGTAAACAATTCTGCAGTGAAAATATTTGTACTGGTGTTTTTAATGTGGCCTTGTTTGCGGTCTTAGGATAAATGCCCTGGAGTGGAATTGCTGGGTAATAAGGAAGTTCTTTCGTATTTTGGGGAACATCTTTGCTGCCTTCCAGAGTGGTTGAACAGGTTCACATTCCCACCAACAGAGTTCTCTTTGGTCACATCCTCACCAGCATTTGTTATTGTTGGTTTTCTTGCTAATAGCCATTTGATTTGGGTGAGGTGGAATCTCAAAGTTGTTTTGGTTTTTGCATTTCTTTTATGGCCAGAGATGTTGAACATTTCTTCTTCTTTCTATTGGTCATTTTTACTTCTTCTTCCAAGGAGGAGTCTCTCTTTAATCTTTAGCCCATTTATTAATCAGGTTGTTGTTTCATTGAGTATTTATTTGAGGAGATTTGATCTGTTTTTTTGTGGAGGTTAAGGGGAAGCATAGACATGGTGAGAGAAAGGGTGAAAAAATTCAGCAGTGATACTCAGTAAACACTATGTAGAAAATAACCTATAAAACTTGTAGAGGGGGCATAGGGGGGAAAATGGAGAAAGTCAGGGAAAGGGTGACACTGTTCAAAAAGAAAAAAAGAAATATATGCATTACCCGACTTATGTAACAGTAACACCTCTGTATATCACCTTTATAATAACAATAAACAAACCATAACCTTCAGAGGACACAGCAAGCTATCTAAGTGTTGAAATCAAAGCACATATTCAATGCCTCCTTTTTTGTCTTTACTTTTATAGATTCTGTCTAAACTCTCAGACTCTGTATTCCAACCTCAGTAGGGCTAAGATAGATTCATATTTCTCTTATTGCCATAAGCATCTCTCAATCTGCAAGGTAGTTCCCTTCTGCATCTGCTTCTATAATCTTGTTCTAGGGTATGTCTTCCTACCATCTGACCAACAACAGTACCTTGATAGACTCTGTTCTATGTAAAATGTATGGTTTAATCCTTTTTCCATTCTCAGCTTAGTCTTGAAGGGATTTCTTTAAAACAACCTACAATTCCTTCAAAATGGCACAATTCTTTTTCAAAAAGATATGGATTACATTGAATAATGTCTGCCAAACTGATCTGTCTTCCACAGTTATTGGTTAGTGTAGGAAGAAGTATATGGAGAGTGACTGTTAACAAGTATTAGCAAGTTTCAAGGAGAATCTCATGTAAGAGGATGATTTCAAGGAAGCCTGTACACACCTGCAGTCCTAGATATTTGAGGAACAGAGATCAGACTCAGTTCAAGACCTACCAATGTAAAAACTCAATCTATAAAAACTTGGACATGGTGGCACATGTCTTTCAGCCTAAATACACAGGAGCCATAAACAGTAGGACCATGTCCAGACTTGCACTATTATAGTCTCAGGGTGGCTTGGACATAAATGAAAGACTCTCTAAGAAAAACAACAAAAGTAAAATAGACTGAGTGTGGCTCAAATGGAGTACATGCAAGGACCTGAGTTCAAACCCCAGTACCCCAAAATAAGTGTAATTTTATGCCATGTGAAATATAACTCAATTACATTGTATAATACTAAGGCTTAAAATCAAGGCATGTGCTTGCTCAGTTTATTTGGGTAGCACTCTACCTCATGAGCCATACCTCCAGCCTGGGTGCTCAGCTGATTATTTTGGAGATGGATTCTAGTGCATTGTTTTGTCTGGATCTCAGCCTCCTGAATTAGTAGAATTATAGATGTGAATCACAAGTAAGAATTTGTTTAAAAAACCTAAAACTAAAAAAGCATGTGAGTTTAATTTTTAAGGTGACTTTTTAAATTGTGTTCTCAAACACTAATATTTTATTTAAACAGGTATAAATACATTCAAAATATCATCATTTTGTGTAATTGTTCTAAGATTTTTCACATGACATTTTAAACCCTTTGGTGGTTGTTGTTGTTGTTGGTTGTGGGGCTTGAAGTCAGGACCTGTAACTGTCCGTGAGCCTCTTTGTGCTCAAGGCTACCACTCTACCACTTAAGCCATAGCACCACTTTCGGTTTTGAGTAGTTAATTGGAAATAGAGTCTAACCAGGACTTTTCAGGCTGACTTTGGACCACAGTAATCCTCAGTTTTCAGTCTCATAAGTAGCTAGGATTACAGGCAGGAGCCACTGGCTGTCTTTAATCTTTTTTTTTTTTTTTTAATACTAAGCTTACAGATCCATTGTGTATGTCATTCTTAAGAACTATCTTATTCAGGTTATTTATACCTTGGATATTTAATAGCCACATATTACAGAGGTACCCTATGGCACAAGAGACAGTCAAATGTGGAAAAAATCAAAGATTTGTAACAATTATTTTTGGGCACTTTGTAAAAACACTTGCAATATTTTGTTTTGTTTTTACTAATGAATTGAGTGAATAATTTTTTTTAAATTTCAACAATACCCTAGTGGTATTTTGTAAAATTATAACAACATTTAAAAATAGTAGGAAAGCCAGGCGCTGGTGGCTCATACCTGTAACCCTAGCTACTCAGGAGGCTGAGATCTGAGGATCACAGTTCTAAGCCAGCCCAAGCAGGAAAGTCTTGTGGGACTCTTATCTCCAATAAACCACCAGAGAACTGGAAGTGGTGCTGTGAGTCAAGTGGTAGAGCTCTTGCCTTGAGCTGAAGAGTTGAGGGACAGAGGCCAGGCCCAGAGTTCAAGCCCCATGACTGACAAAAAAAATAAAAGTAGGAATAAAATGAAGGAGGACGTAATAATGTGCGACAAGAAATGTACTCACTACCTTACTCATGTAACTGCAACCCCTCTGTACAGAATCTTTACAATAAAATTAAATTAACAAACAAAAATATAGCCACAAAGATAATGCTTTAATAGCCAATAAAATTTTATATCAATTGAAAGAAAAATTTGCAAGAACTTCTGATTCAAAAAAAGAGAAACATTTGACTAAATAAACCCATGTGACATTTGAGGAGAGGGGTTAATATGGATATACTAGATGTATATGCTAGAAAAATTGTAATGTGATGTTAAAAAAAATGATAGAAAATTAACATAAAATCACAGTCATCCTGAGAGAATTTGTTTCATTAGCTCTAGTGGATGGAGTCCAAACAAAGTTTATGAATAGATTAGATTAATCCTTAGATATTGTCAAGCCAAAATCCTCAAATTTCATTAGTGTACTCCTGGTTCGGTAATACTCAGCTTCTAATGAAAGAAAATGCAATTAATTTCTCTTTGCAAAAAAGTATCTTCCATTTGGTCTCTCTGTACACTCAGAGATTAAAAAAGATCAGTAAATATAAATTTACACTGAAAAAAATCAAAAGTCAAACTAACAATAAATACCATCATTGCATGACATCTTCAAAGAACTAATTTGAGCCCCTTGGATTCAAGCTATTGGAAACATTATGTATGCAATATTGTAAAGACTAAGGAAAGAACAGATACATTCTACAAATTGGGATAAGAAACTATCCAAGACACTAAGATAAATGTGAAAGAGAAAGATTGAAATTTTTAATGAAAATTTAATTATCATTTTTGAAAGTTCAATGGAAATTTCACACAGCAAAGACAATGATCAGAAAGATATAGCTGAAGAAATGATCCTATCTGTAATGGAGAAACAGAGCAGTGGAATTATGAAATAATTAAGAGATAACAATGAACGTTATTTTATATTATATAAAAGTCTAGAATGTAATTGTTCAGAATTCTTGTAGAGACTGGTTTATTAGGATAGAGATTATTTGAAGAACTAGAATGGAGGAAATTTGATATTTAATATGCAGAAGAAGAAAGCCTAATTTAAACCAAGAAAGATAAAAAAAGAAAGTCATCTCTAGACGTAGTGATTTTGAAATATTAAAATTGGTCTAGAAGGAAAAAAAAGATTTTCTACAAAGGAAAAAAATAGACTGGCAGCTAACACCAGTAACAATAGCAGCCAGGAAATATTGGTAGATTGGTAGACATGTATGATGAATGAAATAGAAAATTGCTTTTATGATATACTCGACTCAATCTGTATGTATTTCTTTTCTTAACATATGTTTTACATAAGAGCCTACATATAATTATACCCCAATAACAAAGGCCACACCTATAATGACTTTGTTGTACCATTGTATACTGAATGACCCATGAGTTTCTTAGGGGAATATCTGACTCCAGAATTGATTTTACTTATCAACAGTCCACCAGCTATTTAACTCCTCCTCACTTGAAGATTCGTGGGCCTCTATCCAAGGAATCACTTTTCTTCGTATATTAAACATTCTTGACTAAATTCCCTTAACAGACCTCCCAGCAAGATGCCTTTCAAAGTGTGCTTTCTATTTTTTTTTTCAGTCGTGGGGCTTGAACTCTGGGCCTGCATGCTATCCCTCAGCTCTTCAGCTCAAGACTAACACCCTACCACTTGAGCCACAGTGCCACTTCTGGCTTTTACTGCTTATGTGGTGCTGAGGAATCAAACCCAGGGCCTCACGCATGCAAGGCAAGCACTCTACCACTGAGCCACCTTCCCAGCCCATGCCTTCCAAATATAAAGTTCTCCTGGGTATGTAACACTAACTGTTATATCTCCATATACTTAAATGCATTCGCTTTCTAATTGACCACAATCTGAATTCTGAACTAAATTCTGAAACATTATAATGGAACTTCTTTTTAGCCAAATCCACTAAGCTATATTTTCATTTCTGTCCAACATGTCATGGTTTGTCCGGTAGCAACGGAAACTCTCTGACTTTTGTGGGCATCAGAATAGTTTGTTTTTGTCCTCATTTCAGGTAGCTCTTCTGTTTCTTTTTTGTGTGTGTGTGAAAATAATGTACAGAGGAGTTACAATTACATGGGCAAGATAATGAGTACATTTCTTATCAAGCATTGTAGCCTCCTCCTTTGTTTACCCTTCCCATCCCTTCCCAGCCTCCCTGCACCTCTCCACCCAATCCTCCCCACCCCCCCACCAAAGTTGTAAAGTTCATTTTCAACATAACATCTTGTACTTCTCATTGTTGCAATGGGTCCTCCTATATCCTTATTTAAACGACTTGCTTTTCCCCTTCCCCTCCACAAATTATACCGACTTCAAATACAGTGAAAGCAGGGGTTATACTGTGGGGGAAGGACATACAAAGCAACAAAGAAATAATCTTATAAATGCTTTAGAAACAAATGCATGAAAGAAAAAAACATTTAAATACATATCTTAGGGTTCATTTTCCTAACATCACCTTATCTGACCTTTTCTGCTTGACTCAGACATATACTAGATATTGCAAATAAGGGAAACCATGGGACCTATGTTTCTTTGGGCTTGGCTTACTTCACTTAATATAATTTTTTCCAAGTTTTTCCATTTCCTCACAAATGGGGCAATGTCATTCTTTCTGATGGAGGCATAGAATTCCATTGTGTATATATACCACATTTTCTTGATCCATTCATCTACTGAGGGCCATCTGGGTTGTTTCCATATCTTAGCTGGTAAATAATGCTGCAATAAACATAGTTGTGCTGGTAACTTTAGTGTGGTCTTATTTGTAAGCATTTGGGTAAATGCCCAAAAGTGGGATTGCTGGGTCAGAAGTGAAGGACCTCTATGATGAAAACTTTAAAATCTTGAAAAAGGAAATCAAAACAGAACTTAGAAAATGGCAAAAACTCCCATGCTCCTGGATTGGAAAGATTAACATGGTAAAAATGGCAATACTTCCCAAGGCTATCTACAAATTCAATGCGATATCTATCAAAATTCCAACCTCATTCTTCAAGGAAATAGAAGAGGCAAACCAAAACTTCATATGGAACAATAAAAGACCCCGAATAGCAAAAACGCTCCTCAACGGAAAGAACACTGCTGGAGGAATATCAATACCAGATTTCAAACTCTACTATAAAGCCATAGTAATCAAAACAGCTTGGTACTGGCACAAGAACAGACCTCAGGACCAATGGAATAGAATTGAAAACCCAGAAAGAACTTACAGACCTATAGCCATCTAATCTTCGATAAGGGAGCTAAAAAAATAGAATGGAAGAAAGACAGCCTCTTCAGTAAATAGTGCTGGCAAAAATGGTTAACTACTTGTAGAAAACTAAAGCTAGATCCTTATATATGACTCTGTACCAGAATCAACTCTAAATGGATCAAAGACCTCGAAGTCAAAGCAGACACTCTGAAAACATTACAGGATGGAGTAGGAGAAACCCTAGGTCTCCTTGGCGCAGGCCAAAATTTTCTGAATAGAGACCCGGAAACACAACAAATCAAAGAAAGGTTGGACAAATGGGATTGCATAAAGTTGCAGAGCTTCTGCACGGCAAAGGACATAGCTAGCAAGATCAATAGAAAGCCCACAGATTGGGAGAAGATCTTCACTAGCCATACAACAGACAAGGGTCTCATATCTAAAATATACTTGGAACTCAAAAAATTAAATCCCCCAACAACAAATCCTCAAAGAACCAACTGCCCAATAAATAAGCGGGCAAATGACTTAAAGAGAAACTTCTCTGAAGAAGAAAGAAGGATGGCCAATAGACACATGAAAAAATGCTCAACCTCCTTAGCCATAAAAGAAATGCAAATCAAAACAACATTGAGATACCACCTCATCCCAGTTAGAATGGCAAAAATCAAGAACTCTAATAACAACAGATGCTGGAGGGGATGTGGACAGAAGGGAACCTTACTTCATTGTTGGTGGGAGTGTAAACTTGTTCAACCACTTTGGAAAGTAGTATGGAGGTTCCTCAAAAGACTCCACATAGAGCTCTTCTGTTTCTTGGCTCTCTGTTTTATACCCCTTATTTGCTTGTCATTCTTTTCTTCTGTTTGTTTTAATTCAGCTATTTTCTTTAATTCAGCTGCTCGAATTTCTCATTGATTAACCTTAGAATTAAAGAATTAGAAGAAACTGCAACTTTGATTGTGAGCCATAATTTTGTATTTTTATTTGCATAGATGAGTACTGCTGAGAGACTGCTCAGTTTTTGAACTGTTAAATTTATGGATTATTTAGATATCAGTCACTTAGTAGGTCAAGCATTCATTGGAAACTCAACAGAGCCTTATTAAGTAGTTGCTTAATTATATTTCCCATTTTTTCAGAGGAGGAAACTGAAACTGAGGAAATGTAGGAGCTTAAAACAGTTACACAAGTTTTAAGATTTGAACTTCGGTGAGATGGCTGTACTTCCTCTGTATATACTTTGGTTGAAAAGCATATTCAGATAGTATTCAGATAACATGTTCCAGCTGTAGGTGTTCAGAAGGATTGGTGCTCATACTTGAGCATATTGATCCCTGTGTGGTATAGGAAACAGACCAGGGCCAGCAAATTAAAATGCTCCAGTAAATACATACTTCCTAAAGAGACCAATCTCTACTGCTAACACCATCTTGTTTAAATAGAGATGTTGAAAACATTTAACACATTCTGCCATCTTTCTAGTATCTATCATCTATTGATCTAACTCAAACACTATAAAGATAACAAAAGACTCAGAAACTACAAAGACAATAGAAACCCTCTCTAAAAAGAATGTGTAAAACCTTCACAAATTTCCAACTTATTAGTCCATATAAATATTTATTCAAACGTAAAGAGTACAGATATATACACATTTAATTAAAATGTTTGTAAGGTCTACAAGACCCTGGTCAAACTGTAGCCTTCTCCTTCCCAATTTTCCTCTGCCTGCTTTTCCTGAACTTTCCAGGTCTCTCTTCTTTCTAGCTGCTGAGCATACCAGCCACTTTGCTTCCAGGCTTATGGTGCATTTGTTTCTTTCTTAAAGGTGTGCTACTTGAAATGATCAAGTCTTCCTTTCACTGGTCATGGAGATTTTTAATGTAATGTTATTTTGGTAAGATTTTTATTGGTTGTCTATCGTAAAATTCAAAATCACAAATCTTGCCTTTATAACATTTCACCTTTTTTGTTACTTATCTCTTAAGAACTTTCTTTTTATCTTCTGTACACATACAGATTAACATCTTTTCTTTTTCATTTAAATTCATGTATGTACAATCACACACATATCTCCACGCCCAGCGGCGTCCCTGCCAATGTTTTATTGATCTAGGCTCACATCTGTCATCTCTCTTCACAGGAGTCAGTTTAGGAAAGTATTTTGAGAATGTAAATCTGCATTCAAAATCTTCATTTCTTTTTACCTTCCCTCTCACGACAGACAGTTGGGGATTTCTGTTTTTCTTGTTCCTTAAGCAGTCACTGGAACTTAGTGGGAATGCTTAGTGAGACACAGATAACATAGATGATAGAATTGCTGGAGCATTCAAAGGTAGATTTGAACAGGTAGATTTGGGGTTCATTTGTTTTATTTTCATCATTTTATATGGTTTTTATTGAAAAAATACTGTACAGAGGGGTTACAGTTACATGAGCAAGGTAATGAGTACATTTCCTATCAAGCAGTTACCTCCTCCTTTGTTTTTTCCTACCATTCCTTGCCTCCCACCTCCACAACTACATTCCTCTCATTACCCCCCCCCCACCTAAATTGTAAAGTTCCCTTGTCTTGTGCATGTCATTGTTACAATGAGTCAATCTGTATCCATATTTAAAATTTTTGTTTTTTTCCCTTTCCCACCCCAAATTAGAAAAGTATATATACAAGATGCAGGGCACCAACATCAAATACAGTGAAAACAGGGGTTATACAGGGTGGGAGGAACATAGCAAGAAACAAAAAATAACATGGTGCATTATAAATACCTAAGAAACAATAGCAAGAAAGAAAAAACCACTTGTGTCCCTATCTTGGAGTTTATTTTGCTTAACATCATCTTATCTGGTCATATGTACATAGCTTTTGACCTTTTCTCCTTGTCACCGACATATACTAGTTATTGCAAATAAGGGAAATCTGGCTTACTTCACTTAATATAATTTTTTCCAAGCCTTTCCATTTCCTAACAAATGGGGCAATGTCATTCTTTCTGATGGAGTCATAGAATTCCATTGTGTGTGTGTGTGTGTGTGTGTGTGTGTATATATGTGTGTGTGTGTGTGTGTATGTGTGTGTGTGTATACATATACGTATATATACATATACATGTATATGTATATATACGTATATGTATGTATATGTGTATATGTGTAAATATACATACATATATATATGTATACATATACACACATATAGGTTTTATATATATATATATATATATATATATATACCACATTTTCGTGGTCCATTTATCTACTGAGGGGCATATGGGTTGGTACCATATCTTAGCTATTGTAAATAATGCTGCAATAAACATAGTTGTGCTGGTAGCTTTAGTATGGCTTTGTTTGTGATCATTTGGGTAAATGTCCAGAAAGAGGATTGCTGTGTCATAGGGGAGCTTTATGTGGAGTCTTTTGAGGAACCTCCATACTGCTTTCCAAAGTGGTTGAACAAGTTTACATTCCCTCCAACAATGCAGTAGGGTTCCCTTCTAGCCACATCCCTTCCAGCATCTTTTGTTGTTAGAGTTCTTGACTATAGACATTATAACTGGGATGAGGTGGAATCTCAATGTTGTTTTGGTTTGCATTTCTTTTATGGCTAGAGAGGTTGAGCATTTCTTCATAGGTCTATTGGCCATTCTTATTTCCTCTTCAGAGACGTTTCTCTGTAAATTTTTAACTCACTTATTTATCTATCGGGCAGTTGTTTCTTTGAGGATTTGTTGTTTTTGAGTTCCAGGTATATTTTAGATATGAGACCCTTGTCCGTTGTATGGCTAGTGAAGATCTTCTCACAATCCGTGGGCTTTCTATTGATCTTGGTAGCTATGTCCTTTGCCATGGAGAAGCTCTGCAGCTTCATGCAATCCCATGTGTCCAACCTTTCTTTGATTTGTTCTGTTTCTGGGTCTCCATTAAGAAAATTTCGGTCTGTGCCAAGGAGACCTAGGGTTTCTCCTATTCTATCTTGTAATGTTTTCAGGGTTTCTGCTTTGACTCCGAGGTCTTGGATCCATTTAGAGTTGAATCTGGTGCAGGGTGATATATCTGGATCTAGCTTTAGTTTTCTACAGATGATTAAACAATTTTGCCATCACCATTTACTGAAGAGGCTGTCTTTCTACAATTCTATTCTTTTAGCTCCTTTATCGAAAGATTAGGTAGATATAAGTCTGTGGGTTCATTTCTGGGTTTTCGATTCTATTCCATTGGTCCTCAGGTCTGTTCTTGTGCCAGTTCCAAGTTGTGTTGATTACTATGGCTTTGTAATAGAGTTTGAAATTTGGTATTGACATTCCTCTAGCACTATTATTTCTGTTAAGGATCGTTTTTGCTATTCAGAGTCTTTTATTGTCCCATATGAATTTTTGGATTGCTGCTTCTATTTAATTGAAGAATGAGGTGGAAATATTGATAGGTATCACACTGAATTTGTAGATAGCCTTGGGAAGTATTGCCGTTTTCACGATGTTGACCCTTCTGATCCAAGAGCATGGGAGGTTTTTCCACATCCTAAGTTCTGCTTTGATTTCCTTTTTCAGGTTTTTTAAAGTTTTCATTGTAGAGGCTCTTCACTTCTTTAATTAATTTATTCCAAGGTATTTTGTTTTTTTCTGGTGCTATCACAAAAGGAGTTGCTTTCCTGATTTCAGTGGCACTCGTCTCATTGTTGGCATACAGAAAATCCACTGATTTTTGAGAGTTAATTTTATACCCTACTACTTTGCCAAAGTTTCAAATCAGCTTGAGTAATTTAGGAGTGGAGTCTATGGGATTCTTTAAATACAAGATCATGTCATCTACAAAGAGGGAGAGTTTTACTTCATCTTTCCCTATTTGGATCCCCTTTATTGTTGCATCTTGTCTTATTGCTGTTGCTAGGCATTCTTATACTAAATTGAAGAGAAGTGGAGAGAGTGGACATCCCTGTCTCATTCCTGAGTTAAGAGGAAATGGCCTAGTTTTTCACCATTAAGTGTAATGCTAGATGTAGGTCTGTCATATACAGCCTTTATGTATTGAGGAATTTCCCATGGATTCCTAGTTTTTCCAAACCTTTATCATAAAGGGGTGTTGGATCTTGTCAAATGCTTTTTCTGCATCTATTGAGATGGCCATGTGGTTCTTATCCTTGCTCGTTGATGTGATAAATTATATTAATTGATTTGCATACATTGAACCAGCTTTGCATACATTGAACCAGCTTTGCATCCCTGAAATGAATCATGTTTGATCATAGTGTGTGTGTGTTTTTTTAATAAATTGTTGAAGTCGATTGGCCAGAATTTTGTTGAGAAATTTTGCATCGATGTTCATCAAAGAAATGGGTCTATAGTTCTCTTTCTTTGATGACTCCCTGCCTGGTTTTGATATGAGGGTTACAGTGCTATTCTTTCTGATAGAGGCATAGAATTCCATTATATATACAAATACCACAGTTTCTTGATCTATTCATCTACTGAGGGCATCTGGGTTGATTGAGATTCCACCTTACCCCAGTTAGAATGGCTATAATCAGGAAATCTAATAACAACAGATGCTGGAGGAGATGTGGCCCAAAGGGTATCCTACTGCATTGTTGGTGGGAGTGTAAACTTGTTCAAACACTCTTTGAATGCAGTATGGAAATTCCTCAAAAGACGCCACATAGAGCTTCCCTACCCAGAAATCCCACTTTTGGGCATTTACCCAAACTATCACAAACAAGGTCATACTAAAGCTACCAGCACAACCTATGTTTATCACAGCATTGGTTGCTATTTCTAACAATATTATTTCAAAATTGATATCTAAAAATAACAAGAGAAGATATCCAGAGATATTATGTGAAGAATAGAAATTATTGACTGTTCTGTTGTAAGTTAAGATATAAACCACCAATTATTGAAAGAATGAGGTTTACGAAAACTTTATTATCACTTAATTTTATGCATAAATGGGATTTTGGTATTTTCTTCTTGAGTTTTATGGACTATTTGAAATATTGCCTTCCAAATTTATTATCTTTTCTCTAACATTTGGAGGGTTTCCTTTTTCTTGTAGGGAAATACATTCCATCTGGAATTTATTTTAACATTAACTACAAAGAGAAGATATATGATGATTTTTTTCCTCCAAAAATCTTGCCAATTTTTCTGATACCACTTATCAGTTCCTATATTGAATTATGTGCTTCCTTTGTATATGTAAATTTCATATGTATGTGATTGCATCCACATATAGCTACATTCTTCTACATTGCCTCTTTAACCAGAAGAATCAAATTTAAAATTTTTAATTCATTTACTTTTTGTGTAATTCTTATATAAATACATATAGACACATACACTCACACATATATATAATTTTTTATTTAATATAGTTCATAATGTTTAAAATATATTTGTTTCTTTGGTTAATTTTCTCTTGATAAAGTTTTTGACTATTCTAAATTAGTAAATTTAAGATATTCTTTTTATTAGGCCACAGGAAATACTCTACTCTGATATTGATATGGAACTGACATAAATCTGAGAATAAGATTAGTAGTTGATATCTTTCCAATATTAATATTTCCCTCTATAATATGTCTTTCTGCTTAGGAAACTTTGTTTTTGTGTCTCTCAGAAAGGAATTTTGGCTCTAATTTTAGGTTCTATACATGGCTTATTAAATTTATTTTTAGAGCATAGGAATTTGCAGCATTTTGTTTCAAATGTATCTTCCAGTTACTCATTGTAGGAACAGTTTATGAACCCCAAGATAGGGACATATATATCTTTTTTCTTTCTTTCTATTGTTTCTAATGTATTTATAATGTACCATGTGATTTTTTTGTTGTTTTGTATGTTCCTCCCCCATGATATAACCCCTGTTTTCATTGTATTTGATGTCGGTACTCTGTATCTTGTATCTACACTTCTCTAATTCGAGGAGGGGAAGGGAAAAAACAAAATGCTTAAATGAGGATTCAGGTTGATCCATTGTAACAATGAGATGTATAAAAACACTATGTTGAAAATGAACTTTACAACTTCGGCAGCGAGGGGGTTGGGGTAGTTGTGGAGGTGGGAGGGAGAGGAGGGATGGTAGCGGGAAAACAAAGGAGGAGACAACAATGCTCAATAGGAAATGTACTCATTACCTTGTTCATGTAACTGTAACCCCTCTGTACAGCAATCTTACAACAAAAAACATACAAAAATATTTGATCTTAAAGTTACAAAAATGCTTTAATAATTCACTTTTTAATTTCCATTATGTATTTTACAAATTACTGCTTCATCCTTTAAGGTAATGATCAAAGGTTCAACAAAGAATATTTTAGATGATAATATGATTTATTCCTGAAGTTAAAAAGTAATTTTTCTGTTAGCAAGTAACAGAGATACTTTTTATATCACATAAAAGACTTAAAATTCTGATTAATTTTGTTATTTTTAAAGATTAAAATAGGAGTTTAGATGTTTTGTACTAACTTTTCTGTAATTGATTAATATAGCATTTGTTTGCCCTGACTTTCTGTTCTGTATCTTATACTTCTTAATTATGATGAATCTTCACATTTTACTTAGATATGGTAGTTATAATAATCCATCAATTAAACACATTTAGCTTGATATTCAATTCATTATATATTTATTCATATATTAATATTTCACATACTGGGGCTGGGGATATATTTCAAGCAGTAGACTGTTTGAATGGTACTAAGTATAATCTTAGGTTTCATTTCTAGTACAGAAAATAAATTGGTCATACATATACTAGATATTGCAAATAAGGGAAACCATGGGACCTATGTTTCTGTGGGCCTGGCTTACTTCACTTAATATAATTTTTTCCAAGTTTTTCCATTTCCTAACAAATGGGGCAATGTCATTCTTTCTGATGGAGGCATAGAATTCCATTGTGTATATATACCACATTTTCTTGATCCTTTCATCTACTGAGGGGCATCTGGGCTGGTTCCATATCTTAGCTATGGTAAATAATGCTGCAATAAACATAGTTGTGCTGGTAGCTTTAGTGTGGTCTTGTTTGCAAACATTTGGGTAAAATCTAGTATATGTGTGAGTCAAGCGGAAAAGGTCAGATAATGTGATGTTAGGAAAATGAATCCTTAGATATGTATTTTAATGTTTTTTTCCTTTCATGCATTTGTTTCTAACGCATTTATAAGATTATCTCTTTGTAGCTTTGTATGTCCCTCCCCCACAGTATAACCCATGCTTTCACTATATTTGATGTCAGTATAACTTGTAGAGGAGATGGGGAAAAACAAGTCCTTTAAGGATACAGGTGGACCTGTTGCAACAATGAGAAGTACAAGTTGTTACAATGTTACAATGTTACAAGCGTTACAATGTTGGTGGGGTGGGGGGTGAAAGCCGGGAGGATTGGGTGGGGGGATGAGGGGGGAGGCTGGGAAGGGAGGTGAAGGGTAAACAAAGGAGGAGGCTGCAATGCTTGATAAGAAATGTATGCATTAACCTGCCCATGTAATTGTAACCCCTCTGTACAGTGTGTTCACAAAAATAAAAAAATAAATAAATTAAAAAAAATAAAAAAATTGTTCAATAGTATTATTACATGATAACCTGCAAAAGTTATGCTAATTTTATATTATAATTAGAGACAATTTTGCCCCTACAAATACTAGATAGTGGCCCATATTATTTAAACTTGAGAATAAAACTTCACATGAAATGATTTACTATCGCTTCTCATTGAATACCCATTAAGTATCAGATATTAATCAAACATTTTTACTATTGTACAGTATTGCAGTTTAGATGCTATGATTTCCAGTTATATATTCCAGTTTCATGTGTCTCATATTTAATAACAACAAAAGCTTCAAAAATTCATTTAGAATCCTGGCTATGATCTGTCATGTCCATGGGCCATTAGAGAAATAACGTCTTCATTTATTTACCTTAGTGCATATATCCAATGGCTTAAAAAAGAATGCTTAAAACTTGTGAACACCCCAAAAACAGCCAGAAATGCCAATGGTTCAAAAGTCATACTTGGGCATTAAAACCCATGAAAAGAAGTAGAAATAATTTGAGTGTATGTTACGCATTTGTAAATTTTTAAAGATATAGTTGTGTGTCTACCTATAGGGAAAGAACAGCTGCTCAGCTCTGGTTTTACTTTGTCTATTATACTACTGTGTTTAGTGATTTCATGCACACTTCTGATTACTATTCAATAAGGAAGGGCTCTAGTAAAAAGGTATGATGAAGTATCTCAGGAACAACAAAACAGTTTGTAGTCTGAATATGCGTTTATTATTATTTTCTGGGAAAAGTGCCAAGAGACATGTTTTGCTTTATGAATTTGGAGAAAGTGATTGTGTTGTGTATGTGTGTGTACTGATCTATATTAACAAACAAAACTAAAACGTGTTTTAATATAACAAAGAGCAGAAAATATAATCTTTATTTGATTTTCAGGATATACAAAGAAATATCTCTAGTAGAATTATTACACAATAGATAAAACTTAAACTTTTATATGAAGGGACTACTGAAAAAAGATACATATTTATTCTTGTATTTGTTTCCCACATCAAGAATGTGATCTTTTTAAGGAGCATATAGTTTCAGAAGAAAGGGTGTGTGTGTGTGTGTGTGTGTGTGTGTGTGTGTGTGTGTGTGTGTGTGTGTGTGTGTGTGTGTGTGTGTGTTTAAATAATGTTCCTTCACCTAAGAATTCACCTAGGTTTTCATTTGAAATAATTTGTTAATATTATTGTATTTGTTTTCTATATTTTACAGCAAATGACTTCCAAACATAATGGTTTAAAACTAATTATTTCAAAACATCAAAATAAATGTTCAACAATTTATTTCCTCCATATTTATGATATGAGCATTATCATTTTTAAAACATTGATACATATGTTTCCATGTGTGCACATTCATGTAAGTATAATATATACTTTTGTTCAAAATCTTCCATCAAATGAGATAATAAACACCTAGCATTTAAATCAGCTTAAAAATCAACTTAGAATTTATAGATGGAAGGAAGGAGAGCAAACAATTTGCCTTCCAGAGGTTAAAATCAACAAGTGCTTTTATTTATTTATCTGTCAGTGATTAAGGATTGACTGCATCTTCTTTATCAACAATTGTTTTTTCTTGCTGATACCATTTTACTTCAATGAGGAATTATGTAGAAATTATGTGGGTTTCTCTTTAAAAATCACCTTATTTATTGATGGAATGCCATCTGAGTAGAACAAAACACTTTAAATTAAAATGCTAGGTGATGATGCCAAAGTGCTAAGTCCATCATGAAAATTACAATTATTTACAATATGTGTAAAGAAGGGCAGTATTGTGCCTTAGAATAATGGAGACTAGAAAGTAATCCTGGTTTCTGGAAAGGTGAATGATTCGCTGTGCAATGAACTGAGTACAGTGGGTTGAGTATTTACTAATATCATGGTTATGAAGTTAAGTTAAAGCTAGTATTGATTATCCTATTATAATCACACAACTCATTCACGTTTCTTTTATTATATTTTACAAATATTAAACTTAATAGTAATTGAAGAATGATTATTTGTCAAAAGGAACGTACCTTTTAGGACTAACTGTGTAAGTATCTCCCTGTATGACAATAGTAGCTATATCTCATCATTTAATTAATGCACTGCCATACATAGTACAATGGTTTTATTTTTGTGAAGTGAGCTTCTTTTTGGTGTTCCTACCTATATTTGTGTTTGTTAATAATTTATAGACTATTGTCCCTTTCTTTGCTATTATTAGCAGATTATTTCTTATTTTCTGTGGAGTTAAGACCTATTCTTTCCAATCTGACTTTTCTTTCCATCATTGTTTCAAGAAGCTCTCAAAGTTCAATGAGTTTCACGACCCAGAGTATCAAATGGGGATCTTCTTAGATAGAAAATCCTAAAGAAGGGTAAGGGGTCTAGACAACATGATCAGTTCTCCAGACCCCAGTTCTTCATTCCATGTGAGGCTCCCAGCTGGCCTTTGTGCCTCACTACCCCAGAGGTGAATGTACCTAACTCCTTTGACATACTACTTGACATGTTTCAAAGACTCTTCACTGAAATTCCACATTTCTACCCAACAAACATTAGCATTATATGATGATGATGATGATGATCATTATCATTATTTTACTCCTTTTACTACTACTATTACATAACAGTCAATCTGTTAGATTCTGAGAACACATGGGTAAACAGAAAGACAATTTCTGAACTCATCAAAGCAGAAGAATAATCATCAATTACCCCTCCCCCCAATTTAGCATAAAGAAGATAAAATTTACATATTCAGACAATCTCTATATTCTAGATGTGTGCAAATTTTCATACAGGAAGATTTTCCCCAGATCTCACTTGGCCACTTGGAGTTAAGACAATAGCCACCTAAGTCTTCAATTTCTTTCTTGGATAATATGCATTGTATATGATAAGGTTCACTCAACTCATTTTATGTAAGCCTTAAAAACTTCATTACTGAGTCTTCTAAGACAATGTATTATTATGCTTAGTTACAGATTTAAAGAACTGAAGCATGTAATACATCAATCACTTTCCCAGGACCACCACAAATTTCTGCATCTGTGGACATTCTGCCCCTCCTCCAGTTCCATGTGTAGCATTCCTGGGTGTCATATAGAAACATTCATCATTGGATTCATGACCCACCAGGATATCTAAAAGAATATTTTTGTCATATCAAGATATGTAATTTTGTTACATCTGAAAATCCAAATGCCCTAATTTTTATAACCTGCAATTTACTTTTAACGATGGATTTTTGTTTAAAATTTCAGAATCTACAATAGAAAGAGAAGACCACCTCAAAAATGTCCCCCCTTGGAAATTCCAGAAACTGGGAAACCAAGTTTACTTTGAAGAAATAGAGATTTGAGAAGGCTGTCCTTGGCAGACTACTCAAACAACTTCAACAACAGAAGAAATAACATTGATCACAATGCATCGTGCTCATAAATTACATGCTGAACTGAAACCTGTTTTTTTATGAATAAATTGTTAGTTTATTTACTTATTTATTTTATTGTGAGAATATCATACAGAGGAGTTACAATTACATGGGCAAGATAACAAGTACATTTCTTATCAAGCATTATTGCCTCTTCGTTGTTTCCCCTTCCCATTCCTTCCCATAGTCATCCCCTCCCCCCACAAAAGTTAAGTTCGTTTTTCGACATAACGACTTGTACATCTCATTGTTGCAATGGGTCCACCTGTATCCCTAGTTAAACGATTTGTGAAACCTGTTTGTAAACTACTTAAAGATAGATAAACAAACTAATGAATAAATAAAATGAGAGACAACTTCATTCCAGTAGACTTGCAATTTCATCAGTGGTTCTGAAAAGTGTTTGACAATTTGTTTCCAAAACTCTGAGATACCAGATGAGTTCATTTTTCACTGAAGGCAACAAATTGTACTCTCGTTAAGTCCTTTCTAATTATTAGATTCCTGATCAATTGCCTGCCAATCATCCTCCAGTAGGACAGTAAGTACTTTTCTCTTCTATGACAGTCGTGAACTACAAGAGAACAGTTCACCTCACACCTTTACTTTGTTATTCTTTTGTCAGTCGTGGGGCTTGCACTCTGGGCCTGGGTATTGTCCCTCAGCTCTTCAGCTCAAGGCAAGTGCTCTACCACTTGAGCCACAATGCCACTTCCAGTTTTCTGGTGGTTTATTGGAGGTAAGAGTCTCATGGACTTTCCTGCCCGGGTTGGGTTTGAACTGAGATCGTGAGATCTCAGCCTCCTGAGTAGCTAAGATTATAGATATGAGGCACCAGTGCCTAGCTTATCTGATACCTTTAAATGTATCTTTATAAGATTCCAAAACAAACTTATGTGTGACCATTATTAATTGTTTCTACTTAACATCTTTATTATTCACTGATAACTCCATCCAAAGCTGAACCCAGTCATTACTATAAATTTTAAAATGCATTGCCAGAGAAATGTTATACATTGCTCCTCATTGCACTCTTTGAAAACTTAATTGTGATTAGTAACATCTCAGAATATGAGGTTACTCTCAAGATCATTCATCTGTAGAGTCTAAATTAGCTCAAGTATTTCCAGAAGCAAGGAGATTGAGAGTTATTTTCATGTAGCAACAACAATTAAAGTCACAGCTGAGTCTAGGTTAAATACAGCCTAAGTTACGGTCGGGGGTAGTTGCCTTAGATTTTAGAGCCCCTAATATTTTTAACCACATTCTTTGGTTTAACAGCCATCTACATTTGCTAAAATTAAACTATCGTGCTTCATATAATATTCTCAAAATAGATAATACTTTGAAATGCTGGAAACCAAGTTGCATTTGATTTATTATTTTTCTTTTGTAGTATAAATTATCTCTGAAGTTATTTTGAAATAATTTTAGTTCTAAAACAAGTTTAAGAAGCAGAGTCTTAGAAATATAGAAGTGCAATAAGACTTGCTACAGAAGAGCTATACCTTTAGGTTTGATAGTTTTGAGCTCTCTCTTCTTGCTCCTCTGTGTCCTCCTTCTCTTCCTCCGCCCTCTCCTTCTCTTTTATGTTTTCTCTCTTTTTTCTTTGATGCTAAGCATTGAACCCAAGGCCTTGTGCCCACATTGAGCCATGTCCCCAGCCCTAGTTCTGAGTTTCTCAAGAGAGGGAAATCTATTAGTTTGTAATAATGGTATTTGATAGTTTTGCTGCATGCCAGCAGAACCTAGGCTGTGTATGGCCTAATTTTGTCCCACCACAGTAGTCTTTACCACTGATAACAATGATTGAGATAAGCAATGGGCTCTAATGGTCCAAGTTAAGTGAATCAGAAATTATTTGTTATATTGATATTGGGAAATTCCTGCACCTATTAAGTTGTTCTTTGAGGCTGTTCAGAACACAGGCACAGATATCTGAAGAAACTTATGTGCTTCAGAAAGATGAGATAGGAAAGGAAAAGACAGGCCAGGATTGTTAAAAATATGTAAGAGAAAGAAACAAAGGAAGACAGTGGTAGATACTGAAAGAGAGCAGAGTAAGAGACAGAGAGAAAGTGATAAGAGGTTCTCTAATTTATTCCTTGGAGATGATTTTTAGGATATGCTATTGATTCTGTAATCTACTGAAGTGTTCTCAGCTTACTTGAACAAATAAATTCCCTTTATGCTAAAGTTAGGATGAATTTGACATCTGCCCACTTGCTAACCAGAAATCCAAATTTATATTGTCCTTGTTTCAAATAGAGAACCTGTTCAATTTCATCTGAGGGGAATTTTTCCCTTTACAACTAAATGTTAGAAAAATATTTTCTTGAGAAAATATTAGAAAAAGAAAATGAAAAAACAATGGAGGGTGTTCTTTGTAGTTTGCATCTGGAAAAAGGGTTTTGGGTCAAATACAAAAATTTTTAGCTAAAATGTCTTTTTACATCCTTTGCAAAACTAGTTGTCTTTGTTTCTCATTTGTTTCTTCTTTCTTTCTTTTGTTTTCCTTTTGTAAGTATCCTCTATGTTGCTTCAAAAGGCAGTATAATATAGTAAATTAGGCCTACTTTATTCAGTTCATTATGCACAGTGTTAACCAAGTGTGGTAAAAAAAATTATCATAATAAAAACTATTAGAAGACATGTCAAAACCAAAAAATTAAGTTGCCACGAGTATATTACATGGTTCTGTTGATATAAAAGTTTTTTGACAATCTCATGCCATTACCAGTCACATTTAAATTCTTGTGAGATCTCTGCCTCCCTACTCTTCATGTTGTGAAAATCTACCTCCTCAAACAAATGAGGCCCCAAAGTGAGGTAAAAGTTAATGTACCGAACTGAAGTAATAAAGTGAAAATTTGACGCTATGTGGAAAGGCAGGTGAAAGTCTAATGTTGTAAGAAAAATGAATCGAGCATTACAGCATTGCACTCTGAATCCTGGCATGCTTGGATTTACCTCAGGGGTGGTTTCCTGGGTTCTGGCAGTCTACTGTAACAAAGGTCAACCATTAGATATTCAAATGGAATGCTGTTTCCATTGAGATAGACATGTGAGAAGCATTGTTAGTATTCTGACTTAAGTGTTACATTCCCATTCTTTACTTTAAGCTGAAATCCCATCTTGCCTTATCAGGATACAAAAGGGTGTATAATTTTGCTTTGAAATTATGTTTGAGGCCACAAAAGCTTTTAATAAATTGCTAGCTTATGTTTCAGTGTTTTCTGACTAGACTGAATAATTTGGATTCCCAACTATTTATTATGGTTCCTCAGGAATGGATATACCTTAATAGGGCTAATCTATCATATACAAATGGGGGAAACTACTCAGAAACAGAATTCAAACGTTGTTTGGCTTGCACTAGCTCATACCATATTGATCCATAATGAGAAGTCACCCAAAAATGGTGAAACATTGACAAAAATTATAATTTTCAAAGATGTTATTTTAGAAAGTATTGTAATTGCAAAAAGAGTTTAAGAAAACTTCTAAACATCTCTATGTACTCAGAATATGATTATCTTAGCTATGTTAATGAAATTCTTGAATTTTTATTAGGAAATAATAAAGCCTTTTCTGAAAATATGGTACCTGAACTGAATCTTATTAACTGTTAGAGATGCAGTAAGTCATGTGTATCAATTTTGAGTGGTTCTTTTGAACATTATTCCCATTTAAAGGGAAATTCTTCAACTAATGATATTACTTTAGGAAGCTCCAAATTATCCCTTTTTTTGTATCGTACTAGAAAGAAAAAGTCTTAATCCTTTCACGGCTACTAAAACATGATCAGCTATATTGGCAGCTGATACACTAATATTAAATGACTACTAATTCATTTCCTTAAGACATTGGACCCCTTGTGAAAATGTTAATAAAACTTAAAATAATATTTCTAATCATCCCCCAAAATGCCTCGATATAAGACAAATTGGAGTTTTTCTAGCATAAACTTTTTTTGGTTTTGTTTTTTGGTTTTGGGTTTTTTGTTTTTTTGTCAGTACTGGGGCTTGAACTCAGAATCTGGGCACTGTCCCTGAGCTCTCTTTGCTCAAGGCTAGTACTGTATCACTTGAGCCATAGCACCACTTCCTGTTTTCTGGTGGTTAATTGGAGATAAGAATATCATGGACTTTCCTGCCTGGTCTGGCTCCAAACTGCAACCCTCAGATCTCAGCTGCCTGAGTAGCTAGGATTACAAGCATGAACCACCCACTGCCTCTTCAGCACACATTCTTTTAAAACAAAGAATGATTTCATAAATGGTTAAACTAGATATGTTGACAGTTTGCAACCAGTCACATTAATACGCTTTTAAAATAATAGACTGAAAAATGGAGATTTAGGTAATGACAGATTCATAATTTTCGTTTTACTGGTCACATAAGTCACCACTGAATAATTTTTTCCTTTATTTAAATATAACGTTATTGTTATTATTAAGGTGCTGTACAGAGGGGTTACCACTTCATAAGTCGGGTGGTGAGTACAATTCTTAGTAGATACTGTCACCCCTTCTTTCACTTTGCTCCAGTTTCCCCCTTCCATCTTTAAACATAATTTGCAGTTTATTTTTCAGTATGTACATTGAACACCATGACTACATTTGTTCACCTTTCCTCTCTCCATTTCTACACCCTCATTTTGCTCCCCCTAAGTAGACTGAACAAAAAAAAAAATCACCTCCTCTGACAACTACAAAACAAAATGCATGTTATTTCTATGAAGAATTTTCACTTAGATAAAAGGTTTGGGTTATTTAAGTTACATTTACTGCTCTTACCAAGGTTTAAATTCGGGTTTGTAACTTGTGGGCTTGTTTGTTTGTTCATTTGAGAATCCACTACTTCAACAATGCCTTCAGCATGTCTTTTTGCTTGTTATTTTGGAGTTTCATAAACTTTTCTGACTGGGCTGGCTTCCAACCACTATTCTCCAAGTCATAGCCTCTTAAGTAGCTAATATACAGGCATGAGCCATCGTCACTAGACTTGATTTAAAATCCATTTTTAATAGATGTGTTTCATTGCATCTAAGTTTTAGTTTAACTGACTATAGATACATATTGTAAAAAATCAGTTGTCATGACGTTAAGAAGAAATGTTTTAATCCAACCAAGCTCCTATCCAAAGAGTAGTCACAATTATCTTTAAGTGTGCAGATGAAGAAGACAATAGCTTTTCCCTAAACAGCAGAACTCATGTAGCAGAGCAAACTACTTGGAGGAAAAATGCACTCATGAGCAATTTCTTACTTCACTGTACCAAACCATCATTATAATGTTTAACTTCATTGCTTTAGCTAATAACTTTCTTCCAAGAAATAACTTTTAAAATTCAATATCTTCTCAGTAAAATGGCTTTCACTTCTGGAATCTCTGAATTGTGTGTGTATGTGTGTGTGTGTGTGTGTGTGTGTGTGTGTGTGTGCGCGCGCACACACACACATGTGCACGCTGATCTTGGAGTTTGAACTGGGGACTAGGCACTGTCCCTGAAGTATTTTGCTCAATATTGGCCCTTTATAACTTTTACCACAGCTCCACTTTCTGCTTTCTGGTGGTAATTGGAGAAAGAAGTCTCACAGATTTTCCTGCTTTGGTTGGCTTTGAGCTGTGATCCTCAGATCTCAGCCTCCTGAGTAGCTAGGATTATAGGCATGAGTCACTGGCACCTGCCTTCTGATGAAGATTTTAACCCCTTGGCTGAAAGACACATACATTTCTCTTATCCTTCCTTCTGCTCCCTACCTCTTTGTGTCTCTACATGTGGAATGTTTGACAATAAAACAGAAAAATATAAAATGAAATTAAAGTGAGATAAAGATAAAATTTCTTATTAAGGGGGCAAAAAGGACAGAGAAACTAGGAAATTTTATAAATTTGTATGCAATGCCATAGTGGGAATCATGGGGTGTGAATGGAGAGCTAATGGAGGGGGAACCCCATTAGGCAATCCATAAACAAGGAAATTAAGAAAAATAGTAGTGGCAGTCTCTTGCAGATCAATTAAAGAATGGGAATTGAGCCAGTGCTAGAAAGGAAGAATAGGATTATGATCTTCTGTTGATGGCAGTGGGCCATTTACCCTGCTGATTTTACCTTGGCTTGTGCCCAGATCAGGCAATTAATGAAATATTCTTATTATGGTATAGGCAACTTTATTTTGCTGTTGTTAACCAAGTGACATTATCAACAATGGGCATAATATAAGCCATTAAATGAAGTGAAAATAAAATCAATAGAGCAAGAGAGTCATGAAGAAACCAGTACATACATCCCAGCTCACAATGCATATGTTGAGGCCAACCTGAAATTTTTTAAAAAAGTAAATGAATATGGACATTTTCATGACAATCATATTTACAAGGAGATATGTAGCTGAAATCTGTGTATAGGAGTTGATCAACAAAATACAAAATTGATGGGATTCCAAAGAACCAATATTTAGAGTTCCATATTATTGTTCTTAATGAATATATAGTCAAACTAGTAGAAAGAAATTTTCTTTTACCAAAAATAGTAATGTGTGTGTATGTGTATATACCCTGTGTCCTAGTCAAATAGGTTACCAATATTTGATATGTAATTTACTTTTCTAAGTATTTTGAAATCCGATTATCAAATTATAATAGGAACCGCTGATATGCCAATTATATTCTTTCCATGATTCTATTTTAAGTTATACTAAAATGTGGACATTATAGTTGTAAACATATATTTTAGCCGCTGTGCATCAGTGACTAGCTACTCAGGAGGCTGACATCTGAGGATCATGGTTCAAAGCCAGCCCAGGTAGGAAAGTCCCCATGGGACTCTTACCTCCAATTAACCACTCAAAAACCAGAAGTGGTGCTGTGCTCAAGTAGTAGAGGGCTAGCCTGGATGACAAAGAAGCTCAGGGACTGAGTCCAGGCCCTGAGTTCAAGTCCTACAACTGACAAAAAGTAAAACCCAAACCAAAATACATGTATTTTACTAAAATACAGCTAATTAAATTCAGATAATTGTTATTTAACATATTTGATGAATCGATTTTGTTGTTTTGTCATTATTCTTCTTGTTTATAGAAAGGCATTATAGTCAGTTATTTTCAAAACTTATATGTTAACTAGAACTGGCTCCATTTACTTGCTTCCATAGCCAGGAGTCAATGTAAGAGTATTAAGACATTATCTCATTATTTCAGTCTTACTATACAAATACTAGTAAAATATTGGCAGTTCAACCATCATCTTTCAATTATGTTTTGATAATGAGAAATAAAATACAAGGCACATAGTCTATACCATACAATTCTAAGCTGTTGTTGTTTTTTTTAATTTGGACCCATTTACTTCACATCAACCTTAATCCTAAGGGTTTGCACACAGGATCACAAGCTTGAGAGCTACCTGAGCTGCAATATAAAGACTATTCAAAACATTATTCTTTACTTTTGGTGAAACTTAAAGTGGAAAAGCACAGTCTTAGAATGTGCAGGCCTTTTCTCCATACCTTTCTAATATCTTTGTAAGTTCACCTTCATGAAAAGTCCTAGTGAATGCTTCTTACTGCAAAAGTAACTAGAAAAGCTTCATATTATTTCACAATATAAAATCTTCAGAATAGGGTTGTATTTTCTTCTCAATTATGTTAGTATGTAGGGTTATTTCATATGGTGATTTTTTAAAGTCTTACTAAAGAGCCTTTACTGACTGTAGTAATACACAAAAACTTTAATGTTGACCCCAGAAACAATTATAATGTTTTTTCCATTTATACATGCTTTGTTACTACATTTTTATATTTGTAATATAGAAGATTATGCCGATGAATTTTGAGGGTTTTTCTGATATTAGTACAATTACTTGGTGGGTTTTATTTAACATATTTACATTTACTATTACTAAAGATTTAAGGTGTTCTGATGCTTGAAATAATGAAAATACCTAGTTATAGTTTAAGTGGGTAAATACCTACATACCCTTTAGCATCAATAATTCTTTTAACAATCTAGTGACAAAATAAAAAAAGTATTCTTTTCTGCATGAAAAAACTCTCTGCTCATCACACACCAGAGTTGCTTTCCAAGATTCTGCATTCAAATATTTAGTTTATCCTCACAAGCTATTCCCACAGAAATTGGGTGGAGTTCTGATTTAAATACTGATGAACATGCCTCATTGCAGTACAGGCAATGGAAAAATTATATGAAATACTTAAAAATTGGAATTGGCACATGTACAGTGCTTGCTAGAAAACAATATAATTAAAACCACACTGTTCACACTGTTATATTGCATGACCTTGACCTAAAATGGAATCAGCCTTCAACTATTCAACATGACCTATTTATGTTTGCCTTTTAATATTTTTGCCCATCTTGTTCAGTACTCAGAAGAAAAGCAAATGACTTATTTTTACTGGAAGATGTCCAAACATCTGTATGCCGGTTTTGACTCAGTCTAACCATCGAATTACAGCAAAGCTTAGTTCCTTCAGTACATATAATTCTGCATAGATTCTATGAAGGAGGGAAAACCTTATTTAATTTAAACAATATAGGAATATGTTTTTTAAAAGATCACTTCTAAGTATTGTTCATTCTGGTTCCCTGTGAGTTCTTACATTCAACAATTGTTTTCAATCTGAGCAAGTTGCTTTATCCCTGATGATCATAGATCATTCAACAGACCCCATTAAATATTTTTCTACCTTCTTTGATCATCCTATTCCTTCTATACCACAACAGGCCAAATGCACTTATATTTTGTTACGACAGCACACACACACTCAAGCTCTTTATGCAGCCCTGTCAACAGTTGTCCTGTTGCTACCCTCAAGCCTAAAGGTATGTTTAGTCTAATGTGATCTGGCCTAGAGGGTGGGCCTCGAGGACAGGCCTGCAAAGGCTTTGCAAGTGGGACTGGACACTGAGACCAGCTTCTTGGGCCCCTGACCAGTAGTCTAGAAATGACTGCAAAGGTTCTAGCTTCTGCAAGATAGATTTCTTTGGCCATTGGTGCCTCACTGTCAGTGAAGGGCAGCTTGGTGAAAGATCAGAACAGTCTTCTTTAAGCTATGAGAGTCCAGGTCAAGGACATGAACACCCAAGAGTAGGAAGATCCAGGGAAAAGAGTTGCAATTAAGAACAGAGAGCTGTATCACCCCCACAGAGCTCAAGCTGAGGCACCTGTAAGCAAGGGCTGAGGTGAGGAGAGTGGGCCAGGGGCTGCGCTATCACCACGGAGCTGAGGAAGCCTAACAGGCTCTTGTGGTCTGTAAGTGGGACATCTTGAACTTCTTTTGTTGTATTAGACTTCAGGCATTTTTTTTTTATCTTTTGACAACACATTTGCATTTTTCAATCTATCTTAGTTGTGAATTATCTCCACTTGGGTCAAGGCATGTGAGACACAGGTGCCAGGAAGCCACGTGCTGAAATCTTTAGGGGAAGCAGGGATTTCAATGGCAGAGAGCAAAGTTTAGACCACTCACACACTACAAAGATAACCTTGAAATTCTTGGTCAATTTAACTTTTATATATCTCACTTAAATTTGCATTTTTTAATTCCCTTTTCAGCTCAAGGCTAGCGCTCTACTTGAGCCACAGCACCACTTCCAGTTTTTTTTCTGCTTATGTGGTGAATTGAACCCATGGCCTCATGCATGCAAGGCAAGCGCTCTACCACTGAGCCACCTTCCCAGCCCCTTAAATTTGCACTTTATGTCATTAAGTAAATCCATTCAAATAGTGATAGAGAATGATTTTCTGGCTGGAAAGGTCCATGTGTCCATTCTACTCAGTGTAACATGTCTAAAATTTCTTTCACACATGTAATAACCGCTGCTCATCTATTGTACATTAGCACTTTTGGAAGAAATAGGTCTACAAACACGAATGGAATACATTTATCTTTCATAAACAATGTGGAAGATTGATAATGAGTAGAGATGATAAACAATCAAAGTTTTGAATGGGTGTTAGAGGAAAGACTAAAGTACTGGGAAGAGAGTAAGCGGAGAAGGACCATTACAGTGTAGGAAATGGCAAATAAACAGGAGCATAAGACAAATAAGAGGCAGGAAATAGGGCTCACACTTACACCCTAGTTGTTTAGGAGGCTGAGATCTGGAGGATCATAATTCAAAGCCATTCTAGACAGAGAAGCCTGTGAAACTCCATTTCCAAAATAACCATCAGAATGATGGGCTGGAGGCATGAGTCAAATGGAAGAGTGCCAGGAAAGCATATATGCTGACCCAGCATGAAGCCCTGAGTTCAAACCCCAGCACAAATAAAACAAACAGGTTAAAAAAAAAACAGTCATCCAGAAAGAAAGATGACAAAAATTCTGGGAAAAAGGAAAGCATGCTCAAAAGTCCTGAGAAGAGATTCTTTTCCTTTTGCATGACTAAAAGCAAGGCAGAGAGCTCATGGAACTTTCTCCAAAATAGACCATATCATAGTTCATGCAAGGAACTTAAGCAAATACAAAGGGATCGACATAGTCCCCTGTATCCTATCTGACCACAGTGGAATCAAGCTAGCTCTCAATAACAAAGCATACCGCAGAAATTTCTCTAATATATGGAAATTGAACAGCACACTCCTTAGCAATACCTGGGTAATGGAAGAGATCAGAGAAGAAATAAAGCATTTCCTACAACTCAATGAAAATGAAAACACCTCACAAAGAAACTTGTGGGACACAGCAAAAGAAGTCCTGAGGGGCAAATTCATTGCCCTCAGTGCCCACATCAAGAGAATGGAGACAGACCAAGTAAATAATCTCATGTTGCAATTAAAACAGCTAGAAAAACAAGAAAAAATGGAACCTAAAGTTACTAGATGAAGCCAGATAACCAAATTAAGAACAGAGAGTAACCAATTAGAAAATCAGAAAACTATAACCAAAATAAACCAAACAAAAAGCTGGTTCTTTGAAAAAATAAACAAAATTGATGGCCCGTTGGCAAGATTAATTAAAAAAAGAAGAGAGGAAACCCATATTAACAGGATTAGGGATGCCACGGGAAAAATCACAACACGTGCCCAAGATATCCAAACAATTCTAACAGACTACTTTCAAAAGCTATACTCTCTAAAGAAAGAAAATCTGGCAGAAATGGATGCATTTTTAGAGAAATACAAGTTGCCCAAACTGAGCAAAGAAGAAGTAAACCAATTAAATAAGCCAATATCCTATAACAAGATACAGGAAGCTATCAAAAGTCTTCCAACAAAAAAAGCCCAGGACCAGATGGATTCACAGCAGAATTCTATAAGACCTTTAAACAAGAACTAATACCCATACTCCTCAAGCTCTTCAGAGAAACAGAGAAGGAGGGAGCTATCCCAAACTCATTCTACGAAGCCAATATCACACTCATCCCCAAGCCAGGCAAAGACCCAACCAAAAAGGAGAATTACAGGCCAATTTCCTTGATGAACACAGATGCAAAGATCCTTAACAAGATTCTAGCTAACAGAATCCAGAAACACATAAAAAAATTTATACACTATGACCAGGTAGGCTTCATCCCAGAGACTCAGGGATGGTTTAACATACCTAAGTCAATAAATGTAATCCAACACATCAACAGAGCCAAGGTCAAGAATCACATGATTATCGCCACAGATGCAGAAAAGGCCTTTGATAAAATTCAACATTCATTCATGCTAAAAGCTCTGGAGAAAATAGGAATAGAAGGAACATTTCTAAAAACAATAAAAGCCATTTATGACAGACCAATAGCCAATACTATACTAATGGGGAAAAGCTACAACCAATTCTCCTAAAATCAGGAACAAGGCAAGGATGCCCACTGTCTCCACTCCTCTTCAATATAGTCCTGGAACCCTTAGCCAGGGCAATAAGGCAAGAAAAAGACATTAAAGGGATCCGCATAGGGAAAGAAGAAGTTAAACTATCCCTTTTTGCAGACAACATGATACTATACCTTTACAATCCCAAAAACTCCATCCCCAAACTCTTAGAAATCATAAATCACTTCAGCAAAATAGCAGGATACAAAATAAACCCACAAAAATCAGTGGCCTTCCTGTACACTGACAATGTACAAGAAGAGAGGGAAATAAAGGGAGCAACCCCATTCACAATAACCTTCCAAAAAATAAAATATTTAGGAATTAACCTAACCAAAGATGTAAAAGAACTATTTAATGAAAACTATAAAAAGTTAAAGAAAGCAACTGCAGAAGACACTAGGAAATGGAAAGATCTCCCATGTTCTTGGATAGGCAGACTTAATATAGTAAAGATGGTAATACTTCCAAAACTAATATAAAAATTCAATGCAATTCCTATTAAAATTCCAATGACATACATCACTGAAATACAGAAAACAGTCCAAAAATTCATATGGAACAACAAAAGACCTAGAATAGCCAAAACAATTCTAGAGGATAAAGACAATATGGGAGAGCTATCCATGCCGAACTTCAAACTCTACCACAGAGCTATAATAACAAAGACAGCATGGTACTGGCACAAAAACAGACCCGAAGACCAATGGAACAGAATAGAAGATCCAGAAATAAATCCACAGGCCTACAGCTGATATTTGACAAAGGAGCCAAAGACATACAATGGAAGAAACACAGCCTCTTCAACCGCTGGTGCTGGGAAAACTGGGCGGCCACATGCAGAAAACTAAAAGTGGACCCCAGCCTATCACCATGCACCAACATCAACTCAAAGTGGATTAAAGACCTTAACATTAAACCTGAATCTCTGAAACTACTGCAGGACAGAGTAGGAGAAACACTTGAACTAATAGGCACAGGAAGAAACTTCCTGAACAGAGTCCCAGGGTCACAACAAGTTGGAGAGAGACTCGACAAATGGGACTACCTTAAAATAAAAAGCTTCTGCACAGCTAAATCTATCGCAACCAAGCTAGAAAGACAACCAGCTAATTGGGAAAAAATATTTACCAGCAATATATCAGACAAGGGGTTAACATCCTATATATACAGGGAACTCAAGAAACTAATCCCTCCCAAACCTAACGAACCAATTACTAAATGGGCAAGGGAGCTAAAGAGGGACTTCTCAAATGAAGAAATAAAAATGGCAAAGAAACACATGAGGAAATGTTCATCATCCCTGGTGGTGAAGGAAAAGCAAATAAAGACAACCCTGAGATACCACCTTACCCCAGTCAGAATGTCCCACATCCACAAATCAGCCAACGACAAATGCTGGAGGGGATGTGGAGAAAGAGGAACCCTACTACACTGCTGGTGGGAATGTACACTTATACAACCACTTTGGAAAGCAGTCTGGAGGGTCCTTAGAAAGCTAAAGATTGACCTCCCTTACGACCCAGTCATACCACTTCTAAGCATCTACCCTGAACAACAGGAACCAATATACAAGGACACATGCACCTCCATGTTTATTGCAGCACTATTCACAATAGCTAGGATATGGAAACAACCCAGATGCCCCACCACAGATGAATGGATCCAAAAATTGTGGTATCTTTACACAATGGAGTATTATGCAGCCATTAGAAATGACAAAATAATGGCATTTGCAGGGAAATGGATGGAGCTAGAAGGAATCATGTTGAGCGAGGTAAGCCAAGAGCGAAGAGACAAACGGTACATGGTCTCCCTGATAAGTGGATGCTAAATCCAAAATGTTAGGTGATACGACAAAACCAACAAGACTTAAGAAACAAAGAACTCCCACCCATCTGGTCGAACCACTACTAAATATCCCCATGTTGCTGATCACATGTATGGTGTATAACATGTGAACACCGTTATATGTTACAGACTGTGATAGACAATTTGCTCCAGGAAAGTTAGAATGAATTTGTGACTTTAAATGAGCATCATTATTCCATAATACTGTGAAATTCGGGAAATTATGTAATCACTTAATCACAATCAAAAAAAAAAAAAAAGAACCTCAGGAAGATAGGGAGGGAAGGGATGGTAGGGGGAAAACAATGGAGGGGGTAACAATGCTCAATAGGAAGTGTACTCATTACCTCACTCTTGTAACTGTAACCCTCTGTAAAACATCTTTACAATAAAAAAAAGAAGAAAAAAAAAAAGAAAGCAGTGGAATAAAAAAATAATGGCATAAAAAAATAAAGTAAACAAGAGCTCAAAAAAAAAAAAGGTAAAAGAAAAATACTAAGTGGAAGCCACAGTACTTAAATAATACATATACATAAATATGAGAGTCAAAAGGTAAGTGATCTGAGAAGGAATGGCCTGAAGCCACCAGAACCCAAGTTTTCGTGAACGTGGGTGGGAAGTTGTACATAGAGGGGACTTGTGAAGGAAGCTTGAGATTCTGTTTAGGAGACAAATGTTCAGTGCAGAAGCCAGAAAGGAGCCTGATCCGAGGAGAGAGGTCCAAACCAGACATTTAGCTATGTGCCATGATAACAAGGCCAGGAAACTGTGTGTATGCATGTATGTGTGCATCACAAGACCATGTGTACCTATGGCCATGTAAATGTGTGTATGCATGTGTGTACCACAAATTTATATGTATATATACATATATATATCTGTGCATGTATCTATACATAAGTGTGTATGTCTGTTACACGCCTGGGTGTCCCTGTGGGAGAATGGAGCTGCCCTGTCCCATCCTGAGACTGTGCGGGTCCCACTGGAAACCTCTGCAGTGGTGACCGCCATGGCCACCGCTGGGGTTCACGGCCATGCACAGTGACAACATGCCAGGCTATCCCAGGACACATGTCACCGGGAACGGGTGGGGCTGGGCAGGCCCCAAGAGAGAAAACGACTCATCCAAGGTAACCACCAAGCAGCAGAGGAGGGGTTCGAGTCCACCCAGGTCCCGGAGGCTGAGCGCTGCTGCACGGGGCCATCCAGGAGTGGAGGACAGGGCTGCAGACATCCTGCTGTCAGCACGTGACAGGCCGGGCTCATGGCGTGGGGGCGGGGAGGGCCCACGCGGACACGGAGATGACCTCACTGGCCTCACAATGCACGAATGGAACCTAGAACCCAGGGTCCAACAGCCACGCTGCCGCAGACCCTGGCTCACTTGTCAGGCGACGGAGGAGCAGGCAACATGTCGTCCTGTGAGCTCCCTTCCTCCCCTGGCTCAGATGTCAATGGATGGTGGGGAGGGAGGCTGGTCCGTGCTTTGCGACGCTGGACCACAACCCGGGTGACACCCCACTCCGGATCGGGATACCAGCCAAGATCCCATCCACAGCCCCCTTCCCGCCCCCGCCCCGAGCCCAGAGCCGAGCCAAGACCCGGGCCGAGACCTCAGCGGGGACCCCGGCGCTTCTGGCCCTTTCGCTGGAGGAGCACGAAGGTGGCCCCTGCCAGCCAGGAGCAGACCCCTGAAGGCCAGGGGGACACCCAGACTGCTCATCGCCCAGCCAGTATGCTTGTGGTCCAGGAGCACACCCTGACCACCCGTGACTTTTCCTGGATTTCTGGGATCCAGGGCCGCCCAGTGTCCGTCCAGGGGCTCGGTATCCAGGGACGCCCAGTGACCGCCCGCGGCCCGGCCCAGGGGCCCGGTATCCAGGGACGCCCAGTGACTGCCCACAGCCCGGCCCAGAGGCCCGGTATCCAGGGACGCCCAGTGACTGACTGCAGCCCGGCCCAGGGACCCGGTATCCAGGGCTGCCCAGTGACCGACTGCAGCCCGGCCCAGAGGCCAGGTATCCAGGGACGCCCAGTGACTGCGGGCGGCCCAGCCCAGGGACCCGGTATCCAGGGACGCCCAGTGACCGACTGCAGCCCGGCCCAGGGGCCCGGTATCCAGGGACGCCCAGTGACTGCCCACAGCCCGGCCCAGAGGCCCGGTATCCAGGGGCGCCCAGTGACTGCCCACAGCCCGGCCCAGAGGCCCGGTATCCAGGGACGCCCAATGACCGCCCGCGGCCTGGCCCAGGGGCCCGGTATCCAGGGACGCCCAGTGACTGCGGGCGGCCCGGCCCAGGGACCCGGTATCCAGGGACGCCCAGTGACTGCCCACAGCCCGGCCCAGGGGCCCGGTATCCAGGGCTGCCCAGTGACCGACTGCAGCCCGGCCCAGGGGCCCGGTATCCAGGGACGCCCAGTGATTGACTGCATCCCGGTCCAGGGGCCCAGCATCCAGGGACGCCCAGTGACCGACTGCAGGGCGGCCCAGGGGCCCGGTATCCAGGAGTGCCCAGTGACCGCCCGCGGCCCGGCCCAGGGGCCCGGTATCCAGGGACGCCCAGTGACCGCCCGCGGCCCGGCCCAGGGGCCCGGTATCCAGGGACGCCCAGTGACATCGGGCGGCCCGGCCCAGGGGCCTGGTATCCAGGGACGCCCAGTGACCGACTGCAGCCCAGCCCAGGGGCCCGGTATCCAGGGACGCCCAGTGACCACCCGCGGCCCGGCCCAGGGGCCCGGTATCCAGGGACGCCCAGTGACCGACTGCAGCCCGGCCCAGGGGCCCGGTATCCAGGGACGCCCAGTGACCGCCCGCGGCCTGGCCCAGAGGCCCGGTATCCAGGGACGCCCAGTGACCGACTGCAGCCCGGCCCAGGGGCCCGGTATCCAGGGACGCCCAGTGACCGCCCGTGGCCCGGCCCAGAGGCCCGGTATCCAGGGACGCCCAGTGACCGACTGCAGCCCGGCCCAGAGGCCCGGTATCCAGGGACGCCCAGTGACCGCCCGCGGCCTGGCCCAGAGGCCCGGTATCCAGGGACGCCCAGTGACCGCCCGCGGCCTGGCCCAGAGGCCCGGTATCCAGGGACGCCCAGTGACCGACTGCAGCCCGGCCCAGGGACCCGGTATCCAGGGACGCCCAGTGACCGCCCGCGGCCCAGCCCAGGGGCCCGGTATCCAGGGACGCCCAGTGACTGCGGGCGGCCCGGCCCAGAGGCCCGGTATCCAGGGACGCCCAGCGACTGCGGGCGGCCCGGCCCAGAGGCCCGGTATCCAGGGACGCCCAGTGACTGACTGCAGCCCGGCCCAGAGGCCCGGTATCCAGGGACGACCAGTGACCGCCCGTGGCCCGGCCCAGGGGCCCGGTATCCAGGGACGCCCAGTGACCGCCCGTGGCCCGGCCCAGGGGCCCGGTATCCAGGGACGCCCAGTGACCGCCCGTGGCCCGGCCCAGGGGCCCGGTATCCAGGGACGCCCAGTGACCGCCCGCGGCCCGGCCCAGAGGCCCGGTATTCAGGGACGCCCAGTGACTGACTGCAGCCTGGCCCAGGGGCCCGGTATCCAGGAGTGCCCAGTGACCGCCCGCGGCCCTGCCGGGATCCCCAGGATTGGGGGTCTGATATTCAGGGAAGGGACCTTGGCGGAGGCACCTGAGAAGCCACTGCAGGCCAAAGTGGCCCTGAGGTCCTTCCTGGCAGTGCCCAGGCCCTGGGTGCAGCAGCTCCCGGTCTTGGTGGAGGAGGAAGAACCTCAGAGCGACACTGACGCTGAGGACCCGGAGCCCCCGAAGGCAGGCCACGACGCTGGGGACCACGCACTGGCCCCGATGGACCAGCGAGCCCCGGCCTGCTCCGAGGCCAGGGACCTCCTGGAGGCCGAGCAGGCCTTGGAGATGGAGCTGGCCCTGCTGGACCTGGCGCTGGCCAAGCAGAACCTGGGCCTCGTGTGCGACAAGGTAGCCTCCAGGACCCCCTACGACGACAACCTGGACCTGGACCTGGACCTGGACGACTACCTGGACCTGGACAGTAACTTGGACTTGGAAATCTAGTGCTCCATGATCTCCCACAAGGGCCTGGCGTCTTTGTGATCTGGGACGCTGAGGTCCAGCGGCTCTGCTGACCCCGTGGAGGAGGCCGCGCCCCCAGACTCGTCCACCACGTCTGTCCAAGTGTCCAAGCTGAGACCCGCAGATGTCACCGCCCCTCCCTGACCCCACCCCACCCCGCCCTCCTCAGAGCCCGTGCGGGCCCCTCCTGGAGACCCTGCCCTCCCCTTGGACCACCGAGACTGCACTTTCCCCTCATTTATTTCATATTTGATTTGTAATGTTAGTGGTTTAATAAAAGTTCATTGTGACTCAAAAAAATAAAATAAAATAAAAGCAAATCAGAGAACCTAGCATGTAACAAAAAAGAGAGGTCAATGTTGACATGGTTCAGGAATCTTATTAGGTAGACATGACTTTTTAACAAAAAGAACTGTCACTGAAGAACTTCCCAAAGCACTGGCATAAATGTGAGTTTTTTTTATGAAACTCACATTCGTATTTTTTATGAAGATTAGAGTGGATCTTAAGTGAGTGTGAGCAATGACACACCAAATGATCAACTTTTAATTCACATTGGACCTGGAGAGCCATGAAAACATCTGAAGTGTGTTCTGGTGGCAGACTTTAACCAGTGTGTGAAATTTCTCCACCTAAGCACAGTTACATGATTACCTATCTAGGGAGAAAAAAAAACCCTGAATGATGAAGATTTTCCTGAAGATACAACAGAAGCAATGACAAGCAATGCGGTTGTTTATTGATCAGTGGTTAGAAAGTAGAACAAGGAATCCAAGTTGGAAAGGAGGTAAGGGAGGAGGAGGTGAATGAATGAAAGGAAAATAACAAAGTTAGAAAATCAGCAATCAAAATCTTCTATCACAAGAGGAATATCAAGATAAGTGAGCCTCAAACTCTGTCTCAGGAAATGAAATACTTATTTGGTTAAAAACGTTAATGAAGGAATGCACAGATGTACCTGTATGTGCCTATAATGTTGATAGCATATATGGACATACCAACATAAGACATATTTATAATGCATGATGTGCTTTATTGTGCAGACAAATGCAACAGATACATTTTTTTGGGTACATGTTCACTATAGACCAAGGAAGCCAGGAGACTAGAGTATATACTCAAAGAGTGTTCATGCTCTTATCTATATACTATTTTTGTACTTTGTACATTGAAATCAATACAATAGCCAAAAATGTGTGTGTGTTTTTGTGTGCATGCATGCACATGTGTGTGTGTGTGTGTGTGTGTGTGTGTATCCTTCAAACAATAAACACTGTTGTCATGGAAGAAATCCACTTGAAAACTTGCCTGAATTCCATGAAAGAGGGCAGAGCTGTGAAAGGTTTGCTTAATGAACGCAATATTGATTTGAGTAGTGGGATGTTTGGGGCATGTCTCGCCATACTGACAGCCACAGAGGAAAGCAGCCCCATTAAATGCAAAGCCGAAAGATCAAAGTTGTTATGATTACACTGGGTTTCCATGTCACCTTACTTTACTGTTATAGACTCATTATTTTCTGCTGTTTGTGCAAACCATTGCCTAGTCCCCTCAGCCTGACATCAGTGGAATGGCATTTCCCGTTAGCGCATTGCTCCTCACACCCTGCAATTGGCTAGTGGAATGAGAGACATTGTGGTTATGGGAAGAGAAACGTCCCTCTTGAACACAAATGTGGAATTATCATTATCTGAATGACATAACCACTCAAATATTACTCAATATTACATTTCTTAATATTTCTTTCACTTTTAAAAAATACAGATGATTGATATTAAATTAGACTAGCTAATCATCATTAGGAGATATATTTACGACTTGGAGAGATTCCAAATGTTCCCAATCCACACATTCTTGTACAATTCACAGGGAGAGTCTTTTTAATATAGAGTGAATTTGCCATCTCCCAAAGTCACATATAAGATAATGCACAACTTCTGCCAGAATAGGAACTTAACGAACAAATGATCTTTGAGTTTTGAATTTTTTCATTTAGTTTTTTAAAATACAAAAATATATATGTATATTACAATATAGCTCGTGATCAGGTATTTCTGATGTAAAGAATTTATGGGAAGTGAGAATAATAGATAGCATTTTTAGTTCAGGGAACATTTTGGATCCTTTCTAAAGGTGGCTAAACTTGTGAACTGAGTTGAAAATTTTAACATAAGAAAGTACAACTCTTAGGAGCAAAAGCCTAGGCATAGTAAGTTGCTCATTGATAATTTATTAACAATGACTTAAAACATTGACAACAAGAAGGTATTTTCATTTAGTACCAACAAGGATAGTTAAAAAAATTAAAAATGAAGGATGTTGAGTGAGAGACTAAGAATAAATAAGTCTAATATTTATTAATTCTAGACACTGATAAAATAGCTCTTATAGTCATTGAAGCTAGGTCGCTTATGTAGTTTGTTTCCTATAATATTTTGCCTTTTTAAAGAATTACCATTACCTCTCTTTGTTACAGTGACCCTTCAGACTGAGGGTCCCAGGCACAGTGAGTTCCAAGCTAGCCTGAGAGAAAAAGGTTGTGTCCTTATCTCAAAAGAAAAGGCTGAGAGTTGCAGTTTGCATTTTTTCATCTACAGATATGAAGCAGAAATAGGAGAATCATGATTCAATAGGCCCATCCAAATAAATGAGAATATAATTAAAAAACAACCAACACAATAAAGGAACATGAGTCAAACTCCTGCCTAGAAAGCACATTCAAGTCTTTGATAAACAATAGTTCCACTAAAACTACAAAAGAAAAGAAGGAAGAAGGAAGGAAGGAAGGAAGGAAGGAAGGAAGGAAGGAAGGAAGGAAGGAAGGAAGGAAGGAAGGAAGGAAGGAAGGAAGGTAAGAAGGAAGGAAGGAAGGAAAGAAAGAAAGGAAAGGAAATCTAATTGTTGTGGAGCGTCTTTCATGCTACACACTGGGCAGAAAAGACTGGAGGAGCAAAAAATTAAGAAATGGCAAAAAAAAAAAGTTCCTGGAGCAATGTTCTTGAGGATTATTTAGCATTCTCTACACTTCCCACAAGCCACATTGACAATGCTAAGACTGGATTATTGGGGAGATTTGGGGAACGGAAATTTTTGTGATAGGACTTGTATCACCTTGTAAGGTATCTGAAATAAAATTTCAATGCACACAACCATGGTAATTGGGTATGAGCGTACCTAAAGACAACAAGTTAATAACACAGCAATTCTGTCAGACAAACATATGAAGTAACAGCGAGAGGTGAAAGCCAGTACACTGTGCTGTGTACAGTGTGTCTCCAGAAGAGGCTAGACTTAGAAAAGGAGGACATTGTTTTGCTTTGAAGATGTGGAGAAGCAGAAATGAAAAACACACATCAAAGTAAAAAAATCATTGTCATGAGTAGAGAAGATATCAAAGCTGTTTTATGTGGAGAGCTGTAAGAAACTAGATTGGGTAAGGGGTATAGGGCTTTTGAAACAGACAGCTTTTATCTTTAAAGTGTTGTTTTCTTTTGTTTTGTATTGTTTTTAAATTATTCGTATGAGACTGCTAGAGGATGTTACACACACATTCAAACTAAGTTTCAATGACTGAATAAATAACCACTATACTACTTTATGTCTGATCAACAAAATAGTAAATTCTTAATCTTGTAAGAGTTGGAAAGTTTCTATTTGCCTTCAGGTCGCTGAAAAATATGTGTAAATTATTTCTGAAAATGTTTTCCTATAAAGTAGTATAAGAATTGCCAATCAATGGAAACATAATTGAACTCAGTGGTTAAGGTTACAGGATTGTTTTTTCTCTTTATAATAATGTTGAGCCTGCTGCGGCAGAAAATCAAATTGTTTTCTTCACCATCTTATCATTGAAGACTAGCACATTCAGTGTATATTTGAACTGAGCAAAACAGAATCTGTCTATACTCCTCCTGTTTTATTTTCTAATTATTCTCCCTTGAATTCTTATGATTCTTTCCCCTAATTAAATCCTTTACATTTTATTTATCTTCCCAGCACAACACAAATAATCAGGCCTCTTAGTTTGAGATGTGCTTCTAAAATGATTTGTAAGATAATATGAGTTATTAAAGAATTTGAGTGAAAAGCCTCAACACTTAAACTTTAAGGTAGTTAAGCTATATCTACACTGTGCAAGGTAAGAGCTTTATGCACAATTAGTTTGTTCTTTAACTTTGGGGTTTATAGGGTGTTAAAAAACAAGCCAGGCACATCTGTCATATTAAGTAATACCTTAAATATACAGTGCTGGTCATAATATATTTCCGTTGACCCATTGATAGCTAGGCAGAAATGCTTAAATTTATCTGGTACATTTGAATGATTTCTAGTTAGCACCATTTTTCCATGATTAGGCAAAAATTATAATAGTAAATTATGAAATATAGAGCTATTCATTTGGCTGTGTTGATGATAGGTTGTTATTTTTATTCTAGGCCTTTCTGATTTTACTAACTGCTACACAAACAAGAGGTTGTGCTGTGTAAAAATACTACTACAAATGGCCATAATTCACCAAAGAATCAACACTCAACACAGGACTGGAGGAATTATATTTTGAACATTTGCTTTTTTTCCTTTTATAGACAAGTTAGGATGTCATCATTTTCAAGAGGGTTTGAAATTATAACAAATTGTGAATGCAACTACCATCTGCTTTGTCTTTTCTAAAAACACCTGTTTATAAAACATAAACAGAGAACATTTTGGAACTCTTGAGTTCCTTCCTCCTTACGTTTCCTTCTTTCTTTCTTTCTTCCTTCCTTTCTTTCTTTCTTTCCTCCTTCTTCCTTCCTTCTTTAATTCCTTCCTCCCTCCCTCCTGCCCTCCTTCCCTCCATCCCTCCTTCCCCTTCCCTTACTTTATTTCCCTCTCCCTTCACTTTCTCTCCCTCTCTCTTTTCTTTCTTTTTCTCTTCCTCCATCCTCTTCCTCCTTCCTTCTCTTCTCCCTCCCTTCTCCTTCTCTCTCATTCTTTTAAATATTATTTTATTGTAAGGATGCTGTACAGAGAGGTTACAGTTATAGAGTAAGGTAATGAGTACATTTTTTGTCAACTATTGTTACCCCCTCCTTAGTTTCTCCTACTATCACTTCCCTCCTCCACCTTCTCCACTCTGCCCCCCCCTGCCCCCCCCCAAAG
The DNA here is from genome assembly GCF_019054845.1 of Dipodomys spectabilis. Classification (NCBI taxonomy): domain Eukaryota; kingdom Metazoa; phylum Chordata; class Mammalia; order Rodentia; family Heteromyidae; genus Dipodomys; species Dipodomys spectabilis. The sequence goes on along the minus strand of NW_024870678.1, from coordinate 6,029,682 downwards.
TTTTCCAACATAGTGTCTTGTGAGTATCATTGTTGCAATGGGTCATCCCATGTCCTTGATTCAGCATTTTGTTATTCCCCTTTTCATCCCCAAATTAGATAAATGTATATACAAGATGCAAGGTACCAAAATCAAATGCAGTGACAACAAGGAGATACCATAGGAGGATGAACATACAAAAGAAACAAAAACCACACAGTACATTAAAAACAACACCAACAAAGTAAAACCACTTGTGTGTATATCTTGGCATTCATTTCACTTAGCACCATCTTTTATGGTCATCTGTACATAGCTTTTGAGCTTTTCCGCTCATTTGATAAGATTATCCTAGATGTATATTAATTATTGCAAATAAGGGAAACCATGGGACCTGTATTTCTTTGAGTCTGGCTTACTTCACTTAATCTGATTTTTTCCAAGTCTTTCCATTTCATAACAAATGGAGCAGTGTCATTCTTTCTGATAGAAGCATACAATTCCATTGTATGTATATATACCACATTTTCTTGATCCACTCATCTACTGAGGGGCATCTGGGTTGGTTCCATATATTAGCTATGGTGAATAATGCTGTGATAAACAGAGTTGTCCTGGTAGCTTTAGTATGGCCTTGTTTGTGACTGTTTGGGTAAATGCCAGAAGTGGGCTTGCTGGGTCATAGGGGAGTTCTCTATGTGGAGTCTTTTGAGCAACCTCTATAATGTTTTCCAGAGTGGTTGAGCAAGTTTACATTCCCACCAACAATGCAATAGGGAGGGGTCCCTTCTGGCCACATCCCCTCCAGCAGCTATTGTTACTAGATTTCTTGATTATAACCATTCTGACTGTGGTGAGGTGGAATCTCAGTGTTGTCTTGATTTGCATTTCTTTTATGGCTAGAGAAGTTGAGCATTTCTTCATGTGTCTATTGGCCATCCTTCTTTCCTCTTCAGAGAAGACTCTTTAAGTCTTTAGCCCACTTATTTATTAGGCAGTTATTTCTTTGGTGATTTGTTGTTGTGGGACTTAGGTTTTTGAGTTCTAAGAATATTTTAGATATGAGACCCTTGTCCATTGCTAATGAAGATCTTCTCCCAGTCCGTGGGCTTTCTATTGATCTTGCTAGCTCTGTACTTTGCCTTGCAGAAACTCTGCAGTTTCACACAATCCTATTTGTCCAAACTTTCTTTGATGTGTTGTATTTCTGGGTCTCTATTAAGAAAATTTCGGCCTGTGCCAAGGAGCCCTAGAGTTTCTCCTATTCTTTCCTGTAATGTTTCAAGTTGTCTGCTTTGACTTCGAGATGTTTGATTATAGGCTTTATTTCTTAAGGCTAAGAGGAAATCTTTGGACTTCAATATAGAGAAACAATTCAATAACAACAGTGATAGAAATAATTTTAAAGAAGTAGATACAAAGCAGACACCCTGAAAATATTACAGGAAAGAATAGGAGAAACTCTAGGGCTCCTTGGCAAGGCTGAAATTTTCTTAATAGAGACCCAGAAACACAACACATCAAAGAAAGATTGGACAAATGGGATTGCGTGAAACTGCAGAGTTTCTGCATGGCAAAGGTCATAGCTGGCAAGATCAATAGAAAGCCTATGGATTGGGAGATCTTTACTAGCCATGCAATGGACAAGGGTCTTTGATCTAAAATATACTTAAAACTCATAAAACTAAATCCCACAACAACAAATCCTCGAAGAAACAACACCTTGATAATAAGTGGGCTAAAGATGTAAAGAGAAACTCCTCCGAATAGGAAATAAGAATGGCCAATACACACATGAAAAAATGTTCAACTTTTCTAGCCATAAAAGCCATACATATCTTGTAGGTTGAGTTTGACTAATCAGAGTGATGAAAATCTCACTATCATTGTAAATCTTCGGATAATTCTTCCTTAAATGATATGATACTTCCTGCCTATGAATCCTTCTATTCTTTTTCACAACATAAAGGTGGAATCTAAAGTGTCTTATGCATGCTAAATCTATTTCTCACAGTAATTCCTTGTATAACAAAGTTTATCATTGAATAAAATCACAAGATTACAAGCCAACAGAGCATACAATATCAGTGGTTCATCATTCTATCACTTATCCATCACAGCTATAGGTTATCCTGACCAAATGAGTTCCTAATACTTCACCTACCCAATCTCTACTGCAAGCTTAGTCTGAATCAATTACGGCAATTAGTTTTCCTTGTCAAAGCTCTTGAAGGACTGGACATAGAACCAGGCATATTGCATGGCACAAGTGAAGAAATGTGTTGGGGGAGAGTAGACAGAAAAGCCTCTGAAGGATTGTTTTCTTACATGTATACAGAGAACACATGTTCAGGAAATGGAAGCAAGAGGTTTGGTGTTTGTTGTCTTTTTTCCTTTCTTGTTATCTTCTTCATTTGTTTATATTTGAGAGGGTAAAGGGCATAGAGATAGAAGGACAAAGGGTGAGCAAATGAACAAATACAGCAGTGGTACTCACTAGACACTATGTTGAAAATGAAGCATACAATTTGTAAAGGGGGGACAGGAGGGAAAAACTGGGAGAAAGTGAGGGAAGGAGTGACATTGTACAAAAGAAAATGTAACTGTGACATCTTTACAATAACAATAAAAATTTATAAAGGAAAGCACATGAAGAATGGAGAATAGTTTCTCATCTGCAGGATATTTCCTTATCAGCTTGTTATGCCTGGAATGCAGTAGCTTTCTTATAAGCAGAAATGAATTAGCAAAGGAAGCGCAGACACACAGAAGAGAGCAAACCAATTCTTATTTGTTTTAAAATTCATGAAGTTGCTGGGCACTGGTGGCTCACACCTGTCATCTTAGTTACTTGGGAGGCTGAGATCAGATCTAAGGAATGCAGATTGAAAGCCAGCCTAGGCAGTAATATCTATGAGATTCTTATCTCCAATTAATGACCAGAAAACCAGAAGTGGAGCTGTTACTCAAAGCGGTTGAGTGCTAACCTTGAACAAAAAAAGCTAAGGGACAGTGCCAACCCAGGTCCTGAGTTCAAGCCTCATGAACAACAACAATAAAAAATGCATGAAGGTATCATTTTAATAGAGTAAAATTACAAGTGTAAGATGATGAAATTTGTTAAATGTGTCGAGGCATGTAACACCACCACAAACAAGAGAGAGAATAAATTTAGCACCTAAAAAGTTTCCTTATGCCTCTGTAGTTAGTCATCTTCCTGCAACCCTGGCCACTGGTAACCACTAAATTCTGTATAACTTTGATCTATTTCAGATGTTGCATGAATAAAATAACATACTAAGCAGCACTGAGTCTGGCTTTTTTCACATGGCATAATGGATGTGAACTGCATCCATGTTGCTACATGGGAATATTCCTAGTTATTGCTGAGCCATACTTCATTGTATGCATGTGTAATTGGAACATTGAGTTTTCATAGTATGCAGCCAGAGCATTAGCTAGCCTGACAACATCATACTCTGAGATATATTGATGAAGTGACAATTATTCTCTTTTCAGATATTTTAGTATTTGCTAGCTAACTAATTCTAGCTGATATATCAAATTGATTCATTCTGCTACTGAATATGTCGAAGACTGAGCTCAAATGTGAACTCTTATTTTGGTTTCTATTGGGATTTTACCTGATACTATGTTATTTCACTCAAAGATTTTTGCTTAAAATTATTATCCATTGCTAATTTATTTATATGCTATCCTGTCAGATTGGGCATGTGAAGGTGGATGCAAAGACATACTTTTTTCATCTAATTTTGTCATTAAGGTGCATGCTATACTTCGTTATGCTAGTACTAGTGGAGTAGAGATACCTTCTGTCTGCTATTCCAACATACAATGCAATGATATATATGTATATACCTTTGTGCATGTGCACTTAATATGGTTATTTTCTATAGAATTTAATATTAGCTGTTGTATTCTCTTCCTAATACAATAAAATAATGAAAGAAAAACTAAGTTTCAAGGTTAATTGTGTCTGATTTCCTTTATGCTCATAGGTATGGTGAGTGAACTTCCCATAGTCCCATGGTGGGTGAAAAAGATACATTTATTATGCTGAACTACAGATTAATTGAATTCATTCTAAAACACACTTGAGTCCTATATACTCCATTTTGCTACAAATTTGGGGGGAGTAAGTGGTTACTCTTGTAATGGTTCTGTTACTCATTTCTACTTACATAGGAAGCACACATTTTGTGTCTGTTCTTTTTGAATTCTGTGTTGATAAATCATCATATGTTAAAGGAGAGACCAAAGTTTGCAAAGAGCCAAAATGTATTTTAAGAAATTCATATAAAAAGGAGCATCTCACATTATATTTTGTAGGATATAGGCTTCCATCAGCTGCTTTGACCAATACACAATTCATAGGTACCAAAGAAAACAGTGCTTACATTTCTTTTGGGGTATTTCTCACATCTCCCAACTAGATCACCTTCTCAACTGCATTCTTCTCCATGCTTCCTACCTCCTTGCCAAATAATTTTAAATAGTCTCAGGAAAGTATTCTGAGATGTGTTGTTCATGTTGGGGACAGCTTTGCTAATTCTTCCTGAGTGTTCTCAAATTATGGCTTGTTTCCAAAGTCAGAAATGCAAAATAAGGTGATTTCTGTAGCCTCATGTGTGATCCAATTTAAGGCATGGAGTGTACTTATCATTAAGATATCTTTTTAAAAAGTTGATTAACAAAATCCTGAAAAAATGTTTTGTATGGTCAGTAGTAGATAAATTATGTGGTCAATTAATAAGCATTATAAAAAAGTGATTATGTAACCTCTAAAACCAATGATCTATCATAAATAAGTAAGGTACAGTCCAAATCCCACGAGAACAAATTACATGCCTCTCATTTCCCTTTGCAAACAGCTGTGATAAATCAGGTGAATGATGAAGGCCAACTATACTTGGCTTTGAGAGTTGGCCTTAATTAGCATCCATGACTCTGGTTAAAGTTTATGAGGATAAACTTTTCTTGGAAATAACAGTCCCTGCATTTTTGTTATCTCATGAAATGCTCACTGGCACTCAAAGCAGTGCAATATGATCAGGGCTACGTGGAAAGCCCAGATAGCATCTTCTGAAGGCTTGTCAGGGGTTTGAACAGCAAATTTCCATGAAACTCATGGATGATTAAATGAAAAGTTTTCTTAGTATCCAGAGATAATCTGGGGAATTAATCTGAATAAACTCCAACATTAGAAAATGCCTACATGTGATTTCACATGCATTTATAGCAGATAGCAGTTACTACAGGACAAAATCACTTTGTTTAAAAATAATTCTAAATAGCTAAGGTCTTTCAGCTAGTTGCCACTATCTCATATCGGACATACACCTAAATTTTCTTTGTAGAGAACCCAAGAGACATACCAGGGACCCACAGTTCAATCAATAGTTGTATACTTTCTGTTAACTGCCATTACCGAGAAATTATCAGATGATGCTCAAGAGATTGACATCATCACTTGATAATCTACATAGCTGAGAGAACGTTTTGTAGAGCCAAATGGATGCTACTCAGACTATTCAAGTGTATTGAGTGCTGGGAATGTGACTTGGTGGTAGAGTGCTTGCCTAGCACGCATGAAGCCCTGGGTTTAATTCCTCAGTACCACATACACAGAAAAAGCTGGAAAGGGTGCTGTGGCTCAAGTGGTAGAGCACTAGCCTGAGCAAAAGAAGCTCAAGGACAGTGCCCAGGCCCTGAGTTCAAGCCCCAGGACTGGAATAAAAAGCTGTTTCAAGTGTATTGGAATTTTCACTGGAATAGAAGAGTGATTATGTAACTTGTTATTAAGTAAAATTTTAAAGAAAGAGATTTTCTGACTTGATATCTATTGGAAAATATAAATGACTTAAATTGTACCAAGTGGGTCATCAATTAATTATTTGAAAAATTTTCCTTAACTAATATTCTAACTTCATTTACTTACACATTGGGAAGGCTAACTTTGATTCCTACTTAATGTAAGTTGATTAATGTAGAGCTATTAATAAACAAATGCTATGCTCAACGTTTTCCCAACAAGTACCTTATAGGAATTCTTTTTTCCATCTTGGAGAAACTGTCTACTCAACAAAATAAAATTTCATCTGAGAATGTATGAGAAGGAAATCAATATTTTTCCACTTGTGAATAAGACATATCATATTTTGATTAATTGTGGTGCAATTATCAATGTAAGTTTATATAACAATAGAAAAGTTTGAAATTATAATCAAATGAAAAGCATCCATACTCATTTATTTATAATCTCTTTTAATATTTTGTAAACATGGCATATAGCCACTGCCAACTAAAACATTTTGCTGTACATGTATGATTGTGTACATAAACAATTTTATATGTTATATGCATTAGTGTATAAATTATAAATCTATAAAACAATAAGGTAACTAAATACATAATACAAAATATGACATCAAACTTTTAAAATTAAAAAGTACATTCTTTTTTTTCTTTTTTTTATTTTGAAACTACTGTACAGAGGGGTTACAATTACATGGTCAAGATAATGAGTACATTTCTTATCAAGTATTGTAGCCTCCTCCTTTGTTTCCCCTTCCCATCCCTTCCCATTCTCCCCCTGCCCCCCACCCAATCCTCCCCACTACCCCCCCACCAAAGTTGTAAACTTCATTTTCGACATAACGACTTGTAAAAAGTACATTCTTTATTTCTGAGGTTCTTGCATTTTTCATTTTACCTTCTTCCATACATTTATATTTCTATCTACTTGTAATCATAAGATTTTTATTTCAATAAATACTTTGATTAAAAAATTATGGCTGCATTTCTATGGCTTTAAGGCAATTCTTTTTTAATGCACATTTGTCCCAAATACGTCCAAGAAGTGGAAAAACCTGGAGATTTGCATCAGAGATGTTTTGGCCTTTTAGGGTGACAACTTCGAAGATTTTACAAATGCAATAACATAAAAAATTCCAAACATCTGATTCTCTATGGGAAGCAGCTGTTCTTCTGTACGTGCTGGTAAAGGGAGATGATGCTCTCTGCTCTACGCTGCCTCCCGGGGCCTGACCATTGCCTCTCATTCTGCTCAGATCCATCTTTGAGGATTGGTGATAACACAGATAATATTTATTGATACTGATTCCCTGACAAGCACTGTGCTGTGCACATTACAGCCATTGCCTCAGTGAACTCTCAGACCACTATTTGAAACATGAAAGAACTGAATTTCAAGAGGTCACATAGTTTTCCCAGAGTTATACAAATAATGAGAGGCAGAGGCAGGATTTTCATCTGCATGACGCTACAGAGCCAAGATCACTAGTGCGATGTTACACAGCCACCTCTGAACAGCTGCATTCCACTGAGGACTGGAAGATTAGTAATGAGATAGGTTCTGCTGAAACTCCCCATAAAGTGTCAGTTCCCTTATATCTTGGGATAAATACTTCTGGCTTCAGAAGATGACATGGGCTTGGAAGAGCTACCATGTTTCCCTTGAGATTTCCACTGACATGAGTAATTGTGTTTTATTTTCTTGGCTTAATACCTTGCACTAATTCCCCACATGGAATCAAACATTACTTTTTTTTCTCTCTCTTTCTTTCTTGTCTTCCTTCCTTCCTTCCTTCCTTCCTTCCCTCCCTCCTTCCCTTCCGTCCCTCCCTCCCACCCTCCCTTCCTGTCTACCTACCTCCCTTCTTATCTACCTATAGCCTTCCTTCTTTCTTTCCTTCCTTCCTTTCTTCCTTTCCTCCCTCCTTCCCTCCCTCCCTCCCTCCCTATCTACTTCCTTCCTTCCTTCCTTCCTTTCTTCCTTCCTTCCTTCTTTCCTTCCTCCCTTCCTTCCTTTTTTCCCATTCCTTCCTTCACTGAAGATTGAACCCAGGATCTCATGATTTCTATGTAACAGTTCCAACACTTGAGTTAAACAATCATCTCTTTTCTTTTATCTTGTTTTTGAGATATACAAATTACAAATTTGGCCTCAAACTTGTAATGCTCCTGCCTCTGCTTCTCAGGTGGCTGGATTAAAGCCATGTACAATCACACCTGCCTTTCCGTGTAGCCTATTTTCCTCTGCCAGATATGTAAGCCTTATAGCCCCCTCAAAATCGACCTACATATTATGCTCCTGTGTGTAATTTCTTAGCCACATGAGAAGAATCCCTGAAATTCCTAAAGTGGTTGGCTTCAGGACAAACCTGAGTCAACTCTGAATCCTATTTGTATCTTTTATTCTACATTCAAATCATCTGAAAAGTCTGCATGTTCTACTTTCAAAATACTTATAGTATATGCTAATTAAAAATAGAGCCATATCTCCTTCTTATTGACAACACTCTGAGTTAAGACGCTATCCACCTCATCTGCTCACCTTATTCTTTTTTAAAAATTATATTTATTTTATTCTAAAAGTGATGTACACAGGGATTACAGGTACATAAGTAAGGTAATGAGCACATTTCTTGCCAAACAATGTTACTCCCTCCCTTGTTTTCTCCCACTTTCTCCTCCGCCCCTGATTTCCCTCCCACCTCCCATTCCAGTTGTAAACTTCATTTCCACCTTAGTGTCTTGCGAGTATCGCTGTTGCATTGGTTCTATTATCCACACAGAGGCCAGGGATGTTTTGAATCTCCTATCAGATTGAGTTCATCTGATTGAGGCTCTCCAATGGCTTCCCAACTCTGAGCTGGATCTGGACACCTATAGTAACCCATCTCGAATCCTCAGCCGCACCCTGGCCCACCCTTCTGTTTGCCCAGTGCGTCTTGCATGCTCCAAAGGAAAGAAGAGGTTGTCCACTTGCTTTTGCTTCTCTTTTTTTCCTGACTTGATTCTTCTTACTGTGCCTGGTTTTACTCGCCATTACTATGTTGATATAATTTGTGGAGGGGAAAGGGAAAAACAAATCGTTTAAATAGGGATACAAGTGGACCCACTGCAACAATGAGATGTACAAGTCGTTATGTTGAAAAATGAACTTTACAACTTTGGTGGAGGGGGGAAGAAATGGGGAGGAGGAGGGCAGATGGGAAGGGATGGGAAGGGGAAACAAAGGAGGAGGCAACAATGCTTGATAAGAAATGTACTCATTTGGGGCTGCGAAGGTGGCTCAGCGGTAGAGCGCTTGCCTTGCAGGCATGAGGCCCTGGGTTCCAATCCTCAGCACCACATAATCAAAAAGAAAAAAGCCGGAAATGGCGCTGTGGCTCAAGCGGTAGAGCGCTAGCCTTGACATGAAGAGCTGAGGGACAGCGCCCCGGCCCAGAGTTCAGGCCCCACGACCGGACCCCCCCCCCCCAAAAAAAGAAATGTACTTATTATCTTGCCCACGTAATTGTAACCCCTCTGTACGGTATTTTCACAATAAAAAAAAGAATTGTGGGTACCCACCAAAAAAAGGAAAAGAAAAAGTAACCCCAAGCACAGTCTGTCCTTCATTCCTTTCCTCTTACAATCTAACACCCTAGAACTCGCCAAAACCCAAATCATACGTATTTACCTTTTTTGTTGACTGTCCTATCCTTACTGGAACATAGCAGAAGGGTAGGAGACACCAGAGGTAAGTACAACACCTACCATACAGCAAACACTTCGTTAAAAAATGAGTGCAATCCATTCAGACTGTTTAGAATTTAATCATTTTAGAGTGAGACCTACTACTTGGAAAGTGGAGTAGTGTTAGTAGTATAAGTCACCTCAGAAATAATATTTCCTATTGGGCAGGGAAGGTTGCTCAGTGGTAGAGTGCTTGCCTTGCATGCATGAGGCCCTGGGTTCAATTCCACCACATAAACAGAGAAAGCAGAAGTGGCACTGTGGCTCAAGTGATAGAGTGCTCACTTTGAGCTGAAGAGCTCAGGGACAGTGTCCAGGCCAAGTTCAGGCCCCACAACAGACCAAACAAACAAAAACAAAAACTTCATATTAGGCTGATATATTTTGATAAGCCATGTTATATATTTACACTTGAGCCTAGAACTGACTTAATTATAAAATTATAAAAATTTAAATAATCAAATAAATATATAAACAAAGTTAGAAAATTATGTTTGTGTATTACTTGTTTATACCCAATCTCACAAGATCACTCTCAATATTCCATACTAAAACATACAAAACATCTAGAAGTAAAATGATGCTATTTTGGCTTCCTTTTCTTCTTATTTGCCTTTATTTTTTAGTCACTTTCACTGTTCTACCTATGACTTGTTTTTAGATAATTTATAAAGCTACAATTACAAGATCCAAACTTACTTTCCACTGATTTAGTGAAAATCTATTTTTTCTGATTGTACAAATATGTGATATCACACATTTTAAGAAATGTCATATTTATAGAATTAAAGTTAAATGGTGGTTATGAAAGTGCACATGAGGAGATTTTACCATGAAAAGTTCCTAGTACGTAAGGTAAGTGGTGAGGATCTGATATACGATGATATTGCCATGGTTAGCAATATTGTACTGTACTAGAAACAATGCCATTTGTATAAGAAAATAGATTTTAATATCCTCTACAAACAAAAATGCTAAATATGTGAGGGTATAAAATGCTAATTAGTTTCTGATGAACATTTACTATGTATTTATGTACCAAATTAAACTGAAGAACCTAGATACAAACCTGTTGTATTTAAGTAAGATGTAGCAAAGTTCGAAGCAATCTATTTGCTGTGTTATGCAGCACTTAAAACCATTTTTTCTCCAAAGGAGCTCATAACAAAATCTACTGTGTAAAACACTAGAAGAAAACAAAATCTCAAGCCAAAGAATTGTGATTATTTTTTTTAAAAACTAAAAAGTTATCAGAATTAAACATTCATTGGCCAACTTGAACACTAGCAGTCACTTGGAGCCCTGCCAGTTTCATTTAGAAAGGGAACCCTTAAAGCAGTAAATCTTTTCTTAATTGACATAAAACATGACATAAACCAAATATTGGTTAATATACAACAGTGGAAGAGACATGCACTAATTGAAAGAAGGTTTCTGTGTGTGTGTGTTGGTGGTGATGGTGGTTGGTGGCTTATTATGACCAGTCCTGAGCTCACGTATTTACAGTTTTTTAGGGAAAGAAAATATTTTTTCTCTCCACAGCTGAAGAGAGTCCCTGACAGAGCTTTCCTGCTCCCCATCTCCCATGTCATCAGTGTTTTCTGGGAGAGGAATCTGAGGTGGTTTCTAGCTAAGTGGCCACAGCTGTTTCCACAGCCTCTGTCAGATGGAGTTTCTGCTTGTGTTGACTTTGGCTGCAATCTTCCCCCAGAGCCCAGCAGCATGAGAGCCTGGGACTCTGGACAAACATTCCAGAGGTTCGAAGTTCTTAGCATTCACATTTGATGAATTTTTCTCTTAATTTCTTCTGGAGAAAAGTCGAAGACACTGAAGGCTCCCCTTTGCCCTGTGACAGCTATGGTATTTCCTTGCACACAAAATCCTATATATGTATAGTGAAACCCCCCCCCCCCCCAAATTGTGCACAAACTATACCAGTCTAGGAAAATAGGCATTCTTTTAAGTATGTTTGAACACATTTTGATGGTTTACTGTAATACTGGATTTCTTTGACGATTTTAGAAATGAGAGAGGAAAATCAGGCTTTAAAGAAAAGCCTTAAATGTTAGTGTCAAATGATTCTCAGAGAAAACGAAACAGTTACAGAGTTAAGTAAACAGATCATGTGTGATAATCTCACTGAGGAATGGTAGTACTTTTTAGTGTTATTTTCATCATCTCTCAAAAGCAGCAAACACAATGCTTTCTTCAGTTAAGATGGTTTTTTTTGTGAGTCCCCAAATTAATCATAAGAGGAAATATTAAGGATTATTCAACATTTAATGCCTTCCATGTTAGTTCACTGACTGTTGCCAGGGAGGTGAAAATACGTAATGGTTGAACCTTTATTTGATATACTGTTGAAGGCATATTGACTTTTGGTTTCCATTGAAGAATTTCAGCTGAAAATAAGAGAGAACATTCTGACAAAGGTTATAACAAAGCTGAATAACAAAAGAAACTTTAGAAAATTTTGCCTGGCAAATTATAAAAGTATGCTTTCAATAGGTATTTAAATAACTCTACCATTATAGTCAGGGGAGATATTAAAATAGTATTAAATGACATTTCAAAGTTGCATCAAGTGCACCACTATGACATTTATATAAGGGTTGACAATGACATACATGGCTATGTGCATAGTAAATTTATATTGCAGGTGCACATACAAACTGGCTTATTTTTCATATTATAACAGGGTTATATATTCCTTGTGTACCTGTTACTTAAAGAGGAAACTATCAAAGTACTATCTCTCACATCTTATATGGTTTCATTAATCCAAGCATGGACAAGTAACAGGAATCTTTAATCATGTTATTTATAACATTTTCAGAGGATAAACAAACAAACTGTGCATCTATTAATGTGACTATGACTGTTTATACCTTGTCAGTTTCATGACACTATAAAAGTTTGTAAGAAGAAAAGGATGATAGCTTGGAATGTATAATGTGATGGATAAGAATGGGGCTTTGGGTGACAAAATGCCAAGGTTTGACCCATTCATCTATTACTACCTGTTCAAACTTGAGACAAATTACTTGTCTTCTGTACTTTAGTCTTGCCACTTGTGAAGTGATCATAATGATATTTAAATCAACAATTGGTAAGGATTAAACCAATATTTACTTTAAGGTGTCCGTACAGCATTAGGCATGAAATCTACTCTCAACAAAAAATGACAATGATTCTTATTTTTTATCTTAATATAACTCACATTCTACTAAAATTTCTTTTGTTAGAAATAACTGGTCATGATGTCTAATGTAACCTTGAGCACCATAAGTCACTAAATGTATTCTGGAAGAAACTAAGGCTTTGATGGCTATGCATAAAAGGCTGGAAATTTTGTCTACCAGATTAAATTTGCTTTCAGAAAATTTTGAATGTCCATGTCCCTTCAGATCATTGGCATCCCTTTTTTTGGCAAAGCTTTAAAGAATTTTCATCCTTATTTAATCATATCACTAACTCGTATCCATGACTATTCCTGTATAAACCATACATGTTCTATGAATTTGGATATTTGTCCTATTATTTGATTTTATTAGTGCTTCACTATTTTAGATTCCAAGTTTGAACTGCATCATTTATCAATCGATTCAATTTTCTAATCCCTAAGCCTAGCAGACAGATGGTCTTCCCTGGTTTGCTGTATTTATGGTGGCATTGTTTGAACATTTTGTCTATAGTCTTCGTGGTCACATAAAACTCCTTAATTCCTTTCACATAAATTTTTAGTAAATCTGCCTCTTGTAATTCTTTTGTCATTATATTGATCTTTTTCAGTACAAATATAGGCCCTAGGACTTCTCCATTTAAAAGTGACAGAGTAGCTTGTAGCAAACCAAACTAGTGGCAAAATAAGATTACAAAGGCTGAGTAAAACAAGAACATATCTCTAATAGTTACAATCATCAGCAGTCAGACAAAACAGCCATGACTTGAGGGGTCAACAGTACTGAAAGAAGAAGGTGTATTGCGGTGGGTTAGTGATTGTCTCTTCAAGACAATAATAACCAGGAAGTAAAAATTACCCTTTAAAGCTACCAAAGCAGATAGAACCTGTATCATATTCCTTCTAAAAATATAGCTACAACAAAGGTTCACATGATTGATGAATGAAGAAACAAAGTGAAAAATGAGAGACCAAAACTCCAAACTAAACCTTGGGCATTTTGCAGAACTGAGGGAAAAAAATGTTGCCTGATTTGACCAAAGAAGAGCCTTTATAAATGCCCAAGGTTGTCAGTTAAGATGCCTGGAAAGCAATGATATGGGACTTAAAATGGCAGGCAAAAATTCAAGTGATCTCAGAGGTTGCTAGCCAGAAAGCAAATATTTCATTTCTTGTCTGATTCAACATGATTAGACCTTAACTTCTGAGCCTGAGTAGTTTTTTAAGCAAAATATCTATAATCTGCAATTCTATACTTGATTGTCTATGTGTGCACTTGTGTATAATATATGTATGTATGTATACACAATATAATACAATGTGGAAACTTAGGATAGACACACAATTAGAAGCAAAAGAACAGAATGTAATAGAAGTATGAAAGCATTATTTAACAGTATAAGAATTTTACCAAATTTGAGTCAGACCTTCAATAATTTTGAGTGAATTGCTAAGCACATCATCTACACAGTGCTGAGGACAAAAGTAATAGATAAATATAATCAAATCACCTCCCCTTCCTCAACAAACAAAACAAAACTCAAAGAATCAATAATACGTTTTGACAGTTTGTAGCAGAAAAAGCATGGGCATAAAACAACAGAGTGAACATTTCATTATGCTGTAGAGAACTGACAATCGATCAAGTATTATGTACCTTGAAAAATTACCCTTACATATGCAGGTGTGTGAGAAAAGATAGAAAACATACTACAGAAACACTAAGAAAAATCTTCACATCAAAGAAATCATTTCTGTCAAAACTACAATCAAGTAAGAATTAAAAAAGTCAAAATGATTAAGAAAATGTAAGATACACAATGGAATTTTACTCATACATTAGAAAGAATGATATTGTTACCATTTGAAGGAAGAGGAAAGACTTGGAAAGAATTACATTAAATGAAGTAAGCCAGATACCCAGAAATAAAGGTTGCATGGTTTCCCTCATTTGTGGTAGATATATGCCTAGAAATCTATGAGTAAACACACTGGGTACCGTGCAAGGAGTTCCAAATGAATTAACTGAATTATAATATGTACTCAGAGCGCTCCAATAGTACAATTATTTTATAAAGACTAGGTCAAAGTTCAACAAGGTAAGTACTTAGGAATAGGTACTTGCAAGGATAAGGTGAGGCGAAGGGGAGAAGAAGGGGAGAATGCAGTCAATAAATCATTGTACATACCACAAAATTAGAATTGTAAGGGAAGGAGGAGGATTGGAGGGGGATGAGAATGAAGAGGACACAGATCAAGATGCATTATATTTAAAAATGCTTTGTTAAATAACACCTCCTTTGTGACAGCTACTTAAAGATAACAACAAAGGGGAAAAGGTCCTTGAGAAATGTAAATATGTGGATGAAACAATAAATGTTTATGCTTAACGTTAATAGTGTGTTTTATATTTAAAATGACACTCTCTTTTAATTTTATCTCTCTTTCTCTGGCATTAACTACAGCAGACTGGAAGAGCATACAGAGGCTAAGCTCACTTGGGTCTTAAAATGATCTTAGACAAGATAAAATGTAGCATGTTCTGGTTGGATCTTTAGTACCATGAAAAATGTGTAAGTCCAGTTGCTCTTGGCCTTCTTTAAGGTACAGATAATGAGAACACCTGTGTTTGGGGTCTGATTTGGTCAGGAGGGGGGTTGTTTTTTGTTTTGTTTTTCCTTAGGGAGCTGGTGTTGGTCTGGAGTAGAGTTTCCACTGTCTAAAGTTTTCATATAGCTAGATATATAATCTTGACAGATTGCTTCTTTTCAGTGTCTCTACCTAGAGACAGCAGGCACGTTTTGAGGCTTAATGCTCAGCTTCTTAGATCTACTATATTGAGACACTTCTTTCTGAGGCAAGAAGAAATGAAATTTGACTGGGGAGTATTAAGATTGAACTTTATGTGAAGTAGACGGAGATTCCTTACTAACATGTTAAAAATATATAATGGAAAAATAGTAATTAAAAGATAATAATAATATAATGGACCTTTTAGAGTCTTGGGATGTACTCCATGAGTAAGGAGAAATGTTACTATAATTTAAGGACAGTTCTCTGAGTGCCAAAGGCTCATCCAGTCCCTTCTCCTTCTCAGTTGTAGCTCTCAGGAGAATTAGAGAATGTGCTGCATCATAAATTCACAACCTGAGATCATGAAGCTGAGAATAGCCCGGAGCTCTGTGCGGGTCATGAGAATAGAGGGCCCAAACTCAATTTGGGATTTTGGTCTCTCATTTTTCATTTGGTTTTCTCCTCCTAACAATACTTTGAAGCATTACTGTACCTATATTTTCAGAGACATGAGAAATACGACATTTCTCTCTGGTCCCACGTCTCTGGGCTTTGCCTCTTTGGGTAGCTTTAAAGTATAATTTTTGTTCCTTGATTGTTGAAAGTATTTGTAAAAGTTTTAGCCCAATGGTCACATTGCCCTCTGGGGCTGTGTGGTATGTGTTCTAGAGTCTGTGTTGGAATACAAGTGGGCAAATAGAACTCCATTCTCCCTGGACAACTCTAGCATTCAAAGCCCAGTTCCAACTGAAACCTTAACTTCTGTTGTTCCTTACTGCTTGCATACAATTAATAAATACACCTCACATAAAAATAAATTATAAAGGAATTGAAGGGAGAATGGAGTATTACCATTATGGACTCATTCTATAGGAAGTTACAACCAAAAATTATCTCTTGAGATTTCTTTTGTATTAAAATTTCCATGAGTCATACTTTAACGTTGATCATCATATTATAAAGCAAAGCTCTACAAGCAATTATTATCTGCAACTATTTCTATTCTAAAATTACACATTGCTAAAAATTCCACACATGAGTAATAAATTTAAATGACAGGAAACTTATATTGAAAATAATTCTTCCTGTATCTCCATTTTCTAGCAATGATAGCTTTGCATATGCTTGGGATTTTATTAATTTTTACCTAATTCATCTTAAGCAATTTCCCTTCTTCTCTATGTTTTGAATATTTCTTTTGGAGAGGTAGAAAAAAAACCATTGTTAATTTACTTACATTTCTGGCAGTCTACCAACTAGCTTGGTCAGAAAATTAATGAGTGACATGAAATGAGAAAGAGAAATCGAATTTCTTATTAGCAATCATGTAATAGGTTTTGGCTTAGTGATTATAATCAGCCTGACAAGTTGAGTGACAGAGAAAAACATACATCACAATTGTAAGAAAACCAGGAAGCTTCCAAGACTTTCTCAACACTAGAGGTTTGTTTTAAAATGCATTTCCTGATAGGATCAGACCAAATCATCCAACAGACACCACACGTGCACACACACAACCACACACACACACACACACACACACACACACACACACATACAGAGGGAGAGAGGGAGAGAGAGAGAGAGAGAGAGGAGAGAGAGAGAGAGAGAGAGAGAGAGAGGGAGAGAGAGAGAGCCTATGCAATAATCACTCAAAAGACAATGCTATAGAACCATGGGAGAATACTTATTATTCCTAGGAAATAATAAGAACCTTTCCAACTTGGTGCTTCAGAAAAGGAAGAGGATTTCTTGAAAAAGATTTAATCTATCCATCTCTTAGTTGTGAGGAGGAAACAGTTTTCCTAGAATATAGGGTCTTGATCAAAGTCATAAAGAGAGTGCAAAGCAGGGCCTGGAGTAAAATTCATCAGCACTGTGTAGGTCAACCTTTTTGTATGTTTGTTTAACCTACTCCATTTACTACTTATTATTTCTCACATGAAATATCTAGATTTCCTTTGCTTTAAAAATGCTCTGGAATCTGGTGCCAGTGTGTGACATCTTAAATCCTAGCTACTCAGGAATCTAAGATCTGAGGATCATATCTAAAAGCTATGGACAGGAAAACCTGTGAGACTCTTTTGTTGTTGTTGTTGTTGTTGGTTGTGGGGTCTGGGTGCTGTCCCTCAGCTCTTCAGCTTAAGGCTAGCACTCTACCACTTGAGCCACAGTGCCACTTTTAGCTTTTTCTGCTTATGTGGTGCTGAGGAATCGAACCCAGGGCCTCATGTATGCAAGGCAAGCATTCTACTACTGAGCCACTTCCCAGTCCCCTCTGTGAGCCTCTTATCTTCAATTAATGACCAAAAGGCTAGAAGTAGAACTACTGTTCAAGTGACAGAGTTCTTGCCTTGAGGGATGAAGCTAAGGAACAGGACCCAGGTCTGAGTTCCAGAAAGAAAGAAAGAATGAATGAAAGAAAGAAAGAAAGAGAGAGAAAGAAAGAAAGAAAGAGAGAGAGAGAGAAAGAGAAAGAGAAAGAAAAGAGAGAAAGAAAGAAAGAGAGAGAGAAAGAGAGAGAGAAAGAAAGAAAAAGAGAGAGAGGAAAGAAGGAAGGAAGGAAGGAAGGAAAAAAGACAGAAAAAGCAAGCAAGCAAGAAAAAAAGAAAGGAAAGAAAGAAAGAAAGAGTACTCTGTAAGTTAGAAAGTAGAGTGCCACATGCTCATACATGCTTGTAATCATAGCTACTTGGGAGATTGACAATGGGCGGGTTGGAGTTCAAGGCTAACCTTGACAGAAAATCTCATATAAACCACATTAAAGCCCTTAGCATGATGAAAAATACCTGTCACTTCAAGCTATGTGGAAGGCTGTAATAGGAGGATTGCCATGTGAAGCCACCCTATCAAGAAGTCGAAGTACATTATCTTTATAGAGGAGGCTGGATGTGGTGGCATGGGTTAGTGATCTCAGAAACAAAGAAGAACCTAAAATACACAGATTAACCCAGGCTCTGAAAAACAAAGCTGGGAAGCATGAGCCAGTGGTGTCATGCCTGTGGGATCCTGGGTTCAAAGCTCAGTACCGGGAGAAAAAAAAGATAAATGATAAAAGATAAATGATCAATCTCAACAGGGATTGCCAGGGAATTTACTTGTGGGTTCTGAGTGCAATCGGATGGCCTTGCATGTGAAGACATCAACACCTTCACAGCAGCAGGCTCTGAATGTCCTCAGACAAGGGCCCACCAAAAAGCCACCTAGACAGGTACAGGCCCTGAAAATTATCATACCAATGTTGGATACCTGACCAAATTTGTGTCCCTTTATTCCTACAAGAGGCACTAGAACAGTTGATATCTTAAGAATGCATGAACATGAAGAACAAATTTATCTTCTAAGCTAATTGCTATTTCCATCTCCTCATTCCTTTCTTCTTCACCCTTAAAATACATTTGTATCTTCCAGCCTAGTATTTTAAACACAGAAAACAGTCATCCAAATATGTCCTAAGTCAGTAGAGAGACATTTGAAGAATGTCTATCATGTTCAGGCAGTGTTCTAAATTATGTCTGGAAGTATAATGAATCTAGGAGAAAGCGAACAGTTAAATCCTCTCCCAGACTAACTGAGACTCCTATGTGGGTGACTCTGGGTCTGCTGTGGACAGCACCCTTTTTGTCATCAGGAATCTATCATACTTGAAGACAGTGACCAAATGAACAAGGAGTTATGTATGTTTCTGTATATAAGCTCACATGGTATTGAAAAGATAAAACTTCTGTCTAGCCTTGGTATAGACTTTTTCTTGGCATCTAATTCAGTGCCAAGACAAATCTGAGATAACAATTACCATAAGCATTTGCAGCACTGGAAGACCACCTGCTAGACTTAAAGCCATTCCCTAGCCCCAAGCTAAGTAAAAGAGGTTTCTTCACAGGAGGGAGGAATCAACAGGGCAGAAGTAAATGAGCATTTTAAAAGTTGATAGTGCATCACTGTAATACCAGGACTCAGGAGGCTGAAGGAAGATGAACAAGGAGATCTCAAGTTATTGAGTTGATACAGATGCCCATCAACGTATGATCTATGCACATGAGGCATTATTCAAACATAAAGAAGAGTAAATTCATTTTATTTACAGAAAAATAGATGAATCAGGAGATTAAGCTAACTAATATTTCAAATCTACAATTCTTGTATACCAGGTCTGGGGCTGACACTAAGGACTTGAGCACTGTCCCTGAGCTTTTTTCACTCAAGACTTGTAATCTACCATTTAAGCCACTGTTCCCTTTCTGGATCTTTGAGAATTAATTGGGAATAAAAGTTGTATGAACTTTCCTGGCCAGTCTGGCTTTGAACTGGAGGTGTGGATCCTCAGATCTCAGGCTTGACTCACCCAGCTAGAATGTACTTTTCTTTTTATTTCATACTATTTCATTGAGGAATTTTTTTGTCGGTCATGGGGCCTGGGCACTGTCCCTCAGCTCTTCAGTTCAAGGCTAGCACTCTACCACTTGAGTCATATCTCTACTTCGGCTTTTTCTGCTTCTGGGGTGCTGAGGAATCGAACCCAGGGCCTCATGCATTAAGGCAAATACTCTACCACTGAGCCACCTTCCCAGCCCCAAGAATATACATTTTAAAAACAGATATAAAATATAAGAGAGGACCAGTAGAGAAGATGGTGAGAAAGAAAGGATAATGTGTGTGTAAATATGACCAAGTACATCAAATACATGTATTAAAACGTTATAATGAAATCTATTATTTTGTCTGGTTAATATACTAAAAAAGAAGAAAAGGAAACATAAGTTAAATACTGAAACCAAATCCTAAATCAATACAATTAAATATGACTTATATGTAACTATGTAAACTTTTTCCATCTAAAATATTAGGCCTAAAAGCCATTAACATGCTTAATATGTAGTCTGTGTGAAAAGTTATAAATGGAATGCATGAATTAGGAAATCTTTTTCTTTCCATATGGATCTGAGACTTAATTAAACAGTTCTCCAAATAATACCAAGCAATACTCTACTGAATGCTGTGTTCTCAAGTGAATATGATAATTACCTTCAAAAATTAAACACTGCCTCAGAATAAATGAGAATTTGAAGAAAGGTAAAAATATTTCAGTGATGCCATGGATTGAGAATCTGAACAATACCTTAAAAATCATAAAAGACACAATAGAGTAGTTCTTCTATGCAAACTTAAGCAATGTTTGTTCATAATAGGTTATTTGGAGAGGGAAAAGTGGTAGAGAAGATGTAGTGGGTATGGACCTTATCAGAGATGGCCATGGAAATCATTTAATACCCTAATGATAAGACAAAGTAAAAATCTGAAATGTGAAGGAAAAAACTGTTTCAAGCAAAGGCAGCATAGTATATAGATGTGCTCAGCATGCTAAAACAGAAAGAAAATCAGTCATCCAGAAAACCAGCCAATGCAGACTGGAAATGAATGAAACCAGAATCTGATCATGCAGTCATTCAGGGTCTATCAGACTAAGACTTTATTTTTTTTAATACTTTTTTATTGTAAAAATAGTTTACAGAGGGGTTATAGTTTCATGAGTAAGGTAATGAGTACATTTGCTATGGAGCATTGTTACCTCCTCCTTTGTTTTCCCCCTACCATCCCTTCCCTTCCACCTCCCCAACTCCTCCCCCCCTCCCCACCTCAAGTTGTAAAGTTCATTTTCAACATAGTATCTTGTACACCTCATTGTTACAATGAGTTAAACTGTATTCTATTTAAGCATTTTATTTTTTCCCTTCCCCTCCCCAAATTAGAAAAGTGTATATACAAGATTCAGTGCACCAACATCAAATACAGTAAAAACAGGGGTTATACTATGGGGGAGGAACATAGCAAAGAAACAAAAAAAATCACATAGTACATCATAAAAAGTACATTAAAAACAATAGCAAGCAAGAAAAAAAACACTTGTGTCCCTGTCTTGGGGTTCATTTCACATAGAATCAACTTATCAGATCATATGTACATAGCTTTTGACCTTTTCTGTTTGTCCTAGACATATATTAGTTTATTAGAAATAAGGGAAACCATGGGACCTATGTTTCTTTGGGCCTGGCTTACTTCACTTAATATAATTTTTTCCAAGTCTTTTCATTTCCTAACAAATGGGGTGATGTCATTCTTTCTGATGGAGACATAGAATTCATATATCAAGAAGATGTGATATATGTGTGTATATATATATATACATATATATGTGTGTGTATATACACATATATATACACACGCATATATACACATATTTACATATATACATTTATATACATATATATATATATATATATATATATATACATATATCACATCTTCTTGATCTATTCATCTACAGAAGGGCATCTGGGTTGTTTCCATATCTTAGCTATGGTAAATAATGGTAAAATAAACATAGTTGTTCTGGTAGCTTTGGTATGACCTTGTTTGTGATCATTTGGGTAAAAGCCCAAAAGGGGGATTTCTGGGTCATAGTGGAGCTCTATGTGGAATCTTTTGAGGAACCTCCATACTACTTTCCAAAGTAGATGAACAAGTTTACACTCCCACCAACAGTGCAGTAAGGCTCCCTTCTGGCCACATCCTCTCCAGCATCTGTTGTTATTAGAGTTCTTTTTTTAAAGAATTTATTCTTATTTTTATTTTTTTATTGTGAGAATACTGTACAGAGGAGTTACAATTACATGGGCAAGATAACGAGTAATTTCTTATCAATCATTGTTGCCTGCTCTTTGTTTCCCCTTCCCATCCCTTTCCATATTCCCCCTCTCCCCCAACCCGATCCTCCCCCTACCCTCCACCAAAGTTGTAAAGTTCATTTTTCGACATAACGACTTGTACATCTCATTGTTGCAATGGTTCCACCTGTATCCATAGTTAAATGATTTGTTTTTGATTATAGCCATTCTGACTGGAGTGAGGTGGAATCTCAATGTTGTCTTGATTTGTATTTCTTTTATGGCTACAGAAGTTGAGCATTTCTTCTTGTGTCTATTGGCTGTTCTTAATTCCTCTTCAGAGAAGTTTCTCTTTAAGTCCACTTATTTATTAGGCAGTGTTTCTTTGAGGATTTTTGTTGTGGGATTTAGGTTTTTGAGTTCTAAGTATATTTTTTATATGAGGCCATTATCTGCTGTATGGCTAGTGAAAATCTTCTCCCAGTCTGTGCGCTTTCTATTGATCTTGTTAGCTATGTTCTTTGCCTTGCAGAAGCTCTGCAGTTTAATGCAACCCTATTTGTCCAACCTTTCTAGATTTGTTGGGTTTCTGGGTTTCTATTAAGAAAATTTCGGCCTGTGCCAAGAAACCCTAGAGTTTCTCCTGTTCCTTCCTGTAATGTGTTCAGGGTGTCTGCTTTGACTTCAAGGTCTTTGGTTATAGGCTTTATTTCTTAAGACTATGAGGAAATCTTTGGACTCCAGCACAATTTGATATGATACATATTTTATTTTTGTCGGTCGTGGGGCTTGAACTCTGGGCCTGGGCGCTGTCCCTCAGCTCTTCAGCTCAAGGCGAGTGCTCTACCACTTGAGCTACAGCGCCACCTCTGGTTTTCTGGTGGTTTATTGGCGATAGGAGTCTCAGGGTCTCTCCTGCCCGGGCTGGCTTTGAATCGCGATCCTCAGATCTCAGCCTCCTGAGTAGCTAGGATCACAGGCTTGAGCCACCAGCGCCCGGCTATGATACATATTTTAAAATGATCATTCTGATAGATTTGTGGCATACAGTATTAAAACCAGCAATTAAAAAACATTTATTTGCTTATTTATGTAGGTAGCACTAAGGGCCTTGAACTTATTTGGCTTGCTTTCTTAGCTTAGCACTCTCCATGCCTTTAAGTCCTGTTTTTGTTGTTGGTGTTATTGTTTGTTTGTTTTTTGCTAGTTTAATCATAGAGTTTTGAAGACTGACTTTTTTACCAAGGCTGGCTTCAAAATGCAATCTTCCAGATTTCAGTATGTTGAGTGCTTAAGATTATAGGTGGCACACTAAGCAAAAGGAAAGAAATGTACATATCATTGAATTTGGAAGAAATAGTTGTATTGTCAAAGTTTATATAATTCACAAACTTTATAGAACATGATAATGACAATTTGTCTTGTGGTTAAAATGTGTTTGTGACTTTAACTATGTATCACTATCCCACAATACTGTGAAATTTGTGAAACTTATGTAATCACTTAATTTCAGTAAAAATTATTTAAAAGAATTCATGCATCAGATCACGAGTGTTTGTCCTATGACTAACATATAGAAATGATGCTAGATTGTTAGTATTGTTAGTCAGATTTATAATAGGTATTAATGGTGATCTCAGTAGGATGTGAAGATAGGAAAAAGTGAAAGATGAATTATGATTGTTAAGACTCCAGATTGAGAAACAAAATGTTAGTTGGATGGGGAAGTCCTTGGAAATGTACAGTCTAAGAAATAATGGATTAATTCAGGCAAAGTGGGAAGTATTTCTTTAGATTTATTAAATTCCAAGTTCTAATTTGTCATCCAAGTAAAAACACTAATTGAAATATTGGGTTAATATGATTGGAAATGTTGGGAAAGATTCCATTTATCAGATTCTCTAGGAGGACATTGTGGATGAACAAGGTATGTCAAGAGCTGGAATAGGGTGCTGACACCTTCAGAGTTGTGGCTGAGAAGACTCCATGGATAAAAATGTGTTGCTAGAAGAAATGAATCTGTCTACTTATCTGAAAGGAGATAATGAGAGAGAATTATGAATGGGCATATAAAGAAGAAATAAGTAAAATTTGGGACAATTGACCCAGTAACATTCTTTTAAGGGTAAATGTTATCCTTCATTTTGGTAATGTCTTGACTTGATATTTGCCTGTAAAATACTCAGTCTTGGGACCTCTGTCTAGGTGGGTACCATTTTAGGTAACATAACTACTTAAATGGCTACACATAAAGAGTGAGTTCTTTGGGTACTGTTTCTATAAAATGGAGAAGCTGAACAGACAACAAAGAGTTAGTAGAATCCTCCATTTGACTCTAGAATCAAAGACCCATGATAAGAACTCTATTTCAATATATGTACTTCCTTTACTTATTTGCAATGACTAGTATATGTCTTGGACAAGCAGAAAAGCTCAAAAGCTATGTACATGTGATCATATGAGAGGATGATAAGCCAAATGAACCCAAGATAGGGACACAGGTGGCTTTATCCTTCTTTTTAATGTATTTATAATGTACCATGTGATTTTTTTTGTTTCTTTCATAAGTTCTTCCCCTATGGTATAACATAACCCTGTTTTCACTGTATTTGATTCCATTGCCCTGCATCTTATATATACATTAATCTAATTTGAGGAGGGGAAGGGAAATAACAAAATGCTGAAACAAGGATACAGTTTGACCCATTGTAACAATGAGATGTATAAGGAACTATGCTGAGAATGAAATTTACAACTTTGGGGGGGAGGGAACTAGGGAGGTAGGGGGAAGGGATGGAAGGAGAAAAACAAAAGAGGGGTAACAATGCTCACTAGGAAATGTACTCATTACCCTACTCATGTAACTATAGCCCCTCTGTACAATCCTAATTTTTGCCAACCCTCCTTCACCTGCTCACAATGCTTTTCACTACCCTATGTATTTTATTATTCATCAGAAAACAATATTCTATAAAATGATTTGTAAATTCTTTAGACCAAGCTAGACACATTAAAAAAAATTAGGCAATCATTTTAAGCAGAGATGATTCTAAATGACAGTATTAAAGAACAAAGCCCCAGAAAGAGCATAACTGGAAAGAGATTCCCTATGGAGAAGATTGAACAGTAAATTTCTAAGAATCATGGAGCTGTAATATTTGAAGTAGCTGTTTTCTAGACATGTAATTATCTCCCTTCTCTTCCCAATCTTTGATTAAAAATGAATCACAGATTAAAGGTTAATGGTTGAAGCTATTTAAGGGAACCCTTGAATTCAAGGGAAGGCCATGTCAAAGTGATAGGTCACAAATAAGGAAGAGCCTGAGGGATCAGACAGATGATCAGGTCTTTCTGTAGTGGGCAGACATGAATTCAGGACACCAAACTTGTGTCTAACCAGGAGGCAGTTTATCAATCTTTCTGATATCTATCTACATAAAGGTGACTATGCAGCCAGCACTAGTCACTAGAAATACTTCATACTCACTAGCATGGCTGTAATTTATCAAGATGTAGCAGTGTTAGTATACAGAATACATTAGAATACAGAAAAGTTGTTAACTCTCACACATTGCTTACAGGAATATAAAACAGTGAAGCCTCTTTGTGAAGATGTTTGGAAATTTTTTGAAAAATTAACCAATTGTCTCACAGTTTGTGTAAAAAATTCTAGTTTTAAATGTACGTATAATACCTAACAGAATTAAAATTTAAGTTTACACAAAAACTTGTGATGAATATTTCTAGTGTATTGGAGCAATAAAAGTAGTTTGGAATGAAAAATGACTATCCTTTTGTGACTTTTTTTTTTTTTTGTAGGTTGTGGGGCTTGAACTCTGGGCCTGGGCTCTATCCCTCAGCTCTTCAACTCAAGGCTAGTGCTCTATCACTTGAGCTACAGCACCACTTCTGTTTTTCTGGTGGTTTATTGTAAATAAGAGTCTCATGGTCTTTCCTGCCCAGGCTGGCTTTGAATCGCGATCCTCAGATCTCAGCCTCCTTCGTAGCTAGGATTACAGGTATGAGCCACCGGTGCCCTGGCATAACCATTTTCTTTAGACATATATTAGAGGATTTCTCATTATTATCAGCTATATTTCTATATAATTGTTTTTTTTTTATTTCTATATAATTGTTAAGTCTTGACACTCATCACTTCAATGTGAGAATACACGAGTTTTCTTTTTCTTGGATTTTATTTTATGTTAGGCTGTTGCTTTATCTAACTTTATAAATGATAAATGCACAATAAATTATGTACATGATAAATGAATGCCATGATAAGACTTCTTTAAATTAATGTTTGCATATTTAATTATTTCTCTGTACCAAATCATTAGAGATGGGCTGCTTAGTCAAACAGTATGCATACTTCTTAATTGCAGCAATTACACAAAGTAAAACTTCTTTATTGATTTCCTCATGTCAAACTGCAGAAGACAATTGAGTTGAGTAGATTATTTTAATTAGGAGGTAATAAGACTTTCATAGCATCTGGGATAAACTCTCTAAACAGACTTGTAGAAGATTCGTCTAAGCATTTCATCTGGACTGTGCAGCTGAAGTAAACTATCAGTTGTTCTTGGTTGTGAAGGTGAACCTGAAGTTGAATTTTCATTGGGGAGATCCAGGCTTGGTGCTTCCTAAGTGGAGTAGAAGTTAAAAGTCAAATTCATCTGCATGTAGAGATCAAGAGATATAGCTCAACATGAACAAGGAATTCAACACCTGCAGATCCACTGCCACCTTAAGTTCCTTTCACTGAACTTTTGATGGTACCCTACTTTTTTTTAAAACCTTTATTTTGCCTAAATAAGTCTTCAGGAACAGTTTTAGAAACAATAAAGATCAAGCAAAGTTTCTGAGTATATATGTGTCAGCAAATGCTTGAATCTGTCCTGATTTTAGTTTGCCTGTAATTGAGGAACCACAGTAACTCTCCGTGGAATTCCATGATGCTGTCTTCATGTCTTCTGCTAAAACCCTTCCAGCAGGAATCCCAGTTCCATTCTGATACTTCTTTCTTTGTGAATGGTCTGTTTCTTCCCAACTAGAAACTTTAATAGTCTTCTGTATAGTCAGTGGAATGTCATAAAGCTTCATTTTCCTGGGACAATTTGTCTTGTTCATTTTACTGATAAGTAGCATCAATTTGAATCTTCTCTTTTACACACTACTCTCTCTAATCTCTTTGGATTCTGATATGCTGTTCCCTTTCATTATCTCTTTCTAATTCTAAATTCATAATGTGTTGATATTGTGCTTACTGTATTGATCCTTGATGTCATCTACAATTTTTTTTAAACCTCTTCTTATCTCTTTAACTATGTGACCTTTTCCCACACTTTTTTTTCTAGCCCTTGGAATAGTTGACATCATCCTTTCCATTTATTCTAAGAACTGCTGCATGGATATTTTTACAAGGCTCTAATTCTTATTATACAATTGCAATTTCCTCCTAATGTGCCTGTGTTCATTTATTGTTTTTAAACTCTGAGTTATCTGTACCATAGACATCCGCAGAATGTCCCTTGGAGCTGGTATATGCATTTCCACTAAAGCAGGTCAGGAGGACCACTCTGAGGTCTCCTCTCAGAGTCTGAATGAGACGGGCTTGTGGCTATGAGCACTGGCATCCCCCACCCCCCATACTAAACTCCACTCATGCCAAAAAGTATTCATATGGTCTGCCCAGGTGGGCACAGGTATGAAATCAGAGCCAGAACTTTCCTATAGACTCATGTTATTTCTTTAAAATTTTTGGATGGATATGACATGGTATCTATGATCCTAACAATTGCTTTTTCATCCTAAAATTTAAAATATTTCACAAAAGGAACCAGATCATTACATGTTACCACAATCTTTGCTGTGGGATATGTCATATAAAATCATATTACTTCTGAATCCAGGCACCAGTGTTTCATGCCTATAATCTTAGTATCTCAGGAGGCTGAGATCTGAGGATTGTGATTTGATGTCAGCCCAGGCAGGACTTTCATCTCCAATAAATTACTCAGAAAAGGACAGAGGTGGTGCTATGGCTCAGGTGGTAGAATGCTAGCCTTGAGCAGAAGAAACTCAGGGACAGCATCAGGCCCTGAGTTCAACCCCAGGACCAGCCTGCCCCCCATACATATATGTATATAAATATATATGTATATATGTGTATATATACATATATATATATATATATATATCTTCTGAGAGTATGAATTACTTACAATAATATCTTTCCTTACATTTATAGTTTAATACAAATAGTTTATATATGACATCTTACTCAGGAGGTAAACTGTACTGTGGTTAAAGTGTCAAGTGTCCTGGAATTATCAATGCTTTAAATTAAAGAAAATATTCCATAGTTCCTGGGCAGTTGTTTTCAGGAAGAGTCATAGCTATAGTTAGCTGCCCCAAGATCACAGAGTTCCTAGCTTGTCTGGTCAAGGGAAAAAGAATCCAAAAGTGTAACTGATGCTAAGAATTCTTGGCAATTTCTACAGTGCCAGGCCTTTCCCAAATAGCTGAAGAATTTTAGGACATCTGAGAAAAATTAATTTCTAATTTAAGCAGCACATGACAAAATTAAAAAGGGGGGAAATACCTTCTTTGCAACAGGTGATTATTTTCCAAGACAGGAAATGTGTGTGTGTGTGTGTGTGTGTGTGTGTGTGTGTGTGTGTGTGTGTGTGTGTGTGTGTATATATATATATATATATATATATATATATATATATATCCACTACTCCCATTACCCAGCTATTTCTCCATGAGAATGTCTAAGTTTCTGTGAAGAGCCACCAAGTGTCTATTTCCCTTAAGATCAAAGTTCTATAATGCCACTGGGAAATTTACTCATGAGGGACTAATCCCAAATAGTATACAGAGGCTTTCAATTCTTGACATACTTTTCTTGAATAGTAACAAAAGTCCATGGCAATTGAGACTTAGTATTCTCTGACAATATGATTTCTGTTGAGGTGACTGAAGTGCTACTAGCTTCATAGTTTTTGGATGTTATATTTACTTAAGGTTGCATTTTGTAAGAGCAGAGGATATGGGGTAATAAATGTGAAGCACTACACTGGTGGTGATTTATGCTGAAAGCTTCTCTGCATTTTATTGTAAGAAATACAAAAGAAAAGCAAAACATATATAAACATTGTATGAACTACAGTGCATAAGGGGAAACAGAGCATACATGTTAGAAACATGTTTACTGTGACTTGGTAGCTTTAAGAATATCTGAAAAATATTCCATCATTGTAGAGTTGGTCAGGCAGAAATTAAAGTCTGGAAAAGTCAAGCTGTGATTGGGCAATATCTGCACGCCTATATTGACCACCCTGGAGGTAGAAATGTGCTCTAATTGGCAATTATGAAAATGCTGTAATATAAGAACTGAAGCCAGGTGTGCTTAGAAGAGCGTCATCCAGGGTGCAGTGTTTTCTCTGATCCACTAAATCCAAATCCGTTTCAGCACAAAGGCAAGCACACCAGGATAAAATGACTAAAGGCTTGGGTAGGGAAGTAATTTCAAAATTTAGGGAAAAGTTAGGTGACATCAATTTCTGAATGGTACAATTACAAGTAATGAGCGCATCCCTCCATGCATTCTGCAACACCCAACACTGAGCTATTGCTCAAAGTGAAATCAAGCTTTTCCAAGAATGACTCAGTACCTAGGTTGGGGAAAATTTAATTTGACCAATGTTGTACACAGTCTCTCAAGAGATCAAATTCCATCTGCAGGATAAATAAAACACAAGTGACATAAACCAGACACAGAAAGACAAATACCACAAGTTCTCTCTTGAAAGAGTCACTGTGTGTATAGAGCAGTCATTACTAGAAGTTGGAAAGGGCTGCTGGGGAATAAAAAAGGGAGATTGGATCCGATGACCTCACACTGTTGGCATGTGGGAAAACATTACAGTGAACCCGATTAACGTGCACAATTGAGACACATGAATCAAATACATAATCGAAAGTATTGCTCTATATGCAAACAAAAGTATGAACATTTTACTGAAAAGTAAACTATTTAGAACTTAACAACACTAACAAATAGAGCCAGGTGTCATGGTGCAGGCCTGTACTCTGATCATGGAAAGTAAAGGGAGAAAATCAACCAGTTTGAGGCTATCCCGGGCTGTGGAGAGTCACAGGTCATCTTGGGCTGTATAGCAGAACTTTAGTCAAAAAAAGAAAAAGAAAAAGAAAAAAGAAAGGCGGGCAACAGAGGCTCACGCCTGTAATCCTAGCTACTCCGGAGACTGAGATCTGAGGATTGCAGTTCAAAGGCAGCCCAGGCAGGAAAGTCCATGAGACGCTTATCTCCAATAAGCCACTAAAAAACCGGAAATGGTGCTCTGGCTCAAGTGGTAGGGCGCTAGCCTTGAGCTGAAGAGCTGAGGGCCAGTGCCCAGGCCCAGAGTTCAATCCCCATGACCGACAAAAAAGAAAAGAAAAGAAAAAACAACTCATTTAGAAAGACAATTATAACTGAATTTTAAGGTGGTACCTGATGTTAAATTCATATATATATATATATATATGAATTACATGATTTCTGTGATTAAAAATTACATGTAGTATTATGTCAGTGGGACAACCAACATAATCCTACAGCCTTGGATCCCTGTTAATATTATATGTTTAGGATCTTATATCTAAATTAATTCCCAATTTCATTTCTACATTGAACATTCTAAATTCGAACTATGGTTAACAGAAAAAGTTCTGATGATAGAAGGCTGAGTTTTTTAAGATGGAGCTTATTATATTTTACATAAAAAACAGAAGCCAACTAAATTTTAAACTTTAGAGAACAACTTCCATTTATTTTGGATACACACACACACACACACACACACACACACACACACACACATTCACACATATTAAGACTGCAAATATAAGTAAGAAAGTGCTCCTCAGGAAGACGGCCTGTGAGTCAAATCCTGGTTCTTGGTCACCCAACCCGTGGTGGCTATAGGACTTCCATGAATCCCCAGAGGCCTTCACTGATCATTATACTGTGCAGTGGGTGGGAACCCTGCAGACAGAAACATGGGGTCTCACTCAGAAGTTCACTGCACACTTTTCCTATCCTCTATTCTGCTGTCCCTGCTTTTATTTTTGTCACTTTCCATATTTTGGTTCTTTTTTCTTTCTAACTTATGGTTAACATTCTTTAAATCCTACTTGGATAGAAAAATGCAAATGCTCAACTGCTAAAGAGCCTTTTTTTCTACAATAAGTAAAAACCATGGGCAGAAAAGAATAATATTAAGTAACCTTTTCAGAGGAAACTTTGAATGGCATGTTGATATTTAAAAGAGCAGAATTTATCTTTCTAGGCCCTCAATGCCTAGAGGTAAAAAAGAAAGAAACAAGTTTTCTGTCCTTTCCAAATTTCATCTTCTCCTGACAAATAGACTCACCAGTTCCCTCTGTAAGAATTTGCTAGGCCTGCCATAGTAAAATACCAATCTGTGGGTTTAAATAATAGAAACTTATCTCCTCTGAATGCACCGTATAGAAGTGTGAGGTCAAGGTGCTGGCAAGTTTGGATTCTCAGAAGCCTTTCTGAATCTCATTGTCTCTGTTATCTCTGTCCTAATGTCTCTTTCTTACAAGAACACTGCATTTTATATTAGATTAGAACCAACTTTACAGATAACATTTTAACTGAGCTATTCGGAGGGGATAGATAGATAGATAGATAGATAGATAGATAGATATGTTTCTAAATGCAGTGGTATGCTAAAGTACATTGACACATGGTGATACATTTCTAGTAACTTATCTGTAAGAAAGTAGCATATCTCCAGCATGAACAGGAAATAAGGTCTTATTGTGGGACCAGTGTTGTTAGCCTATCTGTCACCAGGAGGCACTGGGGATTAGTACTTCCACAGGAAAAATTATTTTCCGTTAGGTAGGCGGGGGGAATACAATTCAGCCAACAATAATTCTCAACAATATTCTTCTATTTATTGTCTTTGATGATAGTTTCCTTTTTATTTATGTCATGGTAAATTTTTGTTACAGTACAGTTTAGCAGAAAGTATCACTCATCTACCAGGAAGATTAATATTATGCCATTTGCAGGGATATGGATGGACTTGGAAAAAATCATATTGAATGAAGTCAAGCATAGAGAGACAAAGGGCACCTGTTTTGTCTCACACATGGAAATGAGACGTAAAATAAAAATGACTATGAAAACATATTCAGAACCATGTCATATACAACACTAAATTATGACTAACATGCTATACACAGGGGTGGGTTTCTATAATGTAACCCTTATGAACAATTAATAGTTTAATAATATGAACGAACATGTCTTGTCTGAATGGGAACCAAGGGGAGGGGAAAGACAAATTGAGAGAAGAATTGTTGGCAAAGACAGTGAGAGTACTCAATTTACATACATGTAAATGGAACTAAGAAGCTTAAAAGAGACTGGTGGGGATAGGATAGATGAGGGGAGAATGGTCAAACTGCTGACTCTGATCAAGATGTAGCGCACACACAAATGGAAATTGAAATTCCTTTGCACAACTCCCTGAAGATGATAAAAATAATAAAAGTTAAAATGTTTTGGTTTTGCTAAATATTTTGTTTAAAACATATAAACAATTTCCATTGTGTATCTATGTGATGATTCAATGTTAATCAAGGACCTGGAGAAAATAAGATCCTTGATCAACCTCACTTCAATAAAAGCCTAAACTTGAACTGTTGTGCCATTACTTTTATCAAGTACCTACTGTTTTTCATCAATTGCCTTCCCCGTTCTGTAGACTAATCTAATGCTTTTGATGTGAACTATTTTGCTAGAAAAATATAACAATATCATGAGAAAACACAAATTCTCCTTATTGGAGAATAAAGAGAAAGTATATATATATATATATATATATATATATATATATATATATATACTTATATATACATATATATAAGTATATATATATATGTATATATATATCTAGGAATCACAGAAAAAAATAACACTTGTACTTCTGAATTCATCAGATGCTTGTCAAACAATGGTAGCTTGGTATGCTTCAGGGCTGATGCCTACAGCTCTATATATCATACATGGTATTGTCTACCAGAGTGAGTATTATCACTTTTCCGTAAGTGACAGTAAGTTTAATTTTTGAAAATCAGTAACAGGTTAAAGATTCACTTGTATAATCTAATGTGGTATTCTGCTAATGAAAGCCATTTTTAAAACATCCCAAATTTTCTAAATTATCTTGCTCATATCTGTAAAGATATTTATAAATTAATAAAACATTTTGTATATATCTGTATAACATCATATATTAATCTGTTTTTCTTTTTCTTTCTTCTTCTTCTTCTGAGTGAAAATTAAAATCATAGACTCTAGCAGTAGATGTTGTCCAAGGATTACCCAAAGAAAGGAGAGCCTGTTTCATTATAAGATTTTGTCACTATTTGAGTCCCGAAGTATTTCCAGGGAACTGCTTTGTTAGCTTTGCGTCAATGAACATACATTTGAATGGTATCTTAATGTTCATAACTAAAATATTGGTGGCTGTTATCTATATTATTGATATTTGTTTTTCCACACTGATAATTTTGCCTGCTTAGAATGGTAGGATTAAAATAAAAGCACTGTAAAGTGGAGATTTACTCATGAGTAAACTAAACATGTAAATCTGTTCAATACACTTTCACTGAAACCAAGACTAAGCTGAAAGCAAGGATTTATAAAGTTTACAAAGAACCTCTTGAAGAGCAGAAAATGAAACCAAATTTTAATCATTTGATTATTCTTAGCAGAAGGAACTAGGAACACTGTAGTTTGAACAGTGTTCGTATACATGCAGAAATACCAGGCTTCATTCCTTTGTACCTGGATGCATTTTTTGTCCTAGCACAAAAATTAGGATACTGTATCTTTTCTATTTATATAACTTGACACATTCAAGAAAACAGTGCTCTTTTTCCTATAAGCAAGTCTGACCTTTATGAGGTTGACTTGTAACCATATGATGTAAGAATATGCATATTAGCATCTATTTTTGAAGTATGCCTGCATGTATATACATACAGTAGAAGGCATTTAATTTTAACAATATGGTGTTATAATGTTAGTATAATATCACTTACAGGTAGTATATTACAGGTGTTTTGATTACAAATAACTCGCAGAGATCATTAGTTTCAACTGTTTTTCTACATGCTATCAAAAAATGTGAAATTGTTACCTTGGATTTTCAAATAGATATCAGCATTGCTGTATTTTCTATGTGCTTTTTGGTTTTCTTAGTGCCATTCATGTGTTTCTTATGGTATCATTATTTTACTGACAATTAAATTTGAGATCGGGGACTAGAGTGTTTTTCTGATTTCCTTTTAATTTGTTATAATGATATTTAAATTTAAACCCAATGGCCTTAAGAAAAACTGAACAAAGCAAGGCAGAATTCAAAATTGCTTGTTTACTTTCCACTTTGTACAAAACCCTCTGGGTGACACAAAGCTATGGAAGACAGAGCCCATGCCCACAAAGAGATTCCACTGAGGCCTACTGCACTCATGTTCTTCTAGGAGACTGTGTGGCACTCTTCCTTCCAAGAGATCTCAGGCCCTCAGAAGGAAGCTGTGCATTGTCTGCACTTGGTGGAGGGGGTAGTATTCTCAGCTCCCCAGTGTTCCTGTCTTGGTCCATGAAGTTGGGAAGTACCTCACTTGGAAAATGACATCCATTTTTTTCTTATTGAACTATGCTCAAAGGAGCGAACTAGTCTATCTGACCCATGGTATGAGGAGAGACAAGTCTATTCTACTTCACCAGCATTCTTCCACCCACCCCTGTCAGGGTGGTTCTTTGCTTTAAGGATGCCAACTACTAGGGTCTGTTCTGGATGAGGCAGTGTGTGTGTGTGTATGAGTGTGTGTGTAAGCTGCATGCATAAATTCTTGCTCAGGTGTGTTACTCCGCCAGCTGGATGAAGAAAAAAGGTAAGATTTGTCATGAGAGACATCAATATGATATAAACATCAAAGAAAAATTTTATTGGAGTTCTAAGGTTAATGAAAAGTATTAAGGTCTATAAGGTCTATGAGAAGTCATTCATATCCTCAGGAAACAATGGCCTGTGTTTGCATTATTTTCATTTTAAGTAGTGGAAAATCTAAGACAAAAAACACATAATATATTAAAAAGGTTAAAGAATTAGTGATTTTTTTAGGCAACTGATTTCTCAATGAAAATATGTAAAACAGAAGAGCAAGATCTGGTTTCTCAAATAGGCTAAAAACCAATGAGATTACTATGCCAGAACCCTATTCTGTGAGAATATTCTTCCCAAGTGACACTTCAGTGAAGACATTTTCAAATAATAATAAACTCTGAAAACTTTAACTGGGGTAAAATTCCTTTCAAAGACCATTCTAATGTGTTCCTCAGTTTAAGAGAATATTAACATGAGAAGAAAATAAGAGAGTTGTAAGAAAGTATAAAGAGAATGCTGAATGTACAGGGAGAGAGACTACTCAAGCATAAAATGATACTGACTGCAATCCCTTTTAAGACAGAACTTCAGGAATAAGCTGACACTGAGGCAGATATTTAAGATGTAGGATGTTTATCCTAACACATGCTTATAATTAGGATGTGGAATGTTGAAGGAGAAATCAAGGTGAGCATTTAGAAAGTATTTAATAACAACTGATAAAAATTCAGAAGAGAGAGAAATTAAGTATTAGGATCCAGTTCCAATGACAGTCTTTTGTACTCTTACACTGTTCAGCCATTTGATATGAACACACTCAAAGGCTCTTTGCCCACAGCACTTGTGGTGGCTAGAAAGACATTCATTTAGGATCAATCTGTGCCCTCATATTACATTGTTATATTTTTCTCTGAACTTTATTTTATAAACAAATTGCACTTGCAGAAGTGATCATGGAGAGACAATTATTATCCAAACTTGGTTTGGGAAGACAGAAGAGATTATCTTCTGACCATCCATGGTATACTCAATCCCAAAGAAATAATAACCTAGATACGTAAGCCAATGTAATTTGATTGGAAATCAATTGTATTTTATCATCTTAGCTGTGTCCTCTTTCATCCACTATCTGAGAACTGAGATCTGCAAATATTGACAGAAACAAGTAAAGGGTTAAAATGCAGATAAAAGAGCTTCTTAGCCTTCAGATCCTCCCAGGAAGCAAAATAATGCACCAGACAAAGTAAGAGAAGTGAGGAAAGAGAATTATTAGACAGAATGAAAGCTTGAAACCATATAAAACATGATTTAGGCAATGTCTCCAAAATATTACAATACTCCATCAAGGTTTATCCATCAGTTTAGTTAGAACCAAAGTGTGTATTTTGTCATGCAATCTGCAGAATGTAAATGGAACAAATAATCTATATTATTTGCTTTGTACTTTCTAGATGAGAGGAATGCATAATTATGTAAATATCTCTAAATAGTTACATTTATGATACACATAATCACTACAAATAGCACAAATGACTGCTGCACATCTCCATATTTTAATGCCAACCAACAAAAAGCATTTTATGTGTGTCATGTTATTTACCATAGAAAACACTATTGATACTAAGGTTAACAAGGAAATGTAAATAAACATTTATGCCTTACCACCATTATTATACATAACTCAGTCATTCATTCAATAAAGATTTCATGCCCTGACACAGTGTCTAGGGTATCTTATATGAATTTTTGACACAGAACTCACTAGCTTCTGTCCCTGTTTCATTCCAAAAGTAATTCACCTTTGAGAAAGACAGGTATTCTGGTTCCTACAGCAACATGAGTGAGTGATTCAGGTCTCTAGAAAATTGCGAAGATGAAGCATTTCTTCCAGGAATCTTTCATCCCCTACCCCAGAGCCTCTTGGGCACTCAGACTTCAGACTCCTCATCACCTTCTGGCTTCCATTACATTAGACTTACCAGACCTTTTAGACTTCAAGAACTTCCCAAGCCATCTCTAATTTTGAGGCCTAGATATTATGTGGTGTGTGTGTGTGTGTGTATGTGTGTGTGTATTTTTATTCTAAATGTTGATATGGGTATTATGAGTTAACCATTTCTGGGAAACAATCAGAATTGAGATAAAAGGCCAAAGCTTTAAGCTAAAGAAATCTATTTAGAATTTCAGGCAAAGACAGAAAAGAATTAGGAGTTTGGTACAATATCATCAGACAAGATCTACTATCTATCCTCTGATCAAATACGGAGTGAAGAGAAATCTCTCTAGTTCTTTTAAGAAAGGAAACCAAGAAAAAATTTAAAGTGTCCATGAAATTTTATGCTTAGAAATTATTTGCAATTCTTTCAAAAAAAGTATTTGACCATGTCAACTATATTTATAGTATAAAGTTATGGATGTAAATGGAAACAGATTCCTTGAGTTTGTGTATTTTGTACTGCACACAGAAGAAACCAATGATTATGTGAGTACAATTTTGATAAGCACTAGCAATAGGAAGTAAAAGCCTAATAGAGGAATGAAATAAAGGAATTGGAAAATTATCTGAGTAATAACTGGGTTCAGATATGAATAATTAGCATGGCTATATATACTATATATATTGTATATTATTTTGACTTTTATTGTTTGTATGATAGTGTTTTTCTGCACTGGATACTGGATGCAGGTTTTCCCATAGGTTAGGGCACAGTTCTACCACTGAGCTATATCCTCAGTCCCATATATTTACTTAAAATCGATGCCCATCTTTCCATTACAGTTTTCTTATAAGTAGCATATACTTTTAAAATTTTTATTTTACAGACTTCTCTGATTTTAAGTATTTCATATCATTTAATTTGTATAGAATTTCATTTTGTATAGAATTTCATCTATGATTTCAAATGTTTATTTATTGCTTCCCTATAATGGTTTGCAGTATTCATGTACAGTAATGCAAATAGCCGTCAATCAACACTGAAGTGGGTATGAAGGCTTCACGGTGCGATTCAGGGCCTTTAGGAGGGAGGACTCTCAATTCTTTTTCTTTTTTTTTTTTTTGGTAAGTCGTGGGGCTTGAACTCTGGGCTTGGGCACTGTCCCTGCACTCTTCAGCTCAAGGCACATGCTCTACCACTTGAGCCACAGCACCAGTTCCAGTTTTTTAGTGGTTTATTAGAGATAAGAGTCTCACAGACTTTCCTGCCCGGGCTGGCTTTGAACTGTGATCCTCAGATCTCAGCCTCTTGAGTAGCCAGGATTACAGGCATGAGCCACCGGCACCCGGCTTTCAATTCTTGCAGCTCATATTCAACCCTATTGTTCTCTTTCTCCTGGAGTACCCAAAAGTGCAATCATTTAGTGTAAGAAAGAGAAGAAATAGTGTGTTACCTTCATTTATCTCTTCTTTAACATTCTTTCTTTCTGTATGTACCTTGCTTGATTTTCATCTTTCCAATAGACTTTTAACACTCCTTAAAAAGAACTACTTGCTACAAATTCCCTTAATTTTTCTTTGATTGAGAAAGAATTTACTTCTACTATAATTTGAAGTAGAATTTCACTGGATATAAAATGTTCCTATAAATTCTTCTTTCCACTCTTTTCTTGAGTGCATGAATTTTGTTGATGAGTTACTCTGGATCCCTGATTTCTTTTTCTTAATTTTCTGCATTCAAAGATGCAGATTTCTTTGGCTTTCTTGCTTGGTGTTGTCTGAGTTTCTGAGATGTAAATTATTAGTTTTAGAAGTCTCAGCCATTAATACTTTAAATATCTCTTCTCCCTCTGGTATTCTCTTTTATAATTGCACTGTAGCTTTTGGAAATACGACTGCATTTTTCTCACTTTTTGCAGTGTGAGAATTTTATTAATATATTCTCCAGCTCCATGATACTACCTACGAGCACACCAAGGCCCCCTTCCTTTCTGTTTCAGGACTTTTTTTATTCCCTTGTCTAATCATTTCCTTTTTTAATTTCCTTTTGCTTTCCAGTGTTTAATATCATATTTAACTCTTTCCCAAGACTTTCATCTTCCATTTATATTTTCTGTGTGTTTTCACTCAATGTTCATTTTTGCTATGATAGCCTATGATATATAAAATTCCAGGTCTGATAATTATTTCCAACATCCTTGCTAAATATCTGAATCTGATTCTAGGGTTTTTTCTGTGTCTCAAATTGTATTTAACTTAGTTGTATAGGTTTTAGACTCTCTATCTTTCCTCAAATGTCCTTCATTTTGTCTTTCCTATTCTGCTTAGGTTTCTCTAAAGATCATATTTCTGTATATTAAATATATTTAATTATTAAATTATACATTCATGCCTTTTATAACTAAAGGGACCCGCATCTCATGCAATTCTATATATTACACCATTACTTCTAAGGTACAGTCTGCACACAAAAATGTTTGGGATATGAATTTTGTTTAATAGGCTCTATTGAAAGTTTTTGTACTAACCTTGAAATTT
Source organism: Dipodomys spectabilis (assembly GCF_019054845.1). Classification (NCBI taxonomy): domain Eukaryota; kingdom Metazoa; phylum Chordata; class Mammalia; order Rodentia; family Heteromyidae; genus Dipodomys; species Dipodomys spectabilis. The sequence goes on along the minus strand of NW_024870678.1, from coordinate 5,990,022 downwards.
TCTGTGTTATCTCCACTCTGTCTTTGCCAAAAAGGTATAAAGATGTCTGGTTAGTGAGATTTGCCTTTTCTAGATAGAATTCACAATATTCCCCCAGTAAATTAATCATGTTCATAGTTTATGCTGCTAATAGTATCTGGTGTTGAATTTGCAACAGCAGCAAAAGAAATGATTGGATACTAATTAGGTCACCTAGTATAGCCTCTCTAAGTTGTCCATATTCTTGTTGAGAAATCCTAGCAATACTCTATGGGTAGAATTCAACAAGCACTATCAGAAAATGACACCCTATCTATGCTGAACTAGGCACAGTAGAAAAGACTGTCTTTCCTGCCCTTACTCATTAGCCCATCAATTAATTTTCCTTTATACTCCAGGACATAACACAGAAAAGACTGGACAATTTCATACTAGCCTGAGGGTTGAAAGATGATCATTTCCCAGTAAAGCATTTACACATTCATCTGAGCTCTGCTGTGTGTAATCTAGTCCTCTTGTGCACTATGAGAAGGATAACCTTTTTGTTTCCATATTAACTTTTAGATAATTTTTATGTAGAGTAAAAAATGTAAGTCACCTATGATTGCAACTCTTTTGGAATTTGTGCAAACATCAAACAGTGAAAACAAAGTCCTTTTTCCCCCAACACCTTGGAATTCATGCTAAATAATTTTCCAGAGCTTTACAAAATATAATTCTAATTGTAAACTTGATTTAGTTTGAACAACATCAACAGTACTTCATGCTACACAATTTGCTCTATGCTATCTTCTTTTTTCTAGATGTGTGGTACTCAGAAGCCAGAAATTCGTGCTACCAGTGGGTGACTAAGAAATTGCATATTATATTATGTAAAAAGAAATTATATTATTTGCTTCTTGTTTGTTTTTGAAATCTTGTCAAAGACTAATTACTCCCTAGCCTAGCCACATAATAGTCAGAAGAAGATGGTTAAGGACATTCCAATAGGAAGAATGTTTGATACCTTCATCTCCCTTATTTGGATTCTCATTTATTTCCAATGACATGACAAGTTGATTTGAATTCTTCTGCTTCATCAAAACTTATTTTTCAGTGTCATTTCATAGCAAGACAATATTTCATATTTAGAGACAGAAATGTGAGCTGCCTATATTGGGATTAGTATATAGAAATAACAGACCCATTTGTGAGCCAATGCTATAAAATGTGATCACTGAAAAGATGTACCAGGAGCATCTGAAAATTTAGTAGGAATGAAGATCTGAAGTCCCATTAGAGATACTAAACCAGAATAACAGAGGTTGGATCCAAAATTCTCTGCAGAAAGTGGTTATACAGAACACAGTGCCAAGCATATGTCCAAGTCATTCTTACAGCTCAAACTTTAGGAATAGTAGAAATGAGAAAAAAAAAAAAAAGCAGTGAACAGAGGAAGCCAAGCATGCTGGGTGGGCCCAAATCCATTCCTAATGGCACAACTCCTGAGGGGCAGCTGAGTATTAGTGGTGGGGGGAGTGGGGAGAGGTCCAAGAATGATGGAATCCTGAAGAGATCTAAAGGGGTGTCGAGATTGTAGGTATGCATGCTTATCTACCCATGGACATTATATGGTGTCAAGGACAGGGCTTGGAATTGTCAGCATTTACCCCAAACATAATTGTTCATCCCTGAAAGTGCTGCAGAAATGTAATGTCATGATGAGTTTTAATATTGCACTGTGGTCAATAAATCTTTCTCTCTATCCCAGATAATTGCAATCTGGAAGTGAAGTTTATGACAGAATTTGGGTTGCTTTTTCACTGTTCATTGTAGAGCCTTAAATGGCACTGAGAACATAATAGAAACAATCAACTAAAAGAAAAAAAAACATTTGAATACATATCTTAGGGTTCATTTCCCTAACATAACTTATCAAATGTTTTTTTTTTCTTTCAGGTGATTGTTTCTAATGCATTTATAAGATTATTTCTTTGTTGCTCTGTATGTCCCTCCCCCATGGTATAACCCCTGCTTTCACTGTATTTGATGTTGTTATAATTTGTGGAGGGGAAGGGAAAAAACAAATCGTGTAAATAGGGATACAGGTGGATCCATTGCAAAAATGAAATGTAAAGGCCATTATGTGGAAAAACGAACTTTACAACTTTGGTGGAGGAGGGAGGATTGGGTGGGGAGTGGGGGGAGGTTATGAAGGGATGGGAAAGGGAAACAAAGGAGGAGGCTACAATGATTATAAGAAATATACTCATTATCTTGCCCATGTAATTGTAACCCCTCTGTACAGTATTTTCACAATAAAAAATAATAAATAGATTTTTTAAGAAAAAAAGAACATAATAGATATTGAAAAACATCTGCTAGATAAGTTAATTCTATCACTATCCAAACAAGCTATACAAGAAGCAAAGAACATGGTCTTGAGAATCCAATTCAAAGCCATGAGTTTTGATATCAGAAAAAGTGCAGGGTGTACTGATGGCTGTGTCAGAGTCTTCCAGTCAGAAAATGGGACTGACTGTGGAATTCAACAGGACAGAAAATTTGAAGTCTTTAGTTTAATTGTGCAGGACACACAAATATTTTAGAGGCATTGCCAACAAGGATGTAAGTTTTAAATTTTAAACTAGTGTTCTTACAGGTGTTATGTTGTCTTCTGGTATAAAAGAAAGAGGAAAAATCACCAGGCAGCATATATAAATAAATATATATATATATATATATATATACACATTTGTATACATACATATATGCATGAATATATATGCATATATATGGATTGTATATATATATATATATATATATGAACCACTGATCTGTTTTTAGTGATTTATTCTTCTCTCTTGGTTATTCTTCCTACCATTATATCTATGCTTCTCCAGTCAGTTCAATCAGCTATATATATTTAAAAAAAAGAATAAATCTATGGCCAGATTTCTCCAGGCAGAGGAAATTCTTCCTATTCTCTTGCAAATGGCAACCCCAAAATGTTCTTCAGTTTCTCCTACATGCCACATAGAGTTCTACCTTGTGTCAGGCTCACAGACTGAGTCAGAGTGACATGTGGACATTTAATACATAGAAACTCATAGCTCCCGCTCATCTACCTTGAGTGCCTGGTATGTGTAACTTCCTCTGATGTCAACTCCCACTCCACATGTTGCCATATAAGCAGCAAGAGTATGGATAGATCACATGCTTTTCTTCATAAAGGAAGAATATAGCCCATGTCTACTCCACAGATTGAACAGCTGCTTGGCTGAGTGAAGATTTTCATGATTGTTTCCGTTTCCATAAACCCTTGGGTGGCAACTTTTCCTACTGTTCAAGTACTACTTTAGGATATTTATTCCTTGATACTTAACAAGTTGATGCACTCAAATCCATTATAAAGCATTGAAAGGTAATTCCCTCTATCTAGTAGCCATTTTAAAACCTTAGAAATATATCCAGATCGCTTTCTCCTGTAGTAAAGCAGTTTTCACAGGCAGTGTCAGGAGATAGATTTTTTTTCAGTCTTATATCTTTGGACTTTAGAAATCTTTCCAGCACTAGGAAGAAGCCATGTTTTATGTATTGTCTTAGCTTCCACTTTCTACAGCAGCAAGATCAAGGACAGATTTCCTTTGTATTTCCCTGTAGACATTTTATGTGTTTGTCCAGAGAAAGATAAATATTTCCCTTGCAAAGCATGTTGTATTTCAGCTGCTAGCTAAAAGCAAATGTAATCATTTTTGGTGCAGATATTTTCAGTTCAATTTGGAACTGGAATCATTCCAACATCCCCAAAATACAAACGCATGCATGTGCGTGTGTGTGCGCACACACACACACACACACACACATACATACATAAGCACACACATCTGATACTTAGTATTATAGCTAGAGGCCACACTACAGGAAAAAAAGTTATGGTTAAGAATATACCTGTTCACAAAGGATCATAAAATTTACTACAGCTCAGTCCCTATGTGCTATACAGGACTTTTTGAACATAAAGACTTTGTTCTATATTCAATAAGATTAAGCTGCATAGGGAAAAAGAAAAATGAAGAATAATAAATTATAGATGACAACTACTACAAGAGTGAAGATGTGTCCAGAACACATGGAGAGTAAACAGAAAAAAACATAGTTCTGAAGAATAACACAAGATTATAGCTTGAGAAGGTCTGCAGGTAGCTGAGGCTATGTGACACTGTCTAAAAGGAAGAAAAATAAAAGTTGGCTTTAGCAGCAAATGTTAGCTCAAATTTGCTGGTACTCGGAAGGGTGTTACTGCAGAAAGGGTCAAGGGCTTTGGATTGAGTTGGGAATGTACCCAGTTTCCTATGTAAATGATACCAGATCCTAAAGAGCCTTGTACACTCAAGGATTGCTCCACAGACAATAAGCAGTTTTCAAAGAGCTGGACATATGGTAATCATATAAATATGCATACATATGTGCCTTAGAAATGACATGGGGGGAGGAGGGAGAGGGGGAGGGAGATGGGAAGGGATGGAAAAAAAAACCGAAATGATGTCTGGCTGCAGTTGAAGAAGCTGGATTGGTGCTCTCTTAAGGGTTAAAACAAGAGCTAGGTGAGTCAACCTTATCCTACTACACTTTCCAGGAACAGGACAGTACAGATATCAGCCAGTAAGGTTAAAAGGGCTTTGTTCACATATTTATCCTGTAAGACAATATTTAATATTCCAGATCCCAATTCCCTGGTGTAGCTAAGAAGGATAAAACCTACCTGAAATGTTGAGAGAATTAAGGGAGACACAACATATGCAAAGTATTTGGCAGAGTGCCTAAGAAATGGTAATGATGATATATATGGCAGTTTTAGCATAATTATTGTTAAAATGTTATTGGGAAGTTCAAGTGTAGCTTACAATATGTAACAATCATTTATTCTGTCATCCTTAGAAAAAGAGCAATGTTTGCATCATTTTCATTTGAGGTTAACATTGGCTTGAGTTTGCTCAAATCAATGAGTGACATATTATATTTCTCCAATAGTGGAAACAGTTGTAAAAACAAAACTGTGACAAGTTGGCTTGAACCAGTTTGACATTCCCAAGAGAGTGTTTATTATGTTTGCATTACTCATAATTATATGGTTATAGAAAGACTGATCTGACTTTTAACCAAATTAATGATGCTCATAAAATCTGTTAATTTGATGATGTGCTGATTTCATTATTAATGGTTTTTAATAAAATACTCTCCAATGAATAGTAGCATATACTTTATAACTTTATAATGCTTTGGAAAATATACTGCTCTTTTGATTTCAAATCAGCTGGTATACTCTAGCAACAAAATAGTTTCATGAAATTCGTGTTTAATATATTTACAAGTATTGATACATTGCTTATCAATAAGTCAAATAAACACTGACATTACTTGTATTATACATTTTTTACTTCCTGACTAAAGTGGTTTTTATATCAAAATGTTGGAAATAAGCTTAGTAAGAAGGAATGGAAAGCTTTAAAGATGAAGATATTACAGAGTATGTACAGTTGGACTCAAATGTAATCTCTAACCAAGCCAACTAGTATAGTGCTCAATAATGAGCTTTCAGGGAGATTTATGCATGTGATAGTTGAACTACTGCTAAGAATATGTAAGGAAAATGCAAAACAGGAAAATCTCCATAAATCTTAAAGGTAAGCCCATAAACTGGCATTTTTCACAGTGAAAGTGAAAGAAGCATTAACATTTTCTACAGAAGTGTCCTCAAATGATGTTTATTATTTCTTGTGAGAGAAACTTATCTAGATTCACAAAGGCCAGCTAATCTTTTATTATTCTTTTCCTTTTTTGAAATAAAACAAAGATGAAAAAAGACCATTCAAGGAAATTCTCCCAGTATAGTTACATGTAACATCTAAATATGAATTGAGAATTAAGAATTTAAAATCTCATGACATAGTTTCCTTTATAATGTAAAATATATTCTTTGCAATAAGGCAATTTAGATGTTTACGCAGACTTTAATGGTAACAAAAATAATTAATGAATCAATCAATTAGCAATTAGAGATGCCACCTGAATTGGTTATATGCAGTAATTCATTAAAGTTTTATAAAATTAATATGGAAATATTTTGCACTTACAATATAGAATAATTTGTGCTTGAAAGTAATGGTTTCTACTCCATCTGCCTCTTTGCATTTCCATCACACTCTTCAGAGCAATCATTTGTGATTTAGCTGTCCATTTTTCTAAGTGATGTGTTCACTAATTGTTCACTTGTTACACTGTAACTTCAAAGATTTAGCTTACATAGATATTTTATTCATTTTCAGCTCTTCTCATTATCTTTTTCTATCTTCAAAGAAAATACTTCCTTTAGAAAACGACTTGAAGATAGTAATAAATAAATAAGTAAATATCATTAAAAAAGAATGCAACCTTGCTCTTCTCTCTGTCACTCACTATCCCTGGTGCAAGCCATGAGGAAACAGCTGGCTCTGCTACACATTCCTTACCAGAAGGTAGTCCTTTATCATAGGCCGATAGAACCAACGGAAGATGGACTGAAATCTCCAATACTCTCAGCCAAAGTTGTTTAGAAAAATAAAAAAGAATAAAAGTGATAGAACTCCTTCCTTTCTCTCTTTTCTTTAGCTATGGGCTTTAGGAGCCTTTATCTGACATGTATGCGGTCTGGCTGCCCTGCAGCTACCATGTTGGAAGGATCATATGGAGAGACCACATGAGAGGAAGAGATGCCCGAGGAAACCCAACTGTGCAATCCAGATGTTTGAGTCTTCCCAGTCCCCAGGCGTGTGGTGACTCACATCTCACATAACTTCAGCCTCAACCCTTGAACATCCCCAGTTGACATGAAATAGAACAGAGAACAGCTGAGCCCTCATACAACTTCAGATTTCTGGATAAATCTCGTAGTTGTTTCTAATGTAAAATTATTTTTATATTGAAAATAAAAGACATATACTAATAGTATTTTGATGAATTTATGTTTTAATATGTGAGTAAAGGGTGTAATCATTATGAATGATAGGATCATTACATCAAGCTAATTAATGTATCTAATATAGTCACTGTTTTATATTTCCTTTTTTATTCTATTTTATTATCTTTAAGTAGTTGTACAAAGGAATTACCATTGACCCTATGTACCTTCATAGAGCAGTGCTAATAAACCAGTGCACAAGGCTCACCTGGGAATCCAGGAAACATCAGAAAGAAATTCTGTTGAATATTAAAGTCCCTGCCCAGGATACAGTTGACCCATTGCAACAATGAGATGTACAAGATGCTATGTAGAAAAACGAACTTTACAGTTTAGGCTGGGGGTGGGAGTGTAGTTGTGGAGGTGGGAGGAAAGGGATGGTAGGGGAAAAACAAAGGAGGAGACAACAATGTTTGATAAGAAATGTACTCATTACCTTGCTCATGTAACTGTAACCCCTCCTGTGTACAGTATTCTCAAAATTTTAAAAAAAAACATTAAAAAAATAGTCTCTGCCACATCAAGCCTGATTTCAGAGTTATGGGGTCACAACGTTTCACAAGATAAAGCTTAGCAAAAAAAAAAAAAAACTGACTTAGGTTCCAAATAAACATGTGATGAAAAGAGCCAGGGAAATCATATGCTTATGGCAGAATATAGGAAAAGTCATGGGAACTCGTGCTTACTCCAAGCTGAGCATGAGTGATGTATGGTTTCAGAGATGGAAGACAATAGCATTTAGACACTGAAGATACAGAAATGCTAGTGTGTCTATGCTTCTTTGTATTCCTTTTTATTTTTTCTTGGTCTGCAGTGGTCAAACTCTAGGCTAGTACTATACCACTAAGGCATACTCTCAGCCTAAATCTCTTCTCTAGTCTAATCATATTAGAAATATTCTGTTCAGGTCTCCAATCATTACAATAATGGAGACTTGAATATAACAAAGTCTATACAGAAGAGCCTACCAGGATGAAGAAAGAAATGGAATTCCTACCTCAGTGAAGTCCAGGCAAAGGGACATGAGAACCCAGAAAAGAAGCCATTCAGTGAATGATAGGATTTGCAAATATTTTTCAAGGGGAGATTGCTAATTCTTGCTTAAGTCCCAAAAAGGTATATAAAGGGTTAGTAGTCATTGGAAAGACAGAATCTGACTCAAGACAAGAAAGAATTCTATAGCAAAGTTTTCCTAAGCTAAGCTCTGGTAGCATCGAGGGATTGTAATGTGCAATACTAGAGAAATGTTCAAGGAAAAGCTGGGGAAAAGTAGTGACATCATGATGAAAAACGAAGTGAGGAACAAGCTGCCTTAGACCAACTCTCTAGAATCAAATCCATTAACCTATTTGCATACGGCTTTGGTGGACTTCCTTGGGTTCAGTTTCCTGGTCAAGATACATTGTCATAAAGACCAAATTTTTAGGATAAAAGATGATAGAGTAGAAGTAGCTTATGGATTGGAGTCTTATAAATTTGGGTTGAAACCACTCTCTGGTATTTACTGTACATAGGTTAGGAATTACTAAACCTCTCTGTGATTTGATTCTTTATCTCTGAATAGATATGTACTTCACCTTCTAAGAATATATCAATCTGATATATACATGTATATATATATATATATATATATATATATATGTAAATATGTATTGGTACATATTCATGCACATACATATATATGCACATGCATATATGTGCACATGTGTGTTCATATGCATATTCATATACACATGTGTATTCTAACTTATTAAACAAGAGTTAGTTACAAGAAATCACATGCCTAGTTTACAAGGGGGGTGTTTGGTGGTGGAGGTTGTTGATAGGTTGATAGGTTTCTAGCAAACTTATTGCCATAGTTGGAGTGTCCATGTCAACATTTTCCTTAGAGCCAGTACCTATTGTACTTGCAGCTTATCAAGGAGATAACATAATAAATTAATCAAATCATAAAAAATCAAATACCCAAATAGCCAAGAATTGTCTCCTGTTTTACTTTTCTCTTTCCATCAGTTTAGCTGGGAATCTTCAAAGAGAATGTGATAACACAAATGCATCCTTACATGCTGCTCACTCAAGGAGTATAAAAGACTAAAAAAAACATTAAAAATGAGTTCAAAATTCTTCTACATATTTTCTTTATCATCAAACTTCCTCCTTCCTGGAAAGTCACTAGTTAATATTTATCTGTCCCTTTTCTTGACTTGTGCAAAATTCCCAGAAAAGAAAACACAATCCCTTTGTTTTTCATTAAGCATCGTATGATTTATTCATCCCTGATAATGTGAAAGAAAGTGCCTAGGGAATTACACAAAGCCACACTTAATCTAATTTATACATCCATACACACTATCTTCTTCAGCTGCATTTTCATTCCAATGCGTTCTAGTTAAATGATGGGACAGAATCACTTAGTGAACTATGATCATGGCTCCAGGCCATGTGCTTGCATTACAAGACTGTATCTTCCCATTTTCTCTTTGCAAAGTGGATACAAGGAACTGTTTTTAATTATCAGAATCAGTGACTGTTTTGAATATTCTATAGTTGACTTGCTTTGAGATGGTTTATTCTCTAGTTAGCCGCTAGAGCAGATGATAATAAGTTTAATTTCAGTCAGGGTTCATGCAGGAAAATAGAAACCATTTTAAATGGAGAGGATTTAATGTAGAAAAAATGATGATAGAGGAACTAGTAAAATCAGAGTTTAGCAAGGCAATCCACATGTTAGCAGTTGTGTGGAACCCACCCCTGGAGGAAAAGATGTTACTGAAGTTCAGGAACTTGAATTACCCAATAAAAGTTGGAAGAGTCATAAACTTTTGTTAATTCTAATGGAAGTTAGAGCTATAGAGAAGATAGAGTTGCTCAATCAGTTTCCAGAGATAAGAAAAGCTATGGTACCTTCTCCTTTCTCCCATCTTCCAGTACCTGGAATATGAGGAGTAAGGATCCAATCCTTTGTGACACAGAGATCACCAAAGAAAGATAAGGAATGGACAATATGCTGCTAAATAAGGGATGATGGTAAGTATGCCCAGGAATAGCACAGATATGTTTCCTCATCAAATCCAAGAATTGGATATTTTAGCTGAAAATGTAATTACTGAGGGATTTTATTAACAAGTGTATTTTTAATGTACTCGTTATCTTGCCCATTGTAACTCCTCTGTACAGTATTCTCACAATAAAAAAAGAACTTTATTAAATGAGAACTAACAACTGGATTCTTGGGAGGAAAAACATAATATTTATTTTTAGTTCAGTAAGTAATACAGTACTTGAGGTGGCCAAACCTTCTGTATTTATGAATATGTTCATCTTAAACTGAGTACATAGAATAATATATTTACCCTAATTATAGTGACTGAAAGCCTTACACTCTTCTATTTATGGTGCTTCTGCCACAGTGGCAATCTTTGCTTTGCTGACTGATATCCTCATTCTATCTCTGCAGGTATGATGAGGAAATGTCCACCAAGAACACTAGAATACAGTAACATCAATTAATTTCAGTTTTATGGGAAACTGTCTGTCCCATGTGCTCAACCCATGGAATCCGTATATCCAGTGACAAAGCAAATTAACTTTTAGGACTCTGCTAACCTGAAACCATGATGAAGACCAGAGAGAAATTGAAAAGAAACTTTTCAGATATTGCTACCTATTTCTGCTTAATCTCAAAGTTTCTTGATGAAAACATGTGTATATTATTTTGTCTGTATAATGATAAAATCTAGATATTTAGGACTATTCAAAAAATTCCTTTGGACTGTTTTTGTAGCATTCATAACAGATAACATGGGAATTATAGCTTGAATGGCATATATAACTAAGAAGAAATAAAGCTGTGCTTATTTTTGTAATCTTTAAAGTTTTTGTACTTCTGGGCTGTACAAAACCATAGATGAAGGAAAGTTAATAAGCACCTTAAAAATCTAGAAGACCAATTCTTTTTAAATTTTTGTTGCTTGCAAGAATTTTAGATGCATCATTAATAGTGCATGGAATCACAACTAATTCTCCCTTCAGATATTATTTTTAATTGTGATTTTATGTGAATCATTAAGCAAATAATTTCCACAGTGGCAATTTTTTATTCTGATAGAGTCATAGAGAATTCATACCATTTTACTGAAAGTCTTTTCTACTATTTCATATGATTGCTGACAACTTCAAGTACATTTCATTCAGGAATTCCTTTTGTCAAATCAGTTCTCTGGAGCAGCAGCTACACTTTAAGGATTCTGTGTTGTCTTGTTTGGCTGATTTAGTATATTAGACTGGAATGTGTTTAGGGACCAGGAACTTCTTCATTATTTATAGTTCCTCCTATTATATATTTAAATCTATTATCCCCCCACTCTTGATCTGAAAGCATTTAGGTTTGTATTTCTTGGATCAGTTTTCTGCTTGCCATCCAATTCTTCCTTCAAAAAAATACCCATTTAAGGGTGCAATCATAATGCACCGTATGTATTAACAGATTTGTTGGTTACTCCTTTGAACAACTACTTAAAGATAATAAAAAATATAGTCTAAAATATCCATTTTACCTTTCAGTGCATAAAAAAACTTGATTCTGTCTTTCCAGGAGAAAGTTGCTTTTCTATTAAATGAACCTATTGAAATCTGTCAGATGGTAAAGTGTTTTGTGATCTTACCCAGATAAGGACATCCAGTACGAAAGGAAATAAAGAATATTGTTGAACTAGAAATATAATGTGTAATATTGAAAGAATATTTTTAAAAATTCAAAACTTATTTAGGGATTAAAAATGTTTTTTGATCTACATAGAACCCTACAAATTGACTATTTTTTAAATTTACAAATTAATGACTTAATATTTCCTCTTTTTATGTTTGATTCCTGTGACAGGAAAGTAAATTTCAACATATATATGAACAAATCTTGTTACTTCAGAGTAACTGTGCATAAAATCCTGTCAATTGGTATTAATTTAAAATTGCTAAACAAGCAATTAATGATTAGTAGTACTTTCTTGTGCTACAGATTTTAATACTAAGGTCAGATCCTTTTCTTCTTAGATATAATTTATTTAATAGCCTCTATACAATGTGTTTTTAAGACTATAATGTTGGTAATATAATTTCTTAAAAGTCAATAGTGGCTGGGCATCCGGTGACTCACGCTTATAATCCTACTTAATTAGGAGGCTGGGATCTGAGGATTGAGGTTCAAATCCAACTCAGGCAGACAAATTTGAGAAACTAATTTTTCAGTTGACTAGCAAAAAACAGAAGTAGATGTAAGGCTCAAGTAGTACAGTGCCAGCCTTGAGTAAAAAAGTTGGGTAAGAACAAGAACAAGAGATCCTCAGTTAAAGCCTCGTCCCAGAATAACAACAATAACCAAACTAAGAAGTCAATAGTGTGTTTTCTAGGAAGACAATGGGATGGGAGCTCACTCTTCTGGCTAAGAAAGCTGGTACCTAGTGTTTCAGGGATGTAAAATTAAAATGAGTACTTAGACTGGCCCATCCTCTATTTGATAAATACATAAACAACAGGAAAACCACAGGTCAAATATTATTCATAAAGACATAATCAAATAATAAATCATGGATTCTGCTTTTGTGTGCCTATGATTTGAGTATAAACCCTAACGGGTCATGTACTGTAAGCTTGGTTCTAAATATGAACTATTGAGAATTGTAGAACCTTGAAGAAGCAGTACTTAATGAAAGGTGAATAGTTGATGGGGTATTGATCTTCATAAGGGATTAACACTGTTGTCATGAAAGTAGAATTATCATAAAAAGGAAAACCTAAAATTTCTGGCTTCCTTTCTAATGATGTGGTCTCTTATGCACATGCTCTTTACATAGGGATGATATCTGAGGTCCAACCAGAAGCATATAAATAAAGGGATGGACTAAAGGATGGATGGATGGATGAGTGGAGGAACTGATGGAGCAATAAATTTTTAGAATAAATTTAGGAATATGTCAGGATTTTTTTGTTTTAAAACAAAAAAACAGGCTTCTGTGGCAAAAGTTTTAAGGAAATCTATCAATATCCTCTTGATTGTCAAATGTTTCTTTCTTGTAATGTCTTAAATATTCAACATGAACACTTAGCCAAGAATATTTTTATCCTTTCATGAAGAAAAATGCTTGGGTAACTGTGCTAAAAAATTTAACATGCAATGTGATATTGTTTTACTGTGAAACATAATTCCACATCACCACCTTCTAGTTAGTTTTAAATGGGAACAGTTCCTAGATGGCCTGCACATAGTTCAGAATGTTTTCACTTTAAAGTGGTATTTTCTTCATCTGGGACTGACAAAAGCCAATATTGATCAAATTTAATGAGTTGACTTAAAAAAACGAGCTACTACATAATGATATACTACTACATTGGATATTAAGGGAGATATCTTAGTAGAAAAGCATCTTCACTATCTAGAATTATGAGTTCAAGGAAAGGAGTCAGATCTGTAAATATTATAATGATGCAGGCATAAGTAGAGTTCACTAATAGCACAAAAATGGAAAATATTGAGTTCCGGGAAGATGGCGGAGGAGAAGCTGGAGGCAAAACAAGCTCTCGCATAGAAAGCAGTTTTAGAGTTCCAGTGAACAGTCTTAAGCCAGAGAATCACACCAAGTGTGCCATCACAGGACAGAGAGTTAGGCCAGAGAGGGAAAATCCAGTCAAGGAGACAGATCTGAGCACTTGCAGCAGCTGCCGCTGCGGCGGCAGTGGCGGCAGCTGTATCACCATATCTGAAACAGAGAGAGTCTGGGATGAAAGAGCCAGATGAGGCGGGCGAGCGAATTCTACGCAACACCAGCAAGAACCAACAAGGAGCAGACATCTTCATCCTACAGTTCGCAGATCAGAGACGACCCAGGAACCAAGACTCGATGTGAGTAGAAGCCTGAGGTCCTCACTCCTTCTCAGGGAGCAGGGGAGGGAAGGCCACCCCTCCCCCCCACAGTACCAGAGATCTCCATCTTGGATACCATCAAAGCTCGGAGGAGCTGCTAGCTCCAACTCAGGCCTTGGAATAAAACTAGGGTCATTTAGCAGGTCACAAGAACTTAACGGCATGACCTGCCAGACTCAGCTCCACCCAGGGAAAAGTCACCCAGTTCTGGCGCCAGCCCTAGGAGTACTTTCTTCACTGGGTAATCAGAGCCAGAGGCTGCCCCTCCCTCTAGCAGCCTCGACACCAGTAAACAGAAACCCTGAGAGTGGCTCCAGGCTGGGCTCTGTGAGTTTCTCACAAACTAGCCCCTGAGAAAAGCTACTGTTTGCTGAAAGGCCTCAACTCTACCCAGAACCTAGCCTCATCACTGCACCTCCAAACTTGAGGAAAAAGCCATCTCCTTCTTTTGTGATACTCAAAGCACACCCCCCCTCCCATTGAACTAACTTGGGAGGAGGATCACAAAATCTTGGGTAAAGCAGAGCATTTTTCTGCCTGTCCAAACAAACTGACTTAAGAAACCAACCAAGCCACAGGACCACAAGCAGACCAGAGACTCCAACCAGAGGCTGATTACAGACACAAGGGAGATACAGGATTTTTCCCAACCCTCCCAAAAAAATCAAAGAACTTTTTTTTCCCTCTTCTTCTTTTTTTATACCGTTTACAAAAAAAAATTTCTTTTCTAAAACTTTTTTTAATTTTTAATTTTTACCTTTTTTGAAAAAAATTGTTTTCTAGTAACTTTTTTTCCCCCTTATAATCTTTATTTTAGGGATACATGCGTGTGTGCGTTTTTCTTTCTTTTTTTAAAAAAATTTTTCTTTTCGTTTTTTACTTAGCTCAACTGAACTTCTGATCTTTTTTTTCTTTCTTCCTTATCCTTCTCACCTTTTCCTCTCTTTTGTTCTTCTTTATGGGACTTAATTGTTGTTCTGCACATCCTCAGATAAACCCATAGTTGACTATTAGACCCTATACCCCATTGTGTACACACTTAATCCACAAATTTATTACTCAATTCAAAACTTCTAAGACTTAAATTCCTTAATAGCAGTACTACCTCTTTATACCTATATAATATTTTAAGTATTTTTATTTTTAAGTTTTTCACATCTCCTTTATATCCCTCCCCTTCTCTCATTATATTCACGTTCTTTGAATAGTTTGTTCTCGATCTGCATATTATTAATTTTTATTTGTCTATTTTTCTTGTCTCTTTTTTTCCTTTCTCTTTCTTCTTGTTTTCTCACTTTCTACTTTCATCCTACCCAAGCTATTTCCTGCTTTGAGACTAGGACTTAGTTAAGTTAACTCTCCCTGTACCTTCCCACAATACTCTATACCTATTTTTTAACCACATCTCTCCCTAACCCTAATAATTTCTGGTTTACCAAATTCTTCTTTGCGGTTCATAGCCCATTAATATATAGATGTTGATGTTGAATAGAGGTATCTGTTGAACTAGATTGTATCTGCAGACTATTGACTGTGCAAATTCAGAATTTGGTTGATGCTTGCCTTAAGTTAGTGTTATAGCACAAAACTGGTGTTACTTTCATCCCAAATGGGCAGAGTAAGCCGGAAAACCACAAGAAAAATGGCAAGTCCGGGTATCTCCACTCCCACTCATGATAATCAGGGGACAAAACAGATAAGGAATAATCTAGAGAAGAGTTCCCAAATAGCTCTACGAACACTGCTGGCAAACATGATAAATGAAAAGATTGAAAACATACAAAGAACTCTGTATGAGCGTGATAGGGAGAGAGAGGAGGCAAACAATAGGTCAATGCAGGAAAAGATTGAAAACCTACAAAGGACTCTGTATGAGCGTGAAAGGGAGAGAGAAGAGGCAATCCAAAGGTTTATACAGGAATATCATAAGCGTGAGGAAGCTACTCAAAAATTGATACAGGATTTGCGTGAGCAACTTGAGAATACTCAAAGAGAAAGGCAGGAATGGCATGAACAGGTTGAGAACACTCAAAGAGAACTACAAGAATGGCATGAACGGGAGGAAGCTAAGCAAAGAGTAATACAGGAATTGAGAGACCAGGTAGAGAATACACAAAGATCACTAAAGGCATTCATGGGAACCATTAACAAAGAGCTGAAGAAAGTTAGGGAGACCACAAAGGGAATGTTGAATGGAACCCAACAGAAGGAATGGGAGTCCAAGGAAACCATAATCAATCAACTAAGTGATTTGAGAATAAACACTGAACACCAAATTAAGGAAGTAAAGAAGTCCATACAAGATCTAAAACAAAGCTGCAACAAAGAATTTGAAGCCATCAAAGCTGACCAATTAGAAGGAAAAGAAATAAAAAACAAAGTAGAAAGTCTTGACAGCAGGTTAGACCATGCAGAAGATCGAATCTCGGGGATTGAAGATAGCTTAGATATTATACAGAAAGAACATACAACCATCCAAGACAAGTCCAAGAAATATGATAGATCTATCCAACACTTGGAAGACACCATCAGAAGGCCTAATCTAAGGATAATAGGTGTAGAGAAGCACCTAGAAACAGAAGTTAATGGTCTAGGAAATTTGTTTAACAGGATCCTAGCAGAGAACTTCCCAAACATGCAAAAAGATAGGCCCATTCAGATACAAGAAGCTTTAGAATTTTTTTTAGAACTCCAAATAGACCAGATCAGAATAGGACATCCCACCGCCACATTATAATCCACACAGGATTAACTCAGACCAAGGAAAAGATCCTTAAAGCTGTCAAGGAGAAAAGATTAATCACCTATAAAAGGAAACCAATTAGAATCACCTCAGATTTCTCAGCAGAGACAATCAAAGCAAGAAGAGCCCAGAATGATGTATGCCAAGCCCTAAAAACAAACAACTATCAACCAAGAATACTGTACCCAGCTAAACTCTCCTTCATAACTGAAGGCCAAATAAAAACCTTCCATAGCAAAGAAAAATTGAAACAATACATCTCCACCAAACCAGCCCTACAAAAGATTCTTAAAGATGTCCTACACATAGAAAACCATCAAGACCACAATAAAGGTCAAGAAACTGCACTCAAACTGAGAATCCAAGAACCATAGGAAGAACCCAGTGTTCCCAACCCCCAAGAAGGTGGATAACATGGCAGAAACTCCCAAATACTTCCCAGTCCTATCTCTTAACATTAACGGACTTAACTCTTCAATTAAGCTACATAGACTGTCTAGTTGGATTTAAAAACAAGATCCTTCTATCTACTGCCTTAAGGAGTCACATCTTGCCCGTAAAAACAAACACATTTTCAATGTTAAAGGCTGGAGCAAAATCTACCAAGCAAACGGCCCCCATAAACAGGCGGGAGTTGCAATCCTAATATCAGATAAAATAGACTTCAAATTAAAATTTGTGAGAAGAGATAAAGAAGGTCACTACATACTAATTAAAGGATCTCTCCTTCAGGAGGATATTACAATTCTAAATATCTATTCGCCAAACAATGGAGCACCCAAATTTATCAAAGAAACAATATTTTCCCTCAAATCCCACATAGATCCAAAGACATTAATTGTTGGGGATTTTAACACACCACTCTCCCCACTAGATAGATCAACTCGGCAAAAACTCAACAGAGAAACCGCAGATCTAAACAGCTGCATAGATCAACTAGATTTAACAGACATCTACCTAATATTTCACCCAGCAGCATCAGAATACACATTTTTCTCAGCAGCACATGAAACATTTTCTAAAATAGAACACATTTTAGGCCACAAAGCAAACTTGTCCAAATTCAGAAACATTGAAGTTATACCTTGCATTCTCTCTGACCACAAGGGAATAAAATTAGAACTCAACACCAAAAACCACCAAAGAAAGTCCGGTAACACATGGAGGCTGAACAACACACTGCTGAATCATGAGTGGGTCATGGAAGAGATTAGAAAGGAAATTCAAATGTTCATGCTATTCAACAAAAATGAGCACACAAATTACTAGCTCCTCTGGGACACAACAAAGGCAGTACTCAGAGGCAAGTTTATAGCTCTGAGCTCCTACATCAACAAATTAGAGAGATCTGAAACCAACAATTTAATGAGACATCTGAAACTCCTTGAAAAAGAGCAGCAAGATAAACCCCAATCCAGTACACAGAAAGAAATAATCAAAATTAAATCAGAATTAAATGAATTAGAATCCAAAAAAACTATAGAAAAAATCAACAAAACAAAGAGTTGGTTCTTCGAAAAACTTGACAAAATTGACAGACCCTTAGCAAATCTTATCAGAAAAAGAAGAGAACGCACCCAAATAAACTCAGAGATGAGAATGGAAACATCACCACGGATGTGGTGATTCAGAACATTATAAGGGAATACTTCTCAAAACTGTATGCTAATAAGTTTGAGAACTTGGCAGAAATGGACCTTTTCCTAGCAAATATTGACATGCCAAAACTAAACCAAGATGAGTTAAACCAGCTTAACAGGCCCATATCAAGCATTGAAATAGAAACAACAATAAGAGACCTCCCAGCTAAGAAAAGTCCAGGACCAGATGGTTTTACAGCGGAATTCTACAAGGCCTTCAAAGCAGAGCTCACACTAATACTCCTCCAACTCTTCAATGAAATTGAAAGAGAAAGTTCATTACCGAACACATTCTATGAAGTCATCATAACCCTCATCCCAAAACCAGGCAGGGACTCATCAAATAAAGAGAACTATAGACCCATTTCTTTGATGAACATTGATACAAAACTTCTGAACAAAATTTTAGCCAATCGACTTCAACAATTTATCCAAAATATCATACACCACGATCAACAGGATTCATTTCAGGGATGCAAAGCTGGTTCAATATACACAAATCAATTAATATTATTCTTCACATCAACAGGAGCAAAGATAAGAACCACATGGTTAGCTCAATAGATGCAGAAAAAGCATTCGAAAAGATCCAACACCCCTTTATGATGAAGGTTTTAGAACAATTAGGAATCCATGGAACATTCCTTGATACAATAAAGGCTGTATATGACAAACCTACAGCCAGCATTATACTTAATGTTGAAAAACTAAAGCCATTTCCTCTTAACTCAGGAACAAGACAAGGATGTCCACTCTCTCCACTTCTCTTCAATCTAGTATTAGAATGCCTAGTTACAGCAATAAGACAAGATGCAGACATAAAGGAGATCCAAATAAGGAAAGAAGAAATAGAACTCTCCCTCTTTGCAGATGACATGATCTTGTATTTAAAGAATCCCATAGACTCCTCTCCCAAATAACTCAAGCTGATTCAAAACTTTGGCAAAGTAGCAGGTTATAAAATTAACCCACCAAAATCAATGGCTTTTCTGTATGCCAACAATGAGAAAAGTGTGGCTAAAATTAGGAAAGTAACTCCATTTGTAATAGCCCCTCAAAAAATAAAATACCTCGGAATTAACTTAACTAAAGAAGTGAAGTACCTCTATGATGAAAACTTTAAAATCTTGAAAAAGGAAATCAAAACAGAACTTAGAAAATGGCAAAACTTCCCATGCTCCTGGATTGGAAAGATTAACATCGTGAAAATGGCAATACTTCCCAAGGCTATCTACAAATTCAATGTGATACCTATCAAAATTCCAACCTCATTCTTCAAGGAAATAGAAGAGGCAATCCAAAAATTCGTACGGAACAATAAAAGACCCCAAATAGCAAAAACGCTCCTCAACGGAAAGAACACTGCTGGTGGAAAATCAATACCAAATTTCAAACTCTACTATAAAGCCATAGTAATCAAAACAGCGTGGTATTGGCATAAGAACAGACCTCAGGACCAATGGAATAGAATTGAAAACCCAGAAATGAACCTACAGACCTATAGCCAACTAATCTTTGATAAGGGAGCTAAAAAAAATTGAATGGAAGAAAGACAGCCTCTTCAGTAAATGGTGCTGGCAAAATTGGTTAACTACTTGTAGAAAACTAAAACTAGATCCTTATACACCCTGCAGAATCAACTCCAAATGGATCAAAGACCTCGGAGTCAAAGCAGAAACCCTGAAAACATTACAGGATGGAATAAGAGAAACCCTAGGCCTCCTTGGCTCAGGCCGAAATTTTCTTAATAGAGACCTGGAAACACAACAAATCAAAGAAAGGTTGAACAAATGGGATTGCATGAAGTTACAGAGCTTCTGCATGGCAAAGGACAGAGCTACCAAGATCAATAGAAAGCTCACAGATTGGGAGAAGATCTTCACTAGCCATACAACGGACAAGGGTCTCATATCTCAAATATACTTGGAACTCAAAAACTTAAATCCCCCAACAACAAATCCTCAAAGAAACAACTGCCAAATAAATAAGTGGGCTAAAAACTTGAAGAGAAACTTCTCTGAAGAAAAAAGAAGGATGGCCAATAGACACATGAAGAAATGCTCAACCTCCCTAGCCATAAAAGAAATGCAAATCAAAACAACATTGAGATACCACCTCACCCAAGTTAGAATGGTTATAATCAAGAACTCTAACAACAACAGATGCTGGAGGGGTTGTGCACAGAAGGGAACCTTACCTCATTGTTGGTGGGAGTGTAAACTTGTTCAACCACTTTGGAAACAGTATGGAAGTTCCTCAAAAGACTTCACATAGACCTCCCCTATGATCCAGCAATCCCACTTTTGGGCATTTACCCAAATGTTTACAAACAAGACCACACTAAAGCTACCAGCACAACTATGTTTATTGCAGCATTATTTACCATAGCTAAGATATGGAACCAACCCAGATGCCCCTCAGTAGATGAATGGATCAAGAAAATGTGGTATATATACACAATGGAATTCTATGCCTCCATCAGAAAGAATGACATTTCCCCATTTGTTAGGAAATGGAAAGACTTGGAAAAAATTATATTAAGTGAAGTAAGCCAGGCCCAAAGAAACATAGGTCCCATGGTTTCCCTTATTTGCAATATCTAGTATATGTATGAGTCAAGCAGGAAAGGTCAGATAATGTGATGTTAGGAAAATGAACCCTTAGATATATATTTAAATCTTTTTTTTCTTTCATGCATTTGTTTCTAACTCATTTATAAGATTATTTCTTTGTAGCTTTGTATGTCCCTCCCCCACAGTATAACCCCTGCTTTCACTATATTTGATGTCGGTATAATCTGTGGAGGAGATGGGGAAAAACAAGTCGTTTAAGGATACAGGTGGACCCGATGCAATTATGAGAAGTACAAGTTGTCATGTCAGAAACGAACTCTACAATGTTAGTGCAGGGGGTGGGGGGATTGGGTGGGGGGACTGGGGGGAGGCTGGGAAGGGATGTGAAGGGTAAACAAAGGAGGAGGCTGCAATGCTTGACAAGAAATGTACTCATTATCTTGCCCATGTAATTGTAACCCCTGTGTACAGTATGTTCACAAAAAATAAAAATTAAAATTAAAAAAAATAAAACCTACTCTACATAAAAAATGCAAAATATTGGTTGCCTACTGAATTAGATGTTCATTTTTCTGGGTCTTAATGTATATCTCCTGAGAGATAATGGGCAGGTTATGATTATTGATCAGAAAATTGTCACTCTCTCCTCACTTGGGTAGAACATGAATATATTCCTCTCCTCATTTGTATTGGACTTGACCATGTGTCTTGCTTTAACCAATGGCATTGAACAGTCATGATGTAACTAGTATCCTCATTTGTGTAAGTAGGGTTTTATGATATGATTTATATGTCTTAATGTAGCCAGAAAGAGAAACTACTCCAGAGAGCTGCTGGACTATGAAGCATGAAGCCACAAATGGAGTTGACCTCATTCCAGTCTACAGCATGGAGCCAAGCTCTGCTCAGTGTGAGACAGAGTTGCCCAATCCAATTCTTACATAAGAGGAAAAAATGTTTGTTGCTTTAAACCACCATTCTGGATTCTCAGAGAATTTTTTATGCCTGATTGGGCCATAAAATCAAGTAGTACACAAGAACCATTTGCTTGGTAGGTACAACACTAACTGCCCTGTGGAAGAACATGAATAACACTTTGCTGTGATTAGACTGAAGGAAGACACAGTTATTATATTGAAACTAAACAGCTGGATGACATCTCATAAAGGATCAGATCTCATCAAAGGATCTTTTTTATAAGAAAGAATATCACAATCATATGTTGCTGAGTTAGTCCAGTGATTTTATCTCAGTGGACAGCTACCAGAAAATTCATTGATTCAACAAATATTCAGTACTAGCTATGTACCAGATGTTTGAGTTATATTAGTAAATGAAATGAAAAATAAACTCTCTGTTATGCCTCTTAGTGTGGAGAATAGATAATAAAAATAAGGAGAAGTAGTGATTTATTGGGGGAACATGCACAGAGGCCATGGAAAACCTAAGATAAAGCAAAGTAGGAGAAAGATAATTGTAATTTTTCAAAAGTTAGTTGGGGAAGATTTCACCAGGAAGGCATTATCATCATGGAATCTGTAGCAATGGAGGACTTGTCAAGATTGGCACCCATCAAATATTTCTAGACATCTATCCAAAAGTTCTGTGTAAACGATTCCATAGTCAAAAGCCTTGTGATTCTCACAAGCAAATATGTCTTCGTCAGCATGTACATGGAGGATTGTGTGATGAAGGGGGTCATGAAGAGGCAGTAACTGCTGCCGCAAGACACCTGGCATCCCAGGATGGAGCGTATTTTCGGTACTGTAATCGGAGTCTTCACTTAGGAAAAACTGGTTTACACTCATCACAGTGCACAGCACAGCACTGGCAATCAAGCCCACTTGGCATTCGGAAAAGTATTTTTATGCTAGAGAATTCAAACTCTGCCAGACCTTTCTCCAGGAAACAGTTGAACAGGCTCTGACGAATTCAAGTTACATTTATGTCAAGAAAAATGGCAAAAAGTTATTTGAACATTGCTGAAAAAGCCCCAAGTCCTTTCTTTGCCTTACAGTGAGCACTACATGGATTACAAGCATGTCAGTGTTTCATTTCTTTAAATAGAATTACAATGATGAGCCGGTAGATGCTGGAAGGTAAAAGGTTACACAATTGTGTTGCTCAGTTTTTTCTTCAAAGAAATTTAAAGGTAAGGGGAAACGAAGGAGGAGGCAACAATGAGAAATGTACTCATTACCTTGCTCATGTAATTGTAACCCCTCTGTATGGTATTTTCACAATAAAAAAAGTTATTAATAAAAACAAAGAAATTTGAAGTACAGAAATAATGTGAGAAGACGGTGCTTAATATCAGCCATGGCACTGCTGTTCCCTTCACCTTCATGTGCTGCTTTATCAGGTCCTGCTGGCTTCTCCAACCTTGGCCTAGGACACAAGTGCTAGCACCTCAGAGACTACCCAGGTCTCTTCTTTATATGCATTCTTGTGCACCTTCCATCTGTTCTCCTGAAACAACCTGAATGATCTTGGGAAAAAATGCAAACTCGAGTGTATGTAGCTCTCCTGTTCAAAGCTCTTCATTGGCTTCACACTATTGTCTTACAGATTTCCTGGTTCATCTTCTATGTCTAATAAAAAAATAAGTTGTTTTCTGAATTTAACTGTGGTACATTCTAATTCCATGTTTTGAAGATGACTTATGAGAAAGGGCCAAGTAAAAGTCATTTCTGAAAATTCTTCTCAGCATAGCACTCTGTTTTATTATTTCATAGAACAATATTAAGATACATCAAATTTATAGTACAATTATTTTATTACATGTCCCATCTCATTTCCTCCACTCTTACCATTGACAAAGCTTGTAAGTCACTTTTATTAACCATATTCTATATCTCACAACACTTGTTGAATAAACATATTCATGAATGAATTCATGAATCAATTAATGAAACAATCAATCAATTAAAATGTCACTCATGCAATATTATACCTCTAAAATAAAAATGAGTATAATGAAGAGAAGTTCATTAAATATAGTATAATATATAGTATATAGAATATGTTCATTAAATATAGTATAGTATATATAGTGTATAGAGTGTATGTAGTATGTATAGTTAGTATGCATAGTATATATAGAGTATATATATATATATATATATACACACACACACATATATATAATGTCTTCCACAGAATGAATAGATTCTCATGTAGTACTCAAATGAAAATAATTAAAGAAAGAAAGGAAGGAAGAAAAGAAAGAAAGAAAGAAAGAAGAAAGAAAGAAAGAAAACAGAAGGAAGGAAGGGAGAGCGAGAGAAAATAGGGAGGGAGGAAAGAAGGAAGGAAGGAAGGAAGGAAGGAAGGCAGGAAGGAAGGAAGGAAGGAGAGATGAGGAAGAAAAAGAGAAGAAAGTAAAAAAAGAAAATCAAAGTGAAGTTTATGGAACCCATGTCCATAACACTGGAAGACAGTGAAGAGTGGGGAAAGTTAAGCTCATAAGACATGGACTAGCACAACATTTTAATATAAAAACAAATGTTTTCTTCTCTTTACTATTCAGGGCTGCTTCCCTTTCCCTTTTAAAATTTTTGACCATGTGTGCTGAGGTTTGAATAGTAGACATCCTATCAAAGGCTTGCTTGAAGGTTTGGTTCCCAGCTGGTGGCACAATTGACAGATGACTGGATCATGAGGTCTGATTCCATGGATTAGTCCATTGATGAATTTCTAATTTAATGGCATTATTGGAAGGTGACAGAAACCGGAAGTTGAGGCTTATGTAAAAATTAGATCACTGAGAGTGTGTCCTCGGAGGGAACATTGCGTCCCGGGCTCCTCCCTCTCCCTGTCTATGCTCCCCTTCTGCATTGAGATAAGTCACTTTTTAAGGAAAATCCCATAGTTCAGAAAGACAAAATACAGTGCCATTTTATAGGTGGAATTCTCCCTGGTCACAAGGAGAAACAAGTCTTGGGAGTTTTCCATTTCCTTTACCTTAGAGATCACCCATGCACTGGCAGCACAGTCCTCTAGTTTTATGGTTCATCTCCTCCTACCCTGCCTCTAGCGCATGCTCAGTTCAGCTGCTTGGGCCTGCTGGGAAGTTCCAGTTTTCAAGGCAGCTCTCCTTTGAGTCCTTGCGTGTCTTTTTTTTACATTTCAATTTTTTTTCTTTTTCTTTTCTTTTATTTTTTTATTGTGAAAATACTGTACAGAGGGGTTACAATACATGGGCAAGATAGTGAGTACATTTCTTATCAAGCATTGTTGCCTCCTCCTTTGTTTACCCCTCTCATCCCTTACCATCCTCCCCCCCCCCACACCTAATCCTCCCCACCCCAAGTTGTAAAGTTCGTTTTTGACATGACAACTTGTACTTCTCATTGTTGCAACAGGTCCACCTGTATCCTTATTTATACGACTTGTTTTTCCCCTTCCCCTCCACAAATTATATAGACATCAAATACAGTGAAAGCAGGGGTTATACTGTGGGGGAGGGACATACAAAGCAACAAAGAAATAATCTTATAATTGCGTTAGAAACAAATGCATGAAAGAAAAAAAACATTTAAAATACATATCTTAGGGTTCATTTTCCTAACATCACCTTATCTGACCTTTTCTGCTTGACTCATACATATACTAGATATTGCAAATAAGGGAAATCATGGGACTTATGTTTCTTTGGGCTTGGCTTACTTCACTTAATATAATTTTTTCCAAGTCTTTCCATTTCCTAACAAATGGGGAAATGTCATTCTTTCTGATGGAGGTATAGAATTCCATTGTGTATATATACCACATTTTCTTGATCCATTCATCTACTGAGGGGCATCTGGGTTGGTTCCATATCTTAGCTATGGTAAATAATGCTGCAATAAACATAGTTGTGCTGGTAGCTTTAGTGTGGTCTTGTTTGTAAACATTTGGGTAAATGACCAAAAGTGGGACTGCTGGGTCATAGGGAGGTCTATGTGAAGTCTTTTGAGGAACCTCCATACTGCTTTCCAAAGTGGCTGAACAAATTTACACTCCCACCAACAATGAAGTAAGGTTCCCTTCTATCCACATCCCCTCCAGCATCTGTTGTTGTTAGAGTTCTTGATCATAGCCATTCTAACTGGGGTGAGGTGGTATCTCAATGTTGTTTTGATTTGCATTTCTTTTATGGCTAGGGAGGTTGAGCATTTCTTCATGTGTCTATTGGCCATCCTTCTTTCTTCTTCAGAGAAGTTTCTCTTCAAGTCTTTAGCTCACTTATTTATTGGGCAGTTGTTTTGTGTTTCTAAGCTCTGTAACCAAGTATCCTATGCATGATAATTCCTTTTGATTTTTTTTATTATTTTAAAAAGTTGATGGCAATTTTTCTGATTTTTCCACAAATTTGGCTGATACTGAATGCCAATTCTCAAAATCTCATTTCTCTCATAAAGAAGCAATAATCAATTCTTCCTACCAACAAAATATGGGGAAAAATTACATGTAGGGTAAGCCAATTTTCATCAATTTTCAAGCATTTGCTAAAACACAATACATGTTGACCCAATTGAGAGTTCCCATAGATTTCAATGCCTCTGAAGAGTTCAGCTGAGACTCTGGTTTAGAGTTATTTTAGAGATAATGAACAGTGCTTCTGGGTTTTATTTTCCAGTCAACTTAATTCATTCGTGCAATGGTAGTTTCACTTGATTTAGAAATTAGCATAATAAGAATGCTATGTATTCTAATTGTTTTGATAATCCCATGGTGTTGTTTCCTTAAAATATGTTGTGTTGCTAATAACATTTTGAGGAAAAGCCTGAGGCTGATTTTTACCATTTTCAATCTCTCTCCATATATGTTTGTGTCTGTATACATATATACATATACAAATATATGAATATATTATACCATATAGTTATATTTACATATGGATATATGTATATATATATTCCTGAATGGGAAAACACAGATATTGTTTAGTTTTCTTGGAGAAATATTCTTCTAAATGCTGTGGGTTTTTTATGCTCTTAATTTCTGATGCTACATTTCAATGCTAATCTGCATTTTTAATTGGATTCAACATAATAGAACTAAAGTCTGCTTGAATCAGCAACTCCTGCATGCCAAGTCAATATTTAATTGATTTTATTCTTTTTAACTAGAGAACAAATATTTTTTTCTTTTTATTTCTTTTCTTTCTAACTCCTTCCTCCCTCCCTTTCTTTCCTTCCTTCCCTTTTTGCTTTCCTTCTTTTTAGTTTGAGATAGTCTTTGTATTTAACCCATACCAGCTTGGAACTGAAGGCCTTTCTGCCACAGCCTATGGAGTGCTGGGACTTCAGGATGAGCCACTGAAACTTTTTAAGAATAATTGATATTAACATTACCCATGTAGCCAGCCAAGTGCTTGTAAATAAAGGAAAGAGAGACATAACCATGTGCTTTGACATTTGATGAATTGATGTATGCTTAGTTACTTTCTGTATTTGTGGCAAATTCCAGGCCACTTTTATTTTTTTTTGTCCATAGTGGGGCTTCAACTCTGGGCCTGGGCACTGTCCCACAGCTCTTGAGCTCAAAGCAAGCCCTCTACTGCTTGAGCCACAGCACCACTTCTGGTTTTCTGGAGGTTAATTGGAGATAAGAATCTCATGGACTTTCCTGCCCAGGATGGCTTTGAACCACAATCCTCAGATCTCAGCCTCCTGAGTAGCTAGGATTACAGGAGTGAGCCACCAGTACCTGGCTCTGGCCTTGCTTAACTGTGGCCTTCTTAACTCTGGCTCTTTCTTAACTGTGAAGATGTTCCCCAAGGATCCTGTTTCCAGTTACTACGAAGAAAAGTGCTTTGCTTGTTTGTTTGTTTGTTTGATATAGTTGCTACTGATTCTAGTAAAATCAAATTCAACAAATCATATCTAATCTTCGATTCCTACCTTCCTCTCTCTCCCTCCTCTCTCTGTCTTTTCCTTGCTCCTCACTCCCTTCCTTACTCTTTTCTTCCCTCCAGTTACTCATGCCTAAATTTTCCAGATCAAGTAGCTATTTTCAACATTCGAAGTATACTGGGCCCCACAAGACAGCCAAGCTCCAAACGTAAGAATAGGTGAACTATAAATGCAGACTTTCCTCTGCTCCCTGGGTGAAGTTTCTGAAAAACACCAGCTATAGGGCAACAGCTCTAAGTGGAGCTTCCCCATATCGCACCATCCTCCCTCCTCACATGAAGCAATATTACTGGCAGCACTCAGGATTTCTTCTCGTATTATCCCTTCAAGGCAAGTAAGTATGTTTCCACTCTAGGGGATCCTTCCCCAGATTGCATTAGAACTGGAAAATGCTTCTAAGTGTCTTGTGTAAATTATATTGTGCCCCAATTTCAACAGTGGTGATAATTTCCTGGGGAGTGGGAGAATCATTAAGGTCTCGATTTGATTTTTGCTTATGTGGATAAGGTATGGGAAGATCATTTACACACTTGTAATTTTTTCCAACTTCCCGAAATGTAATTCAGATTTTAAATTTGTGTATTCAATTGATATTTCTAGAAAATGTTTGAGATGAGATGTGTGAATTTAAATGCCACTGAAGTTCTTCATATCAAATAGCTTTAACCAAGTTTCCAAGTTAGGAAACTTAAGTTTTCCAACATTTAAGACAAAGCTAGTAGTATCTGGAAAATTGGGTGGAAATAGTTTTGCAGATAGAGATCTTCCATAGCATAGATAGGTATATAATAGACACAAGATAAATAAATAAATGCATATATTTAGAGCTATTCAGATGTTTAAATTAGTCATAATTTCGAGGTTCCGCTTTAAGCCAGCTGACTGGCTGCTTGATGCATGTTTTCAATAGCCATATTAAATGGCATTGCACAAGTAAAGTGGGAGCCCTTCTCTAAAGTCTTCTAAGGAGGCCAACCAAGGAAGGTTATAGATTATGTCTGTACAAATTAATCATACGGCATGCTCAGCCACTTCTCAGGCTTTCCCTTGCCTCTGGTATTCTCTACAAGTCTGTGGGAAATTCTGAAGGAAGAAGTCCTGTGGTAATCTCCATAATGGTTCTCTCATTTTTGCATTGTAAATAACCATTCTGTAGCCTCAGCAATTCTAACAAGCAAGGATAATGACTGGTTGGACTGCAGAAACAAATCACCTTATGAAGAAAAGAATTCGTGAGACAAAGACCTTTAATCTTGTAAGTTGGGATTTATTTCCAGTGGATGTGATCAGGTATCATATAAATATTATAAAATAAATGAATATTTTAACAAAACGTTTTTCTTTTGATACTATTTTGGTGCAAATAGGAAAGCCTGGTTCTTGCTTAGGATCCTGTCAAGACAAGTCTACTCAGCCTTTGTAGTAAACTTTTGAACAGTTTCTCTCCAGGAACATACAAGAAATGGCTAAGCCAGCAATTCCAAGCAGTTCATCTGATAACATATATTCTTTTCTCAAACAAAGGCCTTGTTTTTATGGAGCTCTACCATCTTTGACAAAGGTCTATCAAAAATAATAGTTACTTTTACATAAAGCAGTAAGACTAAATGAGCCCATTCGTAAAGTTCCTGTTGTCTCTATACAGTGAAAGGTTATTTCTCTATTCCCTTTGCTGATCAACAGTTTGGTTCCACAAGTGGCAGTATCCCAGGAGCTGACTGAGCTGCTCTGGCCTGGGATAGGAAGTCATCCTTGTCTAAGTCTAGAAGGAACTGAAAGGAGACAAGGAGTGTGCTTTGACTGGTGTCACGCTAGGAATGTTAATTAAAGGGAAAAAAAGCCTATTTAGCACTTTCCACTTCTGACCATATATATTTACAGACCTTTATTCAAACCCTAGCATGAGATGAGGCAATGATGTTTTGTGATCTTTATAGCTTCTAACATGATTTCCCGGGTCAGGGAACATCAGGATGCTTGAAAACAAGGAAAAATATGTAACTTTAACAGCTTGTAGGGATAAATGAATGCTTTCTACTTTTATTTTTTATTAGCTTTATAAACACATCTCCATAATATATTCTAATATGTGTGAGCTATACTTTGTGTCTCAGAGATGGAGATAAACTAGTATGGTGTCCCAAGAAAAAGAGATATTCTTAGTTTAAGGTCAAATCTCAATGCTATTTCTTTCTAGTGTGACAATATACAAGTTACTCAGTTCCTCTGACTTCAATTTCCTTGACTCCAAAAAGGGGTAAAATTATAGTAATGCATTAGACTATTGTGAGGTTGAGATTAGCTAATGAGTATACAATGCTTAGTTTCCCAGATAATAAAAAATGTCATCTGGTTTTATTATTAAATGAAATTTCTATTAAGTTAAAATACTCCAAAACTGGCTATAGGATATATATATATATATATATATATATATATATATATATATACACATATATATATATTATATTTATCTTCATAACACAGAGTCTAAATGTGTAAACTCATAGTAACTTACTTATAAGAATAAACAAGTATCTTAGACATCTGGGATACAAGGCCCACAAACACTAGTGTCTTTGAGCTGAAATTCCTAAGTAAGTGTCACCTTATTGCTTCTTTATTTTCCAGGTTCACAGAAAAAATTGTGCTTTTTGGAAAGTTAGTAGAAAATCCCATACTGTTCTTGGAGTGACAGCCACATAAAATGCAATTTAAATAATTTGCCAATTACTTATTTTTTTCAGGTAAAATAATGACATAGTTACTTTAGAACTTTAGGTAAATAATAACTAATTTGCCAAATATTCTTCATATACTCATACCAAAAATGAAACACTAGATGTTTTTTATATATATGTTAAGAAAGTAGGCAGACACCAGTGACTCACACTTGTAATCCCAGCTACCCAGGAGGCTGAAATTTGAAGATCATAGTTCAAAGTTACCCCAGTCAGGAAAGTCCATGAAACTCTTATTTCCAATTAACCATCAGAAAACTAGAAGTGGAGCTGTGGCTCCAAGTGGTAGAGAGCTAGCCCTAGCTAAAGAGCTTAGGGATAGCGGCCAGGCTTTAAATTCAATCCCTATGACCAACAAGCAAGCAAGAAGGAAGGAAAGAAGGAAGGAGAAAGAGAGAAGGAGGGAAGGAGAGAGGGAGGAGGGAGGGAGACAGAGGTAGAAAGAAAGAAAGAAAGAAAGAAAGAAAGAAAGAAAGAAAGAAAGAAAGAAAGAAAGAAAGAAAGAAAGAAAGAAGGCAAGAAAGAAAGACTACCCCCAAAATACTCAGAAATAAACTGTCAGCTCAATTTGTGTGAGGATGAAGCCCAGGATGGTTATCTGATATTCAGCTTTTTGGCAAAGAGTAACTTAAAGTACTATCCTGTCATAAAAATTCAAAATATGAACTAAATTAATGTAAATACTTACCACTTTCTTTTTTGTGCCTGTCCCAGGATTTGAACTCACGGCCTGGGTACTATTCCTAAGCTTTTTTGCTCAAAACTAGAACTCTATCTTTTGAGCCACAGTTCCACTTGTGACATTTGTGGTGGTTAATTGAGATAAAAGTCTCACTGACTTTCTTTTTTTGGTCCTGGCTGGCTTCGAATCTTGATTTTCAGATCTCATGACTCTAAGTACTTAGATTTATAGGTGTGAGCTATTAGGCTCCAATTTTAATAAACATTTATAATGTTAAAATATTTTCTTATCTTTTAGGAGATAGCACATATTCAATGACCCATACAGTCTGAACCAGGTGTTGCATTTAAGAGAAAAACAGTTTGAATGAATGCTCTTACATGTTAATCTGCTAAAGAATTATATCATTAAGAAGTGTGACACAATGTTTGCTTTAAAGATTATATTCAGGTATATTATTTGCATTACCTGATATAGTCACCAATAAATTAGCATTTTCTAGTTTTTGTAATTTGTGGGTGTGGTGGAGGAGGAATGGGAGCTTGAACTCAGGGTCATGTACTTTCTCTTGGCTTTGTTTGTGCAAGGCTGGCACTCTTTCACTTGAGCCACACTGCCACCTCCATCCCTTGCTTAGTTAGAGATAAAAAGTCTCAGGGGTTTATGCCTCAGCTTGCTTCAAATATCAGTCCTCAGATCTCAGCCTTCTGAGTAGCTATGATTACAGTTGTGAGCCACCAGGACTAGGCTACAATTTTTAATACATTCTAGCTACACCACCATCATCTTAAAAGGTGTCTCTATAATCTCCTTTTCATTGAAGGGACCTGATTTCTTATCTTTCTACTCCCACCATAATATCTTCTTAGCAACCCAGTCCTCTGCTCATTCATGTACTGTCCTACTCTTCCTTCTTTCCCTCCTCTGAATAATTACTCTCCTTCATTTCCCAAGCCACCATTTCCACTTTGTAACATCAACTGTATCACCCTCACCCCAATTACTCCTTCTATTGCTTGCTTACTTCTTTTTGCAAGGTGGCATTTCAACTTAGTTCCATATCTTTATTCAGCAGATGGACTTCTTTGGACTTTTCTATGTTATTATCACAAAAACCCTTTGACTTTGTAATCTCACCTTAAAAGACATGCAAAATATAGATGACAAAATTCTATACTTACCTTGGCATGAGTTAATATGCTAGAAGATGAGTTTTTACTAAATAATAGAATATGAAAATTTATTCTAACTACTTCAAAATTTCCCAACAACATAAGACAGCTAGTAGTCATAGATAAGCCTAACAAGCTTGTCAATTTCTTACTCGTGAGACACTGGCCCTCATAATTTGTGTATGTTTGTTATTTGACTGGGACAAAATTGGTCAAATCAGATGTGCTTTATCTTAATTTAAATGACTCAAGAGGGTATACTCAATCCACCCATAGGAAAATCGTGGGAAAATACTTGGCCTGCTTGTGAGGAACCATTTTCTGACAATTCAGATGGAAAAAAATAAAGGGAGTAATTATGACATGTAGTCAAATCAAAATTCAGTCACCACTTGAAGCAATGACATAGAATAGAATTCAATATAAGTAGGCCAAAGACTTGATTTAAATACTTCCCATAACTCATTCTAATTTTAAATTTTTGAGATTCTTCTAAATTCAACTCATAGAATGCGACATGATACAGAAGAAAATCCAATTATCAGGAGAAAGATTTTTAAAAAATGAGAGATGAGAAGGCCCTACTTTAAAATCTTTTTGAAGATCTACTTGTCTATTTAAAAGTGCTTCTAAAAATTTGATGGCGATTCCATAATATTAAGTCATGTGAATACATAACTTTTGGGAACACAATAAGACTTGGATAATAAACGTGCCATAGGAACAAACTACTAAATTTCAACATCAGTGTGTATGGATGGGAAAAGTTGTTATCAGATACTGGCACAAATTTGGAGCAATCTGCATGTAGCCATTGCTAATTACATTTCATATTACATTTTCAGTGCAACACGAATTACACGTGCAAATTTAATATTCTTGATTTGAGATTCACAATCTGATCGTTCCCTTACATCAATTTATTTTAAGAAGGATTATGTTTATGGAAGCATGTACAAATGTTGGACTTAAAATGATATTATCTATGGATATAAGCTGTCTAATTTCAAGGAAAGATTTTTTCTTTATTTATGCTAAAAGAATAATTATTAACAGTTGGGCTTTGGGAACATCCCTAGTTTTTGTTCTTATGGGGTTTTCTTTAGTCATTGCCTATGTGACCTTTGAAGTAAACATTAATTTTTAAGTTAGTGAGAAGGGATGAAAAGGGAATTTGATGATTTTTTTAAATTGGGAACTAGAAGAAAGTGATTTAAAAGCCAGCTCATAAGTTAGTGGGTATTGTCTTTAGTTAGAAAGACAAAGAGACATTGTCCTTTTGCATTTGTGTCAAGAAAATACCCCAACCCAAGTGTACTATTGGAGAATATTAAAAGTAAATTCAATAATTATGACAGCAGTCATACTGTCACTTTTTCTACAAATAGTAAACAATCACTTTGTCAGCACAAGAAAGGGTAACACCAGATAAGTGATGTGAAGAACACTGACCTGTCAATCATCGTAACTACTAATGACTTATATGTCATTCCTTCTTCATGCATGTCAAAATCACACACACATACATAATTTATTGAAGTTGCATCATACATTATATTGGGTCTAATTTAACTTGTCTTCTCATGACACAAGATAACATAAATAAAATGGTATTAATGATCAAAACATTTGTTAAGCATTCATTTTTCTTTTACTCGGTGAATCTATGTCCTGTCTACTAAATTCTTAGGCAGAACTGTAAATGAGTCTGGCATACACCTGGTTTGAAAATCTTTGGCCTGTATAAAACAACACTTCTTGTACTGGCTAATCTCATTTGGCAGAAGACAGAAAGATAAAAAGACAACAGAGTCAGCCCAAATGTCGTCACACTTCCTCCTGTCTGAAGCACCATAAACCCACATCTGGTCTTCTTGACATTTTCCATACCATGCCCAGAAGCCTTCTATTTTCCTTTCTTCCTGCATCTCTATCTGGCAGTTAAACTGTCCAGGTTACTCACTTCAGTCCTTAGTGGAAAGTAGCTCTACACAGAATCTCATCCAGCACAGTGATCCCTACTGCCATTTTCACAGAACTCTTCTATTTCCCATCTTTCTCCTGATTTTCCTATTCATATAATTCAGTTTAATGAACACATCTCAAGTAATATAACAGGTTAACTCAAACCCAACTTACTTAGAGCTACATGGGAGATGGTGGTTGCCCCAACTCCCCCAGTGTCCTGCCAAGTTTACCTGAAGGTCACAAGTGACCATCTCTGGTTTACTCTCACAAGTACCTTTCTGGTAGTGATTCTAGAAGTAGAGCACATATATATTCATGTATTTTTTTATTTACTAAGATTTTTAAATAGATGTATTTTATCACAAATCTACCTATGTTCCTTTCCCCAATACTTCATGGCTTTCTATCTATACACATTTGTGGACACTAGCCCTTCATTTCGAAGCATTTTTCTCTCATTAGCAATGTTATTTCCAATTAGGGTGGCCACTCATGAGGCATTTTAATCACAATCAAGGAAATATTCTTCCAATTTATTTTACAGCCTTCATAGTAATTTGCAATATTGTCTTTAATTAGATTAAATATAAGTTTGTCTTACATAATTATTAAGTAGCAAGTCTATTTCATATCTTTCGGAAAGCTTTTCGCACCCTTTAGCAGTCTCTGAAACACGTAAAACCTTAAGTAGTTTCCCCAATAGTTCAGCAATCCATTCTGGGTAACTATATCCTGTTCATGAAGTAATTTGTTTTCCTGGTTGTTCTGTGACTTTTTTAGTGTAGAAAATATTGCCAACATACTTTATAGAGTTTGGAAATAATGAAAAACAAAAAGAAATCAAAATTGCTTATCCTACTAACCTTAGACATACACTTTCAGGATATTGTACATTTCCTTCTAAACATTATATTTTTACATATTTTGTAGAATTGGACACAACATCCATGTTTTTAGTATATACTTTTGGTTGTATGGCATACTTATTTATTTCTAGGTATTTCTTTCTTTCTACGATTTTTAAAGAAACCAACATAGCACCACCCTCTTTACTTATAAATGTAGATATTATATTATACTATATTTATATTTTTTAGGTCTTTTCAAGTATCTGGCAGTAAACAACTACAATATCTTAAGCTACTCTGCTATACATGCATATAAATACTTCAAGGGGAAAATAAAGACTTAAGAAAAACTCTTACAATGTTATATTTATATAATTTAAGCAGAGATGCTAAAAGATAAAGGAAAATTGTACTCGTGTTTCTAAAAATTAAAAAGTATTAACAGGAGAACTATAATTGCAGAACAGATATGTACTTTTAGAAATGATTGATTTAAAATAATATAGCTACTACTGTATTAAATATAGAATTTTAAGAGATGACTGTCCTTAAGAAGCTTATATTCAAATTAGAGAAGCGCTTTGTGCTTAAGAAGAACTTGAGGGCTGGGAAGGTGGCTCAGTGGTAGAGCGCTTGCCTTGCATGCCTGAGGCTCTAGGTTTGATTGCTCAGCACCACATAATCAAAAAGAAAAAAGCCGGAAGTGGCGCTGTGGCTCAAGTGGTAGAGTGCTAGCCTTGAGCTGAAGAGCTGAGGGACAGCGCCCAGGCCCAGAGTTCAGACCCCATGACCGGACCCCTCCCCAAAAAAAGAAGAAATTAAAATTATGGTCACTTGTATTAAGAGCTAAGAAGGAACTATGAGGAACATTTTGTCCTGAAAGGGCAAAGGTACACATTTTAGAAAGGAAGAGCATAGAAAGGATCAGCTGCAAGAAGACATGAGGCACCATTCTTGAAAACAAGGCTGTGGAAAGACATGTGTACTGCCCATTAGCAAAGGAGAGCAAGTAGACCGGTTAACCAAAGTTACCAGCAAAGGGAGGAGTAGATGGGAAACTGGAGAGATAAGGAGGACATAGGTGGCCTTAGATGATAGATTTTCTTGTATCTCTTCTGCACAAGTCTGACATCTTACATATTTTAGAGTTTGATTTACAGTATATCTAGGAATAAAATTGCTTAAACTTGACAATTTCTCCAATCATTTTTATGTGTGTACGTATATACATTAAAAGAATCCACAAAATGACTGTAAATCAATTACACTTTTATTCAGTCATTTATGTAACTCTCTTTAAAAATACAGACTTTTCTTTGACTTTGGGTAAAAATGAGCATATTGAATGCAGTGATAAACGCAGAGGTGCTGACTGTATCTGAATTGTTCAGTGAAAATGAGGATGTAAAATTGAAATGTATCAGATGACATTCACACCTAGTATCCATGGCTGTTCATCTATATATTATCTTCTTTAAAAATAATTATAATAGGGATCCACAGAAATTGAAAATACATCTGGATAGCACCCCAATAAACTACTTTCCAGTCACTTTGTACCACTAAGATCTCATATTAAATTACATAAAAGATTCTAAACCACACGAATTATTTACAGTCAATGTTTAATCTGTGGGCCATTTTTTGTGTATTTTTTACTACTCTTGACATTCCCTTTCTGCCTTTTGCCCCATAGATTTAAGCTGAATTATGACATGTCTAAAGCTTGGTAAACCTGGCCAACATACTCTTAATAATAGTGTTGCTGTAGACGCCTGCAGTTCATGTAATATAACCTTCTCTACCTCCTTCCATTTTAATCTGTGTCCAGGATGCATTTCCAATCATCTACTTTCTTTGCCATCAATCTCCCATGCATCCAGCACAACTAGATTTATGCCTCATGTTCACTTTCGGTTTCTCATCTGAGGGTGGTCAGAGGGGTTCAGGAGGCAAAGGTAGGAGATGAGAAGGGGTTAAGCATCCTGCCCTCACAACCATGAGATCTAAATCTGCCTGCCATTTTACAGAGTCAGCCAGAAGGGTGATGAGCTTGCAACCAGCAGATTTAGAGAGCTAGAATCCCAGTAACTCAGCATTACTGTATTGCATACCCCAAAGGAACAGCAAAGGGCACATGAGCAGGAACTAATAGCTGATGTCTTATGGACCATGGCAGTGATTTTCTAATAGTTGGTCACATGGATTTGGACTACTCTTCAGGACACACATTACAACAGATCCACAGAATTACAGTTACTGTATTATTTCAGGCTGAAATTATTTGAACTAGCTTTTCTTGGTGTATGTTCTGTTTTACATTTCTTCTTACAGCTTCTAGATTAAGTCACGATGCAGACAAGTAGGTATATACACAAATACGTATACACAAAGAAAAGAGAATTATGAGCACTTTCAAATTCTGTTTATATATTTGTCGGTGCATTTGTCAAACACTAATAGTTTTTCAATCCAAGGGCCAAAACAATATTGGTACTGAACTCAAACTACATAAATTATGTTTTTCTATCAGCACCTGCTTTCTACTGATATATCTGAGAACATAATAGTTACCAAGTAACTGGAATGAAGGCAAGAGGATTCATTAAAGGCCCTGTTTCTAAAATTGGGCACTGTTTTAACAATACACATAATTACTATTGCTGGGTTTATCAGCTTAACTCTACTGATGTAAATAAGCACTTCAATTTCATTTTAATGGGGAAAACATTTGCTTAGCTAGTCTGACACCTCTGTGGACATTATCTGCTTAATCTCCCTCAGGCTCCTGGGCTGTATGTAAAACACACTTTTCTAGCATTTAGTGCTATATAACATTACATAGTGGTAGTCTTTGCCTGTCACTAGCTAACAATTTCAGAGAAAGTAAAAATCAAGATAATTACAAAGGGAAGGGAAATAAAGGTTATTGCACAGACCCTGTTATTTTAGCTGCTGCTTTTCTAGCATTTTGCCTCTGCTCTCAACCAGATCCACAATTGCTTTTAGTTCATATCTCAGAAAAACAAAACAAAAAACTATACTAACCTCCTCTCAATGTTGAGAATTTTATTTTTGTTTGCCACTTAATTTGAAAAAAATTCTATCCTTGATTGCTAAGCAATCATTATATGTGAACTGATTATTCTCATCCGTTCCTGATTTCAACTCCTATGGGAAAATCTGGGAAAATTAGAACTTTTAAGTTCTTTATTTATGAAATCAACTTAGAAACCCTTTTGGGCTATCTATCTATCCTGTCTCAGTTATAGATTTATGTGGGGAGAAAGAAACAAAAACTGAAAGAAACATGATAGATTAGACACATAGAAACATACATCAAAATTTATCTATATACACAAAATATCTGAAACTACATTGAGACATATAGCTCTCTTGTATGTATAGGAATATCCATCTATCTATAGTTCCACATATAGGTTCATTAACATATATGAAATATTCAAACAATGCACATAAGTGTCATTCTTTAGAAATATTTTTCAAATAAAAATGGCAGAAAAGTTAAGAAGAAGCTGGCAGAAGTTAAGAAGTGGCTCATGTCTATGATTGTGGCTACTTAGAAGGCTAGATTTGAGGATCCAAGTTCAAAGGCAGACAAATCTGTGAGACTCTTATCTCTAATTAACCAGCAAAACGCTGGAGGTAGAGTCATGGCTCTTGGTAGAGTGAGTCTTGGGGAAAAGCATGAAGTCCTACATTCGAGCACTACTAGTAGCATAAAAACATTACTCATAATTTCAATGGACTAACCATTCTTATGCTTTTCCAACCTGAGATTAAGACTCAGATCTCCATGTTTTCAAACTATTCTTCTCTGTCCTTATCTAAAATCTCAGCTCAAGGTAAATTCTCAAAAGCCTCATCAACTTATCTTTGGGACTCTTCAACAGGTCTCACAAGTGTTTTCATTCTCACATGTTGGATATCTAGGAAGCATCCTATAAAACCAGCAACACACCCTCTACTCTGGTCTATGCTGTGGTGTCCATTGTGGAACTGCCCTGCTCCCACCCCAACTGAACATCTTGCCACTAAGCCTGGAGCTTGCCAACTGCTGAAGGCAGAAAATGCAGCATCATGGTGTAGTTCACAATGATGCCTGCTGATGTCCTCAGTTTCTGGCAGCAACTCTGCTGAATGTGCTTGTGTTGATTTGCACTCTTTATCCCCCAAAGAGATTTCAGTAAAATGGCGAGGACTCTAGATTTTTCTGTTAAGACTAAGCATAATTCTCCAAAGACACAGAAGATTACAGTGTGGGAGGTGGTAATAATACTAAGCTGATTACCATTAGCACTGTGCTCATAAGCATCCCTCCCCACTCCACTTGACCCACTGTCCTTGAACCTCTGCTTTGCCAACATAGACAATCAATGTTTCTGCTGATTCTCTTGTGTTCTCTTCACAAATACCATCTGAAGAACACTGCACTTGGAACTGGTGATACAAAATAAATAAAACAGTCATAGTTTTAGTTAGTGAAGAGTTTGTAGTTGTTGGGCAAAGCTGAAGGTAAACAAGTATTTGAAATATCTATGACTGGAATAAGAAGAATGCACTGGCTGCTACAAAGCAACAGAAAAGACATCTAATGTTAGAGAAAGACAACTAGCAAAGGCGCGTGAAAGTGTATGGTATTTTATTCAAGTGTGACCATTCCATTGTATCATATGGAATAGCTTCAAAATTTTAAGTTTCCTACTTGGTCCCCAAAGGCAGCTGTGTTTGGATTCTATATCTAGAGAGTCTAAAAAAGATATTCCAGATATAAGACATGAAGAATAAGACAGAATTAATTGTAAAATATGGGTATTAGAACAAAGCATTTCAGTTTAAAACATCTGTAAATGCAACACATATTACTTAGTAACAATAATAGTCATTTTGTCATTCTAAGGCTCTAGCTGGTGTTTTCCATAAGAAGAAAGAGAACAGTGTGATTACATATATCTGTTGTTCATGGCTGCATAGATTTTTGAATAGACATACCATAGTTTAAGGATTCAGAAATTGAAATAATAATTTTGTTTATTGCTAATCTTAACTTTAAAAAGCAGTCTGATTTCCAGAAACCTCAAAGCAAAACAGCAAGAGGAAGAATGAGAGGACAAAAGAGGGTGAAAAAGATAAAAGCAACAAGATAGCAGAAAAAGCAATGTGCAAACTAAATTAAAGATTGGTTTTTAATTTTTTTTCTTTAGAGGGCAAGGTTTGGTTAGCATGTTAAAAATCCTGTTTTGCTGTATGGCATCAAAGCTTCTATTTTCTCTCATAACTTGGCCACTGTGTTTTACCAAAATCAAAACAAAAGTAAAGAATATCCACTTAGCACTGATTAGAGTATTTATGCTATGGGTATGCACTGAGAAGGATAAATTTATGCTTGTAAAAATGTTGGTCCATAACTCATATTATATAGGCACTTGTAAAAAGAAGGCAGAAAAAAATTGGGAGAAATTATCCTCATATGCTGTTATTTGTATTTTGAGAAAGTTTTTTGTTTGTTTTTGTACTGGTCCTTAGTGCTTAAACTGAGCCAGGCACTGTGCCTGCACTATTTTGCTCAAAGCAAGTGCTCTACAACTTGAGACACAGCTCTGCTTCTGTCATGTTAGTGTTTTATTGGTGATAAAAGTCTTACACACTTTCCTGCCTGGGCTGGCTTTGAACCTTCCTGCGTAGGTAGGATTATAGGCATGAGACATCAGCATCTAGCTTTCAGGAAAGCTTCCCTTTTTTCTGATATTTAATTTTGTTTCTTTTTTGAAGCTTGTGTTCTAAAAATTGGAAGGAGCTGGATAATATTAACTTGCTTCTAGAAGTAAAAATTTGTTTTTAAAAAGACTAATGAGAGGGGCTGGGAAGGTGGCTCAGTGGTAGAGTGCTTGCCTTACATGTATGAGGCCATGGGTTCAATTCCTCAGCACCACGTAAGTAGAAAAAAATGCCAGAAGTAGTGCTATGGCTCAAGTGGTAGAGCACTAGCCTTGAGCTGCAGAACTGAGGGACAGCGCCCAGGCCCAGAGTTCAGGCCCCAGGACCAACCAAAAAAAATAAATAAATAAAATACTAGTGAGAGAAGGCTGGCCTTATTTCCTTATCTTAAAGGATGAGCTAGCACTAGTGACAACTAAAGAAAACATTATTTTCACCATTCATTTGGTGTACTACTAAATAGCCCTGAAGTTTCTCCATTCACAGGCTGCCTTGCTTACAATGAGCCTTCAGTGCCTGGTGAGTTTCATCAAATAAAGAATTTTTTAGGAAGTGGCGCTGTAGCTCAAGTGGTAGAGCGCTCGCCTTGAGCTGAAGAGCTGAGGGACAGCGCCCAGGCCCAGAGTTCAAGCCCCATGACCGACAAAAAAAAAAAAAAAAAAAGAATTTTTAGTAAAAATCATTATACTTTGGTGCGTGTAATAATTATTTTAGTACATTTTTAGACCACATCTATTATTTTGAAATTATTGTAAAAGAAATTAGACACCTTCTTCCACACTTTACTTTGTTTTTATTTGTCTCACAAGACAAAAATTCATACTACAATAAATACAAGATAGACAAATTTCCCATTGAAAAGAAACGGCTGTATCTGGGCCTCAATAAAAATAGTCGATTTTAAAATTTAGGGCTACAGCTTCAATAAGAGGCAGAAAAATACTAAATGTATCTACATCTATAAATCCACATATATCTTATGCTTACACCTAAACATGTACACATATAAATTTATATTACTATAATCACTCATACAAGATAAGTCTAAAACATAAAAACATATGCAAGTAAAATTATACAAATAAAAGTATGGCAAAATAGTGTAAGTAATCTGTACACACAATAGTATATTTTGCAATGAAATGTTAGTAGACACTTAAGAGGTCATAAGCATTGGGATTCAGTCTAGAATGTCAAAATTAAACATAGTACTAAAAGTCATCAAATCATTTTTTTTGTTTTTGTATGTTTTTTAATTGTAAAAATGTTTTACAGAGTGGT
Organism: Dipodomys spectabilis; assembly: GCF_019054845.1. NCBI lineage: Eukaryota > Metazoa > Chordata > Mammalia > Rodentia > Heteromyidae > Dipodomys > Dipodomys spectabilis. The sequence continues at coordinate 5,947,862 of NW_024870678.1, read as the reverse complement.
TACAGTTACATGAGCAAGATAATGAATACATTTCCTATTGAGCATTGTTTCTTCCTCCTTCGTTTTCCCCTACCATCCCTTCCCTCCCACAGAGGTAGCTATTACTAAACACCTTACAAATTTTCAGTGTCTCAAGATGCATTACATTTATAAACTACTATGCTGAATAACAGGTTCTTTGTACAAAAAATTGAATATAATAAAATATTTTCAATGTATTATTACAATATTTCTCAAATTTGGTGATCTTGGAGTTATTATTTCCTCCTTTAAAAGAAAAGGTTAGAGAAAGTAGGAAAGTATGATGGTTACTAAGTTACTAAAAAAATCTAATGTTTCTTGCCTTCGTGTTAAAATATTTTCTGACTCTGTACTATAATGATGTGCCGTTTTCACCATCAATGATGGCAAAATAGCCTTTTATTACACATTTATTTACACTCTTTGATTATATTACATCTATTATTTTAAAGCTTCCTGCTCTACTCTCTATTTTTCTGTACCAAATAGTGTGTCACGCTTTAAAGTTTGTGTCCAAAGACACTGCTATGTATAATGATATTTCCATTGTAATTGTTCTTCCTCTCCAATTAGAGTGTCATCCCCCTGTGGACAGAGACCCCCTATAGTGAACTCCACTCTGGACAACGTGAAGCACTGTGACATTCATGCATTCTCCAGGATATCCTGGTTCATTTTTCAAGGGTATCAGCAGAAAAACAGACTAGTTTGCCAACCTCCCAATCATTCAAAACTAAATGACTTAGTAACTTTGAAGTGTGTTTAATCCATTTGAGCAAATCTTTGTGGTCTTCAGCCTTTGAATAACTTGCCTACGTGGAGCATAAACAAGAAGAGGGGTCATATTCAGAACGCACTTGCTTACCTTACAGACTTCGTGAATGCCATCAAGTCTGATTAATAGAAACTGTTTTCCTGCTCAAAAAGAAATGTACTCACTGCCTGACCTGTGTAGTAACCCTCTGTATATCACCTTTACAATAAAAAAGAAAAGAAACAATTATTTTCCAAATTCCTTGACATACATCTCCAACTAAGTGCCAGATAACACAGTATGTAACTTAAAAAGTCTGTTTTGTAAAATAGATGCCCCAAACTGCATTTTGTGATTTTTTAAAAACAAACACTACAACTCTAGAAAGTTGAAAATATAAGTAAGAACATTTATTACTGATAGTTTAAACTAATCACATAATGCAGCATTGCCTGGGTAGAAAATTGCCCTTAGGGATATTAAAAGCTTATTCATATGTGTTCACATAAATAAAATAGATTATTTAAAATTTAATTATATTTTACTAGGAGACCTTGAGCTTGTTTGTCTTCATACCAAGAATAGACAAAGTTAACAAATAAAATTACCAGAGATAAATGTAATTTTCTTTGTGTGAGAATAACTCATTTTTGTATAGTTCTAAAAACTCTGAAGTTTTTTTTAATATAAAGAGGCTATTTAAGTATTACTGCCTTTTTCGAGTATGTTAAATTCTTGGCCATGACCCAAAATAGTCCACATACCTGTGAACTGAGAACAGGATTTATCATATAGCCGGAATGTGAGAAAATAAGGCACAGGGAAAGAAAACACATATGGCGTTTCACACAGCACATTGTGGAACTGAGTTGTTCTTTGTATTCTAAAAAAGAGATCTAGAGGGCATAAAATCAAAAGGCCTAAAACAAAAATGAAAGCCATGAGGGATTTTTCAAGCTTCTTCTAACTCTGGCACATTGAATCAGCTCCAAAGGAGAATGTAGATATTTAATTGGCTAATCTTTGAATCAAATCTCATGTCTATGTGGCTCAAATTCTATGTACAGAAAGGAAAGAGAGAGGAAAGATTTTTGCATGATTAAAAAATTATTAAAAATTTAAAAAATCATTGAAATAGAAGGCAGGAGTTGGTGGATTATTTATACAAAAACAAAGCAATTATGAACAAGCATACAAGTGTACATACAGTGTTGATCCTTCATAACATACATGTAAAGCATGTAAAAAAGAGTTACCTCATTCTTGAGGCATCTATTTCAGTGGTTCGTGCTCTATTACTCACTTTGGGATTATGCAGAGTTTAGTTTCATCAAAATATAAACTTCGAATAAGCCTTTACCGTTATAAACTGCCTCAGTGTATCCCTTTTCAAGCTTGAGGAAATACAAGTTTACTCTGCTATCTTCCTGCAAAACTATTTACAAAACTGTGCCTGACAGGAGTTTACTGTATGTTCCTGAATGTCATTATATATAAGAAAACAAAACAAAAAATCTTGAAAGATTAGTAGGTTTTTTTTCACTTTTTAAAGAAATTACTAAAGAAGGATGTTGAGGATTTATCAAAAAAAGTTTGCCATAGTTTCTTGTATTATATGATAAAAAATACATTTGTGACTTTTGTATTTCCCTCCCCTTAATGTATAAATTAGTTTACATAGAAATTACATAGAATTTCACATGATGCATTTAAATTTTAGCCTGCTGATTTTACTATGTATTATAATTTCTTTTAAAAATGCAATATAATAATTGTGCATTTGATCCACATTCATTATACAACTACTGATTACACACTTCATTTGATGTATTATGACGGAAAAAATTATTCTAACAATCAAGACTCTCCCCCCCAAAAATGGTATTATTGGCCATTTAGATGTCTTGAATTCTTCCGCATCATTTCCTCTTTAATTGATTCTAATTACTTTCCAACTATAAAACTGTTTTTCTGTTTTCCGCATATCACAATTGGTGAAAGTTTCCCTGGGCATCTGGAGATTTAAACGTGTATATATCTCACCCTCAAAGACCATCCACAACGGCAAGCAATATTGAAGAATTGCAAAGAACTATGGCCAAACGTGCCACGGGACAACCTTCCATTTATAAGATTGAGCTCACAAAGTTAGCGAAGCTTTCTTCTAAAACGTTAACACATTACTGAGTCCTTCTAAGATATTTGACAGGTAAGTAAAGATGATTCAGGTAAAAGAAAGAGTACCTGAAATGGATTATAAGTTCAGGAGAGCAGGAAAGTGGGACAATTTTGACAGAACCAAAAAATTCTCTCTTGAGGTTGTAGTAAGAGATTCCAATGGAAATGTATATGTGAAAAATCATGAGTGTCCTTATGAGCAAATAAAAAATTTGGAATTCTATATTATTGCTAAGGAGTTGCTGAATGGTGTTTAAACAGGTCATAGTGAGTTTTACATTTTTGACCTAAGAGCCACCTTGGTGGCAGCTGTATATTTGATTATTAACTAAATTATAATAAGAGTATAATCTAGACTAACATCCATTAAATCAATTAGAAAGCTCTTTCCACCAGCCATGCAAGAGATAATGTAGGACTGAGCTAGTGGAACCTATTTTGAATGAAAAACAAAAGACAAGTTTGAAAGATAGGTAGAAAATGAAAAGGAAAGGACTTGTGACAAACCAATTATGAAATAAAATGAAAAATGTTTGAGGTTATCTCCGTCTTGACTTGGAAGATTGAATGGCTCTAAAACTATTCAGTAAGATAAGAGACATAAAGTTCGGTAGAGAAATATTGTGGATTTGGTTTTAAAAATATCACTCATTTTGGAATAACTTGGAAGCTGAAAATACATGGCTGAAATTCAATACACAAATCTGGGCTGCAGAAAATGTAGGTCCTAGACGTAAAGATTTTGTGGGTAAGTTCTTTGGGGACATATCTGGATAAAATGAGCAAAAACCCACCATAAAATTTCATTTCCCATATGTTAAATGTATTTTTAGATGTTTCTTGAAAGAAAACCAAGAGAGAATAATGAGCCCAAGCTTTAGTAATATCTTCCTACCAAGGATATCAGACTGCATTGTTGTTACTCCACCAAAATGACACAAGCAAAATAGCATCCATTTCAACCTTGTTCAACTATACCTAAACTCTATGAAAAGATTCTACAGAAACAGAAATGAAGTGCTTTGGCTAAGTAACTTGTTTAAACTCAGCTAAAATCTTAAGATGAAAATAAGGCTGAAACATTAAGCATGACTGACATTTTTCTCCAGTGATTCTATGTTATAGTGATAGCACTTATCATTTTTTATGAGAAAATGAAATGAGTACATCAGATTAAAATTAAAAGATGTGTATTTCATTTCATTTATTTTTATTTGTGTTTTATTATTTATTTGTGTGCGTGTAGATCTTTTTAAAATTTATTTTCCAATCAAGGCTAGCACTCTGCTCTACCACATGACTCACAGCTCTTCCTGGTGTTAATTGGAGATAAGAGTCTCTCAGACTTTTTTGTGCAGTCTGGCTTTGAACCTCAATCCTCAGATCTCTGCCCTCTGATTACATGAGTGAGCCACTGGCACCCAGCAAGATGTCTATTTTAAAGTCTTCAGAGACTGTAAGTCAGTTAACTTTTGCTCATACAGATAATAATGGCAGTCACTACTGAATGCTCATCCAATACTTCCTTATCCTCCTAAGAATAAACTAATTCACATTTTTTCAGTGTGTCCTGTGGTTTGATGGATGAAATGTTTGAATCTTGAGTAGAATCATGTAGACTCTTGAGTAGAACCATGTAGACTTAAGCAAGGAGAGTCACTTCCACATCATTTGAATTTTCAGTTGTTGCATAATAACGACAAGTTTGAAAGTTTAAACACTAGAAACTCATTATCTCACAGTTTCTGTAGGATGGATGTCCACCATGAACACCTTGCTCATCATCTCATAGGGCATTAACAGGGCAGTGGTAGAAAGTATCTTGATTGTCATCAAAGGCTTCAGGATATTCTAAGTTTATTCTTTTTTCTATAATGTTAGGACTGAGGCCCCAATTTTTCTACTAGTTGTATGTCTGCTGCAAAAAAAAAAAATCTCTTCAGATTTCACCATCTGTTTCATAGTATATTTTATACTCCTGAAACTGTTCTAAAGAAATCTTATTCACCCCACATTGTGGACTATGAAATCTCAAGCCCTCAGCACACATCTTGCTTCAGAGTACCACACCTTAATGGAAAATACTATTAACTACTTCATCTCACAGAAATGCCACCTTGTGTTCCTTAACCCATAACAGTGCCTTCTGATTTTCCTATCTCTACCACTGAAACAGCTGAAATCTCATTTCTACCCCTCACACTCCCACCATTTTCATGTGAGTTCTTCTCCCTCAGTCTCTTTAACTCTCTATTGGCCTTGCATAAATACCACACTTGAGTTATTTCTTTGAAGAATTATGGAATGGACTCTGCCTATTAGACTTGGTCACCTCACTCCCCAAATTCCATATTCATTCTTACCTCTGTCTAATCTCTATGTTTATGCATTGTTTTCCTAGAAGGCAATCTGATCATATCACTTTCCACCTTCCTGTCCCAAAACTCTTCTCTAGAATGTGCCTCGCTGTTCTCCTTTCAAAGCCGTTCATGATCTGCTTTTGTCTAGATTTGAAACTCTGACTTTCTTTTTCCAACATGGTGACCTACAAAGAGTTCTCTGAATGTGTTCTTTAACTTCTCTGTATTTTTATCTAATACCTTTCCCTAGTGGCTTTGTCCAGTACACTAATGTTTATTTGTCTTTCACTTCAAGTATTATTTATGACTTCCTTTAAAAAATTGTTTGACACTATTCTTAAGGCAATTAACTCATTACCTGACTCATGTAATTGTAATCCCTCTATACATCACTTTCATCATAACAATAAAGTAAGGTTTTTTAAATTACCATAGCACAAAAATTGTTGGGGCTGAAAACCACCATCTAGCTAGACGATAACAAGTGTGGTCTTGGTTAGCCCCTACCAAGAAAAATACCCAGTTATTATCTGTTACTTTCCTCTATAATTACATAATGGACTCATTCAGTTAATTAATTTTTTCCTTTAGGAAATGATTTTCAGCAATGCTTTTGTAGCCCTATATGTAAATCTAATTTTTACTTTGGCATACTACATAGTATTCAATTATATGCAAATATCTCACATTTTAAACTTCTCAGTCCTTTCAACAATGATCTATGATGTTGCCCTCAATTCTTCTCTATACAATGATATTTAGAACATGTTCTTTCCTGCTACCCAATGAGATATTTATTCTTGGATGCATAACCTAATGTGCTAAGACTTAAAGAGCGTATATATCATACTTTTTGGAGTATCTTCTGATTCTTCTCAAGAATACCTGTCATTGGTTAGGTGCCAGTGAATTCCATCTATAATCTTAGATACTCAGGAGGTGGAGACCAAGAAGATCATGGTCCACAGCCAAGCTAGGAATAAAACTCTGGGAAGGATAGTGCTAAAATTTCAGCAAGATGCTTTGCTGGATTTGTAGTTCAACTGGTGAGCATCAGCCTTGAGCAAGTGAGTTGAGGCTCTGACTTCTAGCCCTTGTAAATTTATATTTCCAGGAATAGCAGAGTGTTTTTGTACACACAATTGAAAGAAGAGATTGGTAACATGTATTAAATACTCTCTTGGTTTTACTTTGATTCATATTGCTTTGTAAGACTTTTTTCTCAAATATATCCATAGAACATGGGTTAGTTATCAGTTATCAGCCAGAGCTTACAACATCCCATCTTATCTCTATCTAGTTGCAAATAACAACAACAAAAAATAACAACATGCCTCAGATCTGACTTCTTAAAAGGTTTAAAAATAAGACATAAATTATTGGCTTCCATGTCATTATATTGACATAATTTTCCTCAGAATGCAATTTGATTCATTTGGTCTGTGCATATTAGTGAAAAGTCTTATCAAATATTATATCTGTAGTTCTTTAATGAATATATCACAAAAATCACAAGATAAGTCCAATTCAGATTATAAAGATGGCCTCTCACCGTGATCCAGGCTCTGAGTCCATAGCCATTTAGAAACAATTATTTAAAGGACTACTGGTAGGACAGAAATCTTATCACAAAACAGATCAATACAGTAATAGTTAATGTGCACATTTTGATTAATCCCTTTTACCCTGCTGTTCTACTAGATTTCTGATCAGTCTTGGAAATGATTTTAAGTAAGTCATAGGAAAAGATTGTCCAATTAGGGCCTTCTCGTGTGAGTAGATTCTTTAGAAGGATAGCAGAATGGGGAAAGACTCATGAAAAATCATAGATGGTTAACTAAAATGTAGATTTTTTTTAAAGCATAAAGCAAATGTGAACAGAGAATATTTAAAAGGGATTCTGATCTAGAACAGAAACATTTTTGGCTGGATGTTGCAGTTGGCTAGAAAACTGCAGTTCAAGCTGAGAGGCCATGACATGGATGTAAAGGATCCTCGCAGAATTCAAAGGGGCAATGTGGATCATGGCGATCCAACAAGGCGGTAGAGGAAGAAGATACAGAGTTGTGTCTCCCTTAAATAAACACATGATTTAAACTAAGGAAAATTAAATTAAAAGTTATCTATAGCAAGGGACAAAGGTTCTCTAAGGTGAATATTAATTGGGGAAAAGAGAAAGGTCCCCTCAGTTGAACACGAATTGAGATCACAGGAAAAAATGGGATAGGGTAATTTCATTCTTTCTACCTCTTAGCATTTGCTCTTAGTTCTTATTCAGGCATGACATTCCTTACGTACATTCTCCTATAAGATAAGAATGTTACAAAACAGCTTACATTTTATTCAAGACTTACAGACAGATTTAAGTTTTTGTTCTTATCTGACAAATGCATTTATTGAAATTGTGGTTTATGTTTCAGATAAATACAGAGACGGGAAAGCAGTGTCAGCATTAATCAATTTTCTCTTCTGCTTTAAGCTAGAATAAAACATTCCTCGGTGACCCAAAGAAACCACATTTTGTAAAAGAGAGACAAGATCCAGATAGTTTTGGGTTTTTAATCATCAACTCTTGTCAGATTTTTTTCCAGCTAAAATTCAGCCTTTAAACAAAAGCAGATATGAGCTCCTAGGATAGATAGATAGATGGATAGATAGATGGATGGATAGATAGATAGATAGATAGATAGATAGATGGATAGATAGATGGATGGATAGATAGATAGATAGATAGATAGATAGATAGATAGATAGATAGATAGATAGATAGATAGATAGATAGATAGACAGACAGACAGACAGACAGATAGATAGATAAATAGGTAAATAAACAAATGATTCCCTATCTGTCATTGAGATGGGGTCTCAGACAATTGCTTAAGTCTGCTTTTCCTTTGAATTTAATAACCAATGATTTTCATCAAATTGTGTCCATAGTTTAAGAGCAAACCTAATGATATAAATAATGTTTTCACATCATAAATCCAGTCTCCTTCACAAAATAGTTACCACATGCTGTCTTCATAATAGAAAGCTTTTCTTTTCAGTCTTTTCCAACTATGCAATATGAATACGTATATGTGCGTGTCTCTATATATAATTAGAACATTTTATCTTTTGAAGTTTTTTATGTTGTGATAGAAAGTAATAAGCACAATATAATTAACATGTAACATTGGATTAAAATGAAGATTGTTAAGAAATTAAAGTTTTATCACAATTTAATTCTTCTAAACTAATATTAAGTACCGTTTTAAGCTCACTCAGGTTTTGGAATTTAGAAACATACAATTTCATTTATGTCCCTGAGAATGTGTGTTTGAATTAATGTTTCCAAAGATATCATGTTTTAAGTATAAAATATGAAAGACTTATAAAATATTTTATTGAATTTGAGATTACTATTACATAACCTAAAGAATAAAACAGAAGGGATTATAAAAGTGCCTATCATATTTTCCTAAAAGAGTATATGACTTTATGCAATTATTTATTTGATTTTTTATTTTGAAAATTTAATTATGAATATAAAATTTGGAAAGACACTCACCTGTATTGAAATAAACAAAATCTATTGTGAATCTGACAGAAAAGCCACTGAAATATCAATGTCTTTTTATACCAAATAGACATTGTTAAACATAGAGAAACAACCGAAATTGTTATACATCTTCCTATTTTAAAAATGGTCACTATATTAGCCAGACACCAGTGGCTCATACCTGTCTATAATCCTAGCTACTCAGGAGGCTGAGCTTTGAGGATCATGGTCCAAAGCCAGTCTGGGCAGGAAAGTTTGAGAGACTCTTATCTCCAATCAAATACCAAAAAACTGAAAGTAATGCTGTGACTTGTATGGTAGATTACTACCCTTGAGGAAAAAACACTCAAGGACAGTGTCCAGGCCCTAAGTTCCAGCCCTTTAGCACTTCCTGATTTTTGGTCATTGTGTTGATTTACCAAGTAAATTTATCAAACAGGTATTTTGTTCCCTATATTACATGTGTGGAAATCAGGATTCAGTGAACTTACATGACTCACTCTGTGTATCAGCTAGTGGAATGACAGAACAAGGTTTCAAAGAGATATCTTGATTTTTGAAGATTTGTTTTGACTCTGTCATACTCAAAACATAGGCACAGAGAAACTGGGCACAGAGACTGTGGTCACTATCTTAGCTTTCCATGCCTCTATATATCTAAAAATCCAAGATTCACACTGCTCTAGTGCAGAAGGGAGATCTCCCTTGAACACTGCATTTTACCTAGGATTCTTCTCATTATCCCAGCTAGAGAAGATTTTTTTCTTCTTGTAATGAGCAGAATCAGCACCAATCTGGGAGAATAAAATGAAATCACAGGGTCAAAATACAACCCTTCATGAGAAACACATGAATGAAGAAGACATCTGCAGAGTGACAGCTCTGATTCCCAGCATATGTAGTCATTTGCAAGTAGCTCAGTTTCTTCTCAGATCACTTCACAGTTTTCTCCGAGAGTATTGATGAATAATTGCTTTTTGTTTGTTCAGCTGAAGAAATACTTTAAGATTTTTTTCCTCCCAAAATGAATAGAAGATGACACAGGCTCCTAACACTTGTAAAGGATTCTGGAAGTAGTGCTCTTCAGATCCAACACACTGAAGTGCGAACCTTTGCAGTTACCTTCCAGTCTCAAACCTTTGCATCAAGTGCATGATCCATATTAGATATAGGGTATTGAGCTCTAAGAGTTTCTAATTAAAAGCAAGACTATGGTATAAGAATTAGAGTGCGTAGGAATTTTCCTCCTCCTCATTCCAACTTTTAAAAGTCTCTTCAATTTCTTCTTGTCCATCTCAAAATAATATATGTCATGTTTTCAGTGTATCCTTGCTTCTATAATTAAGCCCATAAAGGGATAACTATATAATATCTGAGGTTGCAATTCAGTTAGAGCACTTTGGAAAGAATAAACCAGGGATTGATGCAGAAAAAAAAGATAATTTCAAAGGATGATCTTAGAGATCCAATCTGCTTATATATCGTCCCTGATAGAGAGGTAGGAAATATTATTACAATAATTCATCTCCAAGTGAGGTCTAAAAATGTCTCCTGAGCTCTACAATGGCTATAATAATACATATTAGCTTTTACTGTGATCAGCTAAAAACAAATTCATTCATATACCTGATTGCTTTTGGTTCTACCTGGAACTCAATACTGCAGGCAATTTCAGCATTTACATTTCTTATCATTGATAATGTAATATTAAATGCAGATGTCAACCTATATTTCTAATCCATTGATTTGGGGAAGGAATGTCAGAGGATGTGAGTTATCACACAGAAGAGGAACAAATTTGAAAGTCAGCAGCCACAACAAAGCATGTCCACTCTGGCAAGCACCATGCCACGTTTGAGGGAATTCACCACTCTCTTCCTGTGTCATTTCCCCAATTAGTGGCAGCTACCTTCTATTTATTTGGGGAATTTTTTCCTAAGGAAGTCATACACTTAATATACATTTAATTCAAATTTTACTAATGATATCAGATTCAAATGAGCACAGTAATAGCTCATGGAACAGATATTCAAGAACTGCATACCATGAATTTTGTTTAATTAGGAAGTCTGATTGTCTTGGACTAACAAAAAAGGCCTTCAAAAGGCTTTTTCTCTCTGAAGTGATAGTAATAATAGCACATGTGTATGGATTGTATACAGTGTGGTACTTTAATATATATGTAAAATGTGGCAAAATGAAGGATTCTAGAAGACTTTATACAGCACAATAAGCCAACCACAGGAAAACAAATACCATATATTTAAGATATTTCTGGGATCTAAAACAATTTGATCTCATAGAAGTAGAAAACACAACAGTGTTTACCAGAAGCTGCAAAAGATAGAGACTACAAAAGAATGTAATGTGATAATGAAGCCACAGGAGGGGAATTCCAAACACCTGGCTTCTGTCCCACGTTGTAATACAGTGATCACAATATCTCACTTCCTTAAGCCTCAGCTTCTGTACCATTAAAGTAACAGAATTAAAGACTATTAAGGGAACTGGGAAGGTAGCTCAGTGGTAGAGTGCTTGCCTTGCGTGCATGAGACCCTGGGTTCAATTCCTCATCACACATAAGCAGAAAAAGCTAGAAGTGTTGTGGCTCAAGTGGTAGAGCACTAGCCCTGAGCTGAAGAGCTGAGGGACAGCATTCAGGCCCCACTACCGACAAAAAAAAAGAAAAAAAAAGATAGCCTAGGTAAATCTGGCACTAATGGCTCAAGCCTGTAATCCTAGCTACTCAGGAGGTTGAGATTTGAGGATGGCAATTTGAAGCCAGCTGGGGCAAGGAAGCCTATGAGACTCTTATCTCCAATTAATCCAAAATAGCCTGAAATGGAAGTGGTACTCAAGTGGTAGAGTACTAGCTTTGATAGAAAAAACTAAGGGACAGTGCACAGACCCTGAATTATTCACACACACACACACACACACACACACACACACACACACACACACACGGTTCCCAAGGCAAATGACATAAATGCATGTACTACATTTTAGTTCTTTAAAATAACAATGTCGGTAGTATTTTTTTCATAGTCCAGCACAGTAGTCTTTATCAAATTGAAGAATAGCTTGAATGGCTCCAATGTCATTCTAGATGATGCTTGAAAGAAAAATCTCTGGCAAGTTCATTAATCACTATTATTTGAAGACTATGTTATAGCAATCTTCTAAGAAACCATACATTATGTGTATAATCATAGATATTTTAGTATAGTGAGAACTCCATTGACCATTTAATTATCTGAGGAAACTTCAAAAGGTAGTCAGTAGTTTCAGAGAAATACTATTCATTTAAATTTGGTGGAGTCAATGTGTATAAGTTTGAGTCAAATAATAGAGACGAATTACGGGCTGGGAAGGTGGCTGAGAGGTAGAGTGCTTGCTTTGCATGCATGAGGCCCTTGGTTAGATTCTTCAGCACCACATAAGCAAAAAGAAAAAAGCCGGAAGTGGCGCTGTGGCTCAAGTGGTAGAGCGCTAGCCTTGAGCTGAAGAGCTGAGGGACAGTGTCCAGGCCCAGAGTTCAGGCCCCACAACAGGACCCCCCCCCAAAAAAAATAGAGATGAATTACAATGTTCATACTGACAAAGGCAGAAACGTCTCTGCAACACTAATTTCCTAGAGAACAGATTCTTCACACTTTTACAAATGGATTAAAAACAGAAGCCTTTTTGTGTACCAAAAACTCCTCAACCAACCAGCCAAACAACAAAACAAAAACAACAACAAAAGAAACCCCACATGATTATAGCTTAATGACTTACAATTGGAATGATTCTGTTCTCGATGGGATATTTGGTATTATCTAATGATATTTTTGCTTGTCACAAACTGAGGATGAGGTAACCAAAATGCTGCTGCCTAGTCCTGGATACAGACTAGGGATATTGCTAACTATCTTACAATGTGCAAGACAGTCTACAGCAACAAAGGAGTATCTTTCTGCAAAGGACAAGAACATCAAGTTTGAGAAGTTCTTCCTCTTCTGGAAGCGCAAGAGCCAGTTCCCATTCTCTTCTGCACCAGGTCGATCAAAAAGCTGATGAACACTTTCTTCAGCCTCCTCTACTTGCAAATCCTAATGTGAAGGTTTTGTTTTTTTTTTATTCAATTCGTATGTGAATGTTTTTCTTTTTGTTGTTCAGTTGCACTGGATCAGCCTCAAATATGAAAAGTTGAAATATTTTGAACTACCAATGTGGAGAACTGATTCTTTCACTTGACAATTATAATAATCTCCTTACAGGGTTTGTTCAGTGAATCATTTTTCCAGCTAGAGCTTCAGGTTTTGATTACTGTCAATGTCTCTATGTTTCTGAAAACTCAGGGTTGGGAGACAATGCAGTTTTCCTTGATCCACTGTCATTTTTCAGTGTTTGCAAACTGTTGGTGATGCCAAGGGCCCAACAGGATAAGTTGGGATTACTTGGCACTGGGGGAGGTTGAGTGTTCAAATTTATAATGTGTTATACATATCTACACTTACTTATATTCTGGGTATGATCAATATGATTTCTCTTTGTTCTTATAAATTTGGGGGAAAAATCACTGCTGCTTAGACTTAACTAATCTTTTCATTAGCAATTCCATTGTTTGAAGAAGTCCCAAATAATTACATGGGCAAACCATAATGGAGATCTGTTGGTGGTTCTACCATTATTCCTACAGGATCACAGCGCCACCTACAGGGCAGCATATTCACTCCACTGTTGCATTAACTTCCAGAAAGCATTGTTAGGCACATCAGAAAAAAGAAATGGGTTAAGTCTAAAAACTAACTGTAACAAAGTAAGCAAACAAGAAAAGTAAGGGAAGTATTTGCATTGTAGTATATGTATTTTGGATATGATCTCCACTGAAACATTTTGAGAGCAACTCAATCCTTGGCTTCGATTTTGTAGAGAAATACTGTTTTTAAAACAAACTTGGATTTTTTTAAAAAAAGAAATCAACTACTACAAAACTATCCTCCCATTGCAAAGAAAAATGTACTGAAAATTAATGAGGAAGAGAGGTTGAATGATACTGAATTTGAAAAACCAATATAAAATTGTAGAACTATTATCAACATAAAGTTAATTAGAATATATCTATTTCTATTTTGAAAAAGTCCAAACTTTCCTAGGTTTAAAATCCCAACTGCTCATATTTAATAATGCCAACAAATACAAAGCTCATATTATTGTCTCCTACGTTCACTGTTTTTATGTATGTGGACATTGCATGTGGACATTGTAAAGATATAGATATATGAGAATAGTATCTGTAAGAGAGACAAAAGCAGGTTTTGGTCTAAGACAGCAGTGAATGTACAGAGGTCTTTCTCAATGGTGTTAAAGAAGTCCATAAACAAAAACAAAAACATGTAATAATTCAGTGATGAAGAGAACTTCAGAAATGTGTCCCTTATCCCCTGTGGAAAGGACATTTAAGTCCTGAAGACCTAGTTTTCAGAGTTGCTGGAAAAGTAAACTTTGGTAAGGCAATCATTTAAAACCTGTCTGCCCACTCTGTATGAGCCAAGCAATCCCTCTCTTTGATGAAGCAGTAGAGGGTATTACCATAAATCTTTTTCACTAATATAATGGTCATTGGTTCCTTTTAGTAATTTTATGTAATGTGGATTAAAACCAGGCCTTGTCTGTTCTCACCAGGAAAGGAAAAGTAGGAGGAGCAGACGGTACTTTTTAGAGTGAAGACCAGCCAAGCGGATTAAATCACACCATTAAACTTAATGGAGTCTGAGAGACCAAAGGCCAATTATTAGTTCATAATAATGACCTTCAATCCAATGTCAAGGAAATACTATTTCCCATTACAATAGCAGAACTAACTCCCTTGCCCCTTCCCCCCACCTGCCACCTTGCTATTTAATGGTTTAACCACAGACAGACAGGAGGAATAGAGGTGGTAAACATCAATAATCAAGTGAAAGGACCATGCTGCACACTTATACCAAAAATATATGTATTTACCTAACAATATGACTTTCCTCAGTTCAGATTTAAATAGTACATCAATGATGTGGAGCCTCCTAAGAATCCAGGGAAAATAATTCTCATAAAAGTTATCCTAAAGGGATTTGCAACTACTCATGTCCTGAAAAAGGCAATAACAGAATAAAAATCTGTGTGAGGAAGTATCATGAAAATAATCAAAAAACTGAAAAGCCTTCACTAGGGTAATATCACTCTTCAAAGTGGTGAGAAAACTTTTATTCTTTCTCTTTCCTGTTCTGCTGAAATAGGACACAGATGGCAAAATCAGGAATGATAAATTGCCCCATAACTACTGATTCGAAGTATGGCCTCAACTTTGTTTCCAAGATTGAGATCTAGATTTATGCCCACTTTCAGTTAATTTTATGTGCCTAAACCTTGCTCAAATCTAATGAATAACTAAGCCATTTAATGAAAACACCTTCCTATTATATAAAATGGCTTTAGTAACCTTAGTATCTAAGTTATGTCATGATGAATTATGACTTGCAATACAGATTTAATATGGCACATTTATATAATGACATTGATACAAAACTGTGAGATTCAAAAGCAGATTTACTTTGAGCTTCAAAAAATGCATTTGCTGGGGCTGGGAAGGTGGCTCAGTGGTAGAGTGCTTGTTTTGCATGCATAAAGCCCTGGGTTCTGTTCCTTAGAACCACATAAGCAGAAAACGCCGGAAGTAGCACTGTGGCTGAAGTAGTAGAGTACTACCTTCAACAGAAGAGCTGAGGAACAGCATTCAGGCCAAGAGTTCAGGTCCCATTATACACACACACACACACACACACACACACACACACACATACACACACACACACATACACACACACATTCATTTACTGCTTTGGATATAGGACTTAACCATGTTATCTAACCTGGCCTTAAACTCACCATAAAATCCAGGCTGGCCTCAGACTTTCTTTCTTAGTCTCCAGTGATGAGATTACAGGTAAGCACCACTATGCTCAATCAGGAATTCTCTATGTCCAGTTTAGTTCAACTTCAAACTTAAAAATACTCTACTTAATCTAGCTCATGAGAAGATAACTTTAAAATTTTTTGAATAATACTAATGCATGGTCATAAATAAAATTAAAAGATTCAGATTTTTACTTTATTTTTTATTTTTGCTTTTTGGCTTTAAAGCAGTATCTCTTTGGAAACAGAAATATAAATCAGTAAGAAAATTAGCTCAAAATAAGTATGTATCCATCTTTGTTTCTGATCTAACTACAGTTCCCAAATAACTTAAATAAAATTTAGGACACATTTGTACATAACGTAGAATTTATTGTGGAAATTACCGCATCAATTCTGGGACACTGTTGAAAATGAAATGCGAATAGATTTTTTGATGTTACACCTGAGGAGGTATATACCTTTAGTATCACTTAACATCTTAGCCTAAAAATGCATCTTAAGGAAGGTAAATGTGCTTCGATCAATTTTCCATACTGTTTCTTGAAGATAGGTTATTAAGTCCACAGTTATATAATTCTGCTAAAATACATTCATTTTATTCCTACATAATAGTTCCTCAAATATTTCTTCTGTAAACATGCTAACATGCTGCACTATAAACTGTTCTCAATAAAAAGAGGACTCAGGCCCAGTACTGGTTGCTCACACCTGTAATCTTAGCTACTCAGTAGGCTGAGATCAGAGAACTGCGGTTCAAAGCCAGCTGGAGCAGAAAGTCCATAAATCATCAGAAAACTGGAAGTGGTGCTGTGGCTCAAACGGTAGAGTGCTAGCCTTGCGCTGAAGAACTCAAGGACAGTGCCCAGGCCCAGAGTTCAAGCCCCATGACCGACTCCCCCCCCCCACAAAAAAAAATCAGAAGAGCTATTAATTACTTAGTAGCAGAATCATATTCTACTAGAAAGAAATGTTATTTTCTTTGTATCACGCTAAATAAGGAATATTCCAGGAACTAAAGCCTACATAGTTGAATGACAGATTTCACGTTGGATGTGTCCTCTGTGAATGGGTGGCATTGATTGACCTTAAAATGGTAATAAGAGTTTCAATGACAATAATTCCCTCAGAAGGTATTTTGTTTATTTAAGCAACAAACAGGAATAAAGGTCTGTTTTTTTTTGTATTGCCAGACATCATCCATACCTAATAAAAATAATTTTCCATTACTTTGAAGTGGTATATATAAATTTCAGTTCTCTCTTTATATGTTCTTGGATATATATTTAGAAATATTTCCTGTGTATATATAAACGTATACATAAAACACATAATGATGCACAAAAGAACAGGAATTTCTTCATGTATGAAAGTGCTGCTTTGTTTAACCAATGTGGTAGATGGAAAAAAGCTATAAAATGCTGTGGTCACTATCTCTAAAACTCTAGTGACCAAGTACATAAACGTGTATGTCTATACTGCTACAGGGGCCTGCTACTTGTCCAGCATCACTCTTCCAAAATGGAAACAGGGACACACACAGATTCCATATTCTGGCATAGAGCTGGGAGTTTCAGAATCAAAGCATACTTTGATGAACTACAGTTTGAAAGTGAAACATAGGATCCCAAATGAAAGAACTGGTCTCAAGACTGTAGAAAAACTCAAAGGGTATTTGGGAAATTAAAGTAAGCACAAGGATTATGGAGTGAGCTTGTGATGTCTGCTTTGTTGAATATACAATAAAATTATCAAAGATATCCATATATATCTTTGGTGTATATATATAGTCGATCATGGGGCCTGAACTCTGGGTCTGGGCACTCTCCCTCAGCTCTTCAGTTCAAGACTAGTGCTCTACCACTTGATCCACAGCGCCATTTACAGTTTTCTGGTGGTTTATTAGAGATAAGAGTCTCACGGCCTTTCCTGCCCAGGATGGCTTTGAACCACATTCCTCAGATCTCAGCCTCCTGAGATTACACATGTGAACTACCAGCATCCTGCTATCATCAAAGATATTTAATGTAGCTTATAGGGTTTAACAGTCCTAGCCTCTATTAAGAGCTGGTATTTGGTGCTGATCTTAATTTGTGTTTAAGACAAGAAAAGCTAACATGATGTTCATGTTTCTATTTCTTTAGAATATTATACTTTTCATAAAACTCATATATATATACAGACTCAGTTTGTAATGAGTATATATTAAAGTATGTTCTATAGTATCAGATTTTGTCTTAGTGTCCTATTTTGAAGCAAGTTTTTTTATTTTCAATGTGGACAGATGCATCAACATTAATGGTAATATTTGCACTAAACCCTTTAGTAAGCATAGTAACCATATTTCATGGTCATATAAAGCTGTATGTAGCTTATCAGAGTAGAATCATCATCTATAGGAAATCAACATTATATAAATTGATATTTTCAGAGAGGAAGCTGTTTTGCATATTAGTTTATAATTTGGTTTAAAATTTTTCAAAATAGGTAACTCTAAGGCTTACATTGTCTGCAATGATTGGTGACAGAGAAAATAAACATCTACATTCTTCCAATCAAAGTATGAAAAGAAAGCTTGTGAGACTCTTATCTCCAATTAATTACAAAAAAGCTATAAGTAGAGCTGTGGCTCAGTGG
Source organism: Dipodomys spectabilis (assembly GCF_019054845.1). Classification (NCBI taxonomy): domain Eukaryota; kingdom Metazoa; phylum Chordata; class Mammalia; order Rodentia; family Heteromyidae; genus Dipodomys; species Dipodomys spectabilis. The sequence continues at coordinate 5,929,432 of NW_024870678.1, read as the reverse complement.
TAATGTGTTATCTTTAAGCAAAGAAGCTTAGGGCAGCACTCAGGCCCAGAGATCAAGTCCCAGGACCAGCAAAAGAAAAGTATATATGAAAGGAAATTTCGGGAACACACACAGTGTCCTAATAACTATCTTAAATGTGTCCTAGTATAAAGATCTTATGGCAAAAATAATTATATTTTCTCTACTATAACTTTAGAAAAAAATTGATTTCCTGTGTCTTAAGTGAAATTTGAGAATGTAGGCTAATGTGGTTGAAATTCTGTGAAAAATTCCATCAGATCTGGTTTTCACCACAGTGATAGTATAAATGTTAGGAGCTGTCTTCCATATCATATCCGTAATACTATATTTCTCATGGTTAAATATAAATATTTGAGTAATTTCTCTGGCACTACAAATTGTTTATTTCTCGGATTTTCCAAGTGAGCACTTTAAAATTATAAATTCTTGTGTGTATACTAGGCCTAGAGCTTAAACACAGAGCCCAGGTGTTGTCCCTGAGTTTTTATATTTAAGAGTAGTGTTCAAGCACTTGAGCCACGGTTCAACTTTTCGCTTTTTTTTGGAGATTAAATGGAATAAGAGTTTATGCCTGCTCTGCCCTTGTTCTGTGGTCCTCATATCTCAGCCTCCTGAATAGGTAGGAGAACAGGCATGAGCCACCAGCTCCTAGCTGAGCTTCACACTCTTGCTTGGCATTTTTGCTCAAGGTTGGCATCCTACCACTTGAACCTCACCACCACTTTTGATTTTCTGCTGGATAATTAGAAAAAAATGCACTGACCTTTTCTGGCTTGGGCTAGCTTCAAACCATGATCTTCAGATCTCAGCTTCCTGAGTAGAGGGAGATTATAGCCATGAAATGGTAAAAGTTCAATTAAACAGCATTATTTATATTTGCTAGCAACTATCCAGGATAGCTGAACATGTTTTGTTGAAGTATTTTAAACTTAGTCAGTGTTTATCATTAGCTGCTGTAATAAACATCTGCAAGCCAAAGTTATCTCTCTATCTGTCTGTTCAAGGCTCACCTCCTGAGGAAGAAGGTCATGTAATATGTGGAATCCTGTCTTAGTGTCAACAGGGAGGAAGTAAGGAAGTAAGGTACACATTGTTCCATCCCTTACCAAAAACGAATAACAACTTACTCAAGGGATGGTTAGGAACACCATAGTACCCATCTTAGAAGAGGGTGCAAACATTTCTTACTTCACCCATTTGGTATCTAAGATCCTTGCTTACAGTACCCAAAATACACCTTCTCTTCCAATCCTCCCCTATTTTTTACAACATTTCCCCCTTTTCCTACTTCCCCTCTATTCCATACCCAGGAACATCTAGACTGTAGGTTTCCTCTGAGCATTTTTCTTGCTGAGATACTATTTTACACTAGGGGATCTTTTGCTTTAGAGTGAAATAAATCAAAGATAATCTTCTGACTTCATTACTATCAAGTTATTTCTTATGTCATTTTTTGATACTTTGCTACATCCTTACGTTGCAGAGGATCTGAAACTATTTGAATACTTCTAAGTCTTTAGTGTGAATTAATGAAGAAAAACAGGATGAAGGAGATAGGAAACTGGCCCACAACTCTTCCTCATCCACACATCACCAGTGATCCAGGTCTTGGAATCAAGTTATGCTCCACATCCCAAGCACTGTTGGCCCAAATATCTGGCAGTAAATGTTCATGGCTTTCCATTTTATCATCTTTAAAGTTCAGTCTTGCTAAAATGACAACGTAATAAATGATGATGACTTGGGAAAAATGTGCTTAAATGACTAAAATTTGAATTGTGCATATTTTTATTAATAGATAAGCTGAGACTGAGCCAATCTTTCCTGTAACAACATTCAAAATTATTTGAAAGTGTTGCTTAAAAGGGAGAGATGATCATTTTTCAAAAAGAATTACACATACACAAATCAAAATAAACAGGTTGCTCTCATTTATTTTTCCTCTATCTTCTTTTCCTGTTTCTCTAATTTAATGGCTCTTATTTAGTCTGTGTTTATGAATAACTCTTAGAAATCATGGACTAACAGAAGTAGGAAAGCAAACCTGCTGATTAATACCCCAAACTGACAAATAACATGCTAAACCTACTTTCCAAGTCCTTCTTAAAAGAATGAAATGAATTAGTCTATCTATTTCTGAAGAAGAGAATGTCTTTAATTTTTACATTTTATTCCCAGCATGGAGGAAGTCACTGGGACGGAACTAATTTTCAGGTTCCTTATCTGGATTGAAGTAGGGTAGGCAGAAGACCACAAACTAAGTAAAGAGTCCCCAGATACATCAACCTTGATGGTAACTCCACTGATAGCAATAGTATTGTTGTCTTTTGGGATATATGGAAAATGGTAAATTAGTCAATATTCAGGTCCAATATTTTCCTTCGTACAGTCTACTTTCAGCCCTTTCCTGTCTCCTCTACTGCACAGCATACTGTGACCCCCCCAAAATAACTATGAGTGGGGGCAAAATGGAGAAGTGTTTTGTTGGTCATACAGGAATGATGATGGCTAGGGCTGAGTTTAGAGTAAATTTTAGTCATTATATTTAGAGTGTACTATAAAAGACAAAGGCTAACCCTAGCAATGGATCATGTGTAAATAAATAAGTAAAATCTTTGGGCTTATTATTCAGAAATACTTGATCTATATATTGAGCTACTTTATAATTTATTGTTTAAAGGTATTGGTGATGCTGTATATTAACATGAGACTATACATGTACATGTAATATATATATATGCATATCTATTTGCAGAGCATACATGTATACATATTTATGTATCCACATGTATTGTGGATGTATGTGAGAGACAGAGACGGGGAGACAGCAAGATAGGGAGAGAGAGAAGACAACACACTGAGTTTGATATCCTGTCATTTATTACAATATGAAAGGTCTAGTATGGTAGTACATGCCTATAATCCTAGCTACATGCCACTTAAAGATGGGAGGGCTCGGTTCCGGGAAGATGGCGGAGGACAAGATGGAATCTGAACAAGCTCTCGCATAGAAAGCAGTTTTAGAGTTCCAGTGAACAGTCCTAAGCCAGAGAATCACACCAAGTGTGCCATCAAAGGACAGAGAGTTAGACAAGAGAGGGAAAGCCAAGGCAAGAAGACACATCTGAGCGCTTGCCAGCAGCCGCGGCGGCGGCGGCGGCAGGGTCCAGGCGGAGACCACAGCCAGGGCCATACCTGGGCACTCACACAGAGAGTCCGGGACAAAGGAGCCAGACGCAGCGGGCGAGCGGATTCTACTCAACACCAGCAAGAACCGACAAGGAGCGGACATCTTCATCCTGCAGTTTGCAGACCAGAGACGACCCAGGATCCAAGACTCGGCGTGAGTAGAAGCCCGATGTCCTCACTCCTTCTCAGGGAGTAGAGGAGGGAAGGCCACCCCTCCCCCCCAGCACCGGTGATCTCCATCTTGGATACCAACAAAGCTCGGAGGAGCTGCCAGCTCCACCTCAGGCCTTGGAATAAAACGAGTCATTTAGCAGGTCACAAGAACTTAACGGCGAAGTGACCTACCAGACTCAGCTCCATCCAGGGAAAAGTCACCCAGCTCAGGTGCCAGCCATTGGAGTGGCTTTCCTCACTGGGTAACCAGAGCCAGAGGCTGCCCCTCCCTCTACCAGCCTCAACAATCAATTGAAAAACAGAAACCCTGAGAATGGCTTCAGGCTGGGCTCTGTGAGTTTTTTCACAAAATAGCCCCAGGGAAAAGCTACTGTTTGTTGAAAGGCCTCAACTTTACCCAGAACCTAGCCTCACCACTGCATCCCCCTCTTTTGTGATTCTCAAAGCAGATCACCCTCCCATTAAACTAATCTGGGAGGGGGATCTGAAAATCTTGGGTAAAGCAGAGCATTTTTCTGCCTGTTCCAACAAACTGACTTAAGAAACCAATCAAGCCACAGGACCTCAAGCTGACCAGAGACTCCAACAAGAGGCTGGTTACAGACAAAAGGGAGATACAGGATTCTTCCCACCCCTCCCAAAAAAATCAAAAAAAAAAAAAATCAAAGAACTTTTTTTTTTTCTTTTTTTTGGTACCTTATATATATAAAAAATTTTTTTTCCTTTTCTAAAAATTTTATTAATCTTTAATTTTTGCCTCTTTTGAAAAAATACTTGTTTTCCAGTAACTTTTTTTTCCTTCTTATAATTTTTATTTTAGGAATACGTGAATGTGCGTTTTCCTTTCTTTTCTTGTCTTCTTTCTCTTTTTCTTTCTTTCTTAACTATCTTTTTGTTTTTTGTCTAGCTCTACTGAACTTCTGATCTTTTTTTCTCCCTTTCTTATCCTTTCCACCTTTTCCTCTCTTTTGATCTTTTTTATGTGACTTAACTCTTGTCCTGCACATCCTCAGATAAACCCGTAGTTAACTAGTAGACCCTATCCCCCATTGTGTACACACTTAATCCACAAATTTATTACTCAATTCAAAACCTCTGAGACTTCAATTCCTTAATAGCAGTACTACCTATTTATACCTATATAATATTTTAAGCATTTTTTTAAAGTTTTTCACTTCTCCTCTATGTCCCTTCCCTTCTCTTAATATACTCACATTCCTCTCTAAATATATGGTCTTTTATACTCCATAATAATATTAATTTTTACGTTTCTATTTTTTTCTGGTCTCTTTTCATTTCCCTTTTCCTTTCTTCTTTTTCTCTCTCTCTCTACTTGCATCCTACCCAACCTATTTCCTGCATTGGGATTAGGACATAGTTAACTCTCCCTGTGCCTCCCCACACCAATCTATTCCTATTTTTTACCCACATCTCTCCCTAACCCTAATAATTTCTGGTTTTCCAAATTCTTCTCTGCGGTTCAAAGCCCATTAACACATAGTTGTTTGATGTTGAATAGATGTATCTGTTGAACTAGATTGTATCTGTAGACTATTGACTGTACAAATGCAAACTTTGATTGATGATTGCCTTAAGATAGTGTTCTAGCACAAAACTGGTGCTATTTTCATCTCAAATGGGCAGAGTAAGCCGGAAAAACACAAGAAAAATGGCAAATCCGGATATCTCAATTCCCAATCTTGATAATCAGGGGTCAGAACAGATAATGAATAATCCAGAGGAGAGTTCCCAAATAGCTCTACAAACATTGCTGGCAAACATGATAAATGAGAAGTTTGACAACTTACAAAGGACTCTGTATGAGCATGAAAGGGAGAGAGAGGAGGCATCCCAAAAGCTTATACAGGAATATCATAAGTGTGAGGAAGCTACTCAAAAACTGATACAGGGTGGGGGGGAAGGGGGAGGCTGGGAAGGGAGGTGAAGGGTAAACAAAGGAGGAGGCTGCAATGCTTGGTAAGAAATGTATGCATTATCCTGACCATGTAATTGTAACCCCTCTGTACAGTATGTTCTCAAATAAAATAAAATTAAATTAAAAAAAAAACTGATACAGGATTTGCATGAACAACTTGAGAATACTCAAAGAGAAAGGGGGGAATGGCGTGAGCAGGCTGAGAACACTCAAAGAGAACTGCAGGAATCCCACAAACGGGAGGAAAGAGAACTGCAGGAATCCCACGAACGGGAGGAAGCTAATAAAAGAGTAATACAGGAATTGAGAGACCAGGTAGAGAATACACAAAGATCACTAAAGGCATTCATGGAATCCATTAACAAAGAGCTGAAGGAAGTCAGGGAGACCACAAAGGGAATGCTGAATGGAACCCAACAGAAGGAATGGGAGTCCAAAGAAACCATAACCAATCAACTAAGTGATTTGAGAACAAACACTGAACACCAAATTAAGGAAGTAAAGAAATTCATACAAGACCTAAAACAGAGCTTCAACAAAGAACTTGAAGCCATCAAAGCTGACCAATTAGAAGGAAAAGAGATAAAAAACAAAGTAGAGAGTCTTGACAGCAGGTTAGACCATGCAGAAGATTGAATCTCAGGGATTGAAGACAGCCTAGATATTATAGAGAAAGAACATACAACCATCCAAGACAAGTCCAAGAAATATGATAGATCTATCCAACACCTGGAAGACACCATCAGAAGGCCTAATCTAAGGATAATGGGTGTAGAGGAGCACCTAGAAACAGAAGTTAATGGTCTAGGAAATCTGTTTAACAGGATCCTAGCAGAGAACTTCCCAAACATACAAAAAGATAGGCCTATTCAGATACAAAAAGCTTTTAGAACCCCAAATAGACCAAACCAGAATAGGACATCCCACCATCACATTATAATCCACACAGGATCAACTCAGAACAAGGAAAAGATCCTTAAAGCTGTCAAGGAGAAAAGGGTAATCACCTACAAAGGGAAACCAATTAGAATCACCTCAGATTTCTCATCAGAGACAATCAAAGCAAGAAGAGCCTGGAATGATGTATGCCATGCCCTAAAAACAAACAACTATCAACCAAGAATACTGTACCCAGCTAAACTCTCCTTCATAACTGAAGGCCAAATAAAAACCTTCCATAGCAAAGAAAAATTGAAACAATACATCTCCACCAAACCAGCCCTACAAAAGATTCTTAAAGATGTCCTACACATAGAAAACCAACAAGACCGCAATAAAGGCCAAGAAACTGCACCCAAACTGAGAATCCCAGAACCTTAGGAAGAACCCAGTTTTTGCAGCCCCCAAGAAGGTGGATAGCATGGCAGGAACTCCCAAATACCTCTCAGTCCTATCTCTTAACGTTAACGGACTGAACTCTCCAATTAAGCGACATAGACTGTCTAGTTGGATTAAAAAACAAGACCCTTCTATCTGCTGCCTGCAGGAGTAACATCTTGCCTGAAAAAACAAACACATTTTCAATGTTAAAGGCTGGAACAAAATCTACCAAGCAAACGGTTCCCATAAACAGGCGGAAGTTGCAATCCTAATATCAGATAAAATAGACTTCAAATTAAAATTCATGAGAAGAGATAAAGAAGGTCACTACATACTAATTAAAGGATCTCTCCTTCAGGAGGATATTACAATTCTAAATATCTATTCGCCAAACAATGGAGCACCCAAATTTATCAAAGAAACACTACTTTCCCTCAAATCCCATATAGATCCAAAGACATTAATTTTTGGGGATTTTAACACACCACTCTCCCCACTAGATAGATCAACTCGGCAAAAACTCAACAGAGATACCGCAGATCTAAACAGATGCATAGATCAACTAGACTTAACAGACATCTACCAAACATTTCACCCAGCAGCATCAGAATACACGTTTTTCTCAGCAGCACATGGAACGTTTTCTAAAATAGACCACATTTTAGGCCACAAAGCAAACTTGTCTAAATTCAGAAACATTGAAGTTATACCTTGCATTCTCTCTGACCACAAAGGAATAAAATTAGAACTCAACACCAAAAGCCACCAAAGAAAGTCCGGCATCACATGGAGGCTGAACAACACACTGCTGAATCATGAGTGGGTCATGGAAGAGATTAGAAAGGAAATTCAAATGTTCATGCTATTCAACAAAAATGAACACACAAATTACCAGCTCCTCTGGGACACAGCAAAGGCAGTACTCAGAGGCAAGTTTATATCTCTGAGCTCCTACATCAACAAATTGGAGAGATCTGAAACTAACAATTTAATGACACATCTAAACCTCCTTGAAAAAGAGCAGCAAGATAAACCCCAATCCAGTACACAGAAAGAAATAATCAAAATTAAATCAGAATTAAATGAATTAGAATCCAAAAAAACTATAGAAAAAATCAACAAAACAGAGAGTTGGTTCTTCAAAAAACTTAACAAAATTGACAGACTCTTAGCAAATCTTATCAGAAAAAGAAGAGAACACACCCAAATTAATAAACTCAGAGATGAGAATGGAAACATCACCACGGAAACAACCAAGATTCAGAACATTATAAGGGAATACTTCTCAAAACTCTATGCTAATAAGTTTGAGAACTTGACAGAAATGGACCTTTTCCTAGCAAATATTGACATGCCAAAACTAAACCAAGATGAGTTAAACTATCTTAACAGGCCCATATCAAGCACTGAAGTACAAACAGCAATAAGAGACCTCCCAGCTAAGAAAAGTCCAGGACCAGATGGTTTTACAGCGGAATTTTACAGGGCCTTCAAACAGAGCTCACACCAATACTCCTCCAACTCTTCAATGAAATTGAAAGAGAAAGCTCACTACCGAACACATTCTATTAAGCCATCATAACCCTCATCCCAAAACCAGGCAGGGACTCATCAAAGAAAGAGAACTATAGACCCATTTCTTTGATGAATATTGATGAAAAACTTCTCAACAAAATTTTAGCCAATCGACTTCAACAATTCATCCAAAAAATCATACACCATGATCAAACAGGATTCATTTCAGGGATGCAAAGCTGGTTCAATATACGCAAATCAATTAATATTATTCATCACATCAACAGGAGCAAGAATAAGAACCACATGGTTATCTCAATAGATGCAGAAAAACATTCGACAAGATCCAACACCCCTTCATGATGAAGGTTTTGGAAAAATTAGGAATCCATGGAACATTCCTCAATACAATAAAGGCTGTATATGACAAACCTACAGCCACCATTATTCTCAATGGTGAAAAACTAAAGCCATTTCCTCTTAACTCAGGAACAAGACAAGGATGCCCACTCTCTCCACTTCTCTTCAATCTAGTATTAGAATGCCTAGCTACAGCAATAAGACAAGATGCAGACATAAAGGGGATCCAAATAGGGAAAGAAGAAATAAAACTCTCCCTCTTTGCAGATGACATGATCTTGTATTTAAAGAATCCCATAGACTCCACTCCCAAATTACTCAAGCTGATTCAAAACTCTGGCAAAGTAGCAGGTTATAAAATTAACCCCCCAAAATCAATGGCTTTTCTGTATGCCAACAATGAGAAAAGTGTGGCTGAAATTAGGAAAGCAACTCCATTTGTAATAGCCCCACAAAAAATAAAATACTTAGGAATTAACTTAACTAAACAAGTGAAGGACCTCTATGATGAAAACTTTAAAATCTTGAAAAAGGAAGTCAACACATAACTACAAAAATGGCAAAGCCTCCCATGCTCCTGGATTGGAAAGATTAACATCGTGAAAATGGCAATACTTCCCAAGGCTATCTACAAATTCAAGGCAATACCTATCAAAATTCCAACCTCATTCTTCAAGGAAATAGAAGAGGCAATCCAAAAATTCGTATGGAACAATAAAAGACCCCGAATAGCAAAAACTCTCCTCAACGGAAAGAACACTGCTGGAGAAATATCAATACCAAATTTCAAACTCTACTATAAAGCTATAGTAATCAAAACAGCTTGGTACTGGCATAAGAACAGACCTCAGGACCAATGGAATAGAATTGAAAACCCAGAAATGAACCTTCAGACCTATAGCCATCTAATCTTCGATAAGGGAGCTAAAACAATAGAATGGAAGAAAGACAGCCTCTTCAGTAAATGGTGTTGGCAAAATTGGTTAACTACTTGGAGAAAACTAAAGCTAGATCCTTATATATCACCCTGCACCAGAATCAACTCCAAATGGATCAAAGACCTTGAAGTCAAAGCAGACACTCTGAAAACATTACAGGATGTAATAGGAGAAACCCTAGGTCTCCTTGGCTCAGGCCGAAATTTTTTGAATAGAGACCCGGAAACACAACAAATCAAAGAAAGGTTGGACAAATGGGATTGCATAAAGTTGCAGAGCTTCTGAATGGCAAATGACATAGCTAGCAAGATCAATAGAAAGCCCACGGATTGGGAGAAGATCTTTACTAGCCATACAATGGACAAGGGTCTCATATCTAAAATATACTTGGAACTCAAAAAATTAAATCCCCCAACAACAAATCCTCAAAGAAACAACTGCCTAATAAATAAGTGGGTGAAAGACTTAAAGAGAAACTTCTCTGAAGAAGAAAAGAAGGATGGCCAATAGACACATGAAGAAATGTTCAACATCCCTAGCCATAAAAGAAATGCAAATCAAAACAACATTGAGATATCACCTCACTCCAGTTAGAACAGCAAAAATCAAGAACTCTAACAACAACAGATACTGGAGGGGATGTGGACAGAAAGGAACCTTACTTCATTGTTGGTGGGAATGTAAACTTGTTCAACCACTTTGGAAAGCAGTATGGAGGTTCCTCAAAAGACTTCACATAGAACTCCCCTATGACCCAGCAATCCCACTTTTGGGCATTTACCCAAATGTTTACAAACAAGACCACACTAAAGCTACCAGCACAACAATGTTTATTGCAGCATTATTTACCATAGCTAAGATATGGAACCAACCCAGAGGCCCCTCAGTAGATGAATGGATCAAGAAAATGTGGTATATATACACAATGGAATTCTATGCCTCCATCAGAAAGAATGACATTTTCCCATTTGTTAGGAAATGGAAAAACTTGGAAAAAATTATATTAAGTGAAGTAAGCCAGGCCCAAAGAAACATAGGTCCCATGGTTTCCCTTATTTGCAATATCTAGTATATGTATGAGTCAAGCGGAAAAGGTCAGATAATGTGATGTCAGGAAAATGGACCCTTAGATATGTATTTTAATGTTTTTTTCTTTCATGCATGTGTTTCTAACGCATTTATAAGATTATCTCTTTGTTGCTTTGTGTGTCCCTCCCCCACAGTATAACCCCTGCTTTCACTATATTTGATGTCAGTATAACTTGCGGAGGAGATGGGGAAAAACCAGTTGTTTAAGGATACAGGTGGACCTGTTGCAACAATGAGAAGTACAAGATGTCATGTCCACAACGAGCTTTACAACGTTGGTGCGGGGCGGGGGGAGGGGAGGGGGAGGCGGGGAAGGAGAAGGATTGGATTGGGATTGGGGGGGAGGGGGGAGGCTGGGAAGGGATGTGAAGGGTAAACCAAAGGAGGAGGCTGCAATGCTTGGTAAGAAATGTAGGCATTATCCTGCCCATGTAATTGTAAGCCCTCTGTACAGTATGTTCACAAATAAAATAAAATAAAATTAAAAAAACCAAAAAAGATGGGAGGGCTCAGGTTAAAGCTGGGTTAAAAAAATTAGTGAGATGTTTTCTTTAAAAACATTCTGGGCCATGGAATTGAGAAAAATAAGGGAAGGAGTGAGTGGAAGGAAGGATTACAAGGTTGAAGGAATGACACAGATCAAGATGCATTGTATGCATAAATTGCTTTGTCAATGACAAAAAATTTAATACATAACCTAAAAATAAGAGAAGTGTGTGGAGTGGGAGGAGTTAGTTAGTAGGTTAGAAGTGGTGACACTGATTAAAAGGCAACTCGGTATAATTACTTTAAGAAAGTAAAAATATTTTATCATAATGGTGTAATCCAAACTTCTGAGGAGACAAAAGTAGGAAGATTGAGGTCCACAGCTACCAAGGGCAAACACATGATACTCTTTGAAAACAAAACTAAAGCAAAAGACTGTTGAGATGGCTCAAGCAGTCAAGTACTACCTTTGCAAACACAAGGCTATGAGTTCAAATCCCAACACAGAAAAAGAAAGACAGAAAGGGCTGCTTTGAAAAGGGATAAGATAACTAAGACCACAAAATAGACGCTCACCTCTGCTTGAAATTCTTTATACAGTTAAGCATAACATTGACTTGTCAGTGTCGTGTAACATCCTGTGGCTCAAGGGAGAGATTAGTGCTTGTGATAAAACTAGAAATTAGGAAACTAGGAAGATCATTTAAGGAAAGAACAGAACGAAGCTCTGAACCATAACACTACTATCAAAAGATGTGAAGTAGGAGAACAAATTTTCAAACTGAACTGAAAAGGAATGAGCAGAGAAGAACACTGAATATCAGAGAGTAGTTATTCCTAAGCCAAAGGAGGAAAGCATTTAAAGGATCAATCATTCCACTGCAGGAGAGCTGCCGAGAAGGTGAAGAATGAGAAGTGACAGGGACAACACACAGGATGGTAGGCCTCGGTAAGACCTTCCTTGAGTGAAGGGTTGGGGAGCAAACCCCACTGAGGTGGGCTGTGCTGCAAATCATGCCTGAGAGAAGTAAAGAAGAAATGAAGTGGGGGGGGGGGGGATGGGAGGGCAGGGACGGGAAGGGGAAACAAAGGAGGAGGCAACAATGCTTGATAAGAAATGTACTCATTACCTTGCTCATGTAATTGTAACCTCTCTGTACAGTATTTTCACAATTAAAAAACTCATTAATAATTTAAAAAGAAGTGAAGATAGTTACCGTGAGAAAGCCCAGTAATAATTAAAACCTGTGTGCTTCCGGTTTTAGTTTATGAAAGCCCAAATCCTCTTTCACTAAAGATCTTAAAACATTTTTAACAAGAGTCTCCATGGGAACATGAGTGTCTGTGTGTGTGTATGTGAGTAGAGTATGTGTGTGTGTGTGTGTGTGTGTGTGTGTGTGTGTGTGTATACATGTGTGGTTCTCCTTTGACTGTACACTTGCCAGCTCTGTTTATGCCCAGAACTAGGGCATCATGAAGAAGACTCGTATGATTCAGCATGCAGTCGTGTTCTTGTCTGTGATTTATTACAGTGGAAGGACGCAAAACACACAATCAGCAATGGGGAAAGTCACAGGGGATGAAGATTGGAGGGGACCAGGTGCAAATTCCTGATAAGTCTTTCCCGATGGAATCATAGAGGACATATTTAATTCTTCCAAAGTTGAATTATGACAACTTGTAAAATATTGTCAACCAGAGGAGACTAACAGAACCAGTACCCAATAGTCAACCTCTGTCCAACACACACAGAGTAGCAGACTCCCAAAGGAAAAGCCAATGCTCCACATCGATCACATTGTAAAAACAAGTTCGACCTGGTGAGCTACTCTTATCGGTTAGGGAAAAATGAGAACCTTCCCCAAATCTGAATTTTCCAAGTATTAGTCAAAGATCTGTTTGCAAGCAGCCTTTCTAAAGATGACAGGTTAAGAAGGGCTGTATGAAACTCTTTTCTGAACACCAGTCAAAGTTGATTAGCTTCTCTGTGTTAACAGTTTTAAAGCAGTTTTCTGGCATTAGTGCATACTATTAGAAAGACTGAGCAAGGAGAAAAGGTAATTAGTGAGAAGGCGTTATGTGATTTCAGGCAGTTCATCAATGAAGTCTGGTAGCAGCTAACCAGGCCTGGAAACAGATCTAAAGAACTGATTCAAGGTTTTGACTTGTGATCTGGTAAGAGGATGAGGGCCCCAGAACTTAGAGCAAGCAGAATATCAAGCAATATCATTATTTTACATGGGGAAGTAACAAGCCAGACAAGCTCCATCTTTTGAATCTGTGATTCTAATTAATGTATCTATTTAGATGTTTATATTTGCCAAGACTTGAAAATAAAACCAATATGCTAGAGGAGTCATCCATGAGATTGACCCTGATCAAGAACAGGGCTGGGAAGGTGGCTCAGTGGTAGAGCGCTTGCCTTGCATGCATGAGGCCCTGGGTTCGATTCCTTAGCACCACATACATAAGAAAAAAGAAAAAAGCCAGAAGTGGCGCTGTGGCTCAAGTGGTAGAGCGCTAGCCTTGAACTGAAGAGCTGAGGGACAGCACCCAGGCCCGGAGTTCAGGCCCCACGACCAGACCAAAAAAAAAAAAAAAGAACAATTGGATTTCTTGTCATCCATTCTTCTTTCTCTTGTTGTGTAAAGAAAGATCCCACCACTGACTGGCTTCACATCACAGATGTGAGGGTCTGACATTGGGGAAAGATTTGGCTGTGTGATTTGTGTACTCCGTGTGGCATTTGTGAGCAGCACTGGTAGCGTTAATCTCACACAAGCCTGGTGTGCAGAATCTGACATGTCTTGGTTCACACTCAGCAAAGGTGAATGGAAATCTGGACTCGGGTAAGAATGCCAGGTGAAGCACATGCCTATGACATGTTCAGGGTATTGTTCTCAGGTAGGCTCATTTGATTTCTGACATACTCCCAGAGCATAGGTTCCAGAACCAAGGAGGAAGCCCAAAGGCCTCTTTGGAAATAACCACCAAATACCCAAATTTAATTTTGCTACATTGTGTTGGTCGAAGACAACACTAAAACTATCTCAGATTCCAGAGACCAGTTAGATTTCATGTCTCTGTGGGGAGAGTCACAAACTACATTCACGATTTCCAAATTGCTTCTCAATTATTAATGATGGCTTCTTCTTGTCTTGTGTTTGTTTGAATCCCATTCACAACTAGTAGGTATTATTTTTCAAAGGGAAGATACACTCCAGATCTCTAAGGAGTTGTTTTACTGCTTTAATTAATTTTACTTCATATGCATAAAGAACCTGTTTATTTTGCAGATCAAATGGTCTCTAAGAATTCCTCCTGGATTATACATGAATGTAAGTAATAATTTTGCCTCATATAAACATTGAGGCAAGATGAAACTGTTCTCTAAATGGAATGAGAATTATTTTTCCCCATGATGGCCTAAACCTAGAAAATAATTCATCTTAGAGTAATATGATTGACCATGACAGAGCATGACTATTACAAGCAGAATGACAATGGCAGACTAATCAATGAAGTTAGTTAAAATGACTCCAAATATGGGAGTATGCCCAGTGATCACAATAAACAAGCATGTATCAGCCCACAGCCATTAGAGGTAGTTGGGTTTTTGCTTTAGGACTGAGATATAAGACATCCATTGGTATATATTCATATATACATATGATAACTTACATATAATAAAAGTCACAATTGTCCTCTTAGTAATCATATCTTTATAGACATTTTGTTAAATTATTGACAAGATACACTAAAAACTAGTTTTCAACTAGGAAGGACTTCTCTGGACTCCAAAAACAAAACAAAATTAAAATAAATCATGCCTTCTTAATACCATTCACAAGTGAGCAGCTTGTCCTTACACAAGGTATATTATAGGAAAGGAAGTTATCACATGGTGTGCATTTGAATTTTAAACACCACCCTCATTTGCTTTAGACAGCGGCCACTTTAATAATTACAGTGATTGACAATGGACATTATTTCTGAATGCAAATGAACCTCCCAGGTCTTAATGACATCTCCAGGGAAATCATCCACTCTCTTCAGAGAGAACTTTGTCTTTTCCTTCCTCTGGAATAGGACTAGAAGCTGAGCTAGTGTTTGTACTTACTTAAAGTGCAGCCCTGGAAACATGATGCTGACATGAGCCTCTTATTTTCAACTCTCAGGCAATATTGAGAAGAATCTTAAAACTGAGCTTTCCGTCATTTCTGATACTTACTGTCTGATATAAGGGATATTATCCATGGATAAAGAAAAAATCCAGCTAAACCTGAACCTCCATCATAGAAATTGCCCTTTTCCTAAATCCTTCATCCCTAGTTAGGTTGATTGGCTATTTATTACTTTGCCTAGGTAGAGTATTTATCAAAATTTGTGGTTGACCTGAATTTATCTTTTCTGGACCCAGAAAACACTTCACTTTTCTGCAGAGCTACTTCATACTCAGGTACAAGATGGCCCAGTGGATTCCAAGCCCAGATCAGAAATAGGTCCATGCCCCAGTACTGTGGCCCCTGCACTGTGCAACTGCACATTAAGTTTCCATGGCCGCCAGAGGCATCTGTCACCGTGACAAAGTGACCCTGCTCACATCCACCTGACAGCCCCCAGCCTTCAACACAGCTTTTATATAAATCTGGGTAGAGTAAAATGAAGACAAATAGAGGAAGGGAGACAAGAAGCTTTTTAACTTGACTTTAGTTTTTTATATTTGTAAAATCACTAGTACCCACATACTTTCCTTCTGATTGGAATTTAATGACCCAATTAATGAGAACTCTGACCTTCTTCAGGAAAACCAACCAGCCTCTGTGATAATGAAATGAGAAACATATCCTAACATTTTAGAGGTGATATCATTCTTCATTTGTTTTGTTCTGCAGGAGAAAATCTGCAGTAAAGACTCAGGTCTTCTGTCAGTGATCAAGAGATCAGTTTTGTAGAGGAGCTGGAATCAGCAAGTTAAAAGCATGATGAAACAGTGCCCCAACCAACTGTGAATTTTCAGCACACAAGGAATTTTCTACTGTAAGTACGTCCTGTGCAATAATTGGGACATACGTATACCGAAATATTTATTATTTATCTGAAATTCAAATTCAAAACCGTATATCCAAGATCTTACCTGATAACCTTCAGTTTATGTGCCTTCAATAAAAGTCTGGAGGTATGGTGCAAGTGGTAGAGTGCTTACCTAGCAAATGCAAGGTTATGAGTTCGAAACTATACCTCCAAAAACAAAAATTAAAAATAAAATAGCATAAAATAAAATAAAAGTAAGCAACAAGAAATAAAGTCCTGAATCGGTAACTACAGGACTGATTGAAAACAAACAGTAGGTCTGTGGTGCCTATATTTTATAGTCTGGTCAAGTAAAGAAATAATACATTTTCAAGGCGTTTGCATGATACTTTGCTTGACTGTTTTAATTGATTATTCTGAGTTTTACGGTAATGCTTAGAAAGTAAGTTCTGTGATAGAGAAGGCCATGGGTCTGTAGATGGTTGGGTACTATTTTTACACAGGTAAGTAAATTCCAATTGAACATTTATTCAATATAAGAGCAATCTCAAACCACAACTGCAGGATCCATAAAAGCATACTTTAAAATATATGTTTTGCTTATGATGAATAGTTAGTTGACTCAATAATAAGCTATCATATTTGACATATTATAGATGTGTATATGTGGATGAAAGTATATGCATTTGGATATAGGTGTTATGAGAATATAGGCTTGTATTGATGTATGCATATATGCATATATAAGGTATAGGAGTTATGTTTATCTAAGCAGAGGCACCTCACAGAACAATAGTGGCAACATTTTAATATAAACTTTATATATGGACCTACATTCAATATATGCAGTAGAAGCAGCTATATAATGATTATAATTATATAAAAGAACCACAATTCCATATATTTGTCAGTCCTTTAAATATTTATATTCCCAAATAGCATTTGGGTTTTAAAGTTTAAATCACTCCTTACACATAAAGTATAAAATTGATATAACTTATCTCTACTTCTCTACTTCCTTTTACTCCTATTTTACTCATATTTTAAAAGGATAATAAAAACATTTTAGAAAAGATTTTTAATGATATTTCTGTTGAAATAGGATAACTCACTACAAGCAAGTGCCTTTCCTATTGTCAGACTAGATTTACAAGAAAGAGGAACTGTTGAATTAGCAGTACAAAGTTCAAGAAAAATATTAGCCTAAAATAATTGAATTTAAGAAGATACAACCATGGAAGCAGCTATCTAAAAGCAATAATAAAACTATTCTTACTGAATTTTCAAAAGTCTATGATAGCATCACCAAGTTAATTTGTATTTTTGTTATAGAATTTTATATGTTCAATTTTATTTTGAGACTATTTTGTAATTCTGATGTCATGAACTCGACATGGTTTTTATAGAAAATGCATTAATTTTTTTGATTGTGTGTCTGTGGTGTGTATGTATGTTTGTGTGTGTTTGTGTGTGTGTGTGTGTGTGTGTGAGAGAGAGAGAGAGAGAGAAAGAGAGAGAGAGAGAGAGAGGGAGAGAGAGAGAGAAGGAGAGAAAGAGAGAAAGAGAAGACGTTCATACCCACATTACACAGTTGAGTTTATCTGACTAAAAAAACTTTGGTACCAGTAATCTTTTCTCTATTAAAGCAAAAAAGGGGTTATTTTAAATTATATTTTTTAATCTTTCAATAGTTGTACAAAGATGTTTCGATTCAACATGTCACTTTATGGGTACAATGCATCTTGATCAACGTCACTCCTTGTATCATTCTCCCCCATCCTTCTCAAGTCCACCCATCCTCTCAATTTTTCTAGTTTCATATGATACCATTTGAATATTATGCTTGCCGTTTTCCCATTTCCTCTCTTTACTCCTCTACTCCCTCCCCTTGAACCCAGGGCCTCATGCATGCAAGGCAAGTGCTCTACCACTGAGCCACTTCCCAGCCACCTCCCTGGAGCAATTAAGTTTATTGTCTTCGCTTTTTTAAGACTTGTCAATCCATTTTCACTTAAAATCATCTATTTACTTGTTATTGTATCCTCACCATGCAGCTCTGGGGTGAGAATTTCTTCATAAGCAGCTATCCTAAGAGGTTAGGTTTTAGGTAGCACCTGCTGCCTTGCGTATTACATTGTTTTTAAATAAAGGGTAAAGTGTACATGTATATAAATACCACAATGAAACCTCCTCATTACAACTATACACTAATTCAAAAACTTAAAAAAATTATAATGGATGCAATGGAGATAGAATATTTAATCAAATAATATTGTCAAGGAAATAATCTATTTTGTTGAAAACCTAAACTCCCACTAGAGACTTCCACAAAGTTTCATACATCTAATTATTCCAACTTTTTATGCTGAGAGAAATAGTTCTTCTTCAGGTGCTTGACAGCAGAGCGTTGAAAGGTCATTTGTCAGCAGGGTCACTAAGCTTGTTAGGAAAGCTTGATACTGCTTAACACACATTGTTTCTGTCTAAACTCCCACAGGCAGCTAGCAAGAGCAATTAGGCAAATTCTGGCAGAGCTGGGATTGACCCTTCTGGATAGTTTGAAACATGCCTAAGTGCCTGTCAAAGTGAATCAGCAGGCTTCGGGTGTAAAGACAGGAGGATGCCACTGGCACTACCTCCAGAGGACTGAAACTAAAGGCATACGCGCTCCTCCTGAGCTTTGCCAGGAGAAAGGTTACTGAAGGCTTGTGCAGTGATGTTGAAAGCCCACTCTACCAATGTACATTCTACACAGCTCATATTCATTCTGCCCTGAATCTCCCCTTACCTTCACTAAAGTTAGGTAACAAATCATATGAATGGCCTTCTACAGCTGTTAAAGCAGCTGTAAATTTTGTTTACAATTTAAAAGTAACATTAAGTTGCAAAGGGTGACATCTGAAAAATAACTAATTTCCATTGATTTTTATGAATGACTGCACACATGCTCACAAAATATCCACCACATGCTTTTTATAGTATATTTTAAATGAAAAGATATTTAGATACTTGTAGCACCTCTCAGATTCTCTTAGAATCTAGTTTTTCTTTTAATTTAGTGCATATGTTATTAGGAAATGTATTCTGACTGTAAAAAAGAAAAGAATAAATATTTGATAATAATTGAAATAGAAGTAAAGCATTAAAACAAAATTATCAGAAGAACTTCTACCATGTGCTATGCCTAAATTTAGAGTGTACCGAACAGGTCCAAACGCTCATTCATACTCTTTTCCCTCATAGAAAAAAAATCATCATGTATAATGGAGAGATATTATATGTATATATCTTATGATTATTTTATTATTTTATTATATTTCAGTAGTTGTGCAAAGGGGTTTCAATCCAGTATGTCAATTTGTGGGTAACTAATTTTGATCAATATCACCTTTTCCATCTTAATTTTCACATAAATTAAAAATATAAAATAATGAAAGGACTTTGAACCTAGGACCACTGTAGCTTTATAAAGTTGGTACCTCTTACATAGTATGTTCAAGTCTCAAATATTCATGTTTAAAATGAAAAATGAATATATATTCCTGTATTCACTCACTCAACAAATATTTCTTGAAGGCTTAAATGTTCGAATCACATTCCACAATAATCTGTGAAGTCTATTAAAAAAAAAAACTGAATGAGGCAGAGTGAGCCCTTGATCCCCCAGATTTCAAAATCTCTTGGCCAAGTCTGAATGAGTGTTGATGGAT
This sequence comes from Dipodomys spectabilis, assembly GCF_019054845.1. Lineage (NCBI taxonomy): Eukaryota > Metazoa > Chordata > Mammalia > Rodentia > Heteromyidae > Dipodomys > Dipodomys spectabilis. The sequence continues at coordinate 5,909,660 of NW_024870678.1, read as the reverse complement.
TGACCTTGAAAATGTTAATATTTAAGTACAACATTTTCTTTTGGGTAAATCAGTCTATTTTTTTAATTGTGAAAATACTGTACAGAGGGGTTACAATTACAGGGACAAGATAATGAGTACATTTCTTATCAAGCATTGTGGCCTCTTCCTTTGTTTCCCCTTCCCATCCCTTCCCATCCTCCCCCTGCCCCCCAATCTTCCCCGCCCCCCCCCCACCAAAGTTGTAAAGTTCGTTTTCGACATAACAACTTGTATATCTCATTGTTGCAATGGGTCCACCTGTATCCCTATTTAAACGATTTGTTTTTCCCTTTCCCCTCCACAAATTATACCAACATCAAATACAGTGAGAGCAGGGGTTATACTGTGGGGGAGGGATATACAAAGCAAAAAGAAATAATCTTATAAATGTGTTAGTAACAATCGCAGGAAAGAAAAAAAACATTTGAATACATATCTTAGGGTTCATTTTCCTAACATCACCTTATCTGACCTTTTCTGCTTGACTCAGACATATACTAGATATTGCAAATAAGGGAAACCATGGGACCTATGTTTCTTTGGGCCTGGCTTACTTCACTTAATATAATTTTTTCCAAGCCTTTCCATTTCCTAACAAATGGGGCAATGTCATTCTTTCTAATGGAGGCATAGAATTCCATTGTGTATAAATCAGTCTATTTTAAAAGGGATTTTCTTTAATATTACCGTTTTGAAGGAAGTCATTATTTTTAGGAAGTCAATTGTCTAATGAATAAAAATGTTACCAAGTAAAAGAGTTCTTAAAAATGAACAAACACAGCCGGGCGCTGGTGGCTCACGCCTGTAATCCTAGCTACTCAGGAGGCTGAGATCTGAGGATCACGGTTCAAAGCCAGCCCGGGCAGGAAAGTCCATGAGACTCTTATCTCCAATAAACCACCAGAAAACTGGAAGTGGCGTTGTGGCTCAAGTGGTAGAGCGCTCGCCTTGAGCTGAAGAGCTGAGGGACAGCGCCCAGGCCCAGAGTTCAAGCCCCACGACCACAAAAAAAAAAAAAAAAAAAAAAAAAAAAAATGAACAAACACATAGACAAACATGATGCCCAATGCAATAATTCCAACGTATAAAACAGGTCATATACAGGTCATGTCCAAAAAGAAAGGTGCTTGTTACTTGCATTACCTAACTGTAACTCCTCTGTATATGACCTTTATAATAATAATAAAATTTTTAATGGGTCATGTAAATGCCCTCAGTCACTTTTTAAGACATCGTATGACAATTAGTTGGACACCTTATTTAAAAAATAATCATACCTCAGGCAACTTTCTAGATATTTTGCTTTAATAATTTCATCTATGTGTGTATACAAAATACATCAATCAACAGTATAATCTGACTGATATTCTCTGTGGCCTGTATCTGAGAAATACTGACTTTAATGGAAACAGGACTTGTTTTATACTTAGCAAATTAAAACCAAATTTAAGTTCAATCCTTAAAGACATACTTGCTAACTTATTCAGTATGAAAATACTAAACCAGTCTAAAATGTTAAAAAAAATCATAACATTACCATAGGTACATGAAACAATGATTTTCAGATATTGCCAGTAGGACATAGCTGGCTGAATCTTCAGAAGAAACACATAATATAGACCACATGATTTTCCAGTTCAGAGAGAGTAAGGGTAATTCCAATGTTCCCTCAGGTGAGAACGCAGACATTGGATTTTAGAGAAAATTAACTGGTTAGAAATTGGGGGACCAATTGGAACAGGTCTAGAAGCTGGTTAGAGCAAGAAAAGACATTAATATCTAAATCTTAGTAATAGTATTGGTTGGGTATCTGAAGATAGATAGATAGATAGATAGATAGATAGATAGATAGATAGATAGATAGATAGATAGATAGATAGATAGAGATATATATGGCTATGAAGATGAGGGCAAGGAAACACAAAGAATCAGACAGAATAAGTCTCCAAGCTAAGAAGTGAAAACATTCACAATTTCACCAATCAGAATGAGTAAATTCTCAGGGCCTCTCCACAGGATATGAGGATCTACACAGACAGCAGTGGTTATTGTGATAGGCTAAGAGATCCCAGACAACTGGACATCAGTGGCTCGTGCCTGTTATCCTAACTACTCAGAATAGCTGAGATCCAAGGACAGTTTGAGGACAGCTTAAGCAGAAATGTTCATTAGGTTTCCACATCAAAAGGGCTGGAGACTTAACTCAAGTAGTAGAGCACCAGCCAAGCAAGCAAGCCCAGACAGCATGTCCTGAGTTGATCCCTAGCAGAGTAGACAGACAGACAGACAGATAGACAAACGGGGAGACAGGCAAGCAGAGAGAGAGAAAAAGAGAAAGTCCAAGACTAAAATCTGCATTAGATGAACCCTAACAGAAGTTCAAAGAAAGCTTTGAAAGGATCAACTTGACCTAGCAATCAACAATACAGAATCTAGAAGGAAGGACATTAACATGGAAGCTCTAAGGCATGCATATGAAGTATCACCTCAATATAGGAATTTAATTTTCTTGTTGTTCTTTTTCATATACTTATAATGTACTTTGTGATTTTTTTTGTTTCTTTGTATGTTCTTCCCCCAGGTACAACCCCTATTGTCACTGTATTTGATTCCAGTGTCCTGCATCTTGTATATACATTTTCTAATTTGGGGAGGGGAAGGGAAATAAAATGCTGAAGTAAGGATACAGGATGACCCATTGTAACAATGAGAGGTACAGGACACTGGGTTGAAAATGAACTTTACAACTTTGCAGGGGAGGGTGGGAGGAAGGAGTTGGGGAGGTGGGGAGGAAAGGGATGGTAGGGGAAAAACAAAGGAAACAATGCTCGATAGGAAATGGACTCATTACCTTACTCATGTAACTGTAACTGCTCTGTACAGTATCTTTACAATAAATATATATTAAAAAAAGAAAGTACCAATATTAACAAATGGACAGAGATATAGAATTGCAAGATGAAGACTATAAAACAGAAAATGAATGTCATAAATATGCTGAAGACAAAGTTAGAATGAAGCAGAAGACAAGAGAATACAGAACTACTAACAATGAGAAGTAATACTTCTGAAATGAAATGACATTAGGTAGGATTAGTCAAGACCAAATGCCACAGAAAAAAGACAAACTTGAGTATGTGACATACATAAAAATATTCCAAGTCACATCAAAATAAAAACTTTTTTAAATGGTAACAAACAGAAAATCTTGAAAGCTCCTAGAGAAGGACATACAATACAGAGTTAAGATCAAAACCATGAGGATGAACTTGTCAGAAACTGTGCAAGCCAGAAAAAAAGAAACCTCAGAATTTTTGGAAGAAAAAAAGTTTCTGTTGACTTTCATTTCTATACTCATTTTTTCACAAATGAAAGCAAAATAAAAACTTTTCAGGCAATAGGAAAAAGGATAGCTTTATTGTAGCTGTCATCAGAGAGAAAGGGTAGAGTATATTAATTATTCCCAATATTTAGCTGCCTCTTCCTTACTCTGAAACCTTGATCAGTTTAGTAGCACTCTCAGAGTATGTTTAACTGACAAAGTTAAACATATACTGATAACAAAATACTGATAACAGTATTTCAGAATTAATGAGTTAATGGAAGTTTTTTAGAATTATTCCTTTTCCTTCCTTCCTTTTTTATCTTTACTCTTTCTTTCTTTCTTTCTTTCTTTCTTTTTTCTTTCTTTCTTTCTTTCCTTCCTTCATTTCTTTCTTTCTTTCTTTCTTTCTTTCTTTCTTTCTTTCTTTCTTTCTTTCTTTCTTTCTTTCTTTCTTTCTTTCTTTCCTTCTTTCTTTCTTTCTTTCTTTCTTTCTTTTTCTTTCCAGGACTGGGTTTGAATCAGGCATTGGGTCCCAACTATTTCCCTAGACCAACGTTAGAATGTAATCCTCCTATCTCCCGAGTACCCGGGATCATAGGTGTGAGCCACATAATTGGCCGTAGTATTGCCTGGTTCGTGATTAAAACAAAATTGGTGGCAATTCTATAATAATATCTTCCTGTTATAACTGTAAAAAGTATTTTACTGCTGAATAAGTTAAAATGCTAGGCCACACCAATAGACTAGCTATGAGACCAAGGGTTATTTCCCAAAATAATGGACTCATTCAATCAATGGTATATTGTTCTATTTGAGATATCAATGGTGATTTGTATGTTAATATTTGACCTATTGCTTATTGTATTATATATAAAATATATAGTGGTAAAATCAGAATCTTTTTCTTTTTAACCAAATTTTAATCATTTTTATGTTTATAGGCAATATTGAAACAAAAGCTACCACGATTCTAGAAAACATTATTTAAAAGCCCTTGATTCATTCTATCATCACAAGTATATTGATATGTGTAATTTTTAGGAATAACAGTCTATTCTACATGACAACAATGCAATGTTGTCATAGGATGGAATATTCTGGAAAATTACTTTCATGCAAATAACTAAGCTTGCTTATTTTTTAATGGTATGCATTTGTTTCACTACAGTTCATTGTAAAATAATCTTATTGTTCTTTTTTCTTTTTTGTTTTTATAAATTTAAGCAGTTGTAAAGGGGTTTTCATTCAACCTGTCAATTTATGAGTACAATGCATTTTAATCAATGTCATGCATTCCATCATTTTCCTTCACCTCTCCCTATTCCCTCATTTTTCTGAATCAGTATTTCGTTATTTTTTCTTTTCCTTCATTTTTCAAAAGTTTTGATTCTATATGTAATAAGCTGCATACCATAAACTATAGGGGTCTTCTACCCACAATTTTAGGAGACAAAAACTTTCCCTAAAATTGAGGATGAGGATCTGGTCTTCAGTCCATCATGCTCAATCTTGAGATGGCTCTTGTTCAGTTCACACTGCCCATGAGAAGGCAAGATTCTCTGCCATTCATAGTGCCCAATCTCTGATGTCAGTCTCAGATGAGAAAAGCATCATCATGTTTCCCACCACCGAGAGCACTAGCCTTGCCTTTGTAAAGAACCACTGACCATGATTCACTGTCTTGAAATTGCATTAGCCAGGTTGTAGCCAGGTTGACTAGCCAGCAATGTCCAGGTTTTAGAGCACTACCAGGGCACAGTCATCTTGGCCAACCATGAAAATGGTTTCACAGTAGTCTCCTGAACCTACAATAAACTTTGTTTAATGGAGAGATAAATTTGGATTATCTTAATCTACTAATGTGACTTAAAATATTTTTGTTGGTTTTTTTATTCCTAAAGTTACCCTAGCTTACTGTGGTATAAGCTAAGATAATATTTACCAATTTCATATCATACACTGCAAGTATAGAGTTCTTTCTCCTCTAGGAGATCAGAAAGAAAACATAAATGTGAGAAGATTGAGAAGCTCTCCTAGGCAAGCTGTCATAGTTAAACCCAGTATTTCTGGAGTGGTGAGATTCAGGAACCCATCACACTCACAATATTGGAATAGAATGTATTGTAGACCAATGAAGCCCAAATCTACTGGAAGGATTTTTTTCCTTCAGTTTAAAGCAAAACGAATCATATGAACATTCTGGGAATGCGAAATAAAGAGAGCATATGTTGATTTGGTTTTGTGATCTTAATGACTGTTAGAGAAGTTCTTGCTTTAATGAGGAGAGGACATACTTACTACTACCTTGTAGAGACATGAAATACAGTAGCAGTCCTATTGGCTTCAATTTCTTCGTGTCTGGAAAACACTTCCTTTGTTTAGATGTTTCACTGAAACAGTTTTATCTTATTGACAAGATGGGTCAGATGTCATTGTCACTTTATGAATTTGGAACTGTGAAGACATTTAACATACTTTCTGTGAATAAGCTATGTCATCTATTAAACATTAATTTTACTACTCTACCTCCTACAGATTAATGTCTCAGGTTCTTCATTCACCAAGTATCAGGCACCTAGCATGGCTCAGGAATGGCTTTAGGGGCTATGGATGCAGGGAAAACAAACATGAGCCTTGCATGCTAAGGAGGGTTGCATGCAGTACACAAGCATATAATTAAACTTAGTAGAGGAGAGTGCCGTGGAGCATGTTACTAATTAATCCTTCACATCACAAATATTTTAGCTGCAATGGATATTGCCACTAAATATCACTACAATTATTTTACTGAAAGATACATATTTAAAGATTAGGAATATTATCACCTTTAAGGAAAAATGTAGGTGTTAATTGGACTATAAAAGATCCATTGTATGATGCTTATTTTGAGTGCCGTACACACAGGTACACAGTGTATGTATGTGTGTGTGTGTTACATACACATTTTCATATATATATATATATATATATATACATTGTATATATATTACACACACATATCTATACACTATGCCATGAATTTATCTTTTTCCTAAAGATATATGAGCCAAGAAGCTTTCTATAAATAGAGTAATAATTAACACATTACACAAATTGAAATGCAGAACACTTACAGAAGCGCGTTCACAGCTCCAAAGCTGTTCCTGAGGATGAAACACCTCAGGAAAGTGTTCTTGAGTGCAGCCGTACTGAGTCTTATTCCTCAGCTTTACTGTGCTATAGATAGATGCAAACGGTGTTTACAAATAGCAAAACTGCTGGGCCATGCTAGTTGTGTAAGAAAGTTCATTTTAATGAAGCATTACTTTAGACCAGAGATTTGACAGACAAGGAATCACATTACTAAAATACCTTCCAGAAATCACAGGTAGTAAATAATCTCACATCAGCTGACAATCCCCTATCTTAAACCAAAAGAGAGCAGACTGCTCTACATCCTCAGGGACCTCTTAAACAACTGCCAAAGTGCTATTCTGTTCTCTAATTATCCCTCAAGGTATAGCATCAGACATCTCCAAATCAAGCAAGGACAAGATGTCCTATATAGTTTACAAAATGTTTTATTTTCTATTGTTGCAAAATAGAGCAAAATGTCTTATTTATGTCTTGAGTTTTTAAACAGAGATCAGAAAGGGCTAAGTTATTACAAGTTTCAGAGTGTTTTCTATTTCCCATGGTACTGAGGTTGGAACTCAATGTTCTACACTTGCTATGCAAATCTCTATGGATGATCTATGCCATTGATGTGCTGATTATATTTTAGAGAAGGTCTAGTTCCTGGTCCCAAACATACCTCACTACAACCAACCAATTTTAAGCTTCCTGTAGTATCAGGATTGAAAGGTACATACCACCATGGAATAACAGGTTCAGTTTCTTCATTTGACATGGAGTATCACAGAGCTTTCCCTAGAATGGGCTTAAACTACAGTCCTTATCTCGGTCTCCTTTATGCCTAGAATTGCATGTATAAGTCACTGGCACTAAGGCTATATTTCTTCTTATTAATTTTTGTTTATGTGGTACTGAGGAACTGAATCCAGGGCCTCATGCATTCTAGGCAAGCACTCCACCACTAAGTCACATTCCCAGCCAGAGTTTATACTGCTTAATGAATCCATGAGTATAATATACTTACAGATTAAAAAAACATGAACGGGAGAAAAATATTGTATATACCTTTTATATTTCATGTTGAGTATACACATAATATTTATATATGTATATATATATGTTATACACATATTTGTACAGTCTGATAGTTCAGTACTACATGTATATGAAATGCAAAAATCAAATTAGGATCACTCTCTTATTAATCTCTTTAAATACTTTACTTTTTGTATTAGGAATCCTACAACTTCTCTCTTTTAGTTCTTTATAAAAATATTTGAAATGCTATAAGATATATTTAACTGATTTTTCTATAGTGTATTATAACTTAATCCTACTATTGGCTACACAGACTTTCCTGTTCGGGCTGGCTTTGAACCTCGATCCTCAGATCTCAGCCTCCAGAGTAGCTAGGATTACAGGTGTGAGCCACCAGTACCCGGCTGGGCTGAGTACATTTATTTTTGAACACTGTCAACACCTCCCTTATTTTCTCCAAGTATTTTTTTCCCTGCCGACCCCCTAATTTGTGTAGTTCATTTCCACTATAGTGTCAAGTGAGTATCGTTGCTAAATTAGTTCACCCTTTGTCCCACCTGACTACTTTATAAAGTCATGTTTTAAGTTCCACTGAGCGAACATTTAAACAAGTCTATGTGCAATGTTCTACCCAACCTTTCACCTAGAAGCTCATGGCTCTCAATTCAAAATGGCATCGGCACATCGCTAGTACATTAAATTCTTGAGATCCCAATCTTCAAGTCAGTGTTACTACAGTAAAATCTTCAAAGCATTGCCAAAATTACAAGTAAGGAGAAACCGCAGTATTTTAATATCTGATATTGGACCACGTGCTCAAAATTAGGGAAATGTTTTCAAATCCTGGTCAACAAAATAAATTCCTCTCTATTCACATATGTTTATTCATTTTAAATGTCCTAGTTTTGTTTAAGTATCTAAACAATTATTCCTTCTAAAACAGTAGTGGAGGAGAGCTTTGCTTTCGGGAGTAAATACTGTTAAACCATGGCTAATCTGACTCCTTAATGAGTTGAAGTGTTTTCAAAACTCTGACACCAGAGGACTAAATGCTTCAGGTTCTTGTTAGAAATCTCAATCGCTCGTTTTCTTGTAAAAAACAAAACAAAACAAAAAACACCCTGGCTGGGGTAAATATATTTAAACATAGAGCAAAAACATTCCTGGAAGCTTCTCTGTGTGTAGAGGAAGTGCCGGCAAACCCAATAAAACAAAAACCTAATTTCAGGAAACACTAGATTTATGCTGGAAGGCTCAGAACTGCCTAAAAATCCACTTGTTACATCATTCTTTCCATTGTATGATCTTCATGCATGATAGGCACAACTGTAGTGGAATTTGATGATTTCTAATTTTGTTTCCTTCATAAAACACCAGTTGCATCACTTTAGGAAATACACAGAACTTTCACAATATGAAAGCTTCGAATGTTGACTCAGGAAGGAGCCATTGATTAGCGCTCCCTCATCAAGTTCTGAAGTTGGAATATGATTTGGAAACTACTAATTTTATTTTCTTAGTATTTTACTTTGACTTCCTTGGTTTTCTCCAGCCATTTGTGGAAATCATAATATTAATAATTCTCCCCAAATGAAATTTTCTATGGCTTCCTTATAGCAAATTTTAAATAAAACTTGTTTCAAATCCCTTCATTCTATGCAATCACAAAAATAATTATTCAGTGTTGGTTATTATCTGTCACAGTGTTACTTATTCTCTTTGTGCTTGCTTTTAAAATTTTAAGGTAAATGAAATGAAATTTACCATAATTTCAAATTTCAAATATTTTAGTTTGTAAATAATCCATATAGTGGATTGTTATATTATTATAGTATTATATTATATTTTATTATTATAATACACATAGTGTATTCTTCGTACATAACACATAGAAAAACTCTAACAGAGAAGAGAATCTTCAGGATGGGGAAGATTGGGAAGACAGGACGAAAGAAAAGATAGAAAAGGAAGGATGGAGAGAAAAAAAGACAGAGTTGAGAGAAAGAAGGAAAAGAGAGACAAAGAGACAAAGAGAGAGAGAAAGAGAGAAAAAGAGAGAGAGAGAGAGAGTGCTAACCAACAGGAAGCATCTCAGTGATTCTGTTGAGAAGATTCCTAGAGAAGCAGTGAACCAGAGACAGAGAAGCAACCCCCAACTGTGAACAGTCATGGGAAATGGAAAGATAGGAAGACATGCATAATTTAGCCTGGCTGACAAATTAACATTCATTCCAGTCTATGTATTCACTACTTTTCCCTGACCACAATTAAAGTGCCAGCCTAGCTTTTAATTCAAAGGGCATTATAAAGATCAGAGAGGGGAAAATGTAACAATTACTAAAGTCTTCTATTTAGGGTACTGAAAACATCTGAGTCCAACTGAAAAAAAAAAAACAAAAAACCTAGCTCATTTACTTTCAACTACTTTGCCCCTTGTTTCTCATAGACCAGCAGAAATACAACATCAAGATTGCTGAGGATAATTTAGGAGAGTTCACAAGTGACCTGCTGCACGAGTCATGACTTGATCTAAAAATCTCAAAAAATAAAATCACTTAGGACTCCAATGGCAATTTAGCATTATCAGCGTCCAGTATCATTCAACATATGTTATTAAAAACTTTGTAAATATAAAGAAATGATATGTGATATATAATTCAGTAGTTCTTAATATTAAAAAAAAACAAACAGGTAACTGGTTCAGTGTAGGCTTAAAAATGCAGGACAGTAGATGTCTGGAAATATTGTTAATTCATTCCTTTTTCTCTCAAGTAGCTTCCTCAAGAATCTAAGGACTTAATTTGTTGTACATTATTTGGGCTTCTTTCTATGTTTTGTTTCTTGGCCTGGGCAATCCATCTTGAAGGGGAGGAACAATAGTAGTCATTTAGGGAAGCATGATTTTTTTTTCAAAGGAAACAGTTTTTTTTGTTGTTGTTTGTTTGTTTGTTTTGTCAGTCATGGGGCTTGAACTCTAGGTCTGGGTACTGACCCTCAGCTCTTCAGCTCAAGGCGAGCACTCTACCACCTCAGCCACAGCGCCACTTCTGGTTTTCTGGTGGTTTATTAGAGATAGGAGTCTCACGGTCTTTCCTGTCTGGGCTGGCTTTGAACCTCGATCCTCAGATCTCAGCCTCTTCAGTAGCTAGGATTATAGGCATGAGCCACCAGCACCTGGCCTCAAAAAGGAAACCTCTAAGGTTATATTTTTACTCCAAATATGTGTGCAACAACATTTCACAATCAAAATGTTATTTTTTTAATCTACTAGCAGATATTTAGAGTTGGCAACACACCCTTCAGAGATGGAAGCATTTTATCAAGTAAACATGGCTCACGCCTGTAATCCTAGCTACTCAGGAGGTTGAGATCTGAAGATTGTGGTCCAAAGCCAGCATAGACAGACTCTTATCTCCAATTCACCACCAGAAAACCGGAAGTGGTGCTGTGGGTCAAGTGGTAAAACACTTGCCTTGAAGGACAACACCCAGGACCAGAATTCAAGCCCCACAACTGACAAAAAAATAAAAAAAATTCATGATCATCTGCAAGTTTACTATAATGTGTTAAGAGAAAACCACATTTTACTGTAAAAATCCAACAAGTGAGTATATAAATAACCAAACAACATTTAGTGTTGAGATGGGAAGCTCTCTTCTCTGAAAAATGTGTGTTGTATTATATATAATTTAAAATCACGTTTTTAGGTTATACATGTCTCCTAAATACCATGTAATGGGATTTCTTGAATTTGAGGATAGAAATATATTTATTAAAGTTTCTTAAGCAAAGGCCAATTTCCATTTTATTAATGAGCTCACAATAAATAGAAAGCCATTATCTATGCATGTGTTGATATACATATGTACATAGCTTTGCATACATATGTATGTTTGTAGGTATAATTATTGGTTATAGCACCATGAAATCTGTGCACTATTCTAGATGCATTTCTATATGGAAGTGGCTGAGACAATATTGGCTCTTCTTAAAGCCTGCTACATAAAAAACGTACTGGATAATGAGCTAAAAGCATATTTTCCTAATGGAAGGGTGAGAATAGACTTACTGAAGGGAATTATTTCTGAAAGAAAAGCAAATTCTGCAAGGCATTAAACTATGCAAATGAAAAGCAAAAATTAGTCAGTTACTGACATTCTATGTTTATAGTCATAATGTTTTTTTTTTAATACCAGCAGACATTTAGAGTTGGCAATATACACATCAGAAGAGGCATTTTCTCAAGTAAGCAACAATTTTTATGATCATCAGAAAAACTGCATATGCTTCAGAAGAAAAATACATTTTATTGTAAGAACCTGACGAACTATAGGAAACACTCTTTTATGGACCAAATGATTTCTTTCTCCCATAGCTTTATTTAATTTTGGTGAGAAAATGGTGATTTTTGTCTTTCTTCCAAGACATTCCCTATTTTCTTCTCCATTATCTCTACAAATCGTACAGTTCTAGAAAAGAGTTGGAAAACGGGGTTGATATGTTGGTGGGGGGAGGGAAATGAGTATTTTAATTATTTCACTTTCAAGTATCTTCCAAATAACGAAGTGATAAATAGCTGTAAATTAAATACTATGTTGTGATTGAATGTCTACCATCATTACTAATACTATTGAAAAGATCCAGACATGTTTTCTGGCCCTCCTTTATCAGGCTTCCCAGCCAAAGGCCATACCACCAGTACGCTATCATGGGGTCCTTGTAAAATGCTGAACCTCTCATCACTAGCATGGCCCTGTAGAGCTCCAGGAGATGAGCCCGGCGACTAATAACTTCAGCTGTTTGTAGTCTTATTTTGAGTTTTGTGAACCTTATCCTAAGCTGTGGGTCACTTCCTGTGGTCCTAGCATCCTGCTTAAGGACAGTGAAGAAATTTAGTATCTGCCATTCACTTCTGAGGCCAGCAAGGGTTTGTGGGAGGAGTTTGGATGTAGCCAGTTTTCTTCCATTTTCTGTTAGGGTTATTGATGTTAGGTGTCCTCTCAAAGCATGGTAGAATTAAGCAGTGAATACATTTGTACCAGAAATTTTCTTACTAAGGAATTTTGTTGATACAGTTAAAATTATTCAGATGAGGGAACCCTGATACATAGGTCTGTAAATGTATCTGAAAGATTTGAATAGATATGTAAGTTTATACATCTTTTTCATGTGCACTGGTACTATGGTTTGAACTCAGGTTCCCTTTGTTTAGCTCGCTTGCTCACTCTACCATATTTTTTTTCTGGTTATTTTAATTTTATTTGAACTTTTCTGCCTGTACCAAGTTCTTTCAAAATATTTTAACTCCTTATCACATTACAGTAATATTCTTTGATTACCTCTGATAGTGGAAAGCTAAAATCTCAGAGGGCAATATGGTATAAGAGATCTTTATTGAGGAAAAAATCCAGTAGCAAGAAAACCAAAAATCCAATAAAAACATTGGAAGAGACCCTGCAACACACACACACACACACACACACACACACACACACACACACACATCAGATAACTCCTTTAAAATCTCAGTATTATTAATCATTGAGGAGATGTATATTGAAATCTCAATGTAAGAAACATCACATACCTAATAGATGAACTATAATTTAAAAGAATTGCCAGTAGCTTGTTGGTGATTCATTCCTCTGATCCTACCTATTCAGGAAGCTGAGATATACAGAATCAGTCTGAAGCCTGCTTAGGCAGAAAAGTTCTTGAGACTACACCACCAAAATAGCAAGCAAAAAGCCAGTGACAGAACTTAAGTTGGGTAAGTGTGAAGTCCTGAGTTTGAAATCTCCATTCAGAAAATAATAACAACAACAAAAGAATTACCAAACAGACAGGGTAGGACTGTAATCCCAGCTATTCAAGAGGTGAGGTTGAGAGGGTCATAGATTGAAGTCAGTTTACGCAAAACATTAGTGAGACCCTCCTCTCAGCAATTAAGCAAGATATAGTGATTCATGTCTACAGTTCCAGCTATTTAGGAGACACTGGTAGAAGGATCATGATCTGAGGCTTATCGTAGGCAAAAACAGACCCTATCTCAAAAATAACTAAAGCCATAATGGGCTAAAGGTGTGGCTCATGTAGTAGAGCTCTTACCCAGCCAACCAAAGTTGTTGAAATCTTAGTATCATGCTCAAACACACAAAAAAAATACATGCAAGATGTTATACAAGATCCTACTGGAAAAGGAAATACAACACAATACAGTCACTTTGGAAATCACATAGCATTTATGCATGAATCTATAAAATGATCTCTTTATTTATCCATGATAGATGAAAGCATATATTCTGCACAAAGATTTGTGCAGTTTTGTAATTTCATCTTTTCTTCTTTGACTATGTACCTGTGCATATTCCAAAATATTCAACCATAGCACTAGTGTCTCCTCTAATCCCTGGCCTACGACCTTCTCATCTTCTGAATTTCTGTTCTCTTTAACATGGTCTCAGGCAAAGGCAAGTATCCTTACACCCTCTGTTTTGATAGCTTCCCTTGTAAATCTTTTGATGTTTTTCTAACTCTTGACTCACCAGCTGAGGATATCACTTTCTTGTAGCCCTGCGAGTGTCAGGACTCTTGTTGTTGTTGCCAGGTTATTACTCACATGCTCTCCAAATAAACAGATTTATGCATTCTACCATCATGGAACAAACATAGGCACTCTGAAACAAGAGCTCTGCCTTCAGATCCAAGCTCTGAGACCTATGTTAACATATTGTACCTTTCTGTGTCTTGGTGGTTTCATTCTTTAGAAGAATAAATATTATTCCTTAACTTGGGTAATTAATTAGAATTGTAACTAAACACCACACCAAAAAAATCACTGAAAGTGGTGTTTTGCATACTATAAATTGTACCTAATACGTTAGGAATTATTTGTGTGGTTGACATAATATTTTTTTCTCTGCTTGCCTAAAGAAAAACTCAAGACATTTCCATGGATGTACTGTGTACATTGTCAACTAAACATGCCCTTTCATCACGGCAATTGACACGGGCACCCACATGACCAATGGTTCCAAAATCATTTCTTGCCCACTCTGTTTCCATTGTTGTATCTCTGACTATGTCAGCGGTCTAAACGTTTATTTCCCAAAGCCATCAATTCAAATGTCTTATTTTCAGATGGTAAACTCTGTCCAACTCTTTTATTTACCAAGTCACATTTTTTACTATGTTTGTATAGTTGTACAAAGGAATAACCATTCAATAAATCCATTTATAAGTACAATGCCACCTGTTTCATGTTTCATCATTCTCTCCCATCCTTCCCAATTAATCCACTACCCTCAATTTTTGTAGGTTTACAGGATATGCTTTGAATACTATGACTTCATTCTACACTCCCTTCCCCGCCTTTCCTGTCTTCATTCATCTATCTTTCCACCACATCTTTCGAGTGCCAGTTTCCTGGTATTCATTTGGTTATATTGTGAGTTTGTGTTTCTAAGGAATTAAAGTATTTGAATTCTCCCCTGCAAATACCATATTCTGGTTACTAAATTTGAGTGCACTTACATACAACCTTGTTTACTTACACATTTATAAATTAGTTCTAGCTTCCATTTTGAGAGAAACCATGCATCCTTTGTCTGTCTGGTCCTGGTTTACTTCACTTAACTCATAGTCTGTTAAATTGCTATATTAGAAAATGAAGACATTTTGTCATCTGCCTCATAGTCTATGACCTAAGTTTCCTTGATGTTCTGATGACCAGTGATCAAATGCAATGATGGACTGGCAGTAAAGCTTCGAAGATTTAAAAAAAATACTGTTTAATGATCACCTGACTATCATGATTACTTTGCTACACTGCATACTAAGTGGATAGCAACATCATTTATGGAGCCAAGGAACATAGAATAAGGCTGAATTTGGAGAAATAGAAAGTCATGAACTCTCATAGATTCTACAACTATATTATGATGAGCTCCAAATATTTAGCAATTTTTCTTTTCTAGAACTTATCTATCTAATAACAAAGTAATATCAAAGGTTACTTTCCAGATACATTGATACAGATTGCAGTGATATACCCACTTAAACTTTACTGGAGGATTTATCACTCAAGACAAAAGAATCTTTGACTACAATTTAGGTTTGAAATAAGCTTATTTAGTTTGTGTTGTGTTTATTGATCAATGCTCTAATTTGTCTTAACAGCACAAAGACAGAAAGCTACCTTCTTCTAAAGTACAGGGAAGCATTGCAGTAATAGCTCACACATTTACAACACTTAGGTACTATTATCCTTCAAGTGTACTCAAAGTGCTTGACATTTATCTTAAAGAGTAAGAACTGAATGAGCACAAGTACTATGGATTGTGTTTAAAATATAAGAAAAGCTAAGAACAAAAAATATCCTCCTTGATTAAACACTAATGTAAAAGCAATTGGTATTTTTCCAGATCTTCAACCTCTTCTACTAATATTTTTTTCTGAAAAATCTTCATTCCTTTGAGTGGACTTGTTATTTAAGATGATTCCTTTATCTTCTTGTCCTTTTGCAACATTTCTTTCCTTAAAGAAGAGTTACTCTATTCTCAAATTAGAATGAACTAATCCTTTGCTCTTGGCCTCTCATTTCACCACGTGAGAAAGTAGGTTGTCTGAGAAGCAAAGCACTGATATAATGATTATTTATTTACTTATCACCTATTATGAAATCTCTTCTTGTTTCTAATGCCCTATCTTTACTTAGCTGACATTTCCATTGGGTACCACTTCTAGTGAACATAAATTTATCATATGGTACTTGTACCTTAGGGTTTTAAGTTAGGGATTCACTTACCACTGTGTTTCAAGTAGCTGCAAATAACACAAAACTGCTCAATGGCATCACCATATCAACATATCAACAAATGGCAGTTTGTTCCTTTCATGTAAGAGATCTGGGAAAAACAGTACAAGAATGACTCCTTATTTCCCTGTGGACCCATTTCAAAAATGGCTGCTTCTAAATATCATTCCCCACTCTATACCAAGAAACACCAGGGAAAGGGAGCATTATCAGGATAGAAAAGTGTCATGTGGACACCATTTATAAATTTTTTCTTTTTTTATTATTATTGTTAGGTAGTTGTACATTTAACAAAGCAGCTTATCCCTACAGTATGTCTCGATCAATCATACTTTTTTTCAACATTCTCACCCTTCCCTCCCCCACCTAACCCTTCTCTCACTCTTCTTAATTTTCTAGGATGTACTTTGGATTTTTTGTCTGCCTTTCCCCCTCTTCTCTTCTTCATTTGTCTATACCCTCTGCCCTCAATGACCGTATTCCATCCCTTTCCAATACCTACTTCCTAGTGTTTTATTTTAATGAATTTGATTTTGTATTTCTTTATGTTGTTGTTGTTTTTTGTAAGTTTCTGTTTTTTCCATTGATTCAGCAGTGAGGATATGCTAATGTATAACAGAGTGATAAACTCATTAATTATATCAATTGAGTTAGTTAAGCTCTGCTTTGTTTTTTATTTTTTCATGCATTTCTATTGTTACTACAAAAGTGATCTACAGAGGGGTTACAGTTATATAAGTCTGAGAAAGAGTACATTTCTTTTTGGACAATGTTACCTCTTCCCTCACTCTCTTCCAGTTTTTCCCTCTGTCCCAACCCATAAGTTTATTTACAACATAATGTCTAGTAAGTACCACTGTTGCATTTGTTTACCCTTTATCCCTACACTTCTGTGCCACTCCACACCCCATACTCTCCCAAAAACAGGTAAACAATCAAGACAAAAGGAAAAGAAAACAATACAACAAAAATGAAAATCTCTTACTTCCATTTCCTGCAGTTCTTTTTAATAAATATTCTTTTATATGATTAAATACACATAAATACTGTGCTTTTCTGTTCCTCATCTAAGAATATCCTCCATTTCAGAATGTAAACTTGTTCAAGCACTATGGAAAGCAGTATGGTAGATTCTCAATAGAATAGAGTACCCAATAACCCTGGCCATTTATCCAATAGAGCACAAACAAGGCCACACTAAAGCTACCAGCACAACCATGTTCATTGCAGCATTGTTTACCATAATCAAAATATACAATCATCCCAGATGCCCCTCAATTAACCAATGGATCAAAAAAAGTGGTATATATACAGAATAGAATTCGACACTTCCATCAGAAAGAATGATATTGTACCATTCATAAGGAAGTCAAAAAATGCGGAAAAATTATTTGCAGTGAAGTAAGCCAGACCCAGAGAAATAGGTTGCATGGTTTCCCTCATTTGTAGTAACTAGAGTGTGCCTATAAATCTACAAGTAAACATATGAGATGGTAAAAAAAAAAAAAAGAAATCAAATGAAAGGAAAATACACTGGAACATGATAAAGTATACAGATTCCTAGGCCTTCACACCTAATGAGACCAGAGGAAGATATTCTTATGAGAGTAATACAAAAGCACAAAACTATGAGTATCTTATTTTGCCTTTCTAAGGAATTACACAATTTAAGATCTCCCTTGAATCTACCATATTCAGTTAATACAGTTGTATACACTTGCTTACCATCCAATGTATTTACTTATGAGTTTGTAAGCCAAGTTCAGCTTTCACATATAAGGGAAAACATGGATCCTTTGTCTCTTTGGACCTGACTTACTTTATTTAACATATTTTTCCAAATATTTCCATTTCTGTACAAACAGTACAATCTTTCTTTCTAATGGGGGAGTAAAAGTCATTGTGTATATATACCATATTTTCTTGAGAGCCATCTCGGATGATTCCACACCCCGACTATGATGAATAGTGCTGCAATGAACATAGTTGTGCTGGTGGTTTTACTATATCTTCATTTGTAATCTTTTAGTGTAAATGCCCAGGAGTAGAATTGCTTGATCATAGTTCTATATTCATTTTTTTAAGAAACCTCCACACTGCTTTACAGAATGTTTGAACAAGTTTATATTCCCATCAACAATGTATTCAAGTTCCCTTTAGGCTGCATCCTTACCATTATGTTACAGGAAACATTAGGACTCCTAACATGGGGAGAAACTTTCTGAATACATATCCAGAAGCGCAGCAAATCAAAGAAAGATTTGATAAATGGTATTGCATCAAATGAAAAAATTTCTGCACAGCAAAGGATATAGCTAATAAGCTAAAAAGACAACCACATAATGGGAGATTTTTGCCAGCTACACATCAGCCAAAGGTCTAATATCTAGAATATACAGAGAACTTAAAATATTAAACCCTCAAAAAAATCCAACAACCCTATTAATAATGGGCCTAATGAGCTAAAGTGAGCTTTCTCAGAAGAAGATGTAAAAATGGCCAATACATTCATAAAGGAGTTTTCAACATCTCTGGCCATAAGAGAAATGCAAATTCAAACAACATTGTGATTTCACCTCACCCCAGTTAGAATGGTCATTATCTAAAAATTTGGACACTTTTAGCTGCAAGCATGCCTAGGAGTTTGATACTTTTTTATCTAGGAGGTAGACAAAGAAGTATTTAGACTGGAAACTAAATGAACAAATACAATTTCTGCTGCAGAATCTCTCACCTCTGTCAAATCCTATATTACTTGGCCAAATTGAACAGTGAACAACTGGTTCAGAGATGAACTAGAGAAAGATCCTTTGGAGAATATTTTCCAAATTGTTCTTTTTAAGTATGGCATATATGAGCTCTCTCTGGCTCTCATAGTCATAAATTGAAATTTTTTACAGATGCAGAAAGAATTAATAAAAGATTTATAGATGTTATTTTAAAAAGCAAACAAAGAACAAAAAGGGCTCTTGTGAAGATATTTCAGATTTTGAACACATTAAGTTGCTGCTCCTGCAATATTTTGTTTACACTTTTATCTTACCTATTCTCAATACTTTTAGCAAATATGTAGATCTGCAAATATCAAGGCCACAGAAAGATCCTCATGAGGTTATTGGTATTCTCATTTCTTAAATGATGTACTTCTCTTTTTTTGACTTAGAACTATTATGCCTCTAAGGAAAAAATATGATTGAAGTCAGAACTACACAGGTATTTTAAATTACCTAGGAAAATGTTTGTGACATTTGAGCAAGGTATCAAATCTTTCTGAACCATGCTTAAGAACAGAATCTTTTATAAAAATACCAGAAGAAGGATAAGAATGACAGACAAAAGGACATTTATTACTGTACATTCAAGAAATTATCAAATTAAGTGTATAAAACTGGAAAAGAGAAATAAGACTGATTTTTGATCTTGTTTGTAGATTTTTTTTTCTGAGGCAAATGAGAAAAAAATTATGGAATAAATAATAAAAATTGGCTTAAAGTTTTAAAGGATTGCATTACCTTATTAATATAAGATGAAACAGCATTGCTGGGTCTCCTATAGCTGCCTGCTGGTTTAGATCCAAGCAAGGATGATCACACACACATTTATATAATAAGCTGCTTAAACATTAAGTTCCATATTATCATGAAGATCAGAATCATAGCATTATGATTATTTCATACTTCCTTTAAATTGTTTCCTTGCTTATGTGGATTTGCCATTAAATCTTTTTTTTTTTTTTTTGTCGGTCATGGAGCTTGAGCTCTGGGCTTGAGCGCTGTCCTTGTGCTCTTCAGCTCAAGGCTAGCACTCTGCCGCCTGAGTCACAGCACCACTTCTGGTTTTCTAGCGGTTTATTGGAGATAAGAGTCTCACTAACTTTCCTGCCTGTGCTGGCTTTGAACCGCGATCCTCAGATCTCAGCCTCCTGAGTATCTAGGATGACAGGCATGAGCCACTGGCGCCCAGCTTGTCATTAAATCTTATATTCTGTGTGAACATAATTTGAGGTTTCAACATTTAAGACGGTTAAAAATAAGAGCAAAATTAATAGTTGAAAATTACCAATTTTCTTTGTAGATTTACTAGTCAAATGTATCATACTATGTTTATAAGCCCCAAAGATGGGGTTGCAGGGATGTTTTGCTTCTTGGCAAACTAAGAAAAATTTATGCTATTAGAATTCTTTTTAGAAAAATGTATATATTTCTAATATTTGAAGTAGGCCTAACAGTAAGCTGTTTGCTTTTATTCACAATAAAACAACATACAGTTTAAAATGTCTGTTTTAATTTATATTTCCATGCTAATTATCTGAAACCAAGTGTGTTCTCATTAGAATTTTGAGATTGTTTAGGAGAAGAATGCTTGGGATACAAGGACAAGCAAAGAACATAGTACTCTGGTGTCTGTAGCTTTCTGGAAATAATTCTGATTGAAGCAGAACTGGCCTGATGTCATTATCAAACTTTATGGAGAAATAAATGGCTTGACAAGTCACCTGGCATTTCAAAGTTTTAGTTCCTTTACTTAACATTCAGGAATAACCATGTCTACTATAAAGTCTCTGTTTTAACAATTATGTGTGCTATGCAGAGGACTGATTTTTATCAGTAATTCTTCATATTAGCAATGGGAAATAAATTCCACATGAATTTCAAATGTGAGAATCAAGTGAAATAAACAATAGTAGCTTAGTAAATCACTGGATACTGTTCAGTGTTGTTAGTCTTATTGTAATAGTGTAATAGGTTTTATTAACTTTTAAAGAGAAAAATATAAGTATTTTCTATTGTACATGGTTGTATACAGGGTGTATTTTACCGAGAAATTATTTCTTGAGATGTTTTTAGTGGAAGATATGCTGCTTCTCCTATGTCATACATGGAATAAGAATGGGTTCTCTCTAAATTCATTTTCCACCATGGACATTAAACTTGGTAGAAATGGTTTTCAGGAAGAGATTCCATTTCATCAACTGGAATTAGTTGAAGGCATGAGCAGGGAATGACCTAATAGTGAGTTGGTTTGAATACTACAATTGTCTCATGTTTATTGAACTGAAGATTTTCTCATGCAAAACAGCTCTCCTCCATATTCTTTTAAAACCATCAGGCTTAAAATAGGAATTGAACTATTTCTCCAATCTCCTCACCCCCATGAACATTTTCTGTATACAGTATAGATGATTAAATAGAATTCTCAGGATAAATTAATTTTCATCCATCCCCACCAGTACATATTTGAAAAATAATGATATCCAATAAGATTGAGTTGTAAAGCAGTAATTCAATCCAGGCTTGCTTTAAGATCCATATAATAACAGTATTTTGAATGTTTTATGGAGTAATTCAGGGAGGATTTGATCAGAGCTTTTTCAATCATTTTTTCTCTTCATTATGCTTTCCCTAATGCCATAGAAAGTAGGTTAGAGTAAAATAGATAGCATAAGATGATGTATTTCTTCCAAATCTATGACCTCTACTCCAACATGGTTTAATCATTGCAGCACTTTTAATCAACACAGATTCATTTCTTATGCATTGTACATTGCTCAAGTACAAATGAAATGTCAGCAAAGAAACAACGTTACCATAAAGATTATTCTGCTGCATATTGTATTTTATAATTTTGTATCATTTAATATAAAGTAAAACATTGTAACAGTTTGGTTAGACAATTATACATGTGTTTCAGAGAACTCAGAACAATAAGCTCAGTTTCAGCCTTTTCAATTAATAGCACCTGCCCTTGATGGTAAGAAATAAAACATTATTGAATGCTCTTTAGCATTCTAGGGCACTTTTCATAAAACAAAACCATTTCTGTAAGAAATTATTCTAATATCTCATTTTAAAACTCACTTATTACAATTATACCAAGAAAATGAGCTTACAGAGCTGTTCCAAGAGAGCTAATAAAAGTGTAAATAAATGGAGATAATGCAAGTGAAGAATGACACTAGTGAAAACACAGAAAGTAAACTTATATAAAGCTATTATTGAATATAAAAAGTTTACAGTGAAATCTTTTAAAATGTAAATATAAATATTTAGCATAATTTATATTAATCATTTATTATTTATTATTTATACTTCAGCATGTTGCAGCACAATGTTAAAACAAAATGTTTAGGGAAAAATAGTGGTTTGAGAATCAAATTAACTTGGACCAATGGATTTCTAGAATATAGTCCCTTCTGGAAGCAGAAAAAAAGAAAACTGAGTTTTGGATTTGGATTGTAAGTCATAATAGGAAATTGAGAGAAAAATATTAAAATATCCTGATTTGTTATCTTACACTTTGTTGTTTTAATCTAATTATTGGGTCAGATTATCCTAGCTTTGTAAACAACACTTCCATATACAAGTCCTTTGTGAATTTGTCTTTTATGTACAAACATGAATCAGTATCTCATCAGTGAATAATAAGTCAATAAGCAATTGCTGTTTGCTGTAAACTTTGGTATTAATTCATTTATTATTAATCACAAAACCTGAAAAAATTCAGATAGCAGAATGAAAACCGTGATCTTTCTGTAGTCTGTGATGCCCCAGTCAAAATTTTATTATTCAATTAACCATATGGATATATTAACTAATTTCCCTTAGAAGAATAATACTTTTGTTCCTGTTTTTAATGCAAAAATCCATATAAATTTTGAAGGGACAAATGATTACTATTCTGCAAACACTCATGAACATACTTGTAAATATATTACATATAGATTGTTTTGTTGCTTTTACTTTCTTTTTGCTTTTTTCTGTTGTTCTTGCCTTATCTTTATATTCTCTTACTTTCTATATGATAAGAAAAGTAATGATAACCAAAATTAATAAATTTGTAGGAACGTTCTAGAATCAAGTTTATAACCTGTTACTCAAGACCAATGTTACTTGGAATTAAGGAATATTAGAATTCTAGATTCTTTACCTGTAAAGTTCTCTCCAATCTGTGTGGCCAGTTCAGAATGAGTCAATCCCTAAAAGCACACGCTTATGTCTGTGGTATAAGAAGTAGCAGGAGGAAGATGTGAGTAAGGATGAGAGCCAGCAGGTGACTTTTCTACAGCCATTGGTCTCCACCTTTACATTTAGAGTAGGTAGTATCCCCAAACCCCTCCTTCTAAGAAGTTCCTGGGTAGATGTATAAGGTTAAGGATATGACTCCTTTTATCTCGTTTCTCTGTATGTCCTGCTTTCCTTGTTCTATTCCCACCATTTCTGCCCTGGAGAAATGTGTGCTGGCTTTGAAGTAACAGAGAAAGCTTTAGTAGGACTCCTCAGAGGTTATATAAGGTCATACAGACTTACAAACTCATAATCTGGGTGCAAATGAGAAATAATGTTTGAAAAAGAACACCGTGTTTACTTCAAAGATCTCTAAGTCACAAAGTGGAAGAGTTAGAGGAGCAATGTCCCATTATGTTATTGGAAAGACATTGCTTTCCTAGGATTTCTTGTTCACTAGTTTGGGTTGAGATATAGCATAGCTATGATCAAATGAAAATAACTATGAGCAAATGAAAATCTCAGTATTACTTAATAAGACCTTGGGTATGTACAATCTAGAGAAAAAAACAAAATTTATATCCATGTTATTTGACCATTCCCCCTTCCAAAACATATATATCATCCAAACTCCAGACACAGGATTCATTAAATCAAAGTAGTTTCAGATGGTTGAATCTATTTCATCTGCTATTCACTGTTCAAATGAAGCAGGACTACATTTGCTATAAGTTAAGTGACAATGTAGTGGCTAGTGTCTTCTAAATTTATGTCATCAAATCATTCACCAGAAGAAACACAAATACACACTTGGAGACCAAGATTTATCAGCACACTCTGTGGATTTTACTGTGCTTCATCGGGTCTGAATTTCCTATGAAGTTTCTCTAACACATTGTCTTAACATTTATTATTCACTCCCTTATTGCTTCCCTCCTGAGCAATGTTCCGCCGCACAGCCAATTTCATAGCTTGTTCATTTCAAGCACAGCTTTCTCTTTGTTGGCCACTTTTCCTCCAGTAATCTGCTTCTCTTTAAAATGGAATTTATCTGTATGTTTGCCTTGCTTCCTTGGTGAAAGACCCCTCCAGGCTTTTTGTGTATGTCTAGGTACTGGATAAACACTTACAGCTCCATTTAAATTAATTTTTTGTTAAGGCCAAGTTTTAAAATATCAAGGTAGTTAAAACAGTTAAACAACGCCATTTGATACCCAAATCTCCGCATCTTGATTTTTTTAGATGATAAGATAAAGTATACCTTTTGGGGCTCTTGCCTGTGCAAAACTATACAACCATCTGATACTCATTTTAACAGTGCATAAATCATGGCAGTAAACTTAAATCAATGTTTTCAATTTACGACTCCAAAAGCCAAGAGAGATAAGCCACTCCAAAGATCCAAATAAATGAAGAAAACAGATGTTGGGGACTTTATGATTCAGAGAATATTTTCTCCACAAGAATGTTCATTTCTCCTATTGTTCATAAAGTGCTAACAAAGCAAAAATTCAGCATGTCATTTCTTATCAGATTGAGAGTCCTAGAATAAAAAACAACTAAAAAACAGAGATAAAATAAGAACAGTACAGGTTGAATGAGTGATCAAAAATATTACATTCACTGTCCCACTTAAAATGTCCAAGAATACTAAGCGTCTTCCTGTCACTTTGCTAACTATTTTTAAAAGTTTTTAGAAAACAACTTACACATATCCCTTGTGCTTAATATTACTTGTCTATAATATGTTATAAATTAACTAGTATTCATTCAACTTGAGATGGCAATTATTGTAGGATGGAAAAGAAAACTGGAGTAGTATTAAGTCATGGGATACTGATTCTAAGATATTGTCTCCTGCTTTATTAACCATATTCCATGTGCAAAACACTTAACCTGTCTCTGTGCTTCGTCTCTTTCCTTCAATTAGGATATTTCTACTAACTCATGTTATGAGAGCAAAGAAATATTTAAAAGTTGCCATAGTGGTTCATTCCTGTAATCTCAGCATAGAAAAAGAAACTAAATTTGTAGAAAGCAGTGCCTGGGACACCAATTATCATGTGAGACAGTTAGAAAGGAATGCTGTCAGGATTAGAAGCCGAAGGATCAAGGTTTCAAGACCAGCCTGGACTATGAAATGAGTTCCAGGTCAGCTTGAGCTACATGGCAAAAAACTATCACAAAATAAACAAACAATAAAGAAGCATTTGGGGTAAGTAAACCAAATATAACATTTTATATTTAATATGAAATTCATCTTGTGTTACAGAAGAGGATGAATCCTAGCCAGGTTGAGTCTGAGATACCCATGGGTACAGACAGAGGGTTGGGGGGCCTGGAGCCAAGAGAGAAGTCTGAATGAAATGGAGGTCTTCACTCCTGCAGCAGTTCGGGTCATCAGAGTGGGTACAATGATCCAAAACAAAATGTAGAGGCATTCCTAGAATGCTTGCTTGGAGGAGAAGATAGTTTCTAAAACCTTTTTTTTTTTTTTTTTGGTCAATTGTGAGGTCTGGGCGCTGTCCCTCAACTCTTCAGCTCACGGCCAGTGCTCTACCACTTGAGCCACAGTGCCACTTCTGGCTTTTCATGCTTATGTTGTGCTGAGGAATTGAACCCAGGGTTTCATGCATGTAAGGAAAGCACTCTGCCACTAAGCCACCTTCCCAGCCCCCTTACTTTGAAATGATTGTAGAGTCACAAGAAGTTGGGAAGATTGTAAGAGGGTCCTAGATACCCATCATTTTCTCCCAGTGTTTATAATTGCATAACTATAATATCGCATCAAAGCTACCTATTGACAAAGTACAATGGCTTTTCATGTTCTGGGTCAGAACATATCGATTGCATATCCAACCAAATATCATCATGCTTCTCCTTGGTACGCATACAGCTATACTTAACATCACCTTTATGAATAATTCATCAGTCAGTGAGAACTTACCTCTCAAGGAGGAAAGGTAAACTGAGCCCAAATTCGGATATTTTTTTTGTAAAGTGAAACTCCACGATGAAGAACTGTCATGTACATTCCACAGGGAATCTCTCAAGTCAGACCTCATTCAGAAATTTGAAGAACTTTAATGCCAAAAGTTAAGGTTAATCTTAAAAGAAATAAAGAAAACAGAATTAAAAATCCCCCTTATTCTTTTATACACAGGCATTCACAAGCACACACACACACACACACACACACACACACACACACAGTGTCACTAAAGTTAATTATAAATAATTTTTATCTCAACCATTTTTAGGAGAGAATTGTCCATATTATATCTCTTATTTGACTTGCTATCACCAGATGTCAAGTCTGAATAAATATTACTTCCTGTGATTTATTTAAATATGATGAATTTCAATAATTAAGATAAAACCATATTGAAAAAATTAAACTAAATGTCTTGGACTTGCATAAATAAGACAACATTTCATTTCCCTGATTCTACTCCAGTATTCTGTATGGTCCATTCTTCGAAAAGTACATAAAGTAATTGCATGGAAATGTAAATCTGATTACAACATCCATCTCTAAAACTCTCAAGTGCTCCCCATTGTACTTGAAATAAAATCCATACTCCCAGATCTGCCTTCAGGAATGAACATATTTCACTGTGTGCTGGGACTGTTGCCAAGCCACCCCTAGATATCAGCCCTTGTGGTTGATTTTCTTGGCAGACAAGAAGTGCCTTTCCCAAAGCCAGGCCTCCTTTCAAGAGTTACCCAGATCCAATGTCTGATCATTGTGATCTAACTTGGGACAGCTCAAGAGAGCCAGCTCCCATGGAATTAGTCAACACTGTTTTAAACTAAGGTGCATCTTATCTCTTGACCTCATCCTGCATCATGATCACCTTCTGAAGTTGGTCATTAGTACATTCCTTCCAGATTATCCCATATGATAATTTGTGTCCCGGATACTGCTTCCCAGGAATCCAAGCAGTAACTATCACCACGGCCCCTGCTTAAGTGTCCAACATACCTAATTTTCCTGAACAATGTCCAATCATTTACACAATATTTTGTCACGTCACTTTAACTGAATTTCTATTTTTATTTTGCTCTGTTGCAGAACTCTCATGGCTCTTAATATTTCTAGATGTTTCTGGCTTACTCAGGCATTGGTATTTCGAAGTCTTTGCAGACCACTCAAAGAACAACAGTGTTCAAAACTTTTTCCTTCCCAAGTCATTCTCTTATTTCCCTGTGAGTGCATCAATAACTCTGAAATTGGTCTGAATTGTCTCCTTCCACTGGAATAGAAGCTCCAGGAAGGCAAGAGAACTTCTCTTCCTGGGGTGCCTTTGTTGTCATAGTATCTTCACAAGTACTTAGCACTTACTAAGTAATCAATGAATATCTACTAAATGAGTGAGAAATTCAATATAATTTTTATGATGTATTAAGAGGACCTTGTTTCCAGTTTAATTTTTATAAGTAGTATGGTAGCAGTCGTACAAAAACAACTATTTTGTGTACAGTGTACTACATACAACTTCCTTCAAACTGAGAATATTTTAAGTGATGGGATGAAGTTTCATCTGCTATTGGGCATTCTTTTGGCCTCCTTGGCTTTTCAACCTTTTCAATGTCCATTTACAGTGAGGATAGGATTGCTCCAGGTTGTGCTGTTATGGAAACCAGACATCTCTCCATGCTTAGAAACCAGTTGGGCCCACCCACTTCCCTAAGGTGGAAGCATCATACAAGCAAGTGACAGACAATTGTGACCTCTGACCAAGAGAGGCCCTGATAAGCCTGCAGGGGTAGACAACCTAGTAGTGTGTTGCAGATTAAAAGAGGCATTCCAATCAGGCACATATGAATTCACTTATGAAAATTACTCTTTTGATGAATAAGAGCAATCACTCTGAAACAGACATATTTAAAGTGAAAGGTAGAGCCTGCCTATAAATTCTACAAAATGGGCATCTTAGAACTTTCCTACGGCCTGAACCAAGTAACAAATGCCTGCATTTTAGATGAATCCAGCTCTATTTTGCTATCAGAAGCCTGAAATCCAAATGCACTTTGAAGTTTTGGAGACCTACTTGTGTCCATATGTTCTTTAATCTTATAACCCATTTCTGCAAACACCACCTGGTAGTGGCAAGATACCAGAAATAATATTCAAAACAACTTTGTGTCATCGGTAGTGAGTGTAAACAGTTTTACTGATGGATATTTCACTTATGTTATTTCAGGTTTGAATTACAAGAAGCTAAATAAATCATCTCAATCTCAATATGATAGCATCCTTCAACATGACGAATTTAATCTGTAACAAGAGCATCTTTCTAAATAGAAGACATCTTTTGATGGAAAAGAAATTCTCTCTTGGCTTATATTTTTGAAGGGTGAGTGTTAATCATATTGGGACTTGAGAGAAAATATTAATGTGCTCGGTAGGAACCTTATTTATAGAGTCACACATAATTCAACTTTGGCCTTATTCAGTTCCTCTTTACTAGTTTTCCTAACAATGATAGGAAGAATTTTAAGTTCTAACATGTTAGATATCTACACAATCATATCAAAAACTGTAAGTTGTAAATTGCATTCAGCATAGTAAAGATAATTAGTAGCAAGTATCTATTTTTATAAGCCTAGGATTAAAAAATAAGTATTTTTGTTACATACTTAGAAACATGGCTCTTTGGTCCTAAGTTACAGATACTTAAGTCCAGCCACCAATATTTCAGCACTTTTTAAAAAAGCCATTCATTGACCAATGAAGAGGGGTATTAACACATACATTACTAAATTGTTTTAAAAGGTGGTCTCACTAAATATTTTTACAGTAATAAATAATTTTAAAATAATGCAAAGGATAAATATGTTATAAACAAAAGTCCAGTTTTTGACCAGGCACTGGTGGCTCACACTTGTAATCCTAGTTACTCAGGAGGCTGAGATGCCAGGATCGTGGTTCAAAGCCTGCCTGGGTAGGAAAGTCCGTAAGACTCTTATCTTCAATAAACCACCAGAAAACCAGAAGTGATGCTGTGGCTCAAATTGCTAGACCACTAGCCTTGAGCTGAAGAGCTGAAGAACAGCACCTAGACCCAGAGTTCAAGCCCCATGACCAACCAAAAAAAAGGTTTTCCACCTTCACCTCCATTTTAATTAATGTTTATCCAAACACAAATCACTATCCACTAAAGTTCAGTTTTTTTCTGAATTTTATGTACTAGTCTTCATAAAGATCATAGACTAAATAAGGATGAACAATAAAGGATATTGAAAAAATCATTTCCATTAATCATTTAACTACAAATCATTTAACTCAGTACTTCAGGAAAAAGCAGTAAAATATGTGGAAAAAGACAATATATATATGAGAAATGTTTGAGAGATGGTCACTTCCTTACCTATGTTTGGTACCAAGGAAATACATGTTTATATATTTATGATCTGACAAAAATCTTGGAAATTTGTATTGACACTTAGAATTCTATTCTTCAGGCCAGGTTCAAAACTTCCAGAGACAACTCTCTTGTATATTTTTTATATAAATTGTTTGAAGGCTGAAGTAACTCTTTATTTTCAAGATTTCTGTTTAGTTGTATAGTTGTATATGCTACAAAATTAAGAGTGAGGGAAGAGGTGAGTAGGGGAGGGATGGATGAGAATGTTGAAAAGGCGACATGGATCAAGACATATGGTATTCATAAAGTGCTTTGTTAAATGGCAACTCCTTTGGACAACTACTTAAAGTTAACCAACAAAAAATTGACTCTCTCTTTCCTGAATTTTCTATGAGTATCCTTTATTGAAGATCCTTTATTCTCCCAAGTGACATTTAACTGTTTATGTCTATTGTCTTGAATCTTATATAACTTTTGATTTTGGTGCCATTTCTGGGGCTTGAACTCAGGGTCTGAGTACTGTCTCTGAAATTTTTTTCGCTTGAGACTAGTATGCTACCATTTGAGCCACAGCTTCACTTCTAGCTTTTTGGTGATAAATTGGAACTAAGAATCTTACAGATTTTCCTGTCCAAGCTACCTGCAAACTACCATCCTCAGATATCAGCCTCCTGAGTTGCTAGGATTACAGGCATGAGCCAAATACCCAGCTCATTTAGCTTTTTAAGCAATAATTCTTTCAGATGGTTTCAATGGGAATCTGTTGCCAAAATGTTGGGTTCTTTTGGAGGCATTACATTCCTGTGGGTTTTTTCATATTTCCTGTATTAATATTAAAACTTTCAGCTTTCTTAGTAAGTCACATTTTTCAAAGTATTTTGGAATATTGGTTTATTTGCAAAATAAACCAATTTACCATTAGTTCCAGCTGGCCACTACAGTATAATCGTTCCATAGTTTCTTCAGATGTAATTAATGACTTCAGACACATGAAAGAATTATAGACTATTGCAACTTTCCAGTTCAGATAGATGTAGTGGAGAGAGCAGAGTATAACACACTGTTACACTGTGTGCCCACTTCAACAGCAGAAATAGTGCACCCTATTAAGTGATAGGAATTGACTCCTGCACTGTTGATAGCATTTCTGCTACTCAGATGAACCTCTGACACTAGTAGCCCCAGCAGTAACAAGGAGCCTGAAATACTTTTTCCCTACCTCTCAGTAGTAGTATTGCACAGCTAGATATGGTGGCAGGAACTGGGATACATTGTCGGTGGTACCCACACCTGTCCTGACAGAAGTGTGTGGCCAGGCAAGGGTGGGTTAGGAGTAAGAGAATGGTACTCTATCAGTAGGGTGCCACAGGAATTGCAGGAGCAAATGCTGGGATATTTTGTTTCTCTTTCTATGCTAGTGTCCCAAGGGTCTGACACTGGTAATAGCCTCTTCTAGACTGATTTCCAATGTTTTTCCATTACCATTCACCTCAAAATGTAGCTAAGTGCTTGTCATTTTGGATCTTCCTTGTAGAAAAGGAGGAAA
Source organism: Dipodomys spectabilis (assembly GCF_019054845.1). Classification (NCBI taxonomy): domain Eukaryota; kingdom Metazoa; phylum Chordata; class Mammalia; order Rodentia; family Heteromyidae; genus Dipodomys; species Dipodomys spectabilis. The sequence goes on along the minus strand of NW_024870678.1, from coordinate 5,878,426 downwards.
GCATAGGGCCCTTCTCTACTTCCATCGTGGATCTTTGGGTGTCAGTTCTTCTTAAATGCTATTTTGAGGATGCACAGGTCCACAGTGGTGGATAATCCTAGAATTCTAAAAGTAGTATAGCCTTAAGCTCACTGAAGAATAAAACCTTTAGCACAGACTTGTGTCTCTAAGGAGAAATAGAAGAGATTGTTGTCTACTTAAAGCTCATGCTGAAATAGCATCCTTCTAGAAACATTCTTGGGGTGAAACCTCTTAAGAGAAATAGAAATAAAGCAGGTTTATTACACAGGTTTTGATGGGAAAATAATAAAATCCAGATTCATTTCCCACAAAAATATTTTTTTCTGCATAATAGTAACAAGCACAGTTCTCTAAAACAAAATTTAAAAGACATTAAGTTTTAAAATATATTTACTAGAACTTCCAAATATTCCATTAAGAATGCCACAAGTTGGGTATATTTAAGTGAAACCAAGTATATAAGAAAAGAAATATGTGATACAGAATACTGTAAAAAAAATACTGAACTACAATGGGAAATTCTAGTTTTTTCCATGTTTGTTATACACAGAGAGAGAGAAAATCTGAAAAACTCTGGTGCCAAATAAATAGAACTTCCTTTCAAGCATGATTAAACCAATTCCTGAATAATAGACTGTGTTGGGAGGTTGGCAACTAAGTAGGAAATAGAAAGAAAGGAGGTGCATTAGAGATGACTTCAAGTGACTATAAATCAAAGCAACTCAGACCCAGAGAAATGACTTTAAAGTCAAGCCAATAAGGAGAGCCAACAGTAGGTCTACCAAAAGCATTCTGTAATTTTTAATCCTTTCCTTTCAAGAAATATGTCATTTTTCTTTTAAAGAGACTTGGGAAATTTTATTCATGCTAAAGATACAACTCCACAAAGAGCCATAAAAAAGCTTAAATTAAAAGATTAAACACTTCACATTGCTGCATGAGATAGAAATATTTTGTTCAGCTGAGCTAGATTGGTGGGGGAAGATTTGAAAAAAAATCATACATCATTCATGTCACCCCAACACCAGCCCAGCGGCCATCAAATAAGGTTCATTCATTTAATCAAATTCTATTTGGAGATGCAAGCACTTGTTTCTTTAATATATCTCCTGTCTTTGCAAAGCTCTCAACAAATGCCAATTCAAGAAATACAAAAAACTTCAACAGATACAGAAGTCATGCCAAGGACGCTTGTGGGTTGCTATTTTGATCACTTCTCTGCCTTTCAAGTGGAATCCAAAAGAAAATTTCCAAACAAAGAATCTTATTTTGAAGCTTTATCCTCTAATGCAAACACCAAAATGAGAATCCCAGACAATGCTACAATGCTTCCCCAGTCCTTGAAATACACATTCAAATGTGTGTAAAGGCTCTTCCCTAATAAAGAAATAAAAAGAACTCATGAAAAAAATCTTATAAAAGCAAACTAAATAGTGTGGTGAATTATAAATCCTCAGATCTAAAGCTGAAAAAGTTGTTTGGTGGAAGATTTTCATCAATGAAGGAAATGTCAAGTGTTAGAGAACCTTGTACTCATAGAAACATATCAGGTGCACTTCATTCTTTCTTAAAGTTTACTTATTTTTATTTTAAAGGTAATGTACAGAGGAGTTACAGTTACATAGGTCAGGTTATGAGTACATTCCTTCTTCTTTAACAATGTCACCTCTTCCCTCTTGTTCTCCCAGTTTTTCCCCTCCTGACCCTCCTCCCCCACAAGTTGTACAGTTCATTTTCAAGGTAGTGTCTCATTTCTGTGTTCCCCTTCCCCATCCCCAAACACACAAACTTACATTCAAGACCGAAAGTATAGAAATAAAAAAGACATTCCTCAAAAGACTTCACATAGAGCTCCCCTATGACCCAGCAATCCCACTTTTGGGCATTTACCCAAATGTTTACAAACAAGACCACACTAAAGCTACCAGCACAACTATGTTTATTGCAGCATTATTTACCATAGCTAAGATATAGAACCAGCCCAGATGCCCTTCAGTAGATGAATGGATCAAGAAAATGTGGTATATATACACAATGGAATTCTATGCCTCCATCACAAAGAATGACATTGTCCCATTTGTTAGGAAATGGAAAGGCTTGGAAAAAATTATATTAAGTGAAGTAAGCCAGGCCCAAAGAAACATAGGTCCCATGGTTTCCCTTATTTGCAATATCTAGTATATGTATGAGTCAAGCGGAAAAGGTCAGAAAATGTGATGTTAGGAAAATGAATCCTTAGATATGTATTTTAATGTTTTTTTCCTTTCATGCATTTGTTTCTAACTCATTTATAAGATTATCTCTTTGTAGCTTTGTATGTCCCTCCCCCACAGTATAACCCCTGCTTTCACTATATTTGATGTCAGTATAACTTGTAGAGGAGATGGGGAAAAACAAGTCCTTTAAGGATACAGGTGGACCTGTTGCAACAATGAGAAGTATAAGTTGTCATGTCGAAAACGAGCGTTACAATGTTGGTGGTGGGGGAAAGCAGGGAGGATTGGGTGGGTGGGTGGGTGGGGAGGCTGGGAAGGGATGTGAAGGGTAAACAAAGGAGGAGGCTGCAATGCTTGATAAGAAATGTATGCATTAACCTGCCCATGTAATTGTAACCCCTCTGTACAGTGTGTTCACGAAAAATAAAAAAAAAGAAATAAGAAAGACAAAAGGGAAATAAGAACACAAAACAAAAATCCACAAAAAGTAAAATAAAAAATTTTCTTTTCCTTTCTTGGAGTTCATTACCATAAACATCATTTGATATCTTCATATGTACATAAATAACGATCCTTTGTGATCCTCTCCTAAGAATATCCTCCTTTGGTGAATGTGAGTGTTTAGAGTCCTGTTTAATTTATCATGTCCAACAGTAATATCTTTGCCTTTTACCATCCATTGAGGTTACTTGTAGGATTTATAGACACATTCTAATCACTACAAATGAGGGAAACAATGCACCTTATGTTTCTTTGTCTCTGGCTTACTTCACTTAATATAATTTTTCCGAGTCTTTACATTTTCTTACGAATGGGGCAATAGCATTCTTTCTGATGGATGGATAGAATTACATTGTGTACATATACCACAGTTTCTTGATTCATTTGTCCACTGAGGGGCATTTGGGTTGATTATATATTTTGGCTATCAATGCTGCAATAAACATGATTGTGCTGTTATCTTTAGGGAGGGTTAGTTTGTGGTCATTTGGATAAATGCCCAGGAATGGGATTGCTGGGTCATAGGGAAGCTCTATGTTTAGTCTTCTGAGGAACCAACATACTGCTTTCCAGATTGGCTAAGCAAGTTTACATTCCTACCAACAGTGTAGTAGCATTCCCTTTTGGTCACATTTTTGCCAGCATCTGTTATTAGATTTCTTGACAATGGCCAGTCTAACTAGAGTGAGGTGGAATCTCAATGTTGTTTTGATTTGCATTTGACCATAGATGCTGAACATCTTTTTGTGTCTGTTAGTTATTCTTACTTCTTCTGAGAAGTCTCTCTTTAAGTCTTTAGTCTTACTACTTATCTTATTGGTAAGATTATGGTTTATAAAAATTCGAGAATACAGATGAAGGGAAATTAACTATATTTTAAAAATATTTAAATGTAATAAAATGAAAATGTTGACTATCCAAATACAAATATTTTTGATGGCAGTGTTCTTTTACATAAACATGTTTGTGTACATGCACACAGTAGGACTTGAACTCAAGGCCTCATGTTTCCCCTTCAGCTTCTTGCTCATACTTTGCATTTTACCATTTGAGTCATGTCTCCCATCCTGTGCTTTACTTGTTAATTGAAGATGGAGTCTCACAGATTTTTCTTCCTGGGTTGGCTTTGAACTTTGATCTCAGCTTTCAGTTTCTGGCTTATGAACACATTTTTGTGTAGTTTAACATAGCATGCATGTACCATTTTCTAGTTATAATATTTATCAGTAATGGGATCTAGGATACTCCCCAAAGGGATGTATAAAGAATGTATTAACATTAAAGTAATAGCAAGAATATGTTATATTCTTTTACATGTCAAAACATAGAATAAGGAAGTTGAAGTGTGGCTCAAGGGTCAGCATTGACCAAGAACATAAGGCATTGAGTTTAACTCCCAGTATGCACACACACACACACACACACACACACACACACACACACACACACCACATAATCTCAAGAACAAGCAGAATCAGAGAATCTATAGTCACATTGTGGTGTCAAGATGTGTATATACACATCCATGGTTTGGCTTTTTCTGGTTAGTAATCATTAGCTCTGAGGTGAAATGACACGGGGACTCATGTTACTGCAGAGAATGAGACCTGCTTCCCACAGGCTACAAGTGTCCCAGTGCTCTCCTTTGTTCCTTAGCTTCTATTTCTTCATTGTGCTATGCTTGGGCTTCATTTTATTTTGTATTCCATATTTGCCATAGGGCTATGACAGTGGGACTACCTCCATCCAGTAGGATTTCCCATGAGCATCTCTCCCTTACTGAAGTTCTGTGTTTACCATTGCTCCCCAAAGAGTAGTTTCTTGTGTCTTCCACACATTTTCCATGCTACCCTATAAATCCTCAAGAGAAAAACTATCCATTTCTCTAAGGCTTACATTGTAAACATCCTAATTACAATATAATAGCTATTATTTTCCATGAAGCAGCTGCATTTTGCTTGTCACCATCCTTAAATTCTTTCAAAGATAGCAGTTAGGTTTGTGCTTAAATCAGCCTAACTAGTGAGCTCTCAAATTGGCACATTTACTCAAAAAAAATAAAAATACAGAAGGGAAAAGTATGACTAACCCAAGGAAATTAAAATACTTGTAACTTTTTTTTAAATGATTGACTCATTGTGTTCCAATTATAAAAGTTCAGTCGCATCAAAGAAGCCCGTGCCATTATAATTCCATAAACAATAAATTAGCTATTTATTTTGAATGCTTAGCTCATAATAGGTAACTATTTCATTGCTTAAAACAGGTAATAATTTTAAAAAGTATCATCACATTTCATCAGTCAAGAATTGAACTTTGGGTAAAATTCATTCTACAATAATTCAATTTGTGCCAGATATGGTGGTACATATCCATAATATAATCCCAGCTTCTCAAGAGGTAGTGATATGATGGTCATGGTCTGAGACAAACCTAGAATACTTTAGCATAAAATTCATTTTGAAAAATAAAACTCAGAAAAAGGACTTGGTGCTCATGCTTAGCAAATACAAGGCTTATGTGTGTCACGGCAGTTCAGTGAGAAAGATGGTACTTTGCTAGCTGGCGTGATGGCATTTTCTTCCAGAGAAAAATCTGTAGCTTTCCTTAATTTTGTTTTTGATGATTAATATTAATTAATTTAATTATCAGACTTTCAAAGCAAATAAAGTTGATTGAAGATTAAGCCCTTACTGTAACAGGAAAAGCTACATAGGATCCTTGATTAGAAGATTCTGAATTAAAAAAAAAACAAAAACCTTCACAATAGTGCGGCTTCCATCCTAAAAATTCAGTGGATTTACCATTATTCCTCTGCAGAGATTATATCTCCTTTCAACTTCCAAGCAGATGATATGCTCAGACTTCTTCGGAGGCATTTTCTGTTTATTCCCTTTTTGTAAACATAATTTCTGCTTGAAATTGAATATTTTTGTTTTGCCTTCAAATTTTACATTCATATTTTCTCATTGTGAATGGTTAAAGTATTCCATGAAAACAAAACAAGCAATCCTAAATAAATAATTCACTGCACTGCTCTCAGTGATACTGGATCTTAATTAGCTGTTTGTCTGTTTGTTTGTTTGTTTCTCTGCTTGCTCTTTGGAGGAGATCCCAATACAAACAAGGGTTAATGTAAAGCCCTCAATTTTTTGTAAAAGAAGCTTTCTTTCTTGCATCTGAATAACAACATATCTGGCCTGCAAAATAAACCACTCAACTGTTGCAGATATTTGGGAATGAATACTTAGCCACTAATTGGCTTCAGCTGTTTCTTCCCTTCATTATTTGAACTGAGAAAACAGCTGTTTGGCAAATGGTTGCACCCTAAGTCACATGGCTAGTGATTTATGCACTTCAACGTGCTAATGGATGCCCTGTACAGCATGGTTTTGTTTTTTGATTGTTAAAAGCCATACTTAATGAATCATGACTTGGTTTAAACACATAGTGAGCTCATGCTCACTGAGCAGCATTTAATCTAAGACTCCTCTTTCTGATCTTTTTTTCAGCATATTGTAATTTGCTTGTTTTTACCTCTCGAGGATAGTAAGTAAATAAAAAGAAAATGAAGATAAAGATTTGTGCATTTATGAAATCTGATGCACTCACAAGCGAGCAGGGAATCAGTTATTACAGAACAGAAAGCAAATGGAAACAGGGAGAAATGTCTTTTGAATTATTTGAATTAACCATCCTTTTTGAAGTGTTTTCCCTTGAGCAAGCCCATTAGCACTAACACAAGTATTCTATTACCATGACCTCTTAACACATTAGTTGATCTGCACTGGTATGAAATCATTAAAGTAGTTGAGAGTATTCCTCTACTAAGTTGATTCAAACGAGTGAACCACAAAGTAGAGATATCGTATAATTAAAATAAAGTCTGATGTCCCAATAATGAGAAAAATAAAATGTTTGATTCGATTCTATCAAATACCCCTCATTCAAAAGGAACATTCAGTTTAAGTAATGAATAAATTTAAGCAAAATCAAGATCAGAAACTATCTTTACAATCTAATGGCCACAGGCAGGTTTTGCCTTAAATCATAGATAGACGAGGTAGGTGATAGATACTTTTCAAATGCTTCCTATGAGTCATTTCAGTCTTCTCATGTAACATGATGTCAGCCCTTGATGACAAAAAAGTTTTTATTGAACTTAATTCAGCTGAATTTTGGCCAACTTAACACATATAGAATTATAAGTAGTTGCAATTTTAAAAGCATCAGATAGGGCTGGGAAGGTGGCTCAGTGGTAGAGCCCTTGCCTTGCATGCATGAGGCCCTGGGTTCGATTCCTCAGCATCACATAAACAGAAAAAAAAGCCAGAAGTGGCACTGTGGCTCAAGTGGTAGAGCGCTAGCCTTGAGCTGAAGAGCTGAGGGACAGCACCCAGGCCCAGAGTTCAGGCCCACGACCGGACCCCCCCCCCAAAAAAAAGGTAAAAGCATCAGGTATCTAGTAACTTATTTTACAGGTAAAGAAACAAAACCTCTGAGAGGTTATGCATGTTTCAAACACAAAAAAACAGGCATGTTCCAAAGGATGGTTTGAAAATACTTTCTCTCACTCTATGAGTTGTATCTTCACTTTATCAACTGTTTCTTTTGCTGTGATTATTTTATCTAAGCCAAACTTCATTTTTCATTTATACTTCACCATATTAGCTAAATTGTGGAATAGTTTTATTAAATTTTATTTACTGTTGCTCAAACAAATTTTCATCATTAAAAGTATCTTTTCTAAATGGGTCCATGGTACAATCCAAATGATGGGGATGGAAATACAGTGTAGGTATCTTTGCTCAGATGTGTGATTGCTTATAAACTGTGGCCTTATTTGATGGTGATATATATCAAGTAGTATGTTCTTTCTAGTACTGAACCAGCTTATAAAGCAATGCAATTATATGACCTGAAGAGGATTTACACATCTTTATTTCTTTTCTTTGTTTTGTTTTTGTTGTTGTTGTTGCTCTGGGTCTTGATCTCAAGGCCTGGATGCTGTCCTTGAACATTTTTGCTCAAGGCTAATTCTCTACCACTAGAGCCACAGCTCCACTTCCATAAAAAAATCTCACAGACTTCCTTGCCCAGTCTGGTTTTGAACCCCAGTCCTCAGCTCTCAGTTTCCTAAGTAGCAAGTATTATAGGCGTGAGCCACTGATGCCCAGCTGCATTTACACTTCTAAGTCTCAATGAATGTTTATTTTTTATTTTCAAACATAGACTGTATTAGATTCATACCAATGTTGAACAGAGCCACAGAGAGTTTGCATATACCACCTGTCCATGGATCAAGTAGTGATTTTAATCATAAAGTTTTATTATTTAAGAAATATATTACATAAAATTTAACTGACACAGTGTCAGAGCAGTGTCTGAGAGAATTGGCTACAATTATGAATTCATCATAAAAATGGGTAAAATGCTATCGAGCAGCATCTCATATTACAGAAAAGTCTATCATAAAAGGAAATATTAGTTGTGGCAACCTTTACTGTTGTCAAACTCTATTGTTGCCCCACAATAAATGAGTAGATCCAAAAAATGTGGTACCTATACAAAATGGAATTGTACATAACCATTAGAAAGCATAAATTAATGTCATTAATAGGAAAATGTTTGGTCCTAAAACAAGTCATGCTAAATGAGGTAAGCCAAGTTCAGAGAGACAAAGGGTGCATGTTTCCTCTAATATATAGAAATTAGATCTAAAATATATTGGAATATGATAAATTATACAGAATTCTAGACACTCACATACAGTAAGACCAAAAGAGGATAGTATTAGGAGAGAAACAAAAAGAAGTAATACCTTTATGCTTCTTTATATTTATATAAAATTATATATATATCAAAAGTAACCCAAGATATGGAAACAAGTGTTTTCTCTCTTTTAATTTTTCTGATGATTCTTCCTTCTTTTCTTTATCAAGTGGAAAGAGTTTAAGATATAGACTTTAAGGACTTTCTGAATAAGACTCAAATAGCTCAGAAAAAAAAACACTGATTTTTTTTGTGTACAAATTAACAAATAGGATGCCATTAAAAAGCTTTTCCACAGCAAAGGAAACAATTATAAGAGTAAGGAGATAGTCTGGAGATTAGGAGAAAATTGTTTCCTCTCCATCTGACTAGGAATGAATATCTAGAAGTAGTATAACATCTTGCAAAAAGCAAGGCAAACAAACAAAGATTCCAATCAATAAATTGGCAAATTAATCAAATAGACAGTTTTCAAAAGAAGTACAAATAGCCAACAATTAAATGGAAAAACATTCACTATCCCTAATCATAAAGGAAATGCAACTCCACTGAGAGTCCATCTCACCTTAGTCAGAAATCAAACAGCTGCTTTATGAAGAAAACTCTAATCAAGAACACAAATAACAAAAGCTGAAGAACCTGAGGTTGGGGCTAGGAGGACATTTACATGGTATTACTGAGAATGTCCCTAATGTTATTCCAACTACCTTGTAACCAAAATAAACCTTTCCTCATTTCATAAGTAACCTATCTCTAAAAATTTGTTGTAGTGACATGAACTCCCATATAGAATAAAAACCGTGTCTTTGAAGATACTATGAGGTACTTTTTCATCTGCCTCGAAATGTGGGTACACATTTGTCTCTACTAATCCTCTTCCTTAACCTAGGTACACTAGTCATCATAGAACAATTTCCCTCTGACAGCCCATATTCAATCTGTTAATCTTTAATTATAGTGTTATATATAATTATATATCAATCTCTGAAGAACTGGTGCCTTATAAAGTCAAAGATAAAGCTAATCAACATGAAAAAAATTGAGTCCTAAATAAATCAGAAAAATTAGTCAAGAGAAAAGAATATTTTAAAAAGGAAATGGTAACCAACTATGGTAGCACAGTCCTGTAACCCAAAGGCTCAGAAGGTTGAGGCAGGAAGATTGTGAGCTCCAGGCTAAAAAACAAAGCTGAAGAAGATATATATAAGATATATATATATATATATATATATATATATATGTATGTATACATATATTTACATATATATGTATATATATATATGTATACATATATTTACATATATATGTATATATATACATATACATGATGACTAGAAAAAGTAATATATGAGAAAATGTTATACCCATGAAAAAACAAATACTGTTAAAGGCTTTTAGATGAGTTATTATTAATTAAAAGTAATTTTCTTGCCAAATCTTTTCAAAACAAAGAATTGCCAGTAACATTTTGGAATACCAATGAGAATATGGTATAAAATTAATGACGATGTAAAAGCACAAAATCTCAACCCAGGGGCTGGGAAGGTGGCTCAGTGGTAGAGCGCTTGCCTTGCATGCCTGAGGCCCTGGGTTCGATTCCTCAGCACCACATAAGCAAAAAGAAAAAAGCCGGAAGTGGTGCTGTGACTCAAGTGGTAGAGCGCTAGCCTTGAGCTGAAGAGCTGAGGGACAGCACCCAGGCCCAGAGTTCAGGCCCCACAACCGGGCCCAAAAAAAAAAAAATCTCAACCCAGAATCTAATTTATAAATACTAGGAGCAAACAAAATGAATGAAAAAATATTCACCAAGAAAACTATAAAAAAGGCAAATAAAATTTCCAGCATGAAAAGAGATGTATCATGAAAGTTAAACAAGTTTGTGTAGTAGTGTTCATTATGCAGAGAAAAAGCCCTACCTGGATACTTCAAAATTAAGTTTCAGAAAACCAAGGATAAAGTCGAGGTGGCTGAACATTTTGAAGGAAGAAAAACTCGTTAACTTCTGAAGTACTGACAGTCAACTGGTCTAAGACTTATTACTTTCATCATATATAGTAAAAACATAATAGAATGGTGACTCCAGTGACTGGAGAAAAGATCTCTGTCTTTCGAATCTTAAGTACAGCCAAGATGACCATCAAGGGTGAAGCAGGCTAGTATTAGAGACATAATCTTTTTGCTGGGATAGATTTTGCTAACTTTTTTTCTTGACTGGCCTAGAACCACCATCCTTCCTATCTCTACCTTCAGGATACAAAATTAGAAAATTAATGTGCCAAATGCCTTTCTTTAGAAAGCTCATGAAGATACTGTTTAAAAAAATAGTGCTGTCAATTGCTAAGAGCAACGGCAATTCAGCAAACAATTTCTAGAGCAGAAAGCTAAAAAAAAAAAGAAAAAGAAAAAGAAAAAAGTAGGAATTACCAACATGACTGACTAACATGTTATGGAGGAGAATCAGTGGTCAAGTTTAAAAAAAAAATAGAAGCTGAGCAAGGAGATTTCTGAGGGAAATAAAATAGGCTTCAAAAAAATTAGCACTAGGATAGACACCTTGGGGAAAACTTACTATATAATTCAAGCAAGATGAACCACACCCAATCAACATGGAACATGGAAACATTAGTGATAAAGACTAAGCAATAAGTGAAAGAGGCCTCAAAGCTCTGAAATCCAGTGGTGATTTAGATGGTCAGATTATACCAAAGCCCAAATTGACAATAGTGAACCAGCCAAGTTCTGAGAAACGTCTGTTTCAGCCTAGGATTGATTCCAGAAGTATATTCATATTCCATTCCCTGAGGAAATCAGTCTGCTAAAGAACCAAAAGATAATGAGATAATATTATTTGCCATGAGAATTTAGAAATGTTATAGGAGCCAGTCAAAGCATATCAATCACACATGCAGAGTTAGATTCAGAGCTGGGCAGCTTTCCCTTTGCAGGACAATCTGTATAAACCAAGCAAGCTTTCCTTTGCCCTGTGTTCTTAGCGTACAGGAGCATTGACCTTGAGTAAGGTTTTATAAATATCTTGTCTTTGCAAGTAGCATCCATTCTATTATCAACCTTGTTTTCCTTTGAATATCAGGCTTAGGTGCTTTGACAAGGACAGGGTCATCATCCATCTACTTCCTGGAGGAAAGTTAAGTTTAGGTTTGGTTCCTGTAAAGATCTAAGATCTTCTGAGATGTTTTTGTATACTTCCCCGCCTTAGCCTAGCACCTCTTGACTTCTAGACCTTCAGAGCATGTTCTCCCCTCAGTGTCCTTGATTTTGTTTATGAAACAAACTGATAATCCTTCAACATTGTCGCGCTGGCTCTGGTTCTCTAAGCCTAGAGAACCAGCTCCAACTGTCTCCAGTCTCCATCTCATTCATGTTCATTCTATCTCATTTTTATTCCTTTTCTTGTCTAGTCTCTTCAGCCTTATTTCTCTTGCTTTTATCTGTCCTACTTTGACTAATTCATGAAGCCATATTATACACATAGTAAGAATAGGAAGGAAAAGAAGGTAGTAAACAATTGTTGTAAATTATTTCACAACTGGATAGATCTCTAAGTGCAAATTACAATAAGAAATGTAAGGCCTGGTATATTGATGTCGTTATGTGCTAATTAGATAGGACTTAACTTAACCAGAAGAAAAACAAGCCTTGCCTAAGCTATTTGTATAAAATATTAGAAGAGGTACATAGTGGGTTGAATTTTTAGTATGGAGTAAGAGTTTAAAACAAACTCATGGCTAGGATAAGGAGTCAAAGGTCTTGAAGGTAAAGAGATAGATTGTCTGATATTCTAGTTTGAGCAAAGTATGTGTGTGCTTCTTCCTCCTCGTTGCTATCTCTGGCTGTTATTTGGTCTTCCTCTTCTAAGAAGCTACACAAAGTACCATTAGTGCCTCCATTGCTGTGGCTGGAATTCTACACAGCTCCCGTGCAACTTCCCCATTCTTCATTCTCTTCAGCCAACTTTCTCAGGGGCACCATATTTTCCCTAAATATGACTTGTAATAAAATCCATTAACAAATTGATTCTTTGCAAATATAAAACAGATCATTGGTAGTGCCAGCTAATTGAGGGGGATTGCTTAAGTCTGCATTCTGAGATGTTCAAAAAATTTTAGTCTTTGAGGGCAGTATACCAAACACATTAGAGGAAGTCATTTGGAAACTTCTTTACTTCTTTCAGAAAGAAGAAAAGCAAACTTCTCTTTTGCAGCCAGTTCTCTTCACACACACACACACACACATACACACACACACACACACACACACACACACACACACACAAAATGAAGGTTTACTAACATTCTTTCTCCTGAGAACACTATCTACTGTGAGCTGTGCCAACAGCTGAAAGCACAGAGCCTGCCCTCGCCCTGGGAGAACACAGCTCTCTCCCAGGGTCTGCCCAGATGCTCATTAAAACCCAATGGGCACCCCCACAAGGGTAGGTTGTTTGGGCCAACATCATAGCTTTTGCAAAGAAAAGAATTTCAACTCACTGTGGGAAGATGGACAAAGTTGAGCACCATGGTAACTGGGTCAAATTAACTCTATAAACAGAAGCTTCCCACAAATGAATGGATGTTAACTGAACATACAATTTAGGGCATTACCCGTTCAACTCACTTCTGTCCTGTGTAACTGCTGCTAGTCCCTAAGCTTTATAGCAATCATTGCTCCTTCTGTGTTCATTTTATCTCTGTGTGTCTCAGAACTCACTACCTTATTCCTCTTTTTTCCTAGCTCTGTAGCTAATGAATAGTTTTTTTCTGTTCATTTTTAGTGTATCTTATGGACCTAGTCAATATGTTCACTTCTTTCAGAAAATCCAGATCCATAAACTGCAGCCATTTCATCTTTATACCACAAATAGGAAAAGGCTACATGCCTAATATTCTTGTCAAAAAACACATATTATTACCATAATACTGTCTTATTAAGCACAGTAGAAGCCAGAGAGGGATGAGTAGAAGAGTATTAAAAATAGTTCCCAATTTTAGAGCTTGAAATCTATTTGGCTGAATATTTTTATTAAGCCTCCCTGTGTGAGGAAAATGTTTATTTCTCCCAAAGAATTGGCGTGTTTTCTTTTGGCAGATATTGGAAATTATAGTATTTAGAATCATTCCTTTTGCTCTTGCTTGCCAGAATGCTTAGCACCAATCAGAACATTTTCAGACTGTAATTACACAAACTTTAATTGCTTCCTTTCCTTTGTAGGTGCTTGACTCTCTATGCTTATTACACACAGAAATAGATATTATGGTAAGGTTAAACTCTTCTTTAGCTTATATTTGGAATTACATAGCATTTAAATAACTAGACAAAGATTTTTATCCAAGACTTACAGAGACATGAAAAAATGCCTATCAAATTTATACATGACAAGAGGCTAGTTTTAAAAAAAATCATTGGGTGCTGGGTGCTGATGGCTCACACCTGCAATCCTAGATATTCAGGAGGATGAGATCTGAGGATTGCAGTTCAAAGCCAGCCCGGGCAGGAACATCCATGAGACTCTTATCTCCAATTAACCACCAGAAAAACAGAAGTGGTCCTGTGGCTCAAGTGGCAGAGCACTCACCTCAAGCTGAAGAGCTCAGGGATAGCACCCAGGCCCAGAGTTCAAGACCCAGGACCGACAAAAAAAAAATCATTGATATTTGATATGTTGTTGGGAAGATGGGAAATTTATTCTTCAGAATTTCAGGAATCTAAGAGGAGAAGGCAGTCACACAGTTCATGATTGGCTTTGAAGATGATGTTGAGGGGTTGCATGAAAGGAACTGGTGTTCTGAGGGCCAGGAGTGAATTCTTATGGAGGAAATGGAGCTTGAAAAAGTGTTTACCATGAGTGCAACATTTGAGGGAGATGATTTTGTTGTTGTTGTTGTGGGATATTGTTGTTGCTAAGATAACAGGCATGAGCCATAGGTGCCTGACTGAAAGGAGAAGTTTTAGAAATAATTTTAAAGATGTGTTCTTATGTAATATATTTCCTTCAAAAACACTTAAAGCCAGACTATTATTCATTTGGATTTGATGATGTATTCAGCAAGCAAGAAAGTAGCTTGGCTTTAAGATGTTAATGTAAAGAAGACTCCAGAGGCAAAAGAGATTAAACTAGACACAAGAAATAGTAACAGGAAACAGTTTGAGTTTAAAATCTAACTGCTAAATTAAAGATTTCAGTAGATATATAGTAAATAATTTGAGGTTTTCATTTACACATAAGTTAAATGTGTGATTCATTTTTAAGGAAAAAAAGAAACCAATGCTCATCTGGGCTCTGTGGGTAACATCTGTAATCCTAGATACTCAGGAGACGGAGATCTGAGGATCGCATCTCAAAGCCAGTTTGGGCAAGGAATGTCTGTGAGACTCTGACCTCTAATTAACCACAGAAAACTGGAAGTGGAACTGTGGCTAAAAGTGGTAGAAAGCTAGACTTGAGCAAAAAATCTCAGGGACAATGCCCAGGCCCTGAATTCAAGCCCTATAATTGAAAAACAATATAAGTGATGGTGGTTGAAGATGAATTATTTTTTATTCTGGGCCACCAAAATTAAGAAAAATATTTTATATTTTCCTTGACGAGAACATCAAGGCAGTAGGTGTCAAATGGAAAAGTGATTAAAATGATCTCATACACAAGAATAATTAAGCAACTGTATTCTTTAACACAAAGAAGGAAAAAAATAGGTGGGAGTTAACATTATTCTCAGATATTTGGCTTGGCTCTAAAGAAAGAATGTAAGATTTAAAAGCACAAAACAAACAAACATACAAAAGCCTGTGACCAGATCTATGACCTGCTGCCCACTGGGTACCCATCCACTACTCCTTCAACAGACCCTAAGGCTCTATGGCAAATTGAGAGCAAACAGACTGTGTGGTATATGGAAATTAGTATGAGCTCAACCAATACAATTTTCTTCTGTAATTAAGATGGCAGGAGAAATCACTATGCATATTCTCTAAGTCTATTAGTAAATTATAAAGAACCTACAGAGAAACAAATTTGGGCTTGATTCTTTTAAAACAAAACACCAAGTGTGAGAAAGATGTCAAGCTGTCTCAGCAGTTGTTCTGAAACTTTGGAAGTGTTCAAACCTAAATTGTCCAAACTCAAGGTAAAAGCTAAGAAAAGTATGGCCTAAGTGACAGCTCCAATTTTGAGACTTTGGAAAAAAACCTGTTTTGTTTTCTCTTATAACAGATAGCAGAGATGGAGAAGAAATGACTGTGTTAAAAAGAAGTTGATTAAAGACAGAAATGGTATATACGTGTGTATATATATATATATATATATATATATATACATATATGTGTGTGTGTTATATAATGTCTAGATATTGCACATATCAATGAATATTAATGCTCTGTTGATATATTATGTGCGTACATATTGCTCTATTGATCAAATACCAGTAAGAAAAATAAAGGTCCACATGAAATAAACCAAGTGAGGTAGAGAAATCATCTAGAATTAGGGACAGAAAAGGGCCTAAGTCTGGAAATGAGTGTCATGTTCAGAATGTCATTGTGACCTGACCAAAGCAGGGTGATTTTTGAAGGGATTGTGACAGCTCAGGAGACTTTCATGAAGGAACTCTGGACCCAAAACACTCTGATCTCATTTTTTGTTACCAATCAATGAGAGATTCTTTGCTTTCTTCAGGTGAAAGTTTTGAATAGGCAACGTGCAGGGATTTTTTTTTAGTGTGCGCAGCTCTGAGCCCTGAGCATCAGCCTTCTGCTCTTAATATTACACCTCTGGACACGGAATATACCTGCCCAGGACCTGGCAGGCAGTGTCAATAACTCTGTTAGCCATGGTGACTCTCCCTCAGGGCCACTCTTTAGAGTTATTCCACTGGCTACACTCAGTTGTCTGCATTTCTGCCTTCACAACTCTTCTCCTTCTGCGGTCTTTCAGCTACTTGTAGTCGTTGTCCAGTCCTGTCTCTCAGCTCTTTCTAGTCCTTGTCTTCTAAGTACTTCACACTGCTTTGCAGCCACAGTTCTTTGCGGTGTGTGCCCCTTCCACTCTCTGGAATACCTCAGTCACCACTAAATTGCAGGTGTGTCTGGGGCTAGCAGCCCCATAGGTATCTGTTTTTTTGGTGTTTTTTTTTTTCCCTATTACCTACTCTAGCAGGGATAAAAGCTATAAGTAGGCAATGAAACCACTCTGATTAGAATTTCATCACTCTGAGATTGTGTATTTTGTCAAATAATTTAAAATTGGCCAACTGGAACCTCTCAGAGTTTGTCAGCAACTACATTTAGAGCTATGAGCAAACTCTAGAGAATTAAGATGGACCTTAAGGGTTTATCAAGTTTCTCCACCTTTCCCGTGCCAAATACTTTAATTTTCACAAATATGGAAGGCAAAAATAAATCTTCAGAGGCCTAATACTTTTAATCCCTATGTCTATAAATCCTCCTTTAGAATTTTGGTCCTCAGAAACAGGAACATGAGGCTGCGTTGACCATAACTTTATGTGAACTACAGACACCGAAGATTTCAACTTTGTTCCTTGTTTCCTTCTGAGTTATACCACCCATGCATTGGGAGATTAATTTAATCCCAGAAATTCTAAACATAAATCTGATGGCACTACTTCCAGATAGGGAATTTGAAAATTTTCTCAAGATTTTAAAGATTTCCCCAACGAAGACTAAATGACATGCACATATGTTGTACTAGTATCTCTCAAATGGCTGAATAATCTGTATTATTTGATGTATTAGCTGATACTTTATTTTCTTTCATTTCTCATCTGAAATGCTTACTAAATGATTCTCAACCATTCAAGTGATCACCTGACAATGGAGCACTGCTATGTAACTTTATTCTCCTATTTGTTCTTGATCTAGTATTCAGTTTGCCAAGGAAATTTGCTAAATAGGTACTGAAGTTGTCATAATTAATTTCACATTTTGATAAAAATGTAATAGATGGGTCTGTTTTCTATATGTATCGCTTACACGATCACTTCCAAGAGACTAAGAGAACAAGGAAGGAAATAGTTTCTGTACCTGATTCTAGCAATGTTTAAGTTTCACTTTAATTCATGGAAGTATTTATGCGGACAAGGCTAGAGCTAAAGCAGTCAATATACAAGTCTATTGTATATCGCAGACAATTACAATTACAATTATTCTATGTTGTATAAAATTTACAGTCTATTCAATAGCAAGAAAAAGAACCAGAAAATATGCAACTCTGTCATCAGGATAATAATGGCACAATACTAAGGAAACACAGGCTAGCAATACTTATGGGAGATTTTAGTGGAGCTGACATGATAATACTGAGTTACTAAGTGATATTACAATTAAACTGGCACTGGGCACTAGTAGAATTTAGTTAATTGTGAAATTTTACTATCACTAACAAATGACAAAAGTTTGACTCTGTTATTGCCATTCTGTAAAGCATGTTAGTATACATAATCATTTATTCTTTATGTAACTAAAACTAAAACAAGAACCTTGCTTAGATGTAGAAATAGAACCCAAAACTATGTCCCTCTTGTAGTAATTCCAACTTATTCTGCTTGTTTTAGCATATCCAAATCATGTCACATTCAACTAATGTTCTAATTACATTAGAACTGTATTTACTTTAAACATATATAATTTGTAAATTTTATTTGTACTTAATAACTGCAAATGAGCTGCAGGAACTAGAGTCCCTAATGTCACATTATTTCAAAATAATTATTAATAAAATATTTGTTTTTAATTGTATTGGAAAATATGTTTTATAAAACTGATGAAAGAATGAAAAGGTATAATCACTCAGGAAATCAACCTGGCAGAATCTATTGAAAGTCAAAGGCTTACAACACTTACCCCACATTTGGAAATCTATTCATCAGAATTCAAAGCATCTACATGCACAGATTTATGTATAAAGGTGATAATTTCAGAACCAGGCATGCTTTGCATTATTGTAATCACATAAACACAAGGAAAGTCAAGTAGGGAGGATTTTAAGGTCAGTGTCAACTTCATAGTGAGTTCAAAGCTATCCTGAAGTATATAGTAAGACCTTGTCTCAAAAATATGTAAATTAACAAGGTCAGTGGCTCACAACTATAGTCTTAGTTACTTTGGGGAGAGGAATATGAGGATTATAGTTAAATTTCAGTCCAGGTTTTCGTTTTTGTTGTTCTTTTTTAAGACTGTTAACTAAAAGAACAAGGCTGGCATGAGAGCACATTTTCTACCTCAGCTATGGGGGCTACAGACATAAGAGCATCATAATCCTTGGATAGAATCAAGAGCCTATGAGAATCAAGACCATACCCAAAAACCAAACTAAAATCAAGGATTTGGAGAGCATGGCTTAAGTGATGGAGTACCTAGAATGCACAAAGCCCTGAGTTCAAACTACTGTGCCACAAAAGATTAAATAAATAAGTAAATGAAATAATGATCTTTATATTCCAGCCTTTCTGTTAATGACAGAACTTATTTCTCCAAAACAAAACTTTCACATATTCAATAACCTTCAAAAATGTGAAAAACATCATGACCACCTAGTCTTTCTTCCATATTTGAGGTTTTGTTTTGGTTTTTTTTGGGGGGGGGGTCCGGTCGTGGGGCCTGAACTCTGGGCCTGGGCGCTGTCCCTCAGCTCTTCAGCTCAAGGCTAGCGCTCTACCTTGAGCCACAGCACCACTTCCGGCTTTTTTCTTTTTGCTTATATGATGCTGAGGAATTGAACCCAGGGCCTCAGGCATGCAAGGCAAGTGCCTTACCACTGAGCCACCTTCCCAGCCCCCACATTTGAGGTTTATTGCCCTTTTTAACCTCCATTTTCTGTGCATGTACAGAAAGTACAGGCTGTGTGATATGTGATATGACATATTTATCAGGTCATATGGAATTGCTACCTTTTATAATTTTTCCCAGATTTGGTTTATAATAAGTAAAATACATTTAAAATGTTCCTGGAGAGCTGGGCACCAGTAGCCCACGCCTGTAATCCTCAGGAAGGGAGGAGATCTAAGGATCGTGGTTTAGTCAATCACAGGCAGAAAAATCTGTAAGACTCTTATGTCCAATAAACTACTCAGAAAAATCCAGAAGTGGCACTGTGGGTCCATTGGTAGAGTGCTAACGTTGAGCACAGAGAGGCTCAGGGACAGTGCCCAGTCCCAGAGTTCAAGTCCCAGGACTGGCAAAAAAGAAAAAAAGAAATTTCTAAAAACTATATTGATAATATCTATAAGTCAACAACTAGCTTTTAGTGTTTTAGCTTTAACAACACATTTTAAAATGTGCCAAATAGCTGGATCATGGCTCAATAGAAAACCGTATGCCTAACAATCATGAATGAAGTCTTGAGTTCAAACTCCAGTATCAGCAAAGAGTAGGAAGAGGGACTGGTACCAAGAATTCAGTTGCTGTGATTGATTTTTCTATATTCTCGAATCCCTTTGCGTCAGTGTTACTTTTTAGAATGGTCTATGTCTTTATTATTTACAGAAAAGTTCATGAAGAAATACAGTTATAAACAGCACCATTTCCCCTATTCTTAACATCTTACCTTTTGACACAGTAAGTCAATGTTGATGCATTATTATTTATACTCATTCTGTATTCAGATTCTCTTAATTTATTTAAAACAATGTTTAAAATTTTAATGTGGTTCAAATGTATATGCCTAGTTCATTTCAGTTTCATACTGACAGCCCTGGACACAGGGTGTTTCTGTTTCTTTCCCTTCTTCTTGTGTACCATGACCATATTCTTAGCTTTTCTGAACCCAGTGTGCCAAATTCTGGTCCATGTTCTGGTACACTTTCCATGTCTCCTTGAGCTCATCTTGTTTTAGACTTTCCTAGTTTTGTTGTGCTATGAGAGTTTCAGAACTACTTATGGCAACCTTCCTAGACTGTCCATCTGTTAGGGTGGTTTGTGTTTTTCTCATTACTTCTGGGTTCCATGGTTTGGGGGATTAAGATCACAGACACCAAGTTCCATTTTCATCACAGTATATCAGTGGTGCCCTCTGTCAAGGTGACTTATCACTTCTGATACTTTTCTCAGATTTCATCAATGTGGATTTACTCTCCCATCCCATCCCCTTCTGAATACAGTGCTCTGCAGAAGGGAGTCACACACAGCCAGAGGAGGGATCTTCCTCCTTGAAGGTGCTACATCTAGATGTGTTCGCTAGACTCCTTCTTCTGCAAAGCATATTTATCTTTTTGGATGCATCTAGATATACAGCTTGATCATTATTTATTCAGATTAGTGTGACCTATGGATAATTATCTTTTATGTTGGATTTTAATTCTTAACTACTTTGGTCATTTTGTTACTCAAATTATTCTAACTTTGGCCATTGTATGTGTTTGACATAGTGCTAGCAATGTGATTTTAAAGTGTTAGGGAACAGAAAGGAAGAACTTCTTCATTTTCTGGAATTGCAAAATAGTTTATTCTCAACTCATTTATTTTTGCCCAGTACTAGAAACAGACATTTGTTCAGGGAGATTTGGCTCTTTTTCTTTTGAAAATTATATCAGAAACCACGATCTGAGTGCCAGATGTTCAATAATTTTTACAGCATAAAAGTGTCCTGAGACTCAAGGTTCTTGAAGTGCTGATCTCCCTTACCTGGTGCAAGATTCATTTAAAATTGTGAATAAATTATCTTATAGATACATATATAGGAGGAAGCAATGTACTGAGATTACAGGCAGAATTATTTTGAATTGCAATTCTAACACTGAGGAATGACTTACTCTTATCATTAACCAATGACCAGTGACTTTCATGTCTTTTGTAATTTTCTCAAAAAAACAACAACAAAATTTTGTAAGCACTATGCAGCCAATAGACAATTTAGATCTAAATCAAACTGTTCTATCTTAATGGTATCATAACATACAGCAATTATTTATTCAAGCACTGTGAATATGTTTACATCCGCTGAATCATTTAATTCTCACTTCCATCTCTAATTTATAGGTAAGGAAACTATAGCTGGGCTTAATTTAATACATGTGATTCTCCAAACAAGATGGCCGACTCATGTTTTGTTCTACTTAATGTAACTTCCTATATTTTTCTCTATCATGTGAACGAATAATTGTTAATGAATACACTTGGGGCCCATCTCAGGCCAGGGAGTTGTTCACTGGATCTTTATGCCAGGGAATCTCACAGTCAGACATGCTGTAGGGCTGAGTTCCCTGGCAACAAGCCACTCAGTTCTTGCCAAAGTTAAAGTGGTCCACACAAACACTCTTCCAGAGCTGGTACAACAAAGAATAACAGCCAAAACATCAAACATCAAAACAGAGAAAATAGTTTATTGTATCTGAGATTGTCCTCTGTACCAAGCATTGTGCTAGGTAATTAATATTCATCTTCTCAGGGGTGCAACCAATTTGCAAGGTTTTCACTAGTCTATTTTTTTAGGTGAGAAAAACCGAAGCTTAGAGTGATTAATTTTATTTTTTCCAAAAGTGATGCAAATTGTAAGTGGCAAAGACAGTGTTTGAAGCCAAGAGTATGATTCTGAGCCTGTTTCCTTAACCATTCTATAGAAGAATGGCCGTTACTGGCAAGTAAGGAGTGCTATGGACATTTTTCACAACTTAGAAACAACAACAATTTTCCTTTACATTCTCAGGTTGCAAATCTGTGTGCAAAACAAAGTTTATGTGTCAACGTGCTTATTATGGGATGGCCAGACATTTGGTTAAACTTTTTCTCAGTGTTTGTATGAAGGTGTTCTTGGAGAAAGTCGAACATTCAAACAGATTAAGTCAGATTGCTCTCCCTAGAATGGACCTTATTCCACAATCAGAAAATGAGTAGGTCAAAAGCAGTTAAGTAGAATAGAATGCTGGTGGTCTGAATGCTTGGAACTGAAACAGTGGTCTTGTCCTGCCTTTTGACTCAAATCAAAATGAGACTTAAGACATTGCATTTGGAATATCTAGGATTATTGGTGAGGGCCACCTGTGCTTGGGTAAAGGGATTGCAATGAACTTATAATATGGAAAGCAATAATATATCAATGATTTCATCTTGCCATAAGACTATATTTGTCCTTCAATTTATAGTTTATTTGGGACTTTTATAATTATCCCCACGAAGAATTTGCACATTTTTCTTCAGTCAGTTTCTACTTGTGTTAAGATTTTTGTAGCTATTACAAATGAGAATCTTTCAGAATTTCTAAATATTTATTCTGATACATAAGACCACTTTTAATCCTGTATGCTATTCTTGCATGTGGAATGCACGAACTTTACCAATTCTTCTGATTTTTCTATAGATTCTTTTATATTATGTCATATTTATGTTGCAAATGATCAGCATTTCAAGATAGTAATAATAATGGTATTCCTGCCATAATTTTATTTTCCAGTTTTTTGTTTCTTTTTTGAATTATATTTTGGTAGTTGTACAAAGGAGTTCATGAATGATGAATGTTACTTCTCTCAGCATTCTCACCCATCCCTCTCATACCCATCCCGCCCCTCATCTGCTCAACTTTGTAGGATATACATTGGACTCTTCACTGCATTATCAACCTCTTCTCTTCATTTTCTATGCCTTTCCTCTAGAGCCCACCCTCACGCCTGGTGTTTTACTTCTGAATTTTGACTTTGCCTTTCTAAGGAATTACACTATTTTTTAAACTTTTATTTCAAAAGCTAAAATGTTCAATATAAGTATTGTTTGGTTTCTCATTTAAAAGAAATGCTTCTAAAATGTCACCATTAACTTTGACATTAGGTTCAGGGTTTTTTTTATATATATACATATTTTATTGTAAAAATATTGTACAGAGGGGTTACAGTTACATGAGCAAGGTAGTGAGTACATTTCATGTCAAGCATTGTTGCCTCCTCCTTTGTTTTTCCCTTACCATCCCTGCCCTCGCAACTCCTCAACTATACTCCCTGTTCCCCACCCCACCCTCCCCTACCCTGCCTAAATTGTAAAGTTCGTTTTCAACATAGTGTCTTGCGCATCTCATTGTCACAATGGGTCAACCTATATCCCTATTTAAGCACTTTGTTTTTCCCTTCCTTTCCTCAAATTAGAAAAGTGTATATACAAGATGCAGGTGAAAACAGGGGTTATACCGTGGGGGAAGAACATACAAAGAAACAAAAAAAATGACATGGTACATTATAAATATGTTAGAAACAATAGCAAGTAAGAAAAAAACCACTTGCGTCCCTATCTTGGGGTTCATTTCCCTTAACATCATCTTATCTGGTCATACGTACATAGCTTTTGGCCTTTTCTGCTGGTCCAGACATATACTAGTTATTGCAAATAAGGGAAACCATGGGACCTATGTTTCTTTGGGCCTGGCTTACTCCACTTAATATAATTTTTTCCAAGTCTTTCCATTTCTTAACAAATGGGGTGATGTCATTCTTTCTGATGGAGGCATAGAATTCACACACACACACACACACACACACACACACACACACACACACATATCAATCACATTTTCTTGATCCATTAATCTACTGAGTGACATATGGGTTGGTACCAGCACAACTATGTTTATTGCAGGTTCAGGTTTTTAATTAGTGGATTTTATCTGCTTTTGGGAGGTTCTAGTAATGGTTTGCGTAGGACTTAGTTGTTTTTTTTTTTTAATATACATGAATGCCCAATATTGTTGAATGTTTATCAACATATTCTGAAATGATTTTCTGGATTTTTCTTTTGTTTATTTAGGGTTTATTTTATTAGCATTTTCTGATCTTGCTCCTTGGTTTTCCTAGTTAAAAACAATTTGTCTATGATTCATCTTTCTTTTTATATATTTTATGTCAGAGCTTTATGTAGGCTATATGCATCTGTTGAAAACTGAGATTGGTCTATAAATTTCCTATCTTATGCTATCTCTGTCTCATCTTACCCTGAAGTTATTCTAACTTCACAAAATGGGACATACAACCATTTAATTATTGGAAACACTTTTTTTAGGATAAGGAATTTTTTCTTCATAGTTTTACAAAACAAATTCAATATAGGAATAAGAGAAGTTGTGTATTTTGAAAGATGAGTAAACTGATTAGAGGTACAATTTTGATTATGGATCCAATTTATTCACTTGTCATCAGATTATTCCAATTTCTAATTTCTCTTAGGCACATTTTGCAATTTATATGCTTTCTAAATATTTAGTTTTGCTCTGTTTTCAAAATTACATGTATAAAATTCTTCCTTTTAATTAAGAAATTTAAAACTTTAATGTAGTTTTCTTGGCATTGGTAACGTTCTGTCATTTTCTTGGTTTTGAACTTTGGTTAGTAAATTTTATCTTAATTCTTATTTCCTTCATTCATACAACATTTTTGCTGCCTTCTTAAATATTAACATCATCTTTTAAAGTCCTATTTTTAAAAAGCATATATTTAAAGCTATATTGCTTGAATAACTACTGTTTTTCATTGCAATTATCAATGTTTTTTTAAATTTTTTATTTTTATTTTTTTCTGTCAGTCATGGGGCTTGAATTCTGGGCCTTGATGCTGTCCCTGAGCTCTTTAGCTCAAGGTGAGTGCTCTACTGCTTGAGCCACAGCACTGCTGGTTTTCTAGTGGTTAATTGGAGGTAAGAGTCTCACGGGCTTTTCTGCCCAGGCTGGCTTTAAACAGTGATCCTCAGATCTCAGCCTCCTCTGTAGCTAGGGTTACAGGCGTGAGCCACCAGCTCAATGTTTTATAGGTTGTCCTTTTGCCCGTAATTTTCAATTTTTCATGACCAGGATGATTTAGCTTTTATCACATCAGAATTTCAATTGAGTTACAATTTAATATTTGATTTCCTGGTTATATATAATTTAAATATATAAGTACATGTTTATAATAAATAACTTTTGCCATGTGCTAAGATGCATTGATAATTAAGAGACCCCATGTAGCTAATGTCACAGAAGTATAAATTAAGTTAATCCAAATTAACCTTTATCTAAGGAGGAAAAAAGGGGAAAATGATAGAAAGGGTGAAAGGGTGACTTTGTTCAAGATGCACTGTACTCATAACCTAACTTACGGAAATGTAAACTCTTCATACAAGTATTTAATTTTTTTTAAAGTCAATTCAGGGGCTTGAACTCAGGGTCTGAGAATTGTACCTGAGCTTATCTACTCTAAGCTAGCACTTTACCGCTTTGAGCCACAACTCCACTTCTAGTTTTCTGGTGGTTAATTGGAGATAACAGTCGCACAGAATTTCCTGCCCAGGCTGGCTTTGAACTGTGATCTCTAGATCTCAGCCTCCTGAGTAGCCAGGATTACAGGCATGAGCATCAGTGCCTGGCAATAATAAAGTTTTTAATGGTAGGAAAGTCTACCTTCATTTGCAGAAAACATGAGTTTTATGAAAGAGAAAAAACAGTGACTAGCAATAACACATAGCCACCTTGGATCTAATAAAAAAAAAGTTGTTTTTTGAAACTTGTGAAGAAAAATTTAAATAAGGTAAATGGGTAAAAGTACCAGGTTAATATGCCAATCAAAAGACTTACTTCATGATTGGTTATTAGGACAGTAGAGATAAACAGCTGTTAATGATTGCTGATATTGATAGTTTTACAGGGGAATCATCTCAGGAAAAATATTCTTTTAGGTATTACTAGAAACAGAGCAGAATGTGTCCGTGCTTCAAAAAGACTAGAAATCTACTTCATGACAGAGTTATAAACATGTGAACTGGACCTGCTTAATTGTCTGATAAATCATTACTTTTAATTATCTCACTTTTTCCAGGCAAAGGAGGGAACATAACATTTTTCAGCTGCAGATAAAATTTTAAGCAAAACAAATTTTTACCGATTATTATGACATGTTTCATAATTCAATGTCATTTACCAGTGAAACAACTTATTATCTTGCTTTTGCATATCAACAAAATGGTGTCACCAAATATCTTTGGATTTAACTTTTTTTTTTAAATTTAAACTCCAGGCTTTATTTAAGTTTTGCAGGTTTTTCTAGCCTTGTCCTCTTCCTGTTTGAGAGCCCAGGTCAGGAGACCTTGTTTCATTTAATCCCCTTAATTGCCTTTAAGCTGTGAATGTTTTTAATTTAAACCTTGCCAGTTTTTTTAATGTCCCTGATAATTCTTAACGGTTTTGGTTAGGGAAGGCATTTTGTAGAATGTCCCTCAATTTGTGTTTGTTTAATGTTTCCTCATGAGTAAACAAAGGTTGAATGATAGAATATTTTTCTTTTCTTTTTCATCAAGAGAAATCCATTAATAATAAAAAACTGTAGCTCCAGAGTCCAATTCTTTCATAGAAGATAATTACATTTAACTCTAACTTTCCAGTGTACATTGTTGGAGGTCCATAATAATCAAGAATTGATGATAGTTGAAAATACATTCTATTTGTCTTTTTTTGGATACAAGCTGAAAACAAGTATACAGTGAATCTAGTTTTTCCACTATGAGTAATAATATAACAAAACATACAAATATTTAAAGTGTACATTTTTCTTTGTGAGGATTATTTTCACTATTTCTAACTATATAAACTGATAAACAATAAAGATAGAATTTAAAATTTTATTGACATGCATTGATAACATGCAAAATGTTTAAGAGTAATTGCTAAAAAGAAGAGAGGAATTATTGTTTTTAATAACTATTTGCAGAACAACTGAAAAGTTACTAATATAATAGTGATTATATATATATTAATTACTTCCTGAGTTTTTCCAATCAGATGCATATTTAAAATTATCTTTTTCACAATGTAGGTTTTTGACTACTGAATGTTAGGGAAAAAATGTACCTTTCCTCTGCTTGGAGTTTTCCCACTTAGTTTCATTTTATTTTCTATTTTTCTCTTCTTTACCTCATCTATTGCTTTCATTATTTATTATTTATTTAGTGCTGCAGATTAAACCTTAGGTCTGGTGAATGCTAAATGAGTGTTGTACAACCGAGCTACATACTCAACCTCAGCAACCGTAGCTTTTCAAGTCTACTTACTTTTATTTAATTTCTTTTTCTTAAAAACTGTAGTGCTACAAATTGCTGAAATAAGGATACAGGTTGACCCACTGTAACAATGAGATGTACAAGACACTATGTGGAAAATGAACTTTAAAACTTGGGGAAAGGGAGGAGGTAGGGAGGGAAGGGAGGGTAGAGAATAAACAAAGAAGGAGGCAACAATGCTCTATAGGAAATGTACTCATTACCTTACTCATGTAACCATAATCCCTCTGTACAATATCTTTACAATTAAAAAATATATACCAAAAAAAATGTAGTTCTAGTCAGTCTCTGGTGGGCCACACCTATAATCCTAGCTACTTAGGAGGCTGAGATCTGAGGACAGCAGTTTAAAGCCAGCCCAAATAAGACAGTCTGTTATATTCTTATTTCTAATTAATTAATCACCAGAGAGCTGCAAATGGAGCTATGGCTCAAAGGCTAGAACACTAACCTTGAGCCAAAGAAGCTCAGGGACAGTACCCCAAGCCCTGAGTTCAAGCCCCAAGACCGTCAAAAAAATAAATAAAAATTCAAGTTCTACTTAAAATGAAGTTGTACTTTCATTTTTCTTTTCAAATGCCATATAAATTAATTTTAACCTAGTAAACGTTTTTTATAAAAGCAGTTTTATCTGCTTGTTGATTTAAACATTTTCTTAGGTGCCAGGAACAGTGACTCATGACTGTAAGTAGCAAAGCTACTAAGGATTAAATAGGAGGATTAAATACACAGATCTTTCCCAGGCAGAGAAAACCAGTAGCTACATTTCATCTCAGAAATTAAATAAAATTACTTGAGAGGCAAAGATTAGGTGGCTCCCTGTTACAGGCCCAGCCTAGGCCAAATGTTAGTGAGAGTCCATCTCAACAATTCAATTTACACCTGTCACTCCAACTACCTACAAGGACATAGAAAGAGGACGCTGGTAGAAGAGTTGGCCTAGGCAATAATGTGCATCAATGGTCTTTACTTTCCTCCTGTCTCTAGACAGCGTATTGTTTCTCAGTAAACCACTGTATCACCAAAATTTCCTAAAAGCTAAGGGAGAACAACTCTCTCTTACCCTGAGAAATGGATTTTTTTCACTTATTGTTATACTTATTTGTGTGTGTTTTATCATTTTGCTTCTTCACTCTAGATATTTTCTATTGGCCTATCTTTCAGTAGCAGATACTTCAATCTCTTTTCAACTGTATCTAATCTGCTATCAAACCCAATAATTGAGTCCTTAAAACCAACTAGTATATTTGTAATATTTGGAATTTCTATGTAGTTTCTTCTTATAGATTTTTCTTGAAATTTCTGGTGAAATTCTGAATTTTATAATTGATATGTAAGACATGTTCATTATCTTCATGTTCATGCTTTGTAAGCTAGTATTTTTATTAGGCCGTGGGAATATTTTAGTCTCTAATCTCTTCACTTTTGTTTCTTTTGTCTTGCTTAGATCATGCTGAATTGTTGAATTCCAGGAACACTTGTTGAAAAATACAGAGAGATTCTGAAGCTCTGGCTGTAATTATCTTTATTATTACAGGAAATTTTTTTTATGTGGTTGGCAGTTAGAGTAATAAAGATTGTCTTCTTCCTCTCTTTGTTTTTGGTTTGTGTGTGTGTGTGTGAGAGAGAGAGAGAGAGAGTGAGTGTGTGTGTGTGTGTGTGTGTGTGTGTGTGTGTTGATAGTGGGGCTTGAACTCAGAATCTGGGCACTGATGCCCTAGCTTGCCATTAAAGAATGACATTCTACCACTTGAGCCATAGCCCTGCCTCCTTCCTATTGGTGATAAATCAGAGATAACAGTCTCAGCCTTCCTATCTGGGCTGGCTTTGATCTGAGTAGCTAGGATTGCAGGTGTGATCCACCTGGGCTAGGCAAGAAAGATTACCTTAATCTAGAACAGCCTTAGCTGCCTGGAAACTTGTTTTCAGTTTCTCATTAGGGATGGTCCAGTTCCAGGTTTTCCTTATTCTTCCAGTATAGTTTTTTCTGAATTGATTGGCTGCCTGTTGAATTTATGTGCACTCTTCTTTCCTGTGTGTTGGTTTCCAGTTTTTGTCTTTCTGGCTTCCCAATCTCTTAGCGGCCAGTTTTGGATTCACTCTATAGCCTATCTAGCCTCTTAACTTAATTGCCACAGAAAAACAGTGCTTGGTGTTAGGTGAGGCTAATAAATACTCTTACCTTCAGGACCCAGCCCCCTTAAGTCCTGACAGCTTTTTAGTGACTCCTGATCACTCTCTCTTTTTTATTTGTAATTATTGTCATTTATTACAATTTTATTTTAATACATTGTTTTAATACATTGCCATTTCAATCGGCTTAAAATTTTAGATTCCTGTGGATGGCCATCGCACTAGAGTAGGTTTGTTTCCCTCTATGACTGTTTTGTGTTGGTTGCCTGTAGGGGACATCTGCTCTGGAAGGAAGCCACACCACATAGTTTGTTGATTTGTTGTAGCTTGTAAGGAATCCCTATTGCACTGAATTTGTTTGTGTTGGCTTCCTGCCCCCTACAAGCCTCTATCTTGCCAAATTAGGGGTTTTATGTAGGGTTATTCTGAGGTTCCTCCATTTATATGCCCAGCATCTTCTTTTACATTTTCTGTAATGTTGTGAGTCACTTTGATGCCTGCTTCTATATTATATTACATTATATTATATTATCCACACCGCCTAAATTAAGAGTGGTTGAACACATGACATGGATCTGCCATGTTTTCTTGTTTCCACACTAGAGTTCAGTTTTCTCTGAGAGTCCTACATAGCTTTTCCTTTTTGGAAAAAAAAAATGTTTTTATGATCTTTAAGTAGCTGTACTAAGGAATTGCCATTCACCTGAAGCAGTTTATAATACCGTGCATCTTGATCAATGTTACCCCTTTCAACATTTTCAATCCCTCCCTCACAACCTACCCTTCTTTAACATACCTTAAATTAGGTTATATATTGGATTTTTTGCAATTTAACAAAGCAGTTATGTATACAATGCATCTTGATCTTTGTCGCCACTTCAACATCGTCACCTTCCCTTTCAACCTACCCTTTGTCTTATATCTCTCAATTCAGTGGTATATACAATGAATTCTTGCCTGCATTCTCCAGGCTTTCCTCTTGATTCTTCTACCCTCTCCCCTTTGCCCCACCCTCTCCCCATTTCCTGGTGCTTATTTTATTGAACTTTCACGTAGTCTTCGTAAGGAATTATACTACTTATAATACTTGTGGAGTCTATTACACTTCAGTTCATTCATTTGTAACCTCCAGTGTGTTTATTTGTGGATTTATAGACACATTCTAGTTACCACAAATGAGGGAGACCATGCACCTATGTTTCTCTGACTTACTTCATTTAATATGTTTTCCAAGTCTTTCCATTTCCTTATGAACGGTGCAATATCACTCTTTTCAATGGATGAGTAGAATTCCATTGTGTTACTCAACCACATTTTATTGATCTGTTGGTCCATAGAGGGGCATCTGGTCTGATATACAATCTTGGCTGTGATAAATAATACTGTAGTGAACATGGTTTTGCTAGTAGCTTTAGTGTGGCCTT
Source organism: Dipodomys spectabilis (assembly GCF_019054845.1). Taxonomy (NCBI): domain Eukaryota; kingdom Metazoa; phylum Chordata; class Mammalia; order Rodentia; family Heteromyidae; genus Dipodomys; species Dipodomys spectabilis. The sequence continues at coordinate 5,847,330 of NW_024870678.1, read as the reverse complement.
GTTTGTGCTCTATTGGATAAATGTCTTGGAGTTGACTTTCTGAGTTATTGGGTAACTCTATGTTTAGTCTTTTTTAGGAAGCTCCATCCTACTTCCCAGAGTGGTTGAACAAGTTTACATTCCCACCAACAGGGTAATAGTGTTCTCTTTTGACCACATCCATTTGTTATTGTTAGTTTTCTTGATATTGGCCATTCTAACTGGGGTGAGGGAGAAGCTCAATGTTTTTTTGGATTTGTGTTTCTTTTATCAGAAGAGATTTTTAATATTTCTTCATGTGTCTATTGGCCACTCTTCTTCTTCTGAGAAGTCTCTTTTTAAGTTATTAGCCCATTTATTAATTGGCTCGTTGTTTGTTTGAGGGTTTATTTTTGGGAATTTTAATTTTTTGAGCTCTAAATACATTTTGGGTATTAGACACTTGTCTGATATACATAGCTTTCCCTTTTTTTGGGGGGGGGTCCGGTCGTGGGGCCTGAACTCTGGGCCTGGGCGCTGTCCTCAGCTCTTCAGCTCAAGGCTAGTGCTCTACCACTTGAGCCACAGTACCACTTCCGGCTTCTTTTTCTTTTTGCTTATGTGGTGCTGAGGAATCGAACCCAGGGCTTCATGCATGCAAGGCAAGCACTCTACCACTGGGCCACCTTCCCAGCCCTAGCCTTCTCTTGATAACATAAACATCTTTGCTCCAATATCATTTAAGGAATTCTCTCTCTGTTTATTTTATTTAAAAATTGCCTACAGACAACCCACCTCCTACCTTATTTATTATAACATTGATTGCATCTAGCATTCTACACATTTTATTCACAGATTTATTTTGGCCAATGTCTTCCCTGCTACACCAATGCTACACCACTAACACCTAAAAGATTGTCAGATATGTAATAGATATTTATCAAATTTTCCTAGGCAAATAAATAAAAGGAATAACTAAAAGAATGAATTATACATATTTTAGTCAAACCTCACTGACCTCAGGGATCAAATCTTTTCTTTGTCCAATACTAATTTTCTTAAAAATTGTTATTGTAGCCAGGTGCCAGTGGCTTATATCTGTAATCCTAGTTATTCAGGAGGCTGAGGATTACAAATCAAAGCCAGCCTGGGAAAGAAAGCCCATGGCATTCTTACCTTCGATTAACCACCAAAAAGGCAGAAGTAGAGCTGTGGCTCAAGTGGTAGAGGAAAAGCCTTAAGCAAAAATTCTCAGAGAGTGTCCATGCCTTGAGTTCAAGTCCCAGGACTAACATACAAAACACAAACAAAAAAAAAACCCTGTGATTTTGCTTACAATAAAAAACTAAAAGATTTTCCTATTCATGTGGGCTAGACATAATTCATATATCTTTCTTTATTTGTTATGTATGCTTCTACAAAGAAGAAATTGTGGCACTTTTCTGTGTTGTAATGCTGGCTTTTAAGTACCTGGAATACTGTCTATGTGTAACATATCTGCATTAAAATTTGTGAATAAATAAGTGCTTAAATTTTCACTTTCTGTAAGTTAATTACAAGTTAATAAACAATTCATTTCCAGTTATAGCCCAAATTTATGATATTTTGTAACATTTTTAGTTCCTTATTCTTCCATTATGATCTATCAACATGACTCATTTTTGTACATATTCTCTGTAAGTATCCAGTTATTTCTTTAGTGTAGCCCAGAGCATATGATAGATAGTTGCTCTGAGCCAAATTTAGTCATGAATATATTAATCTTATGTGACAGCAATGACTTTAATCCTATAACACTCTTTATTCTGGGCTACATGATTAGGAAGGGAATTAAAATGTTATTCCTATCATATATTCAGAGCTTAAATTGAACATAGCAAAATAACACCCTAGATATTTCACTGTACATTTTTTGCATGGAGATATATCTGTTGAAAAATATGATATACCTGTGGAAGAGTGGAAAACCATATTCTGTTGCTAGAAAATTTAAATCTATTGAAAATGCTGACCAATATAGGTAAACATGATACATAAAATGTAAAAAAAAATCATCTTACTTGAAAAGTCCTTAAAAGTTGGATTTAGAAAGCTCATTAACAGCATGTCAGTGGAAGTCCATTTAGATAGCATTATTGTTTTGCTTTTCTGCAGCTGTGCTAGATAAATTAAGAGGCTCTCCTATCATGAAAAGTTGTATGTTATTGCTAGAAGCTAAGAATCAAGAAAATGTCAACACACACTAAATATTCCAACATTTTTCCACCTGGATGTTGATGGGTGGGATGAAAAGTTTTAATAATTTATTAAATCAACATTCAGCTACACACAAGAATTATATTTGGTGAAGAACTCTTCTTGACCCAGGAGAATGCAGACTAGAAAGTTTAGTAGATTATTTAGCCTGAGAACTACTTGCTTGGAGCATTAGACATATGCTTTGGGGTTTGCAAGACACAAGGCTTGTAAAACTACTGTGTAAGTCATGCCTGGAGCTTCTTTAAATGCACTGCTAGTCTTTATTTTCAGAGAACACATTGCTCATTAGTCTTTCTTCAGGTGTGATCTTTGTGTTCACCCGTTCCCTCACTGCTGAGTTCTGCATATTGTCACACCAGTTCTGGAATAGGTGCCCTTAAGTGTCTCCTACATGATTCAGGGCCAGAGTGCCAGCCTTATAACAAGAGATTCATGCTTTCCCAGTAGGGATGCTGAGTGCACACTGGAAGTTGGGACTCTTGCTAATGCAAGAGAAGACACAGAATGCCAAATGAAGTAAACATTAAAAAGTACTTCTACAAGTACTTTTCTACAACTACTAGACAAGAATTTCTATTCACACAGGGTTTAGGGCTAATTTGTCTTCTTTTGTATGTTCTTTTTGGTTTCATGTGTGCTTGTATGGACTTGGGAATCTGATGGTGAATTTACTAACCAATTCTCACTTCTTAAAGGATTCCTGAAAATAAAGGTAAGGATTAAACTTTATTTAAAGACAATAAGATCTTAAAAGAAGTTGTCTGGACCATACTTACCTTTCTTAAGTGTGAGAAGGAAAGGAAATTACCCAGAGCATATGGGATTAATGTACATCACCTCATTTTATCTTGATTGAATTACCTTGAAGTAGTTAGAGAAACTTACCTAGTTTCCATTCAATTGAAGAAAATGTTGCAACTCAGATATTTCAGTGACTAATGAAGAGAAATATGAGGCCTAAAATCAGTGTTGATCTCAAAGCTTTTTAACCCCTGAAATACTGTGGGTTTGTAATGGTACAGAGAATTCATCACATTAATAAACATTGACCTGACTTAGTTTTACTTTTACTGAACTGTTACTTTCATTGAATAAAACTTGGTAGATTAGTCCACAAAATCAGTTGTTCTATTCTACCCAATTTCCTTGTAACTCTTATCATAATTACTATCATCCAACAATTGTTGGATTGTTTCATTTTTCAATCCAGATCCTTGTCATCAAGGACACTACACTGAATATCCATACCTTCACCTCTTATGTCTCAAGCCTTAAATGCCTTGTCATAAAGACAACCTGCTTTTATGACCATTTCTAATGTACTAGTCAATAATAAGAAATGTTTAATATCAGAAATCACAGACTAACATCTTAGAAAGGAATGCTATCAGGCAGGTATGGAGCTTCTCACAGCAGCAAAATAAGGGATAGGCCACGTTGCTAATTTTTGTCTCTATTCTTAAATATTTTGAGTGGCAAAGTGACAAAACCATATTTGCATGAAAAAAAATCACACTTCCCTCTGAAAAGCAAACTGGGGACTGGGGTAGCCAATAGTGAATTCAGAAAATCACTTAGTGCTTCTCTGAGAGCTGATCGTAAATTGAATTAAGATATTGTTAAATATTAAAGTCAGTGGGACATGGCCACGGGTTGTGTACAGGACTTGAGGGAAAAGAAAATAGGGTCTTGCTTGTTCTCTCGTCAGCCTGGACCACTTTCTTCCTATTTGTACTCCCTTGCATAGCAGGAATGACAGCAGTATACAACCACAAAAATCTTTTCTGTCGAGATGAGAGTCTCAGAAACTTTCTGCATAGGCTCACCTCAAACCCCAGTCCTTCCAACCCCAGCTTCCCAAGTAGCTAGAATTATAGGTAAGGGTCACCATGCCCAGCTTGTTTGCAAATATTTCTTTTAGGTCAATGATCAAACACAAGGCCTTCATGTAATCTAAAACTGCTTCTTATTCATTGCACAGATAAAAGCTAGTCACTCCAAACTGGGAGTTATACATTTTCTTTTACCATCTCCATTCTTCCTTAGCTTTAAATGTAATATGTAGCTTTCACATTCAGCTCTGTGTCAGCACATAATTCACCAGCCACCATATGGACATTGCTAAAATACAGATACCATGCTAAACCCTCTCATGCCCCTTCCCAGCTCTTCAAGCTGAACACCTGCCATCCTTGGTGCAGCCTGTTAGATTCTTAGCATGCTATTTAAATACCTCTTCAAGTAACTCCTTTGTTTGGAATGTAGTGTTTGTTTTGGTGGTGATGCCTGTAACTCCACCCTCATCCCATTTCATTTAAAGTCTTCCTCATTCTTCAAAACCTAGGGGTGTTTACTTCTGGGAAAGCTGTCTGCTTGTCTCTATACTCTTAGATACTATTAGATGTAGTACATTAATAAATTCTAACACAAACTGTTTGTTTCTCTCATTGCTTTATTCCCAGAACATTGCACAGAAACTGAGATTGCATGTTTAGAAGCAAAAAAAATGTGCAGATGATCTACCATTCATCCCCACTTGTATCTTACTCTTTATTTACTTATAATTACATTTAAATTCAGATGAATTGAAAGGTGATATAATTAAGGCAAAATGATTTCAATACTCCTAGAAATACTTGTACCTACCAAAATAGTTTTAATGGGTGACAGAATTAAATTTTAGATTGTGCAGAGTTTATAAATCAATTAAGATGAGATTAGAAAATAGTATTATGATATTCAAGGTCTCTTGTCTTTTTCCATACATAATGAAGGCATACACATGTATAGTTTTCAAATACTAAGTAAAACAAGGAGTTTTGGCAATTAATTCCATGAAGAGTGAACACATGCGTACACACATGCACACTCACACATATATATATACAAAACCTCCTTTAATATGAATGTAACTTCAATCCAAGATTTATCAAGGTATATTCATTACACACTTATTGTTAATATGCATGTATAATCCTAACCCACAATACATAAAATAATTATATACATTTTAAATGCACACATGAATACACCCAAATCCTGTGCACTTAAATAGGCTATGTAGGCAACAGGAGGACTTGAGAATATTTCCAGTCGTTACCATGGTGACATAATTGTGAGAGTCCCACTGCTCAATAGTATGAGGTTGATTAAAGAGTTCAAGCACTCACGTTAAAATTAGTCAAGAGTCAACCAGGAGGAAACTGCCAGTGGCAGGTTTAGTTTCTGAGTTGGGCAAGGCTTGTTACTTCTGCCAGGCTGCCACAGAGCCAGTAGCTATTCTTTCAGACCTTCTTGATATAAGAAGTCCAGGAGGTGATTTCCAACATGACAACTGTGGCCATCCTTACCAGAAGGTTAATAGTTATGAACTTTACAGTCAAGAAATGTAATTATGTACTGCTCTATAGCAGAAAGTGTTCACTCAAAAGGGTTCAAAAAAGATGATAGCGTGGCATTTTTACATGCTGACCTACTGCCTAGTTATTTAAAATAAATACTTGGGAATCAATGGATGTTGGATCTTCATTAACTTGCAGTGAAATGTAATAGCACTTTTACTAAAATATAGTGCTAAAAATGATGGTGAGAAAAATGTAGTCTGAGTAACAGTGGAGCTGTGAAGAGGCAGAGCTGCTTATTTGATTACCATGGTAACTGTGAGAAACAGAGAAACAGACAAAGACAGAGACACAAAGACACAGACATAGAAAACACTATGTTGGAAATGAACTTTACAAATTTAGGGTGTGGGGAGGAGTGAGGGAAATAAGGGAGGGAAGGGATAGTAGGAAAAAAACAATGGAGGGGGTAACAATGCTTAACAAGAAATGTACTCATTACCTTATTCATGTAACTGTAACCCTCTGTACAGCATCTTTATAATAAAATAAAATTTTAAAAAAGAAAGAAAACCACCATTGCCACTGTTTTATGGTGCAATAAAATTTTAAATTATAAATTTAAATTATAAATTACTAATTTCAAATTCATACTTTTTAAAGCAAGGTGCTATTTTAAAACTAAACTTTTTGAGACTTTTATTAAGTACAAAATGAATTCAGGTCAATTAAAAGTTCAAAGTAGCCTACTACATTCAAATATACTGTATTTCTATAGCTAAATTTCTCCTGTGTCCTTCTAAACCTTTACCTTTGCTCTTTATAATAAAAACAATATAGTGTTCATAATTTAAAATTGCCAGATTTTGCTCTTATGAATCAGAGTGATGGTACTTGTCAAGTCATTTGAAGGGAAGTTAATTCTTCAAAGATTCCAAGATGGCGGAGGGGGGTGTCCTGAGGTTTGAACTGAGGACCTGGGTACTGTCCCTCAGGATTTTTCCGACAAGGCCAGTGCTCTACTTCTTGAGACACAGCTCCACTTTCAGCATTTTGGTAGTTTATTGGAGATAAGAGTCTCATGGGGACTTTCTTGCTTGGGCTGGCTTCAAATTGTGACCATTACATCTCAGCCTCTTGAGTATATAGGATTACAGGAGAGAGCCACCTGTGGCTAGCAATTCTTCCAAATTTTAAAGGGCCCTGTAAGTGCTTCACAAAGCTTTTGGGGAGGCAGCAGCGTAAACTCCACTTCATAGACTTCAACTCATTGTGTCACATTTAAAACCAACCTCTCTGTAAAATAAAAAAATGGATACTGATGTGTGGGTGTTTATAGCTAAACATAGGCAAGTAATATGTTTGGGATGAGCTACTTGCCACCTGTAAATGAGCATAAGTTGACTTCCCTTCAAGTAAAAAATACTAGAATACAAATTCAACAAATTTAATTATTTATAAACTGTCATTTAGACTTTTTTCCATATCACTTGGAAATGATGCAAAGTTGAAGTACACTCACACATCCATATCATTGCACTCATACACACTCCTTCCCTTTTGTCTTATATCTTTCATGTTGTTAGAATACCAAAGAGTGAGTATGGTTTTCCCCATATTCATTTGTAATAATTAGAATGTGCCTATAAATCTACAAGTAGATTTGGGTTACAAGTAGTAACCCAATGGATAGTATAAGACAAAAAAAATAACACTTGGGCACAATAAATGAAACAAGACTCAGCATTCACATATTCAGACCAAAGGAGGATTTTCTTAGGAGAGGATCACAAGGGCTCAATAGCTATGTGTATATGATCATATAAAATGATGCTTATGGAAATGAATTCCAAAAAAAATTGAAACAAAAAATTGAAGTTTTTCTGTTTTACTTTTTGGAAGTTTCTTTTTCTGTTTTTTCCCCTTTTGTCACTATTTTTGATTTATGTACCTTTTGTCTTGTATATAAGTTTTTCTGATTTAAGAGGAGGGGAAGAGCAAGCACAGAAATGGTGGAACAAAGGTTGAACTAATTCAAAAGTGATACTCGCTAGACACTGTGTTGACAATGAACTATACAACTTGCAGGTAAAGGGTGATTGGGAGGGGAAAAACCAATGAGAAAATGAGGGAAGAAGCACACTGTTCAAAATGAAATGTACTCAACACCTGACTTATGTAAATGTAACTTCTCTGCACATCACCATTATCATACAAATAAAAAATTTAGCCAGGCACCGGTGTCTCACGCCTGTAATCCTAAGTACTCAGGAGGCTGAGATCTGAGAATCGCGGTTCAAAGCCAGCCCGGGCAGGAAAGACCGTGAGACTCCTATCTCCAATAAACCACTAGAAAGCCGGAAGTGGCGCTGTAGCTCAAGTGGTAGAGCGCTCGCCTTGAGCTGAAGAGCTGAGGGACAGCGCCCAGGCCCAGAGTTCAAGCCCCATGACCAACAAAAAATAAAATAAAATAAAAAATTTAAAAATCACTATATATATATATATATATACATACATATATATATATATATATATATATGAGTTATTGAAGATAAAGGAAACCATGGGACCTATGTTTCTTTGGGCCTGGCTTACTTCACTTAATATAATTTTTTTCCAAGTCTTTCCATTTCTTAACAAATGTCATTCTTTCAAGCAGAAAAGATCAAAAGTTATGTACATATGACCATATAAGATGATACTAAGTGAAATGAATCCCAAGATAGGGACACAGAGGTTTTATATTTGTTGCTGTTGTTTTTAATGGACTGTGTGATATTTTTGTTTCTTTTGTATGTTCTTCCCCCATGGTATAAACCCTGTTTTCATGTATTTGATTCTGGTGCCCTACATCTTGGATATACATTTTTCTAATTTGGTGAGAGGAAGGGAAATAACAAAATGCTAAATAAGGATACAGGTTAACCTATTGTAACAATGAGATGTACAAGTCACTACATTGAAAACAAACTTTACAACTTTGGGGGGAGGGAGGGCGAAGTCGAGGAGGAGGTGAGGCAGGAAGGCATGATAGGGGCAAAACAAAGGAGAGGGTAAATGCTCTATAGGAATCGAACTCATTACTCATGTAACTGCAACCCCTCTTCTCAGTGTCTTTACAATAAAAAAGTTATGCAAATTTAAAGAAGAAATCACTATATAAAACAAAATGAAATAAATGAAATGAAATATATTGGCTCACTGTTCTAGACATTTCAAAGTCTAGATGAAGACAGACAATAGTTAGTCTTTGGGATCAGTCTCTGACTTCAAGATGGTGTGCTGATGTGGGTCTTCAGGGGAGGTGGAAGTCTAGATCATCACATTCCAGGAGTGTCCTGGTAATAGAGGACAAATTGCCCTTTTGTAATAGTAATAGTAACGCTCATGAGAAGAGAGTCCTTGTGATCTAATTGTGTCTCAGAGACCGCACCTTACAATGCCACCACACAAGCAGCCAAATCATAGGATGGTGCTGGAAGTGTCACAGACATACCACAGCAATTTCCCTTCTCATTTAAAGATGAAAAACTGTGGCTCTTGTGTTAAGCAAGTTGTTTTGTTCTAAAGCTATAATTATAGGAGTTTGCATACAATTATGATTAATCTTAATCATAATTATGTTTGCTTAATCTTAGTGATGAGTAAAATGAAAGAACATAGACTGGGTGTGTATGTGTGTGTGTGTGTGTGTGTGTGTGTGTGTGTGTGTGTGCATGTTTTATTTTATTTTGTTGCTTCTGCTTGTATGTTTCCTCTTACTATGCTCAAGAATATGTTGCTTTCAACTAAAGGTCAAGATAAACATTGGTGTATGATTTTCTTTGACCTTTCTGGATAAATGGAAAGTAACAAATTCTTCTTTCTGTCAAGCCATTAAGTATGTATTTTTGGAACAAGAAATCTCATTTTGAAACTCTTTTCTAATGCACAGAGGCTGTGTGTTTCAAGCTTATGTCTTAAATAGACATATTATCTTCCTTTGCTTTCGGCCAGAATCCTCTCATATTAAATTTACCTGCAGAGGATTTCAGGTATCAGCATACAGTCATTCTCATGTGGGTAAGGTATGCTGACTACATCATCTGCAGTACTCACTCAACTTTGAAAGATAAGTGGATTCTTTTTCATTGTCACAAGTTCATTTTATGACTATTGCCTTCATGCCTGTTGACCAACTCTACTAACTGTGTAAAATCTGGCTGTATTTCCAAGGCTGATGGGCACAACTTTCACCCCCAAATTAGTTGAACTTCAATTCATTATTTAAAATGTAGTAATGAGATTAGAGTTTTAGCTCAGTGGTAGAGCATTTCCCTACCATGCACAAGGCGTGAATTCAATCTCTAGCACCAAAATAAATTATCTATCTATTTATTTATTCAATCTAGGAATGATAAAGTACTTTTTAAATCGGGCTGTTGAAATGACTTGAAAGATAACGTGATTAAATAATTGTTTTTATTTATTTCTCATTTTTTATGTTTTAAAAAAATTTTTAAATTTTTTGTCAGTTGTAGCACTTGAACTCAGAGCCTAGGCACTGTCCCTCAGCTTTTTTGTTCAAAACTAGTTCCTACCACTGAGCCACAGCAGTTTTGCTGGTGGTTAATTGGAGATAAAAGTTTCACAAGGACTTTCCTGTCCAGGCTGTCTTCAAACCACAATCCTCAGATCTCAGCCTCCTGAGCAGCTAAGATTATAGGAATGAGCCAACAGAGCCTGGCTTATTTTGTATTTATTTATTTATTTACTTATTTAATTTTTTAAAGAAATTTTATTGTGAAAATTCCATATAGAGGGGTTACAATTACATGGCCAAGATAATAAGTACATTTCTTATCAAGCATTGTTGCCTCCTCCTTTGTTTCTCCTTCCCATCCCTTCCTCTCTCCCCTCCTATTCCCCCTTATCCACCCCCCAAAGTTGTAAAGTTCATTTCTCAACATAACAACTTGTATATTTCATTGTTGCAATGGGTCCACCTGTATCCCTATTTAAACAATTTGTTTTTTCCCTTCCCCCCACAAACTATACCAACATCAATTACAGTGAAAGCAGGGGTTATACTGTGGGGGAGGGACATACAAAGCAACAAAGAAATCATTTTATAAATATGTTAAAAACAATCGCATGAAAGAAAACACATTTGTACACTTACTTTGGGGTTCATTCCACCTAACATCAACTTATCTGACTTCTTCTGCTTATCTCAGACATATACTAGATATTGCAAATAAGGGAAACCATGGGACCTATGTTTCTTTGGGCCTGGCTTACTTCACTTAATATAATTTTTTCCAAGCCTTTCGATTTCCTAACAAATGGAGCAATGTCATTCTTTCTGATGGAGGCATAGAATTCGATTGTGTATATATACCACATTTTCTTGCTCCATTCTTCTACTGAGGGGCATCTGGGTTGGTTCCATATCTTAGCTATGGTAAATAATGCTGCAATAAACATAGTTGTGCTGGTAACTTTAGTATGGTCTTCTTTGTGATCATTTGGGTAAATGCCCAAAAGTTGGATTGCTGGGCCATAGGGGAGCTCTATGTGGAGTCTTTTGAGGAACCTCCATACTACTTTCCAAAGTTGTTGAACAAGTTTACACTCCCACCAACAATGAAGTAAGGTTCCCTTCTGTCCACACTCCCTCTAGCATCTGCTGATGTTAGAGTTCTTGATTATAGCCATTCTAACTGGGGTGAGGTGTTATCTCAATGTTGTTTTGATTTGCATTTCTTTTATGGCTAAGGAGGTTGAGCATTTCTTCATGTGTCTATTGGCCATCCTTCTTTCCTTTTCAGAGAAGTTTCTCTTTAAGTCTTTAGTCCACTTATTAATTGGGCAGTTGTTTCTTTGAGGATTTGTTGTGGGGGATTTAATTTTTTGAGTTCCAGGTATATTTTAGATATGAGACCCTTGTCCGTTGAATGGCTAGTGAAGATCTTCTCCCAATCTGTGGACTTTCTATTGATCTTGCTAGCTATGTCCTTTCCCATGCAGAAGCTCTGCAACTTCATGCAATCCCATTTGTCCAACATTTCTTTGATTTGTTGTGTTTCTGGGTCTCCATTAAGAAAATTTCAGCCTGTGCCAAGGGTTTCTCCTATTCCATCCTGTAGGGTTTTCAGAATGTCTGCTTTGATTCGGAGTTCTTTGATCCACTTGGAGTTGATTCTGGTGCAGGGTGATATATAAGGATCTAGCTTTAGTTTTCTACAAGTAGTTAATCAATTTTGCCAGCACCATTTACTGAAGAGGCTGTCTTTCTTACATTCTATTTTTTTAGTTTAGATGGTTATAGGTCTGTAGGTTCATTTCTAGGTTTTCAATTCTATTCCATTTGTCCTGAGGTCTGTTTTTGTGCCAGTACCAAGCTGTTTTCATTACTATGGCTTTGCAGTAGAGTTTGAAATTTGGTAGTGATATTCCTCCAGCACTGTTCTTTCTGTTAAGGATTGTTTTTGCTATTTGGGGTCTTTCATTGTTCCATATGAATTTTTGGATTGCCTCTTCTATTTCCTTAAAGAATGAGATTGTAATATTGATAGGTATCACATTGAATTTGTAGATAGCCTTGGGAAGTATTGCCATTTTCACGGTGTTGATTCTTCCAATCCAGGAGCATGGGAGGTTTTAGCACTGTTTAAGTTCTGTTTTAATTTCTTTTTTCAGGTTTTTAAAGTTTTCATCATAGAGGCCCTTCACTTCTACGAATGGAGTTGCTTTCCTGATTTCAGCTATGCTTTTCTCATTGTTGGCATACAGAAAAGCCATTGATTCTTGAGGGTTAATTTTATACCCTGCTACTTTGACAAAATTTTGAATCAGCTTGAGTAATTTGAGAGTGGAGTTCATGGGATTCTTAAATACAAGATCATGTCATCTGCAAAGAGGGAGATTTTCACTTCTTCTTTCCCTATTTGGATCCCTTTTATGTTTGCATCTTGTCTTATTGCTGTAGCTAAGCATTCTCATACTAAATTGAAAAGGAGAGAGTGGACATCCTTGTCTCGTTTCTGAGTTAAGAGGAAATGGCTTTAGTTTTTCACCATTAAGTATAATGCTGGCTGTAGGTTTGTCACATAGAGCCTTTATCTTGTTGAGGAATGTTCCCTGGATTCCTAATTTTTCCAGAACCTTCATCATAAAGGGGTGTTGGATCTTGTCAAATGTTTTTTCTGCATCTATTGAGATGACCGTGTGGTTCTTATCCTTGCTCTTGTTGATATGATGAATTATAGTAATTGATTTGGATATATTGAACCAGCTTTGCATCCCTGAAATGAATCCTGTTTGATCGTGGTGTATGATTTTTTTGGATGAATTGTTGAAGTCGATTGGCCAAAATTTTGTTGAGATGTTTTGCATCAATGATCATCAAAGAAATGGGTTTATAGTTCTCTTTCTTTGATGAGTCCCTGCCTGGTTTGGGGATGAGGGTTATGATGGCTTCATAGAATGAGTTTGGTAGTGAACTTTCTCTTTCAATTTCATTGAAGAATTGAAGGAGTATTGAGCTCTGCTTTGAGGGCCTTTTATAATTCCATGGTAAACCATCTGGTCCTGGGCTTTTCTTAGATGGGAGGTCTCTTATTGCTGTTCCTATTTCAGTGCTTTATATGGGCCTGTTAAGCTGGTTTAACTCATCTTGGTTTAGTTTTGGCATGTTGATATTTGCTAGGAAAAAATTTAATTTTTATTTTTAAGCCTTAATTTTCAAAGTGAATTAATCAGGGAGTAACTTGAACCAAGTAACACATACAAGTTTATGGACCATTATGCTAGGTAAGTAAGTGTCTTGTTAGTTAAGCGACAACTGCTCTAATTCTAAGCAGGATTAGTCTTTAAAGGGAAGAAAAGGAAGCAGTAAGAAATCAGTATTCTCTGTATGTACCTTTCCCCTTTCTTTACATTTTTTTTTATTTTAGAATGGAACCTCACAAAGCAGTTTAAAGCTATCATCCCAAATCATTTGTGAATTTCTGGTATGATGTTGAATCACGTTTTATTATGTTTAGTATTCCTACACATAATGACAAAATGTTCAAAATGACAACTATGCAACCATCATAATCAGAAATAAATGTTAATTCATTGCCAGCATCTAATCGTCAGTCTTCATTTTAGTTTCACCAGTTGACCCAATAATATCCGTTATAGCCAAAGGATATTTTCAAATACATACTGCACTTAGCTGTCATGCCTCATGAGCCTTCTTCAATATGAAGATGCTCCTTGGTCTATTCTTGATTTTGTGACCTTGGTACTTTTGAATATCATAGGCTAATTACTTCATAGACTAGCCATTATGAATTGATTACCATAACCAAGCTTATTAGCATATCTGTCACTTCACATAGTCACCGTTTTTGTTGTTTTTGCAAAGCTACTAAGGTCCAGTCTCTCAGCAATTAGCAATGTCTGATGTAGTATTATCAAGTCTAAGCACAATAAATCTGTAAATTTACTCCATCCTACTTATATAATACCAATGTTTTCCCATTTCTTTCAAGTCTCAGCACCTAGCAACCACCAGATTATTCATTGCCTCCAGCACTTTGACTTTATTATATTCTACATGTAAGTGACATCATGAAGTATTCATCTTTCTGTGACTGGCCTCTTTCACTGAAAATAATATCTTCCTCTAGATTCATTCATAAATCTATGATACCAGCCAAAAGTAGAACAATCTATGTCTATGTCTACCACCAGGAAAAACCCATGTGAGATTTTTCCCTGAAAATTTATAATTAAAGCTAAATAGTATGGGAGCATGGCTCATATGGTAAATCACCTGCTTACCAAACCTGAAGTTCTGAATTCAGACAGAAGAAATGAATGTGTGTGTGTGTGTGTGTGTGTGTCTATGTATATAAAGCAACATGACCACTTATCCAATTATCCAGTTGCTCAGCCATTGTGATGATTTCTCTTTGAAACTATTCATTACTATTAGCATCATTATTAAAAATTATAAAAGTTGATATTTTATTTTACAAATTAGGCCAGTTCTTCACTATTTCTGTGATCAACAGCTCTTTAAAAGAAAAAGACAACATACTATGCCTTAATGTGAGGCATGTGAGAATTGACGTCTAGTTCTGTAACAAAAAAGTGAGAATTTAGGGAAACACAGACACTCTGTTTCTATGAACACGCCAAGCTGGGTCCTGCCTCAGGGTGTTTCATTAGTTGTTTTCTCACCAGGAAAGCTTTTCCCTAGAGATTCCCTACATGGCTATTTGTTGCCATTCAGGTTTCAACCTCAAAGTTACCTCTTCAGTGAAACTTCTTCATTACATTGGCATCTCTCTAAAACAGTACTTTGAAATATTTTCACATTACTACTTAGAACTAGGTGACATGTTCCTGTTGGTTTGTTTACTGTCTCCTTCCATCCACTTGAATTTAAGTGCCAAGAGAAGAAAGACCTCCTTCATAGCTGTATTGTCATGCAAGTACTTTGAATACCTTAATGAGTACATTTTTTAAATAATGAGTTAGATTTAGACAATAATGGTACAATAGAACAAAATCTATCCTGATGAGTCACATCAGAAACAAGTGGATATCTAGGATCTACTAAAAACAAGCTAAAATAATTAAATTAGTATTAACAAGCTGCTTCTAAGAATATAACTTCCCATTGGCCAGTCAAAGGTTTCTAATTGACAGGATTCAACCAATAAAATTTCTCACCCAAATTTAAGGTATTTCTTTCAAGCTGGAGAGAGAGAGACCAAAGAAGTCAGAATATAGTTTTCCATGGATCTTCAAAACAACACCATTGGCTCAAAAGGGAAAGAGGAAGAGTGAATAAATGCAATCATGCTCTATGTGGAATGGGATCTATGTAACTTCTGCGCAAAGATGGTATGGAGAAGCTGAGGGAAAGTGAAGGAAGGTATGACATTGTCCAAAAAAAGAAAGGTACTCATACCTGGCTTAAGGTACAACACCTAATGATACCAATAGAATTATATTCTTAAAAAAAAGGACCACATTACTAGAAGCCATTTTGGAAGGGCTTTGCATTGTGCTGATGGTATTATCTGCAGTGGTAATGGCAGCACCCCCCTCCCACACCCAATCGGGATGTACAGTAGATATCACAAAGGAAGCAAAATGGGCATTATGCATACCCTGCAGAGCCTGTGGCACAAAACCTAGCTTTGTGTTTGAAGCTTCCTAAATGTTTTGTGGAAATATTTGATCGTGGGAGGGGGTGAGAGGAGAGAAGACGGCTTAGGTCTTTTACTGAGTATTGACTATTAACATTAAAGTGACTTAATTCATACAGCATCCAAGATGAGTCCTCTGTGGCTTATACTTTTGAGATCCCTATATAGCAGGACACTGTGAGTGGGAATAGTATTATCATTATTGCTTTTAGCTACAGATAGATTTTCTCGTTCCTAGAAGCTAATACTAGAACAGAAATTTTACATAATGGAGTTGAGGCTTTATTCTTTGGTTTATAGTAGATAGACATTTCCCCTCCTGGGCAGTAATGAAAATAATGTACTGATTCTGTCTGTCCATCCAGATTTGTGATTATTCTTGCAAGATTAAAGTTGCAGATGCAAAACTTGAAAATGAAGCAACACAGAGCAGATTGCTAGGTAGCAGAAGTTCATGATTATAATCTTACTAGCTTCTCAGGAGTTGGAGATTTAGAAGAATGAAGTTCAAAGTCAGCCCAGACAGAAAAAAATGCATGAGATTCCACCTTTAATTAACCAACAAAAACCTGGGCTACAGATGTTGTTCAAGAGATAGAATGCCAGCCAAACAAAACAAAACCTTGAGTTTCCCAGTACTGGTTGACCTAAAAGACAAAATTTTGTAGAACACACATGTTTTAATGATGGTGTCTTTTTATTTAAGCCAAAAGACAAAGAATATTTCTCATCAAGAATTTATATATGGATGGACTTTCTGAAGCATGGTAGGGCCTCAGTTTATTCCAAACTTTGCTAAAATTTTATAAACTTAGAATAATTAAATGGCTGGAGAGTTATGGGAAGAGGACTATTAGCTTTATTTTACTGGACTGGTTTACTAAAAGCTCTATTCTTTTTATCCATCTCTCATTGAATAACTTGTCATTTACCTATTTCCATCTCTCATTGAATAACTTTTCATTTACCTATCTCCCTCTTTTGCTGGAAAGTTCATTATAGAAAATAAATTACTTTACTATAACAAATGGTCTGTGTTTGGGGGAGTGGAAAAACACCCACTTTCATTCATTCAAAATGTTATTATCATTGTACTATCATGATAGAATATAATCAATTCTGTCATGAGAGATGGCATTTTTCTAAATCCTAATGAAACCTGTGAAGGAGTTTGTATATTTGACCTAAATCGATGGTCACACATAATTCCTGCTGTGGCATAAAATCAATCTTCTCAGTCAGGTGAAATTGAGCATTGGGTCAGGAATCCTCCCTCCCACTTCTCTTCCAAAAGTATCACTTACCTTTGTACTGCCATATACTGTTTTCTCAGCTCTAAAGTTACTCATGTATCCTGGGTCTTTGCCTTTTTGTTACCTCAAAGATGTGATTAAAACTGGAATATGTTAATGGATTCAGCTTATGTAAAACCAATGAATAGGTTGTTTTAGGAAACTGGAAAAGAGGATTTGCTGTCAAGTTATGATTAGCTACCACACAGGCATAGGCGAAACTTGCTGTTATATCATTTACACTTAACCAAGATATCTCTTCCACAAGCTTTATAATAGTATCAAGTTTTTAATTGATGTCTTAATTAGCCTATGATATATATGCATATATGTATATTAAATATCCATACTCGTATATAATATATATACATGTATATATACATATAGATATGTGTGTATATATATATGTATATTCTCCAAACCAATGTATTCTAAAGCTGTAAAAACACATTGACAAGAAATGTACTCATTGGGCTGGGAAGGTGCTCAGTGGTAGAGTGCTTGCCTTGCATGTATGAGGCCCTGGGTTCGATTCCTAGCACCACATAAGCAAAAAGAAAAAGCCAGAAGTGGCACTGTGGCTCAAATGGTAGAGCGCTAGCCTTGAGCTGAAGAGCTGAGGGACAGCGCCCAGGCCCAGAGTTCAGGCCCCACGACAGGACCCCGCCCCCCCCCCCAAAAAAAGAAAAAAAGAAATGTACTCATTGCCTTACCCATGTACACTGTAATCCCTCTGTACGCCATCTTTACAATGAAATAAAAAATTTAAAAAAGATGTAAATACTTGTTTTTGAAAGGAAAGTATGCAGATTTCTTGATCATCTACATGGATATATTTATGTATATCCTATATATTTTATATATATAAATAGTTTTTTTATATGTTCTATATATATTAAGGCATAGTATGCTGTCTTTTTTATTTAAAGAGCTGGTTCTGATCATAGAAATAATAAAGAACTGGCCTAAGTTGTAAAACAAAATATCTAATTTTATGGTTTTTAATAATGATGATGATAGTATTGAATAGTTCCAAAGAAAAATCATCACAAAAGGCTGAGCAATTGGATAATTGGATAAGTGGTAATGTGGTTATATCTGTATATCTATATGTGTGTGTGTGTGTGTGTGTGTGTGTGTATATCCATATGGGATGGATCCTATATATATAGGATGCTATATGAATTAAGTCATTTTAATGTTAATAGTCAATACTCAGTAAAAGACATAAGACATCTCCTCTCACCCCCTCCCACAATCAAATATTTCCACAAAACATTAAGGAAGCTTCAAACACAAAGCTAGATTTTGTGCCACAGGCTCTGCAGGGTATGCATAATGCCCATTTTGCTTCCTTTGTGATATCTACTGTACATCCCGATTGGGTGTGGGAGGGGGGTGCTGCCATTACCACTGCAGATAATACCATCAGCACAATGCAAAGCCCTTCCAAAATGGCTTCTAGTAATGTGTTTTTTTTTAAGAATATAATTCTATTGGTATCATTAGGTGTTGTACAAAGGAGTTACCTTTCCTTAAGCCAGGTATGAGTACCTTTCTTTTTTTGGACAATGTCTTACCTTCCTTCACTTTCTCCCAGCTTCTCCATCCCGTGTCTGCCCACAAGTTACATAGATCCTGTTGTACACAGTGTATAATGAATCGCATGATTGCATTTATTCACCCTTCCTCCTTCCCTTTTGAGCCAAGAGTGTCGTTTTGAAAAGCCATGTTTATGCTTGGTTGATTATTTGCCCTGTAGACTTAGTGAAGCTGTAACACTGTAATTTTAAGATTTTGTTTATAAAATGTTGACGTTGAAATGATTTCAAATCACATTTTGAGCTATTCTCATAATCTGACTATTTTGAACTAAAAATAGTGTACTGAGTACCAACTGGGTGTAGTGCCCATACCTGTAAACCTAGCATGAGGAAGGCTGAAGCAGGAAAATCTGGAGTTTGAGACCAGCCTGGGATACATAGAAAGTATGAGGGCAGTCTGGGATTCATGGAATCTTCTCTCAACACCAAACCACACCAAAGCAAACCAAACACAAGGACTGAGAAGTCAGAAAACAAATTCATTTCCTTTACATCTCAAGTCTTTAGATTACAAATACACAAAGTAGAAACCAAACAGAGCATCAGTCAACATGGAGGCAACCCACAGTGAGGGTGAGTTATCCAAACTATTCTTCTTATTCTCAAGGCCACATATCCTGCTAAAGCCAGGAAATTCAAACACAACTCCAGGTGGTTAGAAGGATAAAATATGATAAAAAAATTTAAAAATTATTGAAACATTGTTCTGTCAACATATTAATTTTTAATTTCATCATGAACACCCAGGCAATATTTTTATTAAAAGCTAGCCATATCTGACACAGTTGAACAGACTTTGAAAATTGAGAATATTTGTGTGAAAGACTGAGGCTGCCATATTATTCATCTGGGATAATGTCTCTCAAACTGGTTAAAATTTACTAGACTACTTTCATCCTGCCTTGCAATATATGGATCTCATCAATAAAATTTAAGATGTGATTTATTGGGAAACATACGGAAGTGTTTTTATACCCTAGAAATCTAGCTGAGGCATTAAGTATATAGAATTGCAATTCCTTTTCTTAGTTTCCTGATCTTTATTGCCATGCTGGAAGACAAACCCACAGTGAACCTGGATAACATTTCATGCTTTCACAAGGATTAAACATTTTCATGAGACCAAACAAAAGAGAAAAAAAAATCTAGTCAGTGACGCAAGCTCAAGTATTGTCCCTGGAATCTGCCTCCTGCTTTGTTTGTATGTATGCTTTGCACTCCCTGAATTTCTCACACAGAATACTAACCAGTCCATACTTAAGGACCAGAATCTAATGAAATTCATAATCACTACTGTTTCATCAAGAGCATCTCTTTTTTGTTTAATTTTATTGCAAAGGTGTTGTACAGAAGGATTATAGTTGCATAAGTAAGGCAAGAAGTAAGAACATCTCTTTTTTCATTAATTAATTTTTATTGTAATGGTGATGTTACAGTTGTGTAAGTCAGATAATGAGTACATTTCTTTGTGAACAGTGTCACCTCTTCTCTCGTTTTTCTCCCAATTTTTCCCTCCCAACTCCCTTCTCCCCCACAAGTTATACAGTTCATTTTCACCATTTCTAGTGAGTGTCAACTCAGAACATTCACACAGTGGAACCAAAGGAGAATATTCTTAGGAGAGGCTCACAAAGGCTCAATATGTGTATATGATCGTATAAAACAGTTTTTATCAAAATGAGCTCCCACATATGAAAACAAGAGGTTTTTTTTGTTATTCAGCATTTTTTTCCTTTTTTTCCTCCTTTGTTGCTGTTTTTTCATTTCTGTACCTTTTTTTTTGTATGTAAGCTTGGGGTAGGTAAGGTGCAGCACAGCAATGGTGAGACAAAGGGTGAACAAATTCAGCAAGGACATCTTAAGTGAGACTGGTTTATTTTTCAACACAAGTACACACCTGGGTGAACACAGATTGTTGCCTCCATGTTGATTCAGAAGGTGCCAGCATTGCTACATCTGCTGTTTCTGTATCCCAGTGCCCAATAGCAGTACAGCCCCTAAAAACGAGAGTGAAGGTGTCATTTCATGATCATGAAAAACATTTTGACCACACATGTTTCCTGAAAGCATCATATGAGGGCCAAGAGAGTTGGTGTTACATTTTCAGAAACACTAGCTTTTCTTTTTGGTATTCTTCTGATTAATTTTATAATCAGTATATGTTTTATAATCAGTATATATGAGTTCATGAAGGAACTCAGAAACTTTCCTTCTTTTTCTATGTGCAAGATCACTTCAAATAGAACTAAAATTGTCTGTACTTAAGAGACTAGTAGAAAACACCTATAAAGCAACCCTATTCTGGTGTCCTTTGGAATTATATAACTTCATGATAAATACCTCTGCTCTCGATTAATTAACCAAGTTAATTGATATCTTTATATTTCCTAATGCTTTCTGTTACTTCAAATAAATTATGAATGAAGCAATTAAATCGTGTCATAATTTTCATATTGTCATAATGTTCTATCAGAATTAAACAAATAAATATTCATTCTATTAACTCTCTCACTAATGTTATTTCCTTTTTACTCTTTTCTGGGCAAGAACTGGGAAAGTTTCATTATTTTGTTAAAAACTATTGTGTCATTATTATTTAAGTGAACATAATTTACATTTTATAGTTACTTCTGCAATCTTAATATTTCCAAATATATGCTTTATGATATTTTTATTTTTTTTAGGTTTACTCATTTAATACCTTTGTTGACATATTTCGATCATTTAAATTGAACAAAAATAAAGAGTTAAGGCTATAGCTTTTTTGAACTATTGCATCAATATAAAATATCAACTGTTACTTGAACTTTGTTTTTCTCCCATACAACAGAGCTGTTTTAGAGAAAAATTTTGAGTAGAAAACAGAAGAGAGAGTGGCAAAAAATTATAATTCAATGTGCTTTGTTTGCTGCTAGTTTTAGAATGTTTTATTTTACAAATTCTAAACTAATTGCATAAATATTGGTAAAATGATATACATTTATTTACAAAGTTAATACACATTCAATATATTTCTTTTATTAAAAACCTAAAAATATTTTTAATATTATCCCCTTTTAGGTGGGTATTAGATTTGAACTCAAAGCTTCAAACTTGGTTGTCAAGCAGTCTACCACTTGAGTCACACCCCAATTCCTCTTCTCTGTGTTATTAGGTGAAAAAAGTCAACTCTGTCCTCAAGAGAGTGGGTTGATACATATCAATTAAATCTAACAAAGTCATCAGGCTTTTAGCCTCTTTAACAAATTGTGCTGTCAGCATTGGCTATACACATATAGAAAATGAAGTTAGATCCTTACATACCACATTACAGCAGAATCAATTCCAAATAGATCAAAGACCTCAATGTAAGACCATATACTCTGAAAAAATTACAGGAAGGGATAGGGGAAACACTAGGAGTTGAAACTTCCTAAGTAAAAATCCAGAAACACAGCAGGTCAAAGATAGGCTGGAAAAATGGGATTGCATCAAACTAAAGAGTTTCTGTATGGCAAAAGACATAGCTAGCATGGTAAAAAGAAAGTCCACAGAATGGGAGATCTTTACTAGCTATGCATTAGACAAGAGCCTCATATCTAAAACATACAAAGAGCTCAAAAACTTAAACCCCTCTAAAACAAATCTTCAAAGAAACAACCACCCCATTAATAAGTGGGCTAAAGACTTAAAGAGAGACTTTCTCATAAATATGATAGAAACAATTGCATGAAAGGAAAAAAAATTTATGTCCCTTCCCCACAGTATAACCCATACTTTCACTGTATTTGATGTTGGTATAATTTGTAGAGGGGAAGGGAAAAAAACAAATCGTTTAACTAGGGATACAGGTGGACCCATTGCAACAATGAGATGTACAAGTCGTTATGTTGAAAAACGAACTTAACAACTTTTGAGGGGGGTGGGGGGAAAATCGGGTGGGGAGAGGGGAGGAGCATGGGAAGGGATGGGAAGGGGAAACAAAGAGGAGGCAACAATGCTTGATAAGAAATGTACTCATTATCTTGCCCGTGAAATTGTAACTCCTCTGTACGGTATTCTCACAATTAAAAAAATAAAATAAAAAAGAGAGACTTTCTCCTAGTAGAAGTAAGAATGGCCAATAGACACATGAAGAAATGTTCAGCATCTCTGGCCATAAAAGAAATACCAAACAATGTTGAGATTCCACCTCATCCCAGTTAAAATGGCCATAATCAGGAAAAGTATTCATAACAGATGTTGGTAGGGATGTGACCAAAAGGAAATATTACTAAACTGTTGGTGGGAATGTAACCTTGTTCAACCACTTGGGGAAGCAAGATGGATATTCCTCAGAAAACTAAACACAGAGCTTCCCTATGATCCAGCAATCCAACTCTTGGGCATTTACCCAAATGACCACAAACCAGCCTGCACTAATGCCATCATTACAACCATGTTCATTGCAGCATTATTTACCATAGCTAAGATACAGAATCAACCCAGATGAAGGTAGCAGATGGTGTAAATACACAATGGAATTCTGTATTTCCAACAGAAAGAATGGCATCACCCCATTCCTAAGGAAATGGAAAGACTTGGAAAAAATTCCTATTAAGTGAAGTAAGACAGAACCAAAGAAACAGGTTGTATAGTTTTCCTCATTTGTAATAACTAGAATATGTCTATAAATCTACAACTTGAATAGTAAAAGACAAATAATTATTCTTGGACATGATTAATTAAACAGTACTCTAAGTATTCACACAATGAAAACAAAGGGGGATATCCTTAGGAGAGGATCACAGTGGCTCACTAGTTATGTTCATATGACCATATAAAATGATGCTGATAGAAATGAACTCCAAGAAATGGAAACGAGAGGGGTTTTTTTTATTGCATTGTTTGCAGTTTTTTTTCTTTCTTTTTTCCTCTGGTTTATTTCCTGTTGTCAGTGTTTCAGATTTCTGTTCCCTTTGTTTTGTATATAAGTTTATCTGATTTGAGGAAGTGAAAGAGAATCAAAGAAATGGTGGAAGAAAGGGTGAACGAATTCAAAAGTGATATTCACTAGACACTATGTTGGAAATGAACTTGCAGGGTAGGGAGATCAGAAAGGGAAAAAGTGAGAGAAGTTGAGGGAGGGGAGGGTGACATTATTCAAAAAACAATGTACCCATTACCTGACTTATGTAACTATAACCTCTGTACATCACCTTTACAATAAAAATTTAATTATTATTTTTTTAGTTGGTCATGGGGCCTGAACTCTGGGCCTGGATGCTGTCCCTCAGCTCTTCAGCTCAAGGCTAATGCTCTACCACTGGAGCCACAGCATTATTTCTGGCTTTTTCTGCTAATGTGGTGCTGAGGAATTGAACCCAGGGCCTCATGCATGCAAGGCAAGTACTCTACCACTGAGCCACCTTCCCAGCCTCTAACTTATTTTTTAACTAATTTTATGTCCATGTGAGCTATCATTGACTAAGAGGTAAATTAAAATTACCAATCATTATTATATTATTAATTCTCCTTGCATTTCCTCTTTTCTTTCCTCATGTATACTAATGATGTGTTAATTGGTATATATATGTATGTATAAATATGTATATATACGTATATATTTATATTCATACTGTTAGATATTCATGCAGTTTGAATGTAGTCTTAGATTTTCCATCACATTTAATGCCTCTCACTTTGAATTCCATCTCATCTAATATTAAAATCCCAACCTCTCATTTCTGTTTGCATTTTTCTAGTATATCTTCCCAGTTACTTACTTTTCTAAGTAACTAGTTCTACTTTACAATGACATAAACATTAGAGCTTTGCCTGACTACTGTGTTATATATTACATTTAGTTAAGCTTTTCCTCTTTTTCTGCCTGTGTTTATTCCATTCATATTTTTAAATCAACAAGAGGATTGACTTTAGTTCTGTTATCATATGTATTTCATACTTCATTTTCCTAGTTTGTATGTATGTGTGCACATAAAGTTTTGAAAATTTTATATATATATACATATATATATATATATATATTACATTTTCTTTATCCATTCATCTACTGAGGGGCATCGGGGTTAGTTCCATATCTTAGCTATGGTGAATAACATCAGAAAGAATGACATTGCCCCATTTGTTAGGAAATGGAAAAACTTGGAAAAAATTATATTAAGTGAAGTAACCAGGCCCAAAGAACACAGGTCCCATGGTTTCCCTTGCTTGCAATGACTAGTATATGTCTAAGACAAGCAGAGAAGGTCAAAGGCTATGTACATGTGACCATATGAGATGATGTTAATGTTTATACGATAAATATTCTGTTCTATCATCATAACTACCTGTATATTAGTTTAGGTCTCAAGTTAAATTGTTTAAATATCCAGCATCTTCCTTTTTACAATTGTTAACCCAATCATTTTTGATCAATTGATCAGTTCTCCGGTACTTTTTTCAAAAGGGTTCATGGAGTCTAATACCTATATACTCTTGTGTATTGAAATGTTTTCTTTGATCTTCATTCTTATTTTAAAATACTGAACATAACATTCTTGAGTTTCATTCCAGGATCAATTGTCTCCCCTGATCATGTTTGAGTTGATCTCACTAAGCATACTAAATTCCATTATCTTCTCAGCATATATATCAGGCATTCAATAAAACCTTGAAAATTGGCAAGCTAGATTTTCAAAGACAAAGGTACATTAAATGTCAAGCCAGCAACATCAACCAAATAATCTAGTCTATAGTCTTAGTCACAATATGGCAGAAAATAGGAGGAGGAAAATATGTCAGAGTTAAGAGGAAGGGAAAGACTGGTTAATGTCCTATAGAAAAGAATACATTTAAATGTGTTTAAATGCATTATTTTAATATTAAATATTTAAAATTAATTGATAACCATTTCTTAAAGAAGCATAGTCTTTCCTTATTATTTATTAATGCAAATTGTAGATACTTATAAACTACAAGAATTTTCTTATCACATTTTTAAATCATCCACAGTAAAGGAACTTCAACCATGTGATAGTTTAGGTACATATGTCATAACAAATTATATTTTTAAAGAACATAGTCATTGCTTTTGCTTGAGAAAAAAGACCTCTACGTTTCTTAGAGCCATTGTTCCACACATATCTATTACTTTATGAATCCTACACTATAACAGAAATCTGCTGGGTTTTATTTTCTTTTTAGTTCACATCATGTAGTTCGTAATCCACATGGGAAAAATCTAAAATGAGAATTCAATTGTTCACCAAAAACAATAGTAAGTGATGCCAAGTTGAAATAGAAATAACCAATACATCTTATGTCAACAATGCATGTGGAAGGAGCAATGTGAAATTATATACTTATCAAGGTTAATAACAAATGTGTTATATTTGGTGATATAGTGAGACCACTAATAATCCTACTATTGCACACAGAGTGTAACTGGGAAACAGATGTTTTAAGTGAACATGCTCTAGAGCCAAATCCACTAATAATATGTATATTAAAACACACTCTTGTTCCCTAACAGTTTATTGCTTTTCCAGATTCTGCATAAACCCTGGTTTTATAACTTTCTTTATGACTCATAGCATAAATATGCAAATGTCATAATGCCTAGTATGATAGTTTGATGCTGACTCTGAATTATATCAATACAACTTAATGGGCAATTAATAAAATATTCATGGAGATGAACTGGTCACCAACCATCTTTTAATGTTACCTGTATCTTATTATTTTTAAGTTATGACTGTAAGGTTTTCTTTTGCATTCATAATTTTAACATTATTCACTATATTGACATTTTAGCATTCATATAGAAACTTTCCAATTAATTTAAGATATTGTGTTAATGCAGTTTTGAAAATACAAAAGGAATTTCCAATGAATTTTAAAATAATTATCCGTTACCTGTCCTAAGAGGAAAAATATTGGAAGATTGTTATGAATTAGCACACAATGCAGTCAGCCAGTTTTCTGGAAATATTTGCTCCACTTGTTCCATTGAGTTCAGAACTCCACACCCATACTCTTATAAAATAGCACAATTGTGGTAGAAGCTTGGTGGTTTAAAATTGACCAGACTTAACATTTTAAGTTTTATTAAAGATCATTGCTTCTATTTGGCAGTCTTCCTATTATAGTGTCATTTTATTTCAAAAGATTGAAGATGATTCAATAGAAAAGATATTGCTAGTAGAAGAAATATATCAGTGTACTCTTTACTAGGTATTTAACACTAATCATTGCTTTTACACAGGCAGTTGAGGACATGCTCCACATTTCCTGAGCAAACTTCTGAAACTGGATGGACAAATTGTTCAATCTAACCAAGAGATAATAAAGAGATTAATCATCTGCCTGGGATGGTAAGGTTCACATAGTATTTTCTACCAGGGGATAACTGGAATATAAGCATACATTTACATTACATTTGGACAGCTAGATCTAGAAGCCAGTGTAAATCAGATTCAAACCCTGAAAACATGATTGTCCTGGTTATGTGTGGATTATCAAAGCCTTAAAGAGAAAAGAAAAAGCCTTTTCCTTATCAGTGTGTGTAATTTTGCTGTGGAGATCAGTCATGCTGGCTTATTTTATTACTTACTGATTTTACCATCTCATGGCCAATTAGAGCAGGCTGATAAAGTTTCAAGAAAATCCCATGATACTGAGATATTTAATGCTTAACTAGCAGTAGCTTTATGTTTTTCACGCTTATCTGCATTTAAAAGTATAAAACGATATACTGAAGCCCAAATCTTTACTTTCACAATTAAAATTAGGAGAGTTAACTGGGTATGGCTTGTGCCTGTAAAAATTAGCAAATCAGGAGGCTGACATGTGAGGATTGAGGGTTGAAGTCTCACTCTTTGCCTGAGCAGACAAACATGGGAGATTTTATCTCTAAATAACCATCAAGAGTCTCTACTAGTAGAGTGTAAACTTTGAACAAAAAAGCTAAGCAAGAGTCCAAAGCCTTGAGTTTAAGTTCCAGGACTGGCACCAAAATGTTAGGAGTGTTTTCTACAATAATGTACTATTTTTAAGTATTTGTTTATACTAAAATTTCCTTCTTTAAAATGTTTCAATATTTTAAAGTTAGTTCTTGATGAAGATGCAAGAGTTTCTCACAAATGCTATTTCTTGCCATTTCATAAGTTCTATCAGCTAACTGCAATGTTCTCCAATATGACTATATATCTTGTAAAAAATTACCAAAAATGTAGTAGATAAATATTATTAGCAATTAATAGAAATTACAAGCTACACTGAATATTTCTAATACAATCTACTGGCAGATTTCAGGTCCACAGGATAAATGGAAAAGTGGCTAAATTCCTCAATTTAGCACAAATAAGAGCTATGAGACAATCTATTTACTGTTGTTTTAACTGATATAGAAGTTAAATAAGTATTAGCTGAATTATATTTTAAAACAAGTTCATTGGTCCCATTAGTGCAATTTGTTACAAAGTGGATTGACTATATATTTTGCTTTTCTTACAGGCTCATAAGAAAAGCAGCTTCAATATCCATTTCATCAATGGCAAGAAAAATTAATTTATATGTTGGTGAATTATAAAGAAAAGTAGTAGCTATGCTTTTAATTGATTTAGGGAAATAATTTTATTCTTTCTTTGAAGTTCTTAATTGATGTATAGTTTGGTATAAACCATTGGTGTTTCAGGATGATATTAACAGAATAGAGGTATTTTCTGTCTTTTACTCAGATGAAAATTAATTTGGTTGATTAAGTACCACTTAATTATTATTTTGCTTGCTATTATTTTTCTGTAAAGAATGTGTATTGAATTTTATGAATGTAAACTTGTTCAAATGCTCTGGAAAGCAGTATGGAATTTCTTCAAAAAACTAAAGAAAGAACTATCCTATGATCCAGATCCCATTCCTGAGCATTTATCCAAAAGATTATAAAACAAGATACAGTAAAACCATCAGCACAACCATGTTCATTGCAGTATAATTCACCATAGCCAAGGTATGGAATCAGCCCAGATATCCCCTAATGGTGAAATGGATCAAGAAAAGGTGATATATACACAAAATGACATTTTACTCCTCCATGAAAAAAAATGATACTGTATCATTTGCAAAGAAATCCCTTGCAAAGGAAAGACCTGGAAAAAATTAGGCTAAGTGAAGCAACTCAGGCCCAGAGAGACAGGAGTTGCGTGTTTTCTCTCATATGTGGAAATCGAAGTTAGTTTAAAAATATTTAAGTAAATATATTGGGTGGTATGTATACAAATATATACATTAATTGAAATGCCACAGACTCAGTGGTGAGGACTCAAACATAATTCTTAGTAAGACAACATCCCACTTCAACAAAATAAACACCAGAAAATAAATACTTGAACGGGGTGGAGTGGGGTCAAGGTAGAAGGGTAGACAAATGAAGAGGAGAAACAGGGGAGAATGCAGTAAATATTCAATGTGTCCCTATAAATTTAAGGAAAGTTAGGGGAAGGATGGATTGGGCAGAATGAATGAGAAAGTTCAAAGGGGTGACTTTGATCAAGACACACTGTGTTCATAAATTGCTTGGTTGAATGACTACTCCTTTGTACAGCAAATTAAAGACAATAAAGTTATCAGATATCTTGTATATCTCTTTTAATTTTATTGTCAAGGTGATGGATAGAGAGGTTACAGTTACATAAATAAGGTAGTAAGTACATTTCTAGTCAAACTTGTTACCCCATCCCTCATTTTTCTCCCCCTTTCCCTCCCCCAAATTGTACAGATCATTTCCAAATAGTGTCTTGTGAGTAACACTGTTGCATTGGTTCCTCCTTCATCCTCTTTCTCACCATTTTGTTATTCACCTTCCCTTCCCTAATTCAGATAAACATATACACAATACCCAGTATAACAAAATCATATACAACGGGGTAAAGCATAGGGGAAAATACAAAAGAAAAAAGAAATAAAATAGTACACTAAAAACAATTACACACACACACACACACACACACACACACACACATATTTCTTGATCTATTCATCTACTGAGGGGCATCTGGGTTGGTTCCATATCTTAGCTACAGTAAATAATGCTGCAATAAACATAGCTTTAGTATGGTCTTTTTTGTGATCATTCAGGTAAATGCCCAAAAGTGGGATTGCTGGGTCATTGCATCTGGGTTGGTTCCATATCTTAGCTATGGTAAATAATGCTGCAATAAACATAGCTTTAGTATGGTCTTGTTTGTGATCATTCAGGTAAATGCTCAAAAGTGGCATTGCTGGATCATAGGGGAGCTCTATGTTTAATCATTTCAGGAACCTCCTGCTTTCCAAAGTGGTTGAAAAAGTTTACACTCCCACCAACAGTGTAGTAGAGTTCCCTTTTGGCTACATCTCCTCTAGCATGTGTTGTTATTAGAGTTCTTGATTATAGCCATTCTAACTGGGGTGAGGTGGAATCTCAATGTTGTTTTGATTTGCATTTCTATTTTTTTGTTTGTTTTTTGTCAGTCATGCGCCTGAACTCTGGACCTGGATGCTGTCCCTCAGCTCTTCAGCTCAAGGCTAATGCTCTACCACTTGAGCCACAGCGCCACTTCTGGCTTTTTTTCTGCTTATGTGGTGTTGAGGAATCGAATCCAGGGCCTCATGCATGCAAGGCAAGCATTTTACCACTGAGCCACCTTCCCAGCCCTGATTTATTTCTTTTATGGCCAGAGATGTTGAGTATTTCTTCATGTGTCTATTGGCCATTCTAATTTCCTCTTTAGAGAACTCTCTTTAAGTCTTTAGCCCACTTATTAATGGGGCAGTTGTTTCTTTGAAGATTTGTTTCTGGGGATTTAATTTGTTGAGTTCCAAGTATATTTTAGATATGAGAACCTTGTCTGTTGTATGGCTAGTGAAGATCTTCCAATCCATGGGCTTTCTATTGATCTTGGTAGCTATGTCCTTTGCCGTGCAGAAGCTCTGCAGTTTAATAAAATCCCATTTCTCCAACCTTTCTTTGATTTGTTGTGTTTCTAGGTCTTTATTAAGAAAATTCCAGCCTGTGCCTAGGAGCCCTAGAGTTTCTCTTATTCCTTCCTGTAATGTTTTCAGGGTGACTGCTTTTACTTTGATTTGGATTTTTGATCCATTTGGAGTTGATTCTGGTGCAGGGTGATATAAAAGGATCTAACTTTAGTTTTCTACACGTTTTTAGTCAATTTTGCCAGCACCATTTACTGAAGAGGCTCTTTTTCTTCCATTCTATTATTTTGGCTCCCTTATTGAAGAGATTGCCATAGGCCTGCAGGTTCATATCCCGATCTTCAGTTCTATTCCATTTGTCCTCAGATCAGATATTTTATATTTTAATTTTTAGGGAAATGAACCCTAAGATATGTATTCAAATGTTTTTTTTTCTTTCATGCGATTGTTTCTAACACATTTATAAGATTATTTCTTTGTTGCTTTGTATGTCCTTCCCCCATGATATAACCCCTGCTTTCACTGTATTTGATGTTGGTATAATTTGTGAAGGGGAAGGGGAAAAACAAATTGTTTAAAGAGGGATACAGGTGGACCCATTGCAACAATGAGATGCACAAGTTGTTATGTCAAAAGTGAACTTTTCAACTTTAGTGGGTGGGGGGGGAGGAGGACTGGGGGGGGGCAGGGAGTGGATGGGAAGGGGAAACAAAAGAGGAGGCTACAGTGCTTGACAAGAAATGTACTCATTATCTTGCCTATGTAATTGTAACCCCACGGTACAGTATTTTCACAATAAAAACAAAAAGAAATGTCCATATGGTCAATTTAAATCTGTTGATATAATGAAAAACATTTGTAGATATTTTTAAATTTTTATATCAAATTGAAATTCTGGGGTTAAATCTTAGTTTTAAATATTATATTTTATATATCATGCATTAAATTTTGAAATGTTTTATTAAATATTTTGCACAAATGAATAACTTTAGATTCTATTCTTATTTATATGAATCTAGCTATAAAAATCATATTAATCTTATCAAGTAACTAGTTCTGTTTTCATTGATTTTTTTCTCTATTATCAAGCTTTAATTTCACTTTTTCTACTTATCTTTATTTTTTTCTTGCTTCTGGCTGTGTGTGGGGAGTGGGGGGGGGGCTTAAACTCAGGGCCTAGGCACTATCTCCCTAGCTTTTTCTGTGCAAGGCTGGCATTCTATGACTAGAGCCACTTTGGGCTTTGTGGTGGTTAATTGGAAATAAGAATCTCCTGGATAGTCCGGCTTCAGCTGGCTTTGAACCATGCTGCTCAGAATCCTAGCTTCTTGAGTAGATAGGATTAAAGTTAGGAGCTTGGCTATTCTTGCTTTATTTTTTTATTTTTCTCTTTGGGTTTTCTTGACAGAGAAAATTTGATCATTAATTCAAGACCTTTCTCTTCTAATATAAGCTTTTAATGTTTCTATTAAATATTGCTCTAGTTACAATTCACAAATCTTGGTATGTTATATATATTTTTTCATTCACTTCAAGATATTTATTAATTTCCCTTGTGAACTCATATTCACCTGTGAATGATTTTTAATTGTGGTGTTTAATTTTCAAAGATGTGGAGATTTTATGTATATCTTCCTTGATTTCTAGTTTCAATTCAATAAGTCATAAAACATACTTGTTCTTATATGAAGTACTTTAAATTATGGAGAAAAAATTCTATAGCTTGAGTACTTCCTTGTTTACATTATGACAAAACATTTTTCAAAGTTTTGTAGGCCTTGTATTAATGGACATAGTTCTTTACCCAGTTCAGTGCAAATAGGCTCAACTATGACTTTTCATTGTCTTCTTAATGTGGTCTAGGCATTGTTGTTTTTATCTATAAATAGCTTTACTAATTATTTTTCATTTAACAAAGCAGGTTATGAATACAATATGTCTTGATCAATGTCTCCCCTTTCAACATTCTTATCCATCCCTCCCCTAACTCACTCTTTCTTTCACTCAATTTTATAGGATATACATCGAATTCTTAACTGCGTTCTCTGCCTCTTCTCTTCTTTCTCTATCCCTTTTCCCTTGTCCACATCTTACCCCAAACGTGTCCCCACTTCCTAGTGTTTATTTTTGTTGAACTTTGACTTTCTAAGGAATTACACCATTTGAGTTCTCCCTTAAATCTACCTATTTTAGTTAATACATTTAAATATACTTGCATACCACCCAACATATTTACTTTTAAGTTTGTAATCTAAATCTAGCTTCCACAATAAGGGAAAACATGCATCCTTTGTCCATGGGCCTGACTTACTTTACTTAATATAATGTTTCCATTTCTTTACAAATAACAATGTTATTCTTTCTAATTGATGAGTAAAAGTTCCTTGTTTTTATACACTACATTTTATTTGATTCTGGGTTCAGCTGAGTGACTTAAGACATGTGATAGAAGAAAATCTGGAATAAAATGTTTGCGTTATTTTCACTTTTCTTCTTTTTCCTGTGCTTGCCATGAAATTGTGCTGCCAGCTCACTGAATGATGAAGCACAAAGAATAGTGCTCAAGTCATATTCTTCAGCATTCAGCTGACTAAACACTCACTGTAAGGCTAGCCAAGCTCAGCAGTGCTATCCTGTAGATCCATAAACTCATGAATAATACATGCTATGCTATGAAAATTGCTAAATTTTACACTGGTTTTCCTTTGCTTATGTACTTCAGCTTTTTTCTCTTGCATCTTTGAAACTGCTGAGAGAACAAAAACAGAATTCTATAGTGGAAAAATATCCCTGGGCTAGTCCTAGTCAGTTTTAGGACAATAGAGTTCAAAACAGAAATCAGTTGCCAACTCCATTTCATTTCACCTGACCTGCTGTTAAACCTCAGAAGCAGAAACAATCCTAACCTAGACTTAAAAGAATCACCTACGTGATCACAGCCTCCGATCCCTTAGCTAAGTCCAGAGAGCTAATAACAATTGCTCATGAGCTTTGAGCTTTAACAAGATTTGGGGGAATTTTGTTCTATAACATGATAATGGCAGTAGATAGCTGATACATGATCTAATAACTATTTATGTTGTATCTTAAGAATGAGGAGAGCTCTGGAGAGGAAAATGGGAAGGCATATGCCAAACGTTTTACAGACTTCAGTGGAGCAATGAAAGGAAAAAGAACCATCATGGATAGTTGTGCTAATCTGTGCATATCTTTCTCATCACTGTTCTCTCAAAACAGGAAATCTACAATACATATCAGTGACACAGAAGTTCACACAAGGAAGTGTTCATACTTTATTAAATCTTCTAACATTTTAAGTCATCATTTCTGGCATTTGTAGTTTCAATGTTCAATATTTTATCATTGAGAACTATAATTCCCTTTTTATGCCTTTTTAGATATGGTTTTTATTCCCCTAGAGAAATATATACTTTCTAAAGAAATACATCTTCAGTTTGATAATAACACCCACTGAAACAAACAGGCAAAGCATGCAGTAATTTACCTGTAGGCAATTATTCTAGGACATAGCTTAAAGAATTCAAGAAATGTTTACAATACCAAATGAGTTCCCTGAATATACATAGAATGCAAGGGTTTAGTTTTCTTTTCTTTTATTGTGAAAATACTGTACAGAGGGGTTACAATTACATGAGCAAGGTAATGAGTACATTTCTTATCAAGCATTGTAGCCTCGTTTCCCTTTCCCATCTCCCTCCCCCCTCCTCCCCCAACCAAAGTTGTAAAGTTCATTTTTCGACATAATGTCTTGTCCATCTCATTGTTGCAATGGGTCCACCTGTATCCCTATTTAAAAAATTTGTTTTTCTTATGACCAGATTCTTTGCACAGAATCCCTTTTGCCATACATCTTAGTAAATGTCAAAATACAAAAAGATGAGAATGGAGATACTCAGTTTCAGAGTGTTAACCTTCATTTTGCTATAATCACCTTATTGACAAGTGTAAGAACTTTCAAACATGTTTTATATGAGACAATTCTTTAGGAAAAAATGTAAGTTTACTCTAAACAGCTACTAAAAGAAAGGCTCAAGTTGCATCATTTGTAGCTATTTACTACTTAGTACATACACCAAAAATAAAAGAAAAAGTTTGTTCTTTGAAAGATTGATGTAAGTAACATTAGCACCAGTCATGTCTTTACATATCCAATTATTTCTCTAATCCTGTATTATAAGACGATTTCTTTGTTGCTTTGTATGTTCCTCCCCCATGGTAAAACCCCTGTTTTCATTGTATTTGATGTTGGTATACTTTGTGGAGGGGAAGGAAAAAAACAAAATTGTTTAAATACAGGTGGACCCATTGCAACAATGAGATGTACAAGAGATTATGTTGAAAAACTAACTTTACAACTTTGGCAGGGGGCATGGGGGTGGGGGGGGGAGCATGGAGATGGGAAGGGATGGAAAGGGGAAACAAAGGAGGAGGTAACAATGCTTGATAAGAAATGTACTCTTACCTTGCCCATGCAATTGTAACCCCTCGGTACGGTATTTTCACAATAAAAAAATGAAAATGATCAATTATTTTGTCATTGTACACTCTGTACCTTATGCAAAATCATTTGTACTTACATGAGCAAATTTGTGTGAAACTTCACTTTATTTTATTTATTTTGAAAGAGCAATGTGGATTGTCATAATCACAAATATCCTTGCAGGCTTTTAGTGAGCATCGGGAGTGAAGTGTTCATTGTTGATGATATTAAAGGCATGGGATTATATAAAAAAAGAAAGTAAACTTCAAAGGCAAGTGTAATTAAGCTTAACTTGCAGGACAGGTTTGAATCACAGCCCAGGTACCTGCAATCTGTGTAAGCTTGGGAGGTTGTGTTCACTTCTTTACTATTTCCAGCTTTTAATGTGAAATAGGTATAACAGAGATTAATGCTTTAGAAGATTGAGCTTATGATTTAATGAGGTGATATCCAACATCCTCTCATGGACTGAATGTGTGTGTTGTGGATAGTGGAACGTTACTGTTATTTTAAGACTCTAAGTTGTAGAGAATACACTGATTGTAGGACATGGAACCACCAAGAGAATCCAAAACAAGAGCCAGGATGAAGGATAGGAAACAGAAAGACTCTATGAGGCTTTCAATAACAATCTAAATAGGAATAGTGACACTTACAGAGTTGACCAAAAATCCATTGAATGGGTTAAATAGATGTCCTTTTTTTCTTTTTAACCTTCATAAAATCTCATGAGATATGAAAATTTAGTGCAGTTAGAAAATCGATTTTTAAAAAAGGAAGCAAAAGAGAAATGAAATAAAAAAAGAGATTGCAGTTAGTGGGAGTTGTGTGTTGTATTATTTGTATGTCCATTTGTACTTTTCAGCAATGTCTACTCTTTATGTTATCTTGAGAGCCACTGACATTAACATTTCTTATTGTTTTCCTATTAAAAATACTTTTGTACCTTTTCCATTTTATTAAAGTAGGGTCTTTACTATGTGGTCCACGCTGATCTCCAACTCAACCCTCTAGGCTCCATGTCTTCAAGAGGTACTTCTATCACAGGAAGCAAGATGCACACAAGTTCATCAAGAAGCTAGAAGACACCAGATACTTGCCCTGCTTTCCCAGTGTGACTTAGGTCTACTGGCCATTTCTTCTGCATTGTTTTACTTACCTACAATTCAGTTATCAAACTTCTGCCAGCAGAACTTTGCTAAAAAGAAGCTCTGATTTTGTGCCAAGACATTAAATTGAACAATTTCTATCAGAGAGATTTAAGCTGCTGAAACCTGCCATCTTCACTAAGTAGAAGATTAACCAGAGCTTTAGAAGTGAGTTCTCATTGATTAGTTAAAGGATTTATTTGGGGCTTGCTTAAAAGTCACCTGTAACATAAATGTCAGAAATTTCTGCTCAACAGAAAATATGCCTATCAGATACTAATCTGAAGCTTGATTTTTTTAAGAAGGAGAGCTTTGATTTTTTTTTAAGAAATGGAAGACAAATACATTTCCCATCTGCAAAGTCACACTCTGCCCCTTGGAAAGTCCCCTTTGGGGTAAGAGGTATTTCTAAAAAGCTAAATGTTGTTTAAATTGATTTAGCTCAGTATGGAATCTCTCAGTATTCTATTCAGAGCTTCTTAGTATGGTTCTGCCTGGTTCTTCAGCAAATTTTCTACCAAAAGTGGGCCCTGCTTTTGTCTAGTTATAGTGAACCATCCATTCACTTCAACTTGAACACCTTGGTGTCATTTGAAGACAACAGCCATCAATTTTATTTTGGCTACACTCTTTCAGTACCAACCCCACCCTTATTAACTTTCCTTATTACTATTTGAAATTTGAATGTGTTATTTCATGTAAGCTTTAACCACCACCATCACCACCACCGCCACTCCCTAGAATTGCTCACTTTGACTTACTGCAAACCCAGATAACCCTCAAAGTACTTTGGATAGGTGTCAGTTTTGGAAACTTGAATTTAGAAAATAGAGAGTACACATTAACAACAGTACCATCTATTCCAATCACACTAAAACCATTTTTGCTTAACAGTCAAGGGCTGATAAAATATATTGAAAATAATGTTTTGGAACTCGTTTGTAAAGCTAGCAGTACATACATTAAATTAAGAAATCATGCCAACTCCACCTTTCTTTAATATTGCCAGCATTTCTCCTTCTTTCTTTCACTGGAGAAGTCTGGATGGTTCTTGCTTTTGTGACCTCCCTGAATTGTTGCAAAATTAAAATGAAGTCTTTATTTCTAGACAATTTCATTTCACTCTGAAGTTTTCCTTAATGAAACTCTAAGACCAGTTGACTTGCTTCTCAGGACTTCTGTCACCAAATCCACAAATACATGAGCATTTTAGCCTCTGCCGTGCATTATAGATGCTAGCTAGTAGGAAACTGAACTGTTAGGTGTTGTTTGTACACTTGCTTCTGCCTCAAGGGCAAACACATTTCCAAATTAGTCCAATGATGGCAACAATATTATTTAAATTTGAAAACATGGATGAATATATTACATTCCTCATTATTTTTCTCTTTAGCCTTTGTTATTCCCCCTTCTTCTCTTTGGATCATTTTACTTCATATCTACTTCTGAAGGCAAGTTCTTTAATTGTCAAGAATTCATCAGATTTTCCATAGTAGACCAAATTTCTGTCCTACCCTGGAGCACCTTGTTCAATATCTGCAAGTTATTGCTGCTGCTGCTGCTGCTCTTCCAGTTGTTGAGGAATGTCAAGGGGCAGAAAGAGATCTCCAGGCCTGCTCACTTGATTGGACTAACCCAGAGAGACTTTAACTTTTCAACCGTCTTCCACGAGAAAACAGGTGTTTCAATCAGAAGGGGGAGGAGCTCCATGTTTTAATGAGACAACACTAACAAAAGGAAACCAGGGAACAGAGAGCCAGCAGATAAAATTGTTCCTTGGTTCGTCTTCCTTGATGGCAGCAGTTAATACAAGGCTTCGGAAGGCCTTCTAACATTAGCTTTTTTTTTTAATTCTTTTGTACTCATTTCCCTTTCACCCCTATTTCTCTGGAATGTTGTTCTCCAGCAAAGTAAATATATGCATGTATACACATATGTCTGCTTCTGGCTTATTTTCTAAAGAAACTAGTCTAAGATGCTACATTGTTTCCGTTCAACTCCTTCTTTTCTGAGTTCCAAGTCCAGTATCCAACTGCTTCCTTGGTTTCTTGACTTTGATTTCTAGCTATTAATTCTATCAAGTACTATATACTCTAAGCCCATTCAGTATTTCTATCTTAATATATTAAGTATTTAAATAGGGAATTTCTCACCTATGAATATTGGTGTCATTATTATTTGTCTTCTTAGCTTCCAGAACCAGTAGACTTAGTGACTATGAAAAATACTAAACATACTAAAAATACTAAACATGTTCCTGCAGTATCCCTGCTGCCCCAGTATTCCACCAGCCTCTGCCTAGACTACTAAACTACTAAAAAATTTCTTAACTAGTTTATCTAAAACCATGTTTATCCCCTCCATTTATTCTATAAATAATAACACAAGTGCAGATCTCATTTGGGTTTCTTCTACTCACAAGCTTCCATTAGCTTCCCATTGCATTGGAGTAAAATTGGAAGAACCATAGTGAATGATGGCTTCTCTATTCCTCTCTCCTGGTTCTCTGTGTTTCATCAGCACAAGCTTCTTTGATCTACTCTATCAAATACACTTGTCCCAATGTCAGTTACATCACACAGGCTGATCTTTCTTCTTACTTCATCACAGTCATCCGAATAATTCTTACAGTTATTTCAGGTAATGGAGTAAATGTTAATTTCTTTGTAAAAAATTTGATGACCTAACTGTTATATTAAAAGTTGTTAATTCTCATACCATCCAAATGTTTCCTTCTAACACCACTCATAATTTTGATGTTTTTTGTTGCTGTTGTTCTGTTCCTGGGGCTTGAATTCAGTGTTTGGGTACTGTCCCTGAGTTTGGGTTGTTGTTGTTTGTTTGTTTTGTTTTTTTACTCACTATTAGTATTCTACTATTTCAACCACTTCTGGCTTTTTAAACAAGAATCTCATGGGATTTTCTTCAACCCAGCTTCCTGAGAAGCTAAGATTACATGCATGAGCCACTGGTGTCAAGCTCATAATTTTGATTTCATGTTGTGTTTCTATGTTGCAGATAGACTGTAAACTCCACGTGATAAGAAAGACCACATCATTCACTGATACAATGCCATCTCCAACCTGTTCCTTTGAGTTGTGCTGTCACTTTTTTGGCTAGCAAAAAAGGAACAAATTGAAACGGTAGGCCAGGCAGAGAAAATGTCTAGAAATTTTAATCTATTTTAAAAAATGACCCAAATAACAAAATCTGATACAATCATTGCCATGTTTCTTCCTTGTTTTACCTTTTTATTATCATTTGTTTTAAATAAGGCCAAAAGAAAATAAAACAGATGAGTTTATTTGAAAGTCATTGCCTTGGGGCTTGGGGAAGAGAGATGGAACCAAAGAAATCTCTGGTATACAAGCATGGTGCAGCAATTTGATGCAGAAAAATTTTTACAGCTTTATTTGAGAGCACTGTTCAATAATATCATTGTGAACAATTTTTTAAATTTATTTTTATTTTAAAAGTTCTGTACAAAGGGGTTACAGTTTACGTAAGTCAGGTAATGAGTGCATTTCTTTGTTAACAGTGCACCCATTTCCTCGCTCTCTCCCAGTTTTCCCTCTCATTTTCACCCCACAAGTCATGCAGTTCAAAGTGTCATGCAGTTCAAAGTGTCTAGTGAGTACCACTGATACATTTGTTCACCCTTTGTCCTATCATTTCTGTGCTCCTCCTTACCTTCCTCAAAACAGATAAACTTACATACGAGACAAAAAGTATAGAAATCAAAAACAGCAACAAATTAGAGAACAAAAACAAAATAACAAAACACCTCTAGTTTCCATTTCTTGGAGTTCATTTCAATAAACATCATTTTATATGATCATACACACATAGCTATTGAGCCTTTGTGATCCTTTCCTAATAATAGCTCCCTTTTGTCTCACTGTGTGAATGTTTAGAATCTTGTTTAATTTATTATGCCCAGGTATATTTTGGTCTTTTACCACCCATTATGTTTACTTGTAGATTTATAGATGCATTCTAATCACTATAAATGAGGGAAACCATACACTCAATGTTTCTTTGGGGCTGTCTTATCTTAAATAATATAATTGTTTCAAAGTCTTTTCATTTCAGATTGAATCAAACTAAAGAGTTTCTGCCTGGCAAAGAACATAGCCAGTAAGATGAATAGAAAGCCCAAAGAATGAGAGAAGATCTTTACTAGCTATGCATCAGGCAAAGGCTTCATATCCAAAAGATATTTAGAGCTCAAAAAATTTAGTGCCTCAAAAACAAATCATCAAAGAAACAACAACCCAATTAATAAATGAACTAAAGACTTAAAGAGTGACTTCTCAGAAAAAAAAATATGGCTAAAAGACAAATTAAGAAATGCTCAACATCTCCAGTAAAAGAAATACAAATCAAAACAACATTGAGATTCCACCTCATCCCAGGTAGAATGGCCATTATTAAGAAAACTAACAAAAACAGATACTGGTGGGGATTTGGCCAAAAAGGAATGTTACTACACTAGTGGTGGGAATGTAAATTTGTTCAGCCACTCTGGAAAGCAGTATGGAGATTTCTCAGACAACTAAACAGAGTTTCCCTATGACCCAGCAATTCCACTCCTGGACCTTTATCCAATTTACCATAAACCAGGCCACACTAAAATTACCAGCACACCTATGTTTATTGCAGCTCCCCAGTGGATGGATGGATCAAGAAAATGTGAACAAAAGGTAACTTGAAAAATACTGTTTTAGGTGGACACTAATGGTACATGCCTATAATCCTCCTATTCAGGAGGTTGAGCACTAAGGATCACCATTTGAAGCTAACCCAGGCAGAAAAGTCCTCCATAAGACTGTTATGTCCAGTTAACACTCAAAAGCTGGAAGTAGCGCTGTGGCTCAAAGTGGTAGAGTGCTAGCCTTAAGCAAAAGAGCTCAGGCATGGCTCCCAGATCCCAACTTCAAGCCTCATGACCAACAACAAGAAAATAAGAAAGAAGAAAAGAAAAAAAAAGGAAAATACTGTCTTCCTGTATTCTTGATTCTTTGTTGTCTGAGAAAACTTCAGAAAATCCTTTTGCATTCTAACCCAAAACACTCTTACACATGATTTTAGGTTCTCAGTCAACATCCTTGAAAAATCTTCCTTACTTCCATTCCAGTTCCTCTCTTTCTCTTGTAGTGTCATGAATACTGAAGCCACACAGTATTTTATTTATCCTGCTTGTATCTAAATGTGTCATTTACTGGGATAAACTTTTGTGATTTTAGTGTTTCAATCATCCTATAGTTAATTATAAAAACCAAACAAATAAGATACTCATGAAAATGCCTGGTTCCAAATTTTAATATTTAAATTTTATATTTTCCATTAATATTACTCAGAAAATTTCTTTCCATTTATTTTTGCTTTTGTTTGGTTTTACCTTAATGGGGCTCAAATTAAGGGCCTGGGCCTTGTAACTGAGATTTATGTTTTTTGTGCTCAAGGGTAGCTCTCTACCACTTGAGCCACAGACCCACTTCCAGCTTTTTTCGTGCTTAATTGGAGATAAAAGTCTTACAGACTCTTCTGCACAATCTGGCTTTGACTGGAGATCCTCAGATCTCAGTCTCCTGAATAAATAGGACTATAGGTTTAAGCTACCAGCACCAGCTTCCAAAATGCTCTTCTCCTCTCCATTTAAGTAACAACAAGCAAGAAGTTGAGCATTTAGTGGAGTATTCAAAGGAAAAGCATGACTGGAGAGTGTGCTCATGGTAACGGGAAGAGAAAATTGGATGTAGAAAGAATACAAGAATTTTTCAAATTTTTCTTCTAGACTGATTTAAAGAAAGGTGGTAGCTGGAGGAGGAAATGGATCAAGATAAGTTTTATCTCAGATTCAAAACTGAGGTATGTCACATTATATCTTTAGTGTGCATAGTTCTGATAAATGCACATACCTTTTAAAAACAAACTATTCTTTATTTTGTTTTGTATGTTTTTTATTGTAAAAATATTGTACAGTGGAGTTAACAGTTACATGAGCAAGGTAATGAGTACATTTCCTATAGAGTGTTGTTGTTGCTTCCTCCTTTGTTTTTCCCCTACCATCCCTTTCCTCCCACCTCCACAACTATGCAATCCCCCCCTCTCCTCCTCACCAAAGTTGTTGAGTTCATTTTCAACATAGTGTCTTGTACATCTCAATGTTACAGTGGGTCAACCTGTATGTTTATTTAAGCATTTTGTTTTTTCCCTTCCCCTCCCAGAATTAGAGAAGTGTATATACAAGATGCAAGGCACTGACATCAAATACAGTGAAAATGGGTTATACCATGGGAGAGGAACATACAAAGAAACAAAAAAATCACATGGTACATTATAAATATGTTAGAAACAATAACAAGAAAGAAAAAAATTGTGTCCCTATCTTAGGATTCTTTTCACTTAGAATTATCTTATATGGTCATATATACATAGCTCATGTCCATGTCAATATATCTTTTCTTGCACTCATCTTCATCTACTACTTGTGAAGCAACCACTGTTCTGACGTCTATCACACAGAATATTTTTCCTACTTCAAGAGTTAAAATAAGCAGAATCATAGTGTCTCCTATTTTCTATGGCCCTAATTCATCCAGAATATTTTTGATATTTATCCATGTTGCTATATATCTCAGTTGCTCATTGTTTCTAATTACTTAGTAGTATTCCACTTAATAACTATAAATGTTGTTTACTTATTCTCTTACTCTGATTTCTAAACATGTCCATTGAAATGTATATAATTGTCAACTGTTGTTTATTCATTTCTCTAATTTCTAACTTGTTCATTGAAGTTGGATTTTTTTATTATATTAAGAACCTTATCCCATTACTCTAATAGTTGTTTTGCCTAAAACAAAAACCCATCTTACTTAAATGTCTTAGACTCAAATCGAAAGTATTTATTTTCCCCAAGTTTTCTCATCTAGCACAATCTCCTCTATTCTTTCAAATGTTTCTGATATGGCATACTTTTGGATGTCTCAAATAAAGGTTGTAACTGGTATAACTTGAAATGATAATATCTAGATGTTATGTGATCACTTTCAATGAAGAAACTGTCATCTTTTATTCTACCTAGTATGTTTTATTAACACCATCTGAAATTACATCATATTTTTCTTAGTCACATTGAAATTTCCATTAAAATTTTAAGCTTATTTTCAATTATTTCATTTGAGTGAATATTTGACTGAAATCCTAACTCCAAATGTAAAGGTCCTCAGTTTCTTGATTGAAGTAGTAACATTTACATTTATACCAGTTACATTTTATCTAGTTAGATCTATCACATCATTCCAGTGTGTAGTTCTCTTAGAAAGGATCTTTTTTATGTTTTTTATTGTAAGAATAGTATACAGAGGGGTTACAGTTACATGAGTAAGGTAATGAATACATTTCCTATTGAGCATTGTTACTTCCTTCCAACCTTCCTCCTTCCCCCCTTCCCCCCACAAGTTGTAAAGTTTGTTTTCTACATAGTGTCTTGTACATCTCATAGGATACATGATGACCCATTAGGAAGGATCTTGAGGCCAGGTTTTCTGGCACCTCTCACTTGGGAAAGAACATCTGTGGTCTAATGAAGTAAAATCTGATTTCTAGACAGAATCAACGTGACAAGATCTTCTTTGCTGGGACCACATGTTCTCTTAGTACCTCAAAGTAGGGAAAAGTCTTATCCAGCCAATGAGGACAAGAGGTTCCTAGACCAAGATGCTTGTTGCAGCAGAATCCTTCTTTATGCTGCTACCTGGCTTGCCAGTGTCTCTGAGCTGGGATTTGAGGAGTTTCTTGCTTCTGGGGGAAAAAAGTAACACTTCCCCTGACTACTATTTTGTACCAAAACAGCTCTTGATAAAATCTCCCTTGTAGGTTCTGTTGGGTTTGCTGGGGATTTTCAGCATATACCAGTTCCCCCAGAAGTGTGGGTAAAGCATACCTAGGCTGCTTTATGCTGAAAGGTCAAAAGCCCCTGGAAAATCCTAAGTCTCGGGTAGTACCCTCTTTTTAGAGGAAAGGTTTCTGGTTCTTCTACCAGTCCTACTGTCCTTATCTAGTCTGCTTCCTGGACTTCTCCTTTGATTGTTCCTTGCATTATTTTCCAGATTTATCATAGTATTTAGCAAAGCAGATAAGGAAGAAATAATGCTGTGCTAAGATGTGAACTAAAAGCATATCATAATTTGAATTACATAATTTTATGTGAGTACAAAAACTTTGTAAGTTTTTAAAATTGAGAAAATCTTATGGATAA
Organism: Dipodomys spectabilis; assembly: GCF_019054845.1. Lineage (NCBI taxonomy): Eukaryota > Metazoa > Chordata > Mammalia > Rodentia > Heteromyidae > Dipodomys > Dipodomys spectabilis. The sequence goes on along the minus strand of NW_024870678.1, from coordinate 5,802,837 downwards.
AAATCTATTTTCTTGTTATTAACTCAAGTCAGGTTTTTGACACTTTAAGACTGTTCTGAGAATGAATTGATTACAATCGATTGAGACTGCCAACATGTAGGCTTAGTGATGACTGCCATTTGTGCATGGAAGTCATCCTCTTCTGATACTACACAGAAGAGAGGAAATTAGTGTCAAGTTCTATAGATCAATCATTTCTCTGATGCTCTTAAGTTTTCACATAACTAAGTCTTTCTCATATCTCTTATTAAGTCCCTACCTCAGCACAAACCATTGGATTGAATACAATGTAAGTTCTACATATCATTTAAATAGAATTTATATAGGTAGGAAAAGTCATTTGAGAAGATGTTGAAAAGGAATAAATTCTATCATTTCTTGAGCAGAAAAATGTATTATTTTTATTCTCATTAAATATTTAGCCCTGTTACTTTCCCCCTTGGATTATAAGAAGAAGCTGGTAGGTTTTATAAAGTATTATCAAGTATTATGTTAATCAGCTAGATGTCAAAGACATATGTAGGACTTTGAGACAAGTTAAAAAACACTCAAATGCGTCCATTGCTCTTCTCACATGCTTCTTCCTTTTATAGTTTGAGACTGATTGATAATCATTGTTTTGATTTCTCCACCTGTCATTTTCAGAGCATTGGTGTATTTGCATGAAGGGAGAGAGAGACAGAGACAGAGACAGAGACAGAGAGGGAGGGAGGGAGGGAAAGAAATCATTTATACACAGGGAAGGGTCCCTACTTCAAAAATTCTGTTCAGTGGGCTGGCTGGGAAGGTGGCTCAGTGGTAGAGTGCTTGCCTCAGTGGTAGAGGCCCTGGGTTTGATTCCTCAGCACCACATAAGCAGAAAAATCCAGAAGTGTTGCTATGGCTCAAGTGGTAGAGCGCTAGCCTTGAGCTGAAGAGCTGAGGGACAGCGCCCAGGCCCAAAGTTCAGGCCCCACAACCGACAAAAAAAAAATGCTGATCAGTGACAAAATGGATTACCAAAACCCTGGGTAGAATGTCTTCAAGCACTGTGGAGTTTCTTCTTATTGAAAGTAACGTTAAAATATTATGATGACTCTAACAGTTTTTCAGTAAATAATGCAGTCTGGTGAACAGAATTCTATGATCCATATGCCAATACTAAATGTACTTACACATCAAATACACTAAGTGCATCCAGTTTTAAGGAATTTATGTCCTGATGGATGAAACCTGATGAATAAATTCATAATTTTTTAGTCTTTATTAAAGACTTGTCAGAGTAATGTTAGAGTCTTCAAATGTCATTTAAAAACTCTGAATGGAACTATTTTCAAAGCTCTCTCAAATTATTAAAAATCCAAGAATAAAATTAAAATGAACTAAAATTAATTTCCCTATTTTAGTTGTGATTCTGAGCTGTGAAGACAAGGAACTGTGGTTGAACTAGGATTGCAATCATATCTCTCTGAGAGATATGCTAACAGATTCTTAGACCAGAAATAAAACTTAAACACTTACAAGCAACTTAGTTTGGAAGAACATACTGGCCTAGTCAGGCCTTGTAAAAATTGATGCAGTGGACTGATGATTCATATTTCAAAAGTACTTCTATGAGTATGTAAACAAACTTTATATTTTGAAAACTCCAGGAAAAATAATGATAATCTTGTTGGTTGAAGGATAGCAGGACATCCTGAAGTATAAAGCTGAGAAATACTTATTAACACTCATTGGCAGTCTGTTTGTCTTATTGCTGATCTAAGAATCTCTTGATAGATCTCCTAGATATGTCTAACTCTCTACTCACTCTGAAACTCTTAAGTTCAGGAAAGTTCTAGTCTCATGAGCCTCAGGATATGTTAACCTGGGATGAGTATAGATGGTAAGTGAGGTCTGGTTCATGCTGAACTTTGATATTCCATCTAAGTGCACTGTGCAGCTCTAAGACTGATAAGATGCACTGCCCAGAGGCAGTGTTCTGTAGTGTATGTTCACTTTCACCTACCCATAGATTTATTAGAGACTTGCAGACATAAGGCTGAACTTGAATGAGGCAATGGAGAGTTCAAACAAGCAAATGTAACTCTCTTTTGGATGCTATAATATTTAGGATGGAACTCCATTGTCTTTCCTTACTTCCTTGAGATCAAAACATCTCATTTGACTTAACATGCGGAAACTCCCTTCTACTGACTCATGAAGCACTGAATTTATTCAGATTCTATTATCAGTCACTTAATGAAAATACAACAAAATATCTGACTGAATAATTTATGAAAAATCACAAAGGAGGTTATTTTCCAAGACAATGAACCAGCAAGTTCAGTCTCCTTACAGCATGGTGTCTATATGCTGCCTTCCCCAGCCAGGTCCTCATATGACAAAGGGACACTATAGCCAAAGGGCAGGGAAGTGTCTCCAGTAGGTGCTTATACAATTAGTCAATCCTATTTGAAAATGGAACCTTGGAGCCTTCCTGACTTGACCAATAACTCCTAAAGGCTACACCTTTCAATATTGCTATATTGGAGATAAAGTTTCAATATGGGGGTCTGTAGAAAAAAAATGCACTAAAGCAATAGTGTTCTTCCTCTGACTACTTAAAATTCAAGTTTTGCTAACAAAAATGCAGTTATTCCTTCACACTATTATCTCCCATGTTACCGTCTTTTACCATCAACTTAAAAGTCTAAAATTCATTGTCATTTAATCAGATAAGGGTGAGATTCAAGGCAGAATCTGAGGCAGATTTCCCTCAAGCTCTAAGCCTAACAATTCAAACAAATGGTATGCTTCCAAAATGCAGTGGAAAGATGGACCCAGACACATATTCTTATTTCAGAAGGATGAAACAGGCTAAAAAAAGAACAGATTCCAAAAATTCTGAACCCAACAAGGAAAGCAACATTAAATATTAAGACACAGGGAATAATTGTCAATGTGAAAGCTATATCAACAGCATAAGCAGATAGCTACATTTGTTTCTTTCCACAATGTCAGGAATTATTGAATAAGTTCACCAGCTACATCAGTTGTAGGTTTTAAGTTAGCAAGTTTTCATGATTTCACTTGATACTCATAGCCATTGGAAAACACATGTTTTTTGCTCCATTCTTACTTAGTCAGATTAACTTTCAGATCACACATTCATAGATGATATGTAGTAATTAGAGGATGGCAAAGAAAGGGTCAAAGTAGTCAGTTTTCAAGGGAGTCCTTACTGAAGGCAAGGGCAGATAGCTGTTAGAGATGTAAAGAAAGCATCATAACAAGTGGTTATTTAAGGTAGTGACTTAAGGAATCCATTCGTGGAGCTGTTGAGGAGCATTGGTGCCAAAGACCAAAGAAGACTCAAGGTGTATGAATCTAGGAGAAGTCAGTTTAAGTGAGTGTTGGTAGGCATGGGGATCATGTTGAACTGAAGATCCAGGGACATGTGGAATTTAGTTTGTTGCCTGTGACATATATACTAGATGATCTGATGAGGACATCACTGTACCCTAGGGTTAGATACTTCTTCTGACACCTTATGTGAGCCAAGGAAGTGGGTTGATTCATTCTTAGTGTCGTATTCTTGGTAAATTTGCAGGCTTGACTTCTCTAGTAATGGCTTTGATATGTCTAGGTGTTCATATATCCCAGATTTAATTTGGTAAGTTTCCAGGTCATAATTGTTATTTGAATAAATAAGTTATTTATCAGGTTCTCCATGAGGGTTGTATTAGGCATATAATGGCTGTTTATTTGCATAAACAAGACACAAAATCATTCTAACCTAACATTTGTACTCAAAATGGAGAAAACTGATGCATTATAAAATTGAGGACAAAACATAGCTTGATAGCTGTTGTTCTCTAGTGTATGAAGTAAGTTTGGAGCAGGACACAGCCCGATCTCCACAAGAATCTTGGTTAAATAGCTAAGATATGGAACCAACTCAGATGCCCCTCAGTAGATGAATGGATCAAGAAAATGTGGTATATATACACAATGGAATTCTATGCCTCCATCAGAAAGAATGACATTGCCCCATTTGTTAGGAAATGGAAAAACTTGGAAAAAATTATATTAAGTGAAGTAAGCCAGGCCCAAAGAAACGTAGGTCCCATGGTTTCCCTTATTTGTAATATCTAGTATATGTATGAGTCAAGCGGAAAAGGTCAGATAATGTGATGTCAGGAAAATGAACCCTTAGATGTGTATTTTAATGTTTTTTTTCTTTCATGCATGTGTTTCTAACACATTTATAAGATTATCTCTTTGTTGCTTTGTATGTCCCTCCCCCACAGTATAACCCCTGCTTTCACTATATTTGATGTCAGTATAACTTGTAGAGGAGATGGGGAAAAACCAGTTGTTTAAGGATACAGGTGGACCTGTTGCAACAATGAGAAGTACAAGTTGTCAGGTCCAAAACGAGCTTTACAATGTTAGTGCGGGGGGGGGGGGGGGGGGGGAAGGGGGGGAAGGAGAAGGATTGGGATTAGGGGGGGAGGGGGGAGGCTGGGAAGGGATGTGAAGGGTAAACAAAGGAGGAGGCTGCAATGCTTGTTAAGAAATGTACGCATTATCCTGCCCATGTAACTGTAACTCCTCTGTATAGTATGTTCACAAATAAAATTATATTAAATTTAAAAAAAAAAAAAAGAATCTTGGTTAACTCTACATTTCATCTCCTGAAATTACAAGCATGAGAACCGGACTCTCATGATCCCAGGAGAGTCCACCTTTAAGGCTGCACACAGCTCATATCCCAGCTTTCAAGGACTGGTCTCCAGTGCCTCAGATCTCTCAGCATGGCATTGCATACCAGTGGCTTAAGGTCTTGGGGACAGCTCTGCTCTTACAGCTCTATCAGTGCCTTAGTGGTACTTTCCTGTGGCTGCCATGAATTTATTGCAAGTGTCCGGACCTGAGGTTATCTGAAACATCCTTTGAAATATAGGTGGAAGTGGTCAAGCTTTCATAACTCTTGCATTCTGCAAGCCTAAATAATTCCATACTGATATCACCAAAAACCATTACAATGGGGTAAGCCTCATCGGAAGCTTCTTAAGTATAGCTAGTGTGGATGAAGAGTGCCATGCTGAGATTTGAGGAACAGAGGCACAAGGCAGCCCTGAGCAGCAATTCCTGAGGTCGGCCACAGAACCCTGAGACCTTCCCTGAAGCCCTTAGACCCCAACACACTGATAGCCTGTGCTGTGGTTCCTAAAAGACCATGAGAGTCATTTCCCCACTTTCTTGATGACTAGCAACTGATTTCCTCCTATACCAATTTCCTTACAACCAGCTATTTGATTATTTACATAGACATGCTGGGAATTTTCCAAATTGCTAATGTTCTGCTTCCCTTTTAATTCTAAAATCCATATTTCAATCATTTATCTCCTCTCACATTTTACTATAAGCAATTAAGAGAAGTCATTCAGCATCTTGAATGTTTTGCTGCTTAGAGATTTCTTCTGCCAAATACCCTGTTCATCACCTTAAATTCTGCCTTTCACCATGTCTTAGGATATAGACATCATTTGTCCAAATTATTTGGCACTTTACACAAGAATGAATTTTATTCCAGTTTCTAATAATTCTTCCTTGTTTCCACTGAGGACCTCATCAGAATAGCCTGCATTCATTATGTGATTTTCTAACAAGATCTGTTCACAATCAACTACCTAAACAATCTATATGCCCAATACAGGTAAACTATAGAAGGATTTTTTATAGTTCTGTAGGATGAGAAGTTCAAGGTCAGGGCACTAGCAAGTTTGCTGTCCCATCAAGGCTCCTGTCAGCATCCAACCTGATTGTTTGATGTCATCCATTAGAGAGGAGCAACATTCAGTTCTCACCTGACAAAAGAGACAGAACAGCAAGATGGTGATAAACTTCCTCCATCAAGTACTTTAGTAAGGGCATCAAGTCTTACTTATGAGAATGCAGTCCACTTAACTCAATTACTCCCCAAAAACCACACTTCCCAAAGTTTTGTTTGGAAGTTGTTTCATGTCAAAAGTTTTTGGACAAAACAAAAACATTCAGGCCACATTACTCCATATTTTAGAGATAATAGCAAAGATCCTACTTTTTTAGAATTATTTTAACTCAGTTGACAATAGATTAGTTTAGCTTAGTCTAAGGAAGGCCAGAATGAGATTGGGATTGATTGACAACCTGTGAGGAAGCAGTTAGCAGTATAATAATCACAAGACTTAAAAAGAAAAGTGAAACCAGACTTTACTTACACAGTAATTAAAATTATATATGCTCCTGAGGTGATAAATACAAGGGATGGTTATTTTTTTAGTATATAGTTAAATGAATAAGATGGTTAAATACATGGCAGGATGAAAAGTTACCTAAATGCCTTCTAGTTTTCAAATAGTCCTCTACTTTCTGTAAGAAAATTTAAATTTACAGCACTGTATAAGGACAATAACAAAAAATTTAAAAAGAAAATTTAAATTTTACTATTCAGGTACATAAATATTAATGTAACTAAAGAAAATAGAATAGGTTGTTTAAAACATCAATTTCATCATAAAGTTAATGAGCATACACACTTAAAAAGTTACTTGAGGGGCTGGGAAGGTGGCTCAGTTATGGAGGGCTTGCCTTGCATTCATGAGGCCCTGGGTTTGATTCCTCAACACCACATAAGCAGAAAAAGCTGAAAGTGGTACTGTGGCTCAAGTGGTAAAGCGCTAGCCTTGAGCTGAAGAGCTGAGGGATAGTGCCCAGGCCCAGAGTTCAGGCCCCATGACCAGCAAAAGAATAAATAAATAAATAAAATAAGTTACTTGAAAGCCTAAAAGGATGTGTGTACTTGTGTTTTGAAATTTTTTAAATGAATTACCTTTTGCTCTTGTATTTTGGCTTTCAAATTAGTAAAATTAGACATGACTCAGAGTAATTTAATTTGATAAAGTTCTCCTGCACTCATTTATTCAAAGTATCTGATTAGACTTAAGAGAAACAAATAACTTTCTTTTTTTATACATTCTCATTGTAAAAATACTGTACAGAGGGGTTACAGTTACATGAGCAAGGTAATGACTGCATTTCCTATCAAACATTGTTACCTCCTCCTTTGCTTTTCCCCTCCCATACCTTCCCTCCCCCCTCCACAACTACTACCCCTCTACTCCATCTAAACTACCACCCTCTACTCCACCTAAATTATAGTTTGTTTTTCAACATAGTGTCTTGTGCACCTCATTGTTACAGTGGGTCAACTTGTATCCCTATTTAAGCATTTTGTTTTTTCCCTTCCCCTCCCCAAATTAGAAAAGTGTATATACAAGATGCAGGGCACTGACATCAAATACAGTGAAAACAGGGGTTATACCATGGGGGAGGAACAGACAAAGAAACAAAATAATCACATGGTACATTATGAATATGTTAGAAACAATAGCAAGAAAGAAAAAAACACTTTATAAGCCTTAGCAGAGAGTGATACTTGGAAGTGATGGTGAGTGCCCCAATTGAACACACACTCAATTTAATAATGTTAGAATGTTACATGCAATGATCTACATCTGGTGATCTATATCTTCAAAATCTCAAGCAGAAACAGTAGCTCTCATTTTGAGAGTTATTACTTATATGTCTCACAATACAAAGATATTTATTTACTTGTTCATTAGTTACATTTTGTCTTATCTTTTTAAATTTTTTAGTGAGAACTGGAAAGAACATCAAAGATAAAAAACAATTGGTGTTTATTGACTAATCTTGTTCCAAATACTATCTATATATGCATTTTTTACAATCCCAGCACTCAGAAGGTTGAGGCAGAGCGATCACAAGTTCAAAGCCAGAAAAGAGACCTTACCAAGTAAATAAATAAATAAATAAATAAAGACAAGTTAAGTTGAAACAGAACATAATTATTAAAACTTGCCCAGAAGACTTATATACTATAAGCAAATGAAAAATTAACGGGCTGGGTGCCAGTGGCTCACACCTGTAATTCTTGCTATACAAGAGGCTGAGATCTGTGGATCATGGTTCAAAGCCTGGGCAAGAAAGTCTGTGAGACTCAGAAAACCAGAAGTGACCCAGTGGCTCAAGTGATAGAACGCTAGCCTTGAGCTGAAGAGCTGAGGGACAGGACCCAAACCCAGACTCAAGCCCCAGGACTGCCAAAAAGAAAAGAAAGAAAAGAAAGGTTAACACAGTATCATCAGATTAATTTGGGTGACTTCCTATATTTAAAAGATAGGCATTTAGCTTTTTTGTTAATAATAATAAAGAGCTATTTCTGGGATTTTATAAAGGAGATCTGCTTTTCAATACAATGTTAGCTCTGAAATGATCATGTGTCTTCCATAAAATTGTTATATTTGTGTGAGTGTGTACATATAAATATATGCGTATAAATAGATATATAGATATAAATTCCAGTAGTTAGAGCTTAAATATACAAAGAATTTACTGATGAACTATTATTGACCTTAGAACTTGTCTCTTCTAAAGTATTTAGTAATTAGAGAATTTGCTATTTAGGAGCCTATTAAATTTTTTAACATGGTAAATCATTGCATATTCCTATAAACATGTATTGATATTTATCAGTTTGATCTCACAAGAGATCAAGGACCTCAAACTTATTTGACTGCTTATAATCTCATGGCTCATGTAGTATGAAAATGTGATTTTTTTTAATGTCCACTAAATAAAATAGTCTGAACAGGCTTTGCAGATCATATTTTCTTTTATGTTTTTTTCTTTACTTTTTTTTGTACCAGTTCTGAGGCTTTGAACTCATGGCTTGGACATTGTTACTAAGTTTTGTGCTCAAGGCTAGTGCTCTATCACTTGAATCCTAGCTACACTTCCAGCTTTTTGGTGATTAATTGCAGATAAGAGTCTCAGGATCTTTTCTCCCTAGACTGACTTTAAGCCAAAATCCTCAGATCTCATCCTTTGTATGCTTGTGGGCTTATACTAACAGTGCCTAATCCAAATCATACTTACTCATTAACAAGATATAAAGGACCAGAGGCTTTACACAGGATGAAATTTAGATTTTAAATATGAAGCCTAGTTCTTAGCAAAAATTAACTTTAATTAAGCTTTTTGTACTTGCTGTCCAAAATGAAGTTCTCTAGGTGAGACATGAAGCCATAACGAATTCTCATTTATAACCTGAGAGAAGCTTGTTTTGTCTTTTTGACTCAAAGCATTCTACATTTTTTCTTAGTAACTTTACCATGTTTTAAATACTGGCTTTTTCATAATTCCTATAACTGAGGAACTATGAAATCCCTGGTTCAGTTTTAAATTTCTAACCTGGCAAGCTAAATAAATGTAAAAGAACATACAGTGTTAGTAGAATATGAAAATAACAATCTAATCACAGTTTAATGTTATCCTTATAACTGAGATAAAGCTAAAATTGTATTTGTGCTTATATGTTAAGTAGTAGTAGCCAATTCTAAATCTTCTGACTATTATAAACATGTATCCATGGAAAATGACAGCCCAGTGGAGTTCCCTAGTGTTTTCCACACTTCCTCCTTTAGCCTTCTGCAAAGAGATGGAAGATTCATTGGACTTTCATAGACACTTCCTGGCAGGACAGCTGAATGAGTCTTGTGAGTGAGTCTGGCTCGCACTACAGTTCATGGTCCCTTCCAGCTCTCTCACCTGGTGCTAACACTGGCATATTCTCCATCTCACTTTTCCTGAGTGAATAGAAAAGTAGAGATAGTCCATTTCCCCTTTACCTTTTCTATACATTGAATTTTGATTTGGTCTTTAGGTCTAAGTTATGTATAGTCATATTTGCTTTATTCTCTATATGTTCACAGTTACAAGTATTTCTTTCAGAAACAATTGTTTCTGTATAATGCATACCTTATAGTAAACCATCAGGATCAAAGAACTCTTAGTATTTAAGGATAGCTTCAACAATTCTAATTTATACAAATAAGATTATACAAGCCTTATACCTGCCAGAAAAAAAATATCTATGATTTGCACTAAGCAAGCCCATTGCAAACCATGTTTATTACATTATTCTGTCACAGACATAACAAAGCATCTTAGACTGTGTACTCTATAAATAACTGAAAACTGTTGCCTCTAGTTCTAGAGGTTGGGAAAGCCAAGTTCAAAACATCAACCAAGCAAATGTTTAGTGTCTTCTTCTTCAAGTTTTGTCTTCATATGCCACAATTAAGGCATAACGTGCCATGTCTTTCATGTCAAAAAGACAAAGCAACATCTTTCTCCTTTAGTTCTGTTCATGACTGGCAAGCCCTCATTATTTGATTGGTTCCAAAAACACTATACCTATCCCATTGGGTATTAAGTTCTCAATATGCAAATTTTGAGACATACCAACATTGATACTACAACATATAATGTCTTTTTATGCTATACTTAGGAACAAGTAAACGGAAATTTATGAGATTATTTTTGTTATAGTTCTGTGGCTCTTCTGTTTTTCCATAACCTGGCAATTTGTGTGCTACTTTATAACATTTTGTAAATTTTCTTCTGTTTTATGCTTTCTCAATATTGCTGATAAAACCTGTGAATGAACACTTGAACTCATTGAAAATAGCCAAGTAGATTCTAATCTTCACCAAACTTGCCTGGATTTTGTGAACCTCTTTATACTTTCTAGCCTATCCTTCAACTTCAAGATCATTGTCTTTGAAGAAAAATGCATACAAACTGAGTAGTTCTGCCTTATTCAAATTACTTTGCAGAATTCTCGCATGCTTGTATTATTATTGCAAGCACAGTATTTATAGAAATATAATTTTAGGATGTTTGGATTTAGAAGAAATATTCTTTATGACTTTTTATGCATTTTCATTATGATGTTAAGGGCCTCCAACAACTTCCATCAATCTTTTTACTTTAACAATACAAGCAATCCAAGTTTTCTTCTAATAGAGAAGAGGGTGCTACCAACTAATTTTCAGCAAAGGATGGGTGTGATTAAAGTGCTTCTCCAGAAAGATGAATATCATACCCACAAAATGAGTCATGAATGTATCTTGTTGAGAAATAAACTCCTGAGGAAAACAATAATCTGTACTACACTGATTTGTACCACACTTTCAGAAGCTTGTAGATTATTTACAAAAACTAAGAAAGTGTTTATAATGGAGCTTGAAATTGGATGTGGTGGCAGTAAAAATTAGATTTGGCTATAAATGTTTGACTATACTAAGAAAAGAAATGGAAAAAAAAGAAAAGCAAGGAAAGAAAAAGAAAAAGGAAAAATGGGAGAAAAATCTAGCCATTTACATAGCCATAAAACTGAAGACCAGGTGTTTGCAAGAAGCCTGTCTGTAGGCTAAGGAATTTAAATCTAGGCTATTTTAATTGTTGAGTTATTTGTGAACAAAGACAATAAGAAAATCAAGAACTTTAAACCTGGTTTACTTAGAGGTACTCTTAATTGTGAAAAATTTCTAAAGCAGTGTAAGTTTTTCTTTTGAAAATTTGACAGCTGCATATGCATATATATACATATATATACACATATATATGTATGTATATATATATATATACATATATACACATATATATGTATGTATGTATATATATATATATGTATATATATATATATATATCCTTTCTCTACATTTCTATATTTGGATAAGAAAATAAAATTGTAAAATGTAGTTGTAGAAATTCTTTCCCTTGTTCTTTTCCCAAAGAATTTTTTCCTCTGATTGGTTACATAGACATGATAAATACCAAACACCAACCATTTTATATATAAGTACAGTCTTATTGACTAATCCATAAGTGATAAGAAATGGCTTTTTAACTTCTAGTGTAAAAACATCATGTAACTAAGAGTGATAGATGCAAATGAAGCCATTTTCCTTTAGCTTAATATCAATGTTCAATTTAGATAGATAGATAGATAGAGGATAGATATCAATATATCTATATATAATGTGAAAAGGAGTATTGAAAATTTAATTTAATCATTCACTCACTGTTTGTTGAATGCCTACTGTATATATTAGGATAATTATTCACTCCAAGAAATAAAATGTTTCAAAATAAAAAATACCATATAATGTCTTTTTATGCTATACTTAGGAACAAGTAAACAGAAATTTATGATAAGTTACTTAGTAGATCAGCAAATCAGGAGAGCACCTACCAGATGCATTTGTTGCTAAGAAAAGATTCCTTGAAATAATTGACACCAAGATGACCCCTTGAGGCAGGTACAAGAGAAAACAGGAAAGGAGAGACTTGAAGGGCTGCTAGTAGTGGTAGAGTACTTTCCTGTCATTCTCAAGAACCCTGGGTTCTAGAAAAAAAATGAACAGATTTAATTACATATACTAGGCACTCATCATTGCAAAGTTTAAAATATACATGGGCAGATTGATATTCTATAATTACTATCTTGGTTGAAAAGCAAGGAATAGGATATAGGACACTAGTAAAAGCAAATGAAAATTGAAAAAGTAACAGTGGTCAGAAAGTTCTCCCTAATTCACAAAAGAAGATAAGGGCAAGAATGCTACTCTAGTAGCATCAAAGAAAGAAATGAGTCAATGTGAAAGACATTTTAAAATGAGACCTTTAAGACTTGGTATTAAGCAAGGTCAATGAAAAGATGAAGTAAGACTGGTTTCTGGTGGGGGGGAGGGTGGGATGAGAATAAGGGCTGGAGTTGTAGATTTTGTTGAGTTAGGAAAAAAGATGGAGAAGAGAATATAGTCACTAAGACGTTTTGTTCTTTCCCTGTCACCTTCTTTCTACTATGCTCTTCTTTCCTCCTCCCTCTCCCCATTTTGAAAGTCAAATATTTAGTCTAAAAGTTCTAACCCTTCAAGTCATTATCTTCTATGAAGCCCAAAAATTGTTTTGACAAGGAGAAGTCACTTTAACTTCTGTACTTAGGGTGAATCTGTGGGTAAAAATAACAACAGCCTATCACCTTGCCAAGTTATTTCAAATATCCTTAAGTGTGTAATCCAAGGAGACAGAATATTGATGTATTTAAGGGCATCTGCCGAGAGTATTTCTTGACCTTATTTAAAGATTGAAGATGGAGCTAGGCAAAATGTGTCATGCAAATAAAGTAAAAGTAACCAAGGAAAATGTATTCAAAGTAAATTATATGCTGCCATGTACATATAAATCCACATCTTAAAGATCTTCACTTTGAGTATTAACAATTCAGAAAGGAGTTTTTATCTTTTTTTGTAACAAGGTTCTTTAAGTGGAAGAAATTCAAAGTGTAATAGCATCAACAATGAGCATAATAGGATTCATTTCTTTCTTCAAAAGTTTTGGCAAAGATCTGAAGAAATAGGAGCACTTGTATACTTTTGGTGGTGATGTAAAATGCTACAGCTTCTATATAAAATAATATAAGGATACAAAAAAATAAAAATAGAAACACAACATAATTCAGCAGTCCTAATGGAGCTTGAGATATTTCCATTCCCACATTTAATGCAACATTATTCACTATGGCCAAGATGTTAATAAAAAAAAAAAAACACCTAAGTGTTCATCAGTAGTTGAATGGATAAAGAAAATGTCCTATGTGTATCCAATGGAATATTATTCTCTCCTAAACTATGTCTGGATCTTAAGGATGTTATGCTAAGTAAAATAAGCCAATCCCAGAAAGATGGATACTGCATGATTTTATGAGATAGAAATATGCGCTAAATAATATAGACATCAAGGGAGCTGATAGAAGTAGGAAAAGGAAAATTGCTGTTTGCTATTCAATAAGCGTAAAATTTCAAGTTTGCAAAATGAGTAAACTTGCTTTAGTAGAAAGTGTAGTTAGTAACACTGTGCTAATGAACATATTAAGTATTCTTTTTTGTTATAATACAGAAAAAGAAAAGGCACAGTAATACCTAGTCTAAAGTGAGGTTCTAATTTGGATTCAAATAATATTGCCAGATTTTCTCCTTTCCCAGTCTCCCCCTAATCAGCTTTGTTTCTTACCATGTATTGGCTCATTCTCTCCTAAAGCAGATGGCTCCCTCCAGGCTTGCAGAGGAAGGTGATGGTGGAAGGCTTATCTGATCCCATCTATAGCCACAGAAGCATGAGAAAATGTTTTTGTCATTGTTGTTGTTTTGCTACCAGTGACCAGAAGATTCTAATTGGTCTAGTTCAAATGAAAGTTACACCACTTGTCTGGCAGTTGTGGTCAGAGTTGCAGAATCATAACAGCTGCATATCAAAATGTTATAATGTGAACTAATTCTCCAAAAAAAACAAAAGCAGACTACCTGCTGTTATCCATTGACAAGATTCAGAATACTGGGCAGACTGAACCACCACATGCCCATTATGTGTTGATGGATGGCATTTGGAAAATCTTCACGTTTAACTGTACATTTGCAAACAATTCAATCATGGCAGGGCCAAATCTTTGACATAAATAGGCAACTAGAGGAAGTTATTTGAATTGTTATATATTATTGAAGAAAAACGTTTCAGAAAAGGTTTTCTGATAGGTGGCAGTGCTCTTGTTCTCATCTGAAGAAGAGTTCTAGTTATTGTACTTGTTTAAGGGTATCTTCCTTTTGTGTCAAAATAAAAATGCTTTGCTAGAGCACAATTCTCATCTGTTTTCCAGTTTTACAACATACACTGGATGACAGTCTTCATTCTATTTCTCAGAGAAATGGAATGCTTAAGGATCTGCTTCTCATGGATTTGTGCCTACTCAGTCACAAGTAAGTTGCTGTAAGCATTGTTTGTAGAACAACAACAAAAAATATTGATTTTTTCTGATCCAATAGCTCCAATTTGTCTGCTAATGTCAAAATAAAATTGCTAACTCATAGAAGAACTCAGTAAGGAGAAGTATGTGTGTGTGTGTGTTTGCACGTGTGCACGCGCACACATGCGTGCACACATGCCTATGTATGTCTGCATGCACACACACATAATTTTTGCTTTGTGGTAAGTTCCTACTACCATGGTGGCTCTACCAGGTCATGAATATAAAAGTGTCAAAAATATAAATGTAAATTGCTTATAGTTACCTTTTACTTCTGCCAAGTAAGAAGACAATGCCTGTGGATTCGTGTTTTCCTTTTTCAAGTATTTGTTGTCATAATTTACCTCATAAAATCCATTTTGTTAACTTATAATTAAAGATTTGGTTGACTTCATGAAAATCCCTTCAAGAAAATGTCAAATGGAAATGCAAATCAAAACAACTCTGAGATTCCGTCTCACCCCAGTTAGATTGTTCAACATTGTGAATTCAACAACAAATGTTGGCAGGAATGTGGGGCAAAAGGAATCCTATTACTCTGTTGGTGGGAATATAAAGTAGTACAACTACTCTGGACAGCAGTCTGGAGGTTTCTCAATCAACTAAACATAAGTCTTCCCTAAAACTCAGTCATACTACTCCTAGGCATCTACCCAGACCTCATAACTCAGGATACCATTAAAGACTCATACACCTCTATGCTCATTGCTGCACTATTCACAACAGCCAAGTTGTGGAAACAGCCCAGATGCCCTACAATAGATGAAAGGATCCAAAAATATAGTACCTGTACACAATGGAATTTTACATTGCCATTAGAAAAAAATAATGTTATTTGCAGGGAAATGGATGGACCTGTACAAATCATACTAAGTGAAGTAAGCCAAGCTCAGAGAGACAAATGACACATGTTTTCTCTCATAAGCAGAAGCTAGGTCTAAAATACATCAGGACATAATAAATTATACAGGTTCCTAGGCATTCACACAATGTGAGATCCAAGGAGGATACTGTTAGGAATGGAACAGAAAGGCACAATGCCTACATGCAATGATCATACAAAATAGTATTTATGAAAATGAACTCCAAGAAATGAAAACAAGAAATTTTCCTTTTTTGCTGTGTTTTTCTTTCCTTTTTGTTATCTTTTTCATTTATATGTCTTTGGGAGTGTACAAGGAGACACAGAAATGGAGCAATATTATTCATGGAACACTATATTGAAAATGAGCTGTACAACTTGTAGGTAAGAGATGGGGGAGAAAACTGGGAGAGAGCAAGGGAAGAGATGAGATTTTCAAAAACAAATTGTACTGTTTACCTGACTTAAGTAAACGTAAACCTTCTATATATCACCTTTATAACAATAAAAAATTTAAAATATCAAATGTATTTGTAAACCTTGCATGCATCCTATATATTAGTCTTAGAACTTGGAACAGTCTGTTTCTGTGAAGTAAAGCTTGCCTGCTATGGAGAAAGATTGTCTTTGATATAAACATCATTTGGTTAACTGGATGGACCCATTATCTCATGCTTTCTTACAGTTTCACATTTATTTCATAAAGAGAAAATTGTTAGCTGGTCATTCAAACCAAATGATCACATTCTGAGATTCTTGCATCTATTTTTAGCTGGATCATTTCTTATTGGATTATCTTGGCTTTTCTTAAAATTATTACTTGACAAATAGCTCCCACTCTTGTGCAATTTGCTAGCCTACTGCACATCACCTTGACAACTCAAGGGAAGACTGTTTTATCACTATGGAAACAAGTCAATATAAAGTTGTTCACATTTTATTTATAGACTAGATAATGTAAAAGGTATGACGTACACTTGATATAATCTGAAATGAAATATGGTGGAGGCTTCTTGTTTTTAATTAATAGGATTTGTGGATGACATTGATATACAGCATGTTCTTACTGCTAGGAAGAGTAAAGCTTCCACTGTCATTTTATTTTGATTTGTTACCTTAATTTACAGGATTTTTTTCAAAGTTAACATCTAGACCTGTGACAGGAAACCTAACAGGTGTCACTAACATAAAAGAAAACCTTCAACCAGAGAGATATCACATCTTAAAAACACCTGCATGACAATCTTCTATGTAACCTTTCCCCAACTGGAAAATGAAAAAGGTAATCCATTCTCTTAAAAATTCTACTGTGTCAAAGAAGATACAATATTTGAGTCAGGCACTCAACAGGTAAAAGATGAGAATGAACAACTTGATTGTAATTTTTTCCATCAGTATAAAGATATAATAAGATTTACTGGGTGGATTATTTGAGAAATTACAAATAATCCAAAAAATATCTAGTCCAATACCTCATTACAAGTGATAAGAAACAAGAGTTATCACACTTGTGTCTAACTTTAAAAATAAATAATAATTTCATACTAGAGGTGTAGCTCTCACTTGCAATATTTAAAGACATCTCAAGAAATTTATAGCCAGATGTCTGTGGCTCATATCTATAATCCTAAATATTGCAGAAACAGATCAGAAGGATCAAGGTTTGAGGCTAGCCCAGGTAGAAAATTTTTTCTGGATTCCATCTTCACACAACCAACAAAAAGCAGAGTAAGAGACACCATTCAAATGATAGAACACCAGTCTAACAAACATGACATCCAGAGTTCAAACCTTAAAAGAAAGAGAAACAGACAAACAAAAACAAAGAAACAAAGAATAGGTTAATGATACCTTAGAAACAGAAAGGTAAGTTGTCTCTTCTACTTCTCATTTTAAAAATTCTAAATGTATGAGCATTGATTTTCTTCCCACATCTTCACCAGAATTTGTTGTTTGTGTTTTTGATGATGGCCATTCTAACTAGGGTAGGATGAAATCTTAGTATGTTTTGATTTGTATTTCCATAATGACCTGGAATGTTAAGTATGTCTTCACATATTTATTGGCTATTTATACTTCTTTCAAGATAGTGTCTATTTATCTCATTTTGCCAACACATTAAATAAGTTGTTGATGCTTTGGAGTGTTGTTGTTGTTGTTTTGCATTTCCTGCTATTTTAATTACGCTTTCATCAGCTATCTTGGTGACAGAAATTTACTCCCATTCTGTACACTGTCTCTTCAGTGATTATTTCCTTTGCTCTGTACAATTTTAGCCTACTGCAATCCCATTTGTCAATCTTTGCTCTTCTTTAACTATTGGAGTAGTTGAACTACTGGAGTTCTATTCAAGAAGTTATTGCTTTTTGCCAAGATGTTATAGTGTCTTCTCCATCTTTTCTGTAGTGATTTCAAAATTTTAGGTTTCACATTTAGATCCTTAATTCATTTAATATTGGTACACAGGATGAGAGATAGGGATCTAGTTTCAGTCTTCTGAAGATATCTGTAGAGATCCAGTTTACTCAGCACTATCTTTTCTCTACTGTGTATTTTAGGTTCCTCTGTCAAAAATCAGAAGGGCTACAGCTGCATGGCTTTATGTTATGGTCTTCTGTTCTTTAATACTGGTCTTCATGTCCATATTTATGCCATATGACAATTCTGCTATTATTTTTTACTATAATTTGAAGCTCCATTATTGTGATACTTTCAGCATTAATTTTATGCTCAAAATATCTTTTGTTTTAGGGGGTATTTTATGCTTGTATGTGAATTTAAGAATTTTTTTTTCAATTTCTGTGAAGAATGACATTGGGATTTTAGTGGGCATTGCATTAAATCTCTAAATTGTTGTCACTAGTATAGAGATTTTCATGACCCATTCTGCAAATCTATGAGCATGAGAGTCCTTTCCAATTTCTGGGCTCTTCCTCTGTTTCCTTCTTCAAGATTTTACTGTTTTCACTGTGCAAGATTTTTTTATATCTATTTGGTTAAATTTGTTCCTACTATTTCATATTATCCCGTTATTGTGAATGGGATAGTTATCTTAACTTCTTTCTCAGTTTGTTTATTGATGGTATACAGAAAAGCTACTGCGTTTTTGTGTTGATAGTGTATGCTCCTATATTGCCACGGGTGTTTATCAGATCTAGAAGCCTTTAGATATCAGTAGTAGGAACGCAAACTATACACTCTGATTTCTAGTGGGGAAATCATTATGGGGTTCCTCACATAAAACTAAAAATTGATAAAATCTATATGATACCATATGATCTATATGACTACCAAAGGATATTACTCTTGAGCATATACCTGAAGAAATATAAGGCCAGATCCAGGCACTTGCACACCTATGTTCATTGCGGTAATGCTTACAATAATCAAACTATGGAAGTAGCCAAAATACTTTAAAATGATGTATGGATCAAGAAAATATGGTGCATGTACACAGTAACATATTATTTGGCTGAAAAGAAGACTAAAGTTATGTCTCTTCAGGGAAATGTATGAAACTGAAAAACATCATATTATGCAATTAAACCAGATTCAGAAGGACTAAGTTCACAGGTTCCCTCTCATACGTGGAAGCTAGACCTAAAAGAACTAAGAGATTCCACATATGTGAACATATACAAAAATCATATATAAATATATAGAGAGAACATGTTTTAATTGTGGACCTTTTGAAGAGATTCTGGGAAAAGAATGACTGATGGTGACTAATACAGAAATGCATTATATCTGTGAGTGAAGATAGCAAAACTAAACTCACTGAAAGTTGTTGAGTTATCTAAGCTAGTGGGGATGAGGAGAGTGGAAGTAAGAAAAGGGGTCAATTTAATAAAATTACTATATATGTGTGCATGTGTGAAATATGGTGAAAATCCATGGAACAAATAGCATGCCCCCAAAAAATTGAAGGACAGAAACATAAAACAAGTCCTGTCCATAGTGACATGTCTTTCCAGTGACTCACTCTAAAAATATCTCTTCCTTCCCTCCTAGTCACTTCATTGTGTCCATCGTTAAGCTGGTACTTAAGAAATATCTCATTAAGGCCTCTCCTTCTTTGTCTGGTGAAATCTTTATCATCCTATATGAGACCTTCCATCTTGCTAATCTATTATAATTATCAAATTATTATCTTAGTATTTCTGATACCTCTTTTCTAAATTCTATGTACTTTAGAATGATGCTAAGAATATACTTTTGATGACTAAATCTGTTTGTTTTCTTCTTTTAAAAGAGTACTTATAGGGGTACTCCTTATGTACAGAAAATTGAAATTTATGAACTTAGTGGCTAAAATCTTTTGATATAATGAGCTTAGAATTGTGTTGGCCATGGAGTGATAGCTGAATAAGTTTTGCTGATTATTCTCATTAATATTGCACTTAAACATTGTCTTCTAATTATATGCTTGAATAATATACCAATCCAATTTAGAGACTTGATCTGTCATTTGAACAAAATTCTGTAGTTACAAACTCGCAAACTGTGTAGGTTAAAAAGTATAAAGAAAACTTGGAGCTGTCACAGAGGTTACAGCTTTTTCCCACATCACACACCAACATGAACAGGTTCCGTATATTCAAGAAGCATCTGCCACTTAGGGCTGAGGGGAGAAGAGGAAAAGGCTAAAGACTATGAAAATTCAGAAGCTGGAAGGAACACTTCCAATGAGATGAAATTCGCACCCTAGGGAGCAGATACTATTTGGAAGCTGCTGGATTGTGAGTACTGGAGAATATGCAAACTTAATTTAAATGCTAGCTGGTATGGGAAGGAGTCGCTGCTTGGGTGAAGCATTACTGAGGTGCCTGAAATGTGGACAAGGAGCCAGTTCAGACACAGGAAAACAAGGTCTTTCTTCTTTCTCAAGGAAAGCTGATAACATCACTAGGGTCAACAGCCTTGTTGTGACTCTAGAGCGCCTCCTCTTGGCAGAGTCTGTCAATGTAGAAATGGAGATTGGGGAGCACCAACTCCAGCTTGAGGAAGCTCAAATGGAAGAATAAGGGTAAAGCTAAGAAATTCTTACAAGAGGCGCAGTCTGCCTCTTCAGCGACATGTCATCTATACTCATCCTCTCACAAACTGAGCTTTCACAAGCAAGAGAAAGAAAAATATTCAACTATGATTCATTCAAATGAAGAAGTTCTCATCTGTTCCCAAATGAAAAGTCATTGTACTCACCACTAAGCTATGTTAGTTGTTCCTCAAGTTCAGTTACAGGGCTATCTCAGTATTCAGTTAGTAAAATAATAAATTCTAAAGTTAATCTCACCAAATTCAATACATTAATGAGGAATTGTAATATGTGTGTGTGTGTGTGTGTGTGTGTGTGTGTGTGTATGTGTGTGTCTGTGTGTGTCTGTGTGTGTATCATATGACCAGGCTATGCTCAATAATAAAATCTTCCTTTCTACTAGCCCTTCTATATCTTCTTTGCTTTCAGCTGGCCATACCTAAAACTGTTCTTCCTGAAGAAACCTATTCAAAGAGTTTGACTTTTTGGTTGATACACTTTTGTTCACTTTAACTATTGGGTTTAGAAATAAATAAAAAACACAGACAATTTTTAGGTTCTAGGTGCACCTTTTTTGCCCAATCATGTGTCATCAAGCTACTTTATTTGGTAATCTGAACCATTTATCCCAAATAACATAGTGACTCCTCCTTGACTGGTTTTTGTTGTTGTTGTTGTTGTTGTTGTTTTTGGTGACACAAGAAGCTACATGTGACCAGGTGACAGTTTCATTGTCCAATTCATTGGGATCCTTATTACTTTTTGTGTTGGCAGAAGTTCTTTCCAAAGAAGAAGGAACTCCATAGAAGATTTTCAAGTTTCAAAGGAATGCCACTTCCACATGTGAACTCTTAGTTTTTCTTGGGTCTGGTCGTGGGGCCTGAACTCTGGGCCTGGGCGCTGTTCCTCAACTCCTCAGCTCAAGGCCAGCACTCTACCACTTGAGCCATAGCGCCACCTCCGGCTTTTTTTAAAAAAAATTTTCTGCTTATGTGGTGCTGAGAAATCAAACCCAGGGCCTCAGGCATGCAAGGCAAGCGCTCTACCACTGAGCCACCTTCCCAGCCCAACTCTTAATTTTTATAGTGAGAGAACTCAGGCTTTTCACTTGATTCCCTGGTTGTTTACCCAGGCTTCAGAGACACAGATCTTTTACATTTATCAACTAAGCATGACCATATTTGCATTCTATAGGACAGAATTTACCTGGTTTTATAAGGAGGCCAACTCACTTTTCCAGGGTAACATTTGCGTTGTGATTTTTAAGTTAGTTCCTTGATCAGAAACATTATTATCAGCAAGCATCCGTAAGTCTAAAGATGTTTGTACTGGCAGGAGCATTATGGGCACTCTTATCCATTATGGGCAATATGTTATCTATCTCATGAAGGTATAACAGCTCTTGTCTCCACAGTGACGGTGAAGTTACAGTGTGATCAGCTGGTATCTGCCTGGTGCTTCCATCCTGGGAAGCACATTGAGGGATCACCGTAGGTCTCTGTTGCTGCCATATTAGGCATTCGCATTAATGGCTGCCATCCACAGCTTGCTTCTGTCACATTCCCTCTTGAAGGAGGTTACTTGGTGGAACATTCCTTCCATCTGTGATTCGTACTTTTTTCCACATCATGAAGACATAGGAAGTAATAATGTTTGTATAGCATTTGGAGTTAAACCTAAAAGCCTGCTCATTCCAAACAATAGCTTCCTAACATTGCTAGTTATAGTGAATCTTGAACAAGTAGTTTAAGGGCTGGCAAGGGCAACATTTTCACAGGCTAGATGCAAATTCTACCAGCACTAGCATGCTAAGGAGCAGTGAGTGATTAAAAACATCTGAGTCACAGGAACCTGAAAGTGTCCGGAGCTCTCCCTAGATTAATGATGATGCTTGAAAGACCAGAGCACAAATGAATACTGAGACAACAGGCAATCTGGACAGACAGTAGGAGACTTGAGAGAGATGGATAAAAACAGCAGCAGTGGAGAGACAGGAATTTTTGTTGTTGTTGTTGTTGGTCATAGGGCTTGAACGCTGGGCCTGGGCGCTGTCCCTCAGCTCTTCAGCTCAAGGCGAGCGCTCTACCACTTGAGCTACAGCGCCACTTCCGGTTTTCTGGTGGTTTATTGGAGATAGGAGTCTCACGGTCTTTCCTGCCCGGGCTGGCTTTGAACCGCGATCCTCAGATCTCAGCCTCCTGAGTAGCTAGGATTACAGGCGTGAGTCACCGGTGCCTGGCCAGGAAGTTCTTTTCATCTTTCTTCCTTCTATTATGTCTTATTGGCTGCTAGAGAATTTTCCTAATGCCAAATAGTACTTTTCACTTTCAGCTTCTAAGAGGCACATCTGGAGCTGTTCATGATGATAAAGAAAGAACTGAGCAATGAAGAGATCTACCAATTTGGGTAGATTATCACTGCAGCTTGAAATGGGCTATGTTAAAAGCAGACAGGCCAAAGCCCAATAGTTTTGTTAGAAAGTGAGTATCCTGGGGCTGGGAAGGTGGCTCAGTGGTAGAGTGCTTGCCTTGAATGCATGAGGCTCTGGGTTTGATTCCTCAGCACCACATAAGCAGAAAAAGCCAGAAGTGGAGCTATGGCTCAAGTGGTAGAGTGCTAGCCTTGAGCTGAATAGCTGAGGGACAGCGCTCAGGCCCAGAGTTCAGGCCCCACAACTGACAAAAAAAAAAAGAAAGTGAATGTCCTCCACTAAGGAAATGAGAATGTTATGAACTAAGATCAAGCAAAGGAAAGGGAATCCAGTTCTCACAAATACATAGCTATGTGTGGGTAAATCTGGTAAACTGGAAATGATAGATTAGATGAGGACACCCCACCGAACATTGCAGGACAGGCCAGTTCAAACGTTCAATGTAAATATGACCCAGGAGAATTAATGGATTTGAAGATAGACATCATTTCCTGGTGAGTTGATTGAAATATTTTGGCTGCATGTTTCAGTCATGTGTAAGAAGGGGGAAAAAGTAAGTAGAATATGGAAGAGAGCTATTTTAAGGAAATAATTGCTAAAAAAGGATTTAGCACAGCTCATATAGATCAATTCCACTTAAAATATTCTTCAGGATATATATATGTATAAGTGTATACATGTATATATATATATATATATATATATATATATATATATATATTCTGCACTTCTATTTGCAATAGTTAAGACATAGAAGCAACCTAAAGTGCATTGATGGATGAATGTATAATGAAATTGTGATGCATATATGCACACACACACATACACACAGAGCAGAATGCTGTTCAACCTTTATAAAAAAGAAAATTCTGTTGTTTGAAGCAATATCTTTGAACCTATAGGAGTCTCTATTTGTGAAAGTAAGACAGGCTCAGAAAAACAAATACTGTATAATTAGATTTAGAATCCAAAAATGTCAGACTCATAAAAATAGAATAGAAGCTTAATTGCTTTTGGTTATGAGAATGTTAGAAGTAGAGGAAAGTGGATCAAAGAGTATAAACTTGCAGATCAAGCTGAATAAGTTCATGAGACCTAAAGAACTTCATTTTTACTACAGTTAATAGTCATACAGTGTATACGCAAAAGACAGCAGATCTCCAGTATTCTCAGTAAAAGAAAGAAATATATGAGGGGGTGGATATATTGATTGCTTGACAGAAATTATTCCATAGATATGCTATATATATGTGTGTGTGTGTATACATGTCTGTGCATATACATATATATTATATAGTGAGAGAGAAGATACATTGTATGCATAAATAGACATGTTACACTGAAACCTCTTTATTCAACTATATGAAGATAATAATAAACTGAACACGCAATATTGCAATACATAAGGAATGAAAGAAAAAGAAAATAAATAAGTAAAATGTGTGTACATCGAAATACACAATTCTTATTTTTCAATTATTCTTCAACAAAGCTCAAGAAAATAATCTTTAGAGCAAAACTTGTGTCAATAATATATTTTTTTAAAACATAAATCTATCTCTTGCCCAATTAGACTTGATGTTGCTCCATTCTATCCCAGGGATAGCAATTTAGAGCTCTGGTGTTATTCTCAATTCAATTCTCTGCTGATTTTTTTTAACCAATTATTTAATACTTAACGTCAGTGGGAGACTTAAGACTGAAATGGATTCAGATGGAAGCTTGGGATTTTCACCTGAACTCGTGCAGAATGATGGTGTCAGGAGGATGCAGACTGGGTATGGAAGATGGAAGCAGAAAGAGCAACATTTCTTTCCATCGAGTCTTCAGACTCATTATTTGAGATGTTTGTTTATAAATACCCAAATGCACCCACCTTCAAGCATAAGGCCAAGGATTTTCATATTTCAGTAAATACCTCTTTACAAACTAAAGCTTCTCTTTTCATCAAACTGTGGCCTGGAACCCACTTCCTCACATTATCTGCAGGACTTAGTCCATCACTTCTGCAAGCTTCTTTGCTTCTTTTCTCTTTTTTAAAATTTTATTGTAAAGGTAATGTACAGAGGGCTTGCAGTTATGTAAGTCAGATAATGAGAACATTTCCTTTTGAACAGTGCCACCCACTTCCTAGTTCTCCCCAGTTTTTTCCCTCCTGTCTTCCCCCTCCCCAAGGCTGTATAATGAATTTCCAAGGTCGTGTCTAGTGAATACCACGGCTGAATTGGCTCACCCTTGGTCCCACCATTTCTGTGCTTCACTTCCCCTACCTTCATCATATAGATGCTGGGCACCCATGGCTCACGCCTGTAATCCTAGCTATTCAGGAGGCTGAGAGCTGAGGATCACAGTTCAAAGCCAGCCCAGGTAGAAAAGTCCGTGACTTTTTTTTTAAATACATTTTTATTGTAAAAATGCTGTACAGAGGGGTTACAGTTACATGAGCAAGGTAATGAGTACATTTCCTATCAAGCATTGTTAACTCCTCCTTTGTTTTCCCCCTACCATCACTTCCCTCCCATCTCCATAACTACCCTTCCCCCGCTCCCCACCTAAATTGTAAAGTTCGTTTTTCAGTATAGTGTCTTGTATATCTCATTGTTACAATGGGTCAACCTGTATCCCTATTTAAGCATTTTGTTTTTTTCCCTTCCCCTCCATAAGCTAGAGAATTGAATATACAAGATGCAGGGCACCGACATCAAATACAGTGAAAACAGAGGTTATATTGTGGAGAAGGAACATATAAAGAAACAAAAAAAAAACCCACATGATACATTATAAATATGTTAGAAACAATAGCAAGAAAGATAAAACACTTATGTCCCTATCTTGGGGTTCATTTCACTAAACATCATCTGGTCATATGTACATAGCTTTTGACCTTTTCTGCTTGTCCCAGACATATACTAGTTATTGCAAATAAGGGAAACTATAGGACCTGTGTTTCTTTGGCCGTGAATCTTATCTCCAATAAACTACTAGAAAACCAGAAGTGGGGCTTGGGAAGGTGGCTCAGTGGTAGAGCGCTTGCCTTGCATGCCTGAGGCCCTGGGTTCGATTCTTCAGCACCACATAAGAAAAAAGAAAAAAGCTGGAAGTGGCGCTGTGGCTCAAGCGATAGAGCGCTAGCCTTGAGCTGAAGAGGGGAAGGATAGTGCCCAGGCCCCAAGTGCAAGCCCCATGACCAACAACAACAACAACAACAAATCACATAGGCTTGCGTGTAAGACAAAGAAATACAGTGACAGAAGAGAATAATAAACCAAAGTAAAACAGAAAGAAAAAGAGAACCATAAACAGTGCAATAAAAAAAACCTCTTGTTTCCATTTCTTAAGCATCCTTTTATATGATCATATACACATAGATATTTAGCCCTGTGATTCTCTCCTAAGAATATCCTCCTTTGGTCTCACTGTGAGAATGCTTAAGAGTCCTGTTTAATTAACCTTGTCCAAGTTTAATATTTTTTTTTACTATCCATGTGTTTATTAGCAGATTTATAGGCACATTCTAATTAGTATAAATGAGGTTATTTTTCTTTGGGGGTGGCTTACTTTGTTTAGTATAATTTTTTCCAAGACTTCCCATTTCCTTATGAATGGGCAATGTCATTCTTTCTGATGGAAGCACAGAATTCTTTGTGTATATATACCACATTTTCTCGATCCATTCATCTACTAAGGAGCATCTGAGTTGATTCCACATCTTGGCTATAGTAAACAATGCTTCAGGTGGGTGCCCATGGCTCACACCTGTAATCCTAGCTGCTCAGGAGGCTGAGATATGAGGATTGTGGTTCAAAGCCAGCCTGGGCAGTAAAGTCCATGAAACTCTTATCTCCAATAAACCTCCAGAAAACTGGAAGGAGCATTGTAGCTCAAGTGGTAGAGCACTAGCCTTGAGCTGAAGAGTTGAGGGACAGCGCCCAGGCCTAGAGTTCAAGCCCCAAGACAGACAAAACAAAAAAAACCAACAATGCTTCAGTGAACATAGTTGCATCAAATTGAAGTGTTTCTACATGGCAAAGGAAATAGCTAGAAAGATAAATAGAAAACCCACAGAATGGGATAAGACCTTTGCTAGCTCTGAATCAGACAAGGGCCTCATATGTAAAATATACTTAGAACTCAAAAAATTAAACCTTCCCAAAATAAATCCTCAAAGAAACAACTACCCCATTATTAAGTGGGCTAATGAGTTAAACAGCGGGCTGGCAAAGTGGCTTAGTTCTAGAGTGCTTGTCTAGCATGCATGGAGCACTGGGTTCAATTCCTCAGTACCACAAAAACAGAAAAAGTCAGAAGTGGTGCTATGACTGAAATGGTAGAGTGCTAGCCTTGAACAAAAGAAGCTCAGGTACAGTGCCTGGGCCTGAATTCAAGCCCCAAGACTGGAAAAAAAATAGATAAAAACCTTAGATACTTTTCTAAAGAAGAAACAAGAACAGCCTATAGGCATATGAAGAAATGTTCAACATTTCTGGCCATAAAAGAAATGCAAATCAAGACAACGTTAAGATACCACCTCAGCCCCATTAAAATGGCCAAACCAGAAAACTAACAATAACAGATGTTAGAGGGGATGTGGCCGAAATGGGACATTACCACACTGTTGGTGGGAATGTAAATTTGTGCAGCCACTCTGGAAAGCTGTGTGGGAATTCCTCAAAAGACTAAACATAGAGCTTCTCTATGATCCAGCAATCCTACTCCTGAGTATTTATGCAAATGACTCTTTAGTCATTTGTATAAAGCCATCAGCAAGTTTCGTCTTCATGTATCTCAGCAGACTGCAAGGTCTTACTTACCCACCCTGGCTGTTATTTCTTAACTTTCCTTTCCAGCTCTTCATTTCTCTTAGAATGATTACATTTGACTTAATGTGATTTTTCGTTGTTATTGTCTGCTTCCCAAAACGTATCTTGAGGACAAGAACTCAGTTTTATTCACTGCTGTTTCCCTGGCCTCTATATCAGTAGTGGACATGTCAATAAAAATGACTAAAATCTGTAATTTTGAGAACAATTCTAGGGAAAAAAAACTGCCTTGTGTTATGCTAAAACAATGACAAGCACAGCAAAGAAACATGTCACTTTGAAAAGGGCACTGAGGGTTCTATAAGGAAGCTAATATGTGTTAAGATTTATCTTATTTTATTCAAAGTCTGGAAATAGTTCACATAATTGCAACCTAAGGTATATATGAACCTTCCTAATTGCTAACAATTTTCCCATATTTAATTGAACCCAGACTGGCTTCTCCTATATCATTTTGTGGCTATATCTTATAGCCACAATATGAAAATGTTGTTGCAAATAGTTGCTTGAAATTTTGAAGGTTGAAACAAGAAGCTCTTTCCCCTATTATACTCTCAATAGTAGTAGAGTTACACAGTTTTCTTGAGTCTTCCAGATAATTACCTTTCTTTAGAAAGAAATAATACTCTTGCAACTAAAAATTTTATCTGAACATGTACAAGGTATGATCCCAGTAAGCTAGAGTTCCACAGAAATCAATGATGAAAGTTCAGGCTCTAACCTGGTCTGCCACCAGTAATAGCAGGTTCACTGTAAGGAGAAAACAATTTCAGTCATTAGAATTACAAAAACCACCTGAGAATGAACAACTGTTTTTCTCAAGTCTAGTGCACTACTACCTGGGCCACAGCTCTAGTTCTGGCTTTGTATTGGTTAACTGGAGATAAGGGTCTCACAGACTCCTGCTTATGCTGGCTTCAAACCAAAATCCTCAGATCTCAGCCTTCTGAATAGCCAGGATCACAGACCTGAGACCCCGCACCTGGTTGATTTCCATATCTTAATCTAGCTCAAGAGATGTTTATCTGCAGTTGATTATCCCAAATGAACTACATCTTGCATCACACTTCAAATTCTATGAGAGAGACATAAAATAGCATTCACTTTCAACTCTCCAAACCACGTGACAGTTGATAATAGTTTCCCATTTCTGAACCTCATTAAAAGCCTAAAATCTCAATGAGAAATTCATATGGAATAATAAAAGACCCTGAATAGCAAAAAGTAATCCTTAGCAGAAAGAACAGTGCTGGAAGAATATCAATACCAAACTTCAAACTCTACTACAAAGCCACAGTAATCAAAACAGCTTGATTCTGGCACACGAACAGGTCTGTGGATCAATGAAATAGAACTGAAGACCCAGAAATGAACCACAGACTTATGGCACCTAATCTTTGATAGGGGAGCAAAAAAAAAAAATAAGATGGAAGACAGACAGCCTTTTCAACAAATGGTGCTGACAGTATTGGCTATACACTTGCAGAAAAATGAAATAAGATCCTTATATATCATCCTGCTGCAGAATCAATTCCCAATGGATCAAAGACCTCAAGGTAAAAGCAGATTCCATGAAAATATCACAGGAAGGAATAGGGAAAACACTAGGACTCCTTGGCACAGGTTGAAACTTCTTTAAAATCAAAGAAAGGATGGATAAATGAAATCGCATTAAACTGCAGAACTTCTGCAATGCAAAGATAAATAGAAGGCCTACAGCTTAGGAGAAGATCTTGATTAGCCATATAACAGACAAGGGCCTCATATCTAAAATATACTTAGAGCTCAAAAAATTAAATGAAAGAATTCTAATAACAACAAATGCTGGTAGGGATGTGGCCAAAAGGGAATGCTACTACACTATTGGTAGAAGTGTAAACTTGTTCAGCCACTTTGGAAAGCAGTATGGAGGTTCCTCGAACAACTAAACAGAGCACTTTCTTATGATCCAGCAATCCCACTCCCAGGAGTAGGATTTGGGTAAATGACCTCAAAGTCATACTAAAGCTACCATCACAGCTATGTTCATTGTAGCCTTATTTAACATAGCTAAGATATGGAACCAACCCAAATGCCCTTCAGTAAATGAATGGGCCAAGAAGATGCATATACTCAATGGAGTTCTATGCTTCTATCAGAAAGTACAACATTGCCTCATTCATAAGGAAATGGAAAGACCCGAAAAAAATTATATTAAGCAAAGCAAGCCAGGCCCAAAGAAAAGTAGGTCGCATGGTTTCCCTCATTTGTAATAACTAGAGTATGTCTAGGATATTCTTAAAGGGGATCAAAATAACCCAATTTTTCTATTTTAACTTTCTATACTCTGTATCTTGTAGATAAATTTATCCGATCCATGGAAGGTAAACAGAATCACAGAAACAGCAGGACGAAGGATGAACTAATGCAACAATGATACTCACTAGACACTATGCTGGAAATGAACTATATAACTTGGGGGAAGAGTAGGAAAGGGTAAGCAGGAAGAAATGAGAGGGGGGGTAACAGTATTTAAGAAGAAATGTGCTCATTACCTTACATAACTGTAACACCCCTGCTCATCACTTTTACAATAAAGGTATAAATAAAAAATAATAAGTAAATAAAGTAGATAAAATCACACTGAGTTTTGTACTTAAGTTTTTATTTTGCCAATGCTTGCATGAAAATGTTAATATGTACATGTCAAACAGTTTAGCTTAATAAAACCTAATTTATAGTAGGCCTTGCTTCACTACCTGAAAATAACTAGCATTGATTGGTCCAGGAACCTTAACCTACCATAATTTTAACCTTCACAATAACCCTGTGACTATGCTTATCATCAGGTTATAATGATAATCAACTTGTCATAGCATCTAAGTAAATGTATGTGAATTGCTAAGATAACTCCTACTAACTTGAGGCCCTCCTGGATCTCCCTCATATCAAAGTTCCCGGCCTTTTTTCCATGCTGCCATACAGGTTAGTCTTCCAGTGAGGGATTACTATAGTCAAGAATTACACATTTAATGATTATCCAGGAAATGGAAACAAGGGGTTTTTCTTTGTTGCTGTTTCCATTTTTTTTCCTTTTTGTCTTGTTTGTTCATTTTCCTGTCTTTGGGATAAAGGGTGAACAACTGCAATAATGGTACTCACTAGACACTATGTTGAAAATGAACTATACAATTTGTGGGTGAGATTGGAGGGAAAAACTGGGAGAAAGCAAGAAAAGGGGTGACATAGCTCAAAAGAAAATGTTCTCATTTCCTGATTTATGTAACTATAACCCCTCTTATATTACCTTTATAATAACCACTAAAAATGCTTGATGAAAACAATCTAGGAAACATTGAGATTCATATTAATAAATTTAAATAAATGAGTAACAATGGAATTCTACATTTAAAATGTAGATATGAATATATAAATTCATACGTCATATTTTCAAAACTTATTTATACTTTTATCTTCATGATATTTGTCATATAGACACTAAAATAATATGTTTTTTTCTATTAATTACCTCGAGCACATTTTGGAGGGAAGAAAGAAACTATTTCTCTGTAACTGAAATGATAATGTTATCAAATTATGATTAAAGAACAAAAAAGCATATCATATTGAATTTAATTTCAACATGTAGAATGGAAACTAAGTGCCTTGGCAGTTAGAATTAAGTAGTTTAAGATGTCTGTAATACAAGAAAACTCAGCTTGATATCATCTACTTTAGAGGAAAACAAGGTTTTATGTCAATATGTGAATTCAAAATTTAATTTTCAGTTAATTATCATTGAGAGTTTTATCTCGTGTGTGTATTCAACAATAATAGTGTTATAGTTTGACTATGAAATGGCCCCCACAGACTTGTGTTGAGCCTGAACTCTTGGTTCTTGGCTAATGGTGCTATTTTGGGAAATGGTAGAAAACTTAGGACGTAGAGATTAGTTAAAGGAAGGAGGCCTCAGGTAATACTTTGTCCTTAGTGCCCTCTCTGACTCCTTCCTTTATGCAATGAGGTGAAGAATAGATTCTGCACACTCTAAAATGGTATGACTGTTTCTACTAAAATGATGTACTATTCAACAAAACCTACTGCATCTGAAAATGTGAGATCTGAAAATCTGCTAAATCTATTCTAAATGTGTCTGATTTGGGTTCATTTTTTAAAGGTGATACAAAGTTTTCAGTCATTTTTGATAGAAGCTTGTTAGAAAAAGTGCTCAGAAACTTGTTCATTAAATATTTCTGAGTACTTCTCAATAGTGTTTAAGATATGTTCAGTGCATTCTTTAAGTAATTCTATAACCAGGTTGTTTAGAAATAACCACAGGAATCCAGTTCATTTTTATTAGAGCAGACAGTCATCAACTCAGTTTGATAATTAATATAAATATATCTCCCACAAAGAATATGGATATAATCTTATTTTTGGAAAGTTATGTGTTCCATAAATAAATTTCTAGGTGATATAATTTGTAAAGCTAGATCTTGATACCACATGATCTCACACAGTGTAATCCCAACTACTTGGGAAACTAGATCAGAAGGATCTCAGTTCAACCATGTAGGTGAGACCCCTTTCTGACCAATAACTGGACAGGGGTTGTATATCTATCATCCCACCTATGACAGGCTAACATCAAAGGATTGTAGTTCTAGGTCTGCTAGGGAAGAAAAGTCCACTAGACTCCATCTCCAAGATATGATGATATGTACCCTCTGGCTCTCGTGGGAAGTTCAAAAAAAAAGGAGGATTGCAGTCCAGATGACTGAGCAGGCAGGCAGTAAAACCTTATGTAAAAAAATAAAGGCTACTGGCATGGCTAAGTGGTGGAGTGCCTATCAAGAAAACACAAGGCCCTAAGTCAAACCTTAGTAGCACCAAAAGAACACGGTGTGGAGACTGAATGCTATTCATACTAGAATTTGAGACTGCCCTTGAACATAATGGAATAATGGAATGTTTTCACTGTGTCATCAGTTAGTGAACATTCAAATTTCAAGCAGTTGTCATATTTATCAGAAAGATTACTTTTCACTTGTTTTACAGTCATAAGTCTCAGGTCATTTAGTTCATCTTATCTTCATGTCTCTCTGCAGGTACAGGACAGATTATTGCATTCATTCCTTATTCTAACACTTTAATCAAACATTTCACCATCTCTACACGTTAAAGTTTCTTTTCTGTAGTAGGTAATAAACCTACCCTAGGGCTCTAAATTAGAATCGTATGCATTAATATGTTTTTCCCACACCTAATAAATTTCAACATGTTCAAGTAACATTAAATTGATTGGTAGAGATGTATAACTGGATGTGGCTGGCTGTAGATACAAGTAACACAGAAAAATGTTCTGCAGAGATTCTGAAGATACTGGAATTACAGAAACAACACAGGAAGTGAAGATAGGATCTCCTTAGGTAAGAGTCAAAGATAGCAAATGTGTTAAATGCTGATGACCCTATGTTTTCCAGACCACCTTTCTTGAGAGTGAAAAGCAATTTCTGCCTTTCGACTTCAAGAGCAAGTTTAATACAACACTAATAGAAATTTAATATGACACTAGTTCCCCTTTTTTCTTAATAGCAGCTTATGTAGATTACTATTGCTTATAAACAAATGAAACTCTTCTAGGATAATTAGTAACTAAACTGAATGTTTGTTTAAAACAACCTAATCAAAATTAAATGCTTCTGTATATAAAGCTTTTTGTAAAATATCCTAGTATATCCCATTATTCAATGAGACAGGTAGGAGCGCCCTACCCACCTATTACCCTGTTTAAAAAAAATAATGAATGGGAAAGCAAACAATGGTTTTCGGTTTTATTAGAATTGAGGCTCAGTCAGAATTGGAAAACCAGAAAACCTTCACAGCTGTTGAAATCTCTACAATGATGTGGCTGTCCCCTCAAGTACCCTCTGATAGTTTTGAAAATTGATGTAGATTTACTGCGCAAAAATTCTAAACTCAAAAGAAAATAAAAATCCAGAGACAGCCCATTCAAGATTTCTTTCTAAGAGCCATAAAATACTGCTAGGCTTTTTAACTTCCTTGTGCCCAGGCACAGTGCCGACAGGCCAGGGAAGTCAGATAGACAGTCACTGCAGGTGGTCCACCCCAAATTTAGTCCTAGATGTCTGTTTCCTTAGCCACTGGATATGAGTTTTATTGTTTGTTTTTGCTTTATTTTTTACAATGCATGTTCCAATATGAGGAAAGAATTCTAAAATAATAAAACAAAATGATTTAATTTCAGCAAATCCAAACAAAACATAACCAGCATAAAGACAAACTATATTAATATCTAAGTGCAGAAATCAGTGCCCATGTTCAGTCTCCCAGATAATAATGCTGCTATATGAAACTTTTACATTACATAAGTGCTCTCAAGTTACCTGCTTATGTTAGACTCAAAGTTTCCAATTTTTCTTTCCTATAACCTTTTGATGAAAGATTAGCAAAACTCTTCATAGGATAAAGATGAGAGGTTATATGTTCTCCATAGAAAAAGTTCCCTTGAATAATGTAAGACCTGTCAAACATAAATAAACCAAATGCTAAATAAGTAAATGTAGCTTTGTAATTAAATCTCTTAAAATAAGAAATTACTCAGTTTACTCTTATACTCTGATGTTCAGACTTAATTCATCCTTATTTTTATGAAATCTGAACAAAACTCTAAAACTTCAAGGTATGACTATGAGGTTTTGTGTTTTCTTCTAATGATACTATTTTTTGTCCTTGTAATTATTTTTAATTCTACCTAATTCTAAAATCTACAGACTTTAATATTACTTAAAAATATTATGCTCTTATCTCAAGGTCTTTGCTGTAT
This sequence comes from Dipodomys spectabilis, assembly GCF_019054845.1. NCBI lineage: Eukaryota > Metazoa > Chordata > Mammalia > Rodentia > Heteromyidae > Dipodomys > Dipodomys spectabilis. The sequence continues at coordinate 5,768,129 of NW_024870678.1, read as the reverse complement.
TTTGGAGCTGATTCTGGTGCTGGGTGATATATAAAGATCTAATTTCAGTTTTCTACATGTGTATAGCCATTTCTACCAGGGCTATTTGTTGAGGAGGCTGATTTTATTCCATCTGATGATTTTGGGTCCGTATCAAATATTAGGTGGCCATAGGTCTGTGGGATCATGGTTTACAGCATTATCCTTCCTTGTAAAAGGAGATGGACTAGGGGCTGGGAAGGTGAGTCAGTGGTAGAGTGCTTGCCTTGAACACATGAGGCCCTGGGTTTGATTGCTAAACACCACAGAAGCAAAAAAAAAAAAAAAAAAAAGCCGGAAGTGGCACTGTGGCTCAAGTGGTAGAGCACTAGCCTTGAGCTGAAGAGATGAGGGACAGAGCCCAGACCCAGAGTTCAGGCCCCATGACTGACAAAAAAAAAAAGGGGGAGATGAACTACAGCTGAACTCTCTGAAAAGAATTTTATGGCGTTCCCTTCAATGTCAATTAATATTTCTAATGTTGACATTGTTTCTCATCTGATGCCTTTTCAGCCTGTTCTGGACCTGTTTTAGTAAACCTCATTCTGATTGGGTAGTTTGTATATCCAAGAACCTCTCTGCAATAAAAACACAAAACTTCCTGGGCCAACTACACTTTATCTATATGTCATCCAAAACCAGAATCCAGGCTCATCTCAGACTCCAAAAGTACCCTGAAAACTAAGACAGCAACTGCAAAATTACTGTAATACCCTCACCTATGCTATTTAATCATAAAATAAATAGCAAATTTACTATTTGACAGATGGAGATAGAGAGATGAATCCAGAAGCTTGCCTGTGCTTGCACCTCAATGATCAGAGCAAGTTGCAATATTCTTCTCAAAATTGTGATGCTTCCCATTAGTGTACTCAAATTTACAGCACACTAATGGTGGCCCCTCATGAACACTTGGAGCCATGCTTCACATTGCTTGGCAGATGTTTCTCCACAAAGGGATATCTGTTGCATATAATTTACCTTTAACAATGACTTTGATTATACCCTTCCTAACCCACATGATGGATGGTGAGTTCTTGAGTTCCCATTTAAGCATAATTAAATAAAACAAAATTAAGACAGTTCCATGTTACAGAATTTGACATATATTTATGCAATCTTTATTCTCTTAGGATTAGCATATTTTTAACTATTGTGTTTTTTTTTCTTGTGAAAATGGATCACAATTTAGAAAAAGGTGTGGTACTTCCCCTTGGAACTCAGTTATGAAGAGTCAGGAAGGAGGAGGCCTTCCTTAACTAATGTATATATTAGACTCAAACGTTCCCAAGGAAGAACAATTTTAAAATGCTAGTATGAGGTGCTAACAGCCAAACTGTCAAGGATCTCTGTTTGATGAGATAAATGATATAACAGAATCAGCTTCAAATAATTAAAAATCTTATTTTTATAGTACTCATTTCACAATTGGCATTTATAATTGAGTACGGCTACTTTGTTCAGAACATCATTATCATTCCAGATGAATAGAATTTGTATTCTTTGGGGAGTGATGTCTGTCACCAAACACCAGGAACTTATGCCTATTGGGCAATAATTAATAGAGAACTATATCAAAATATCCTTTGATTCTAACATATGCCTCCCCTGGCAGTTTTCAGACTCCAGTGTGAAGACTAAAATCTCAGCTTTTCATAGTTTTTAGCCAGCTTTTCTCACTGCTTACAGAGAGAAAACAATGATCCCAGCTTTGGAAAAGAGGAGCTTGAATCTTCAGGCTTACCTGCTCTTCTCTAAGATTTGTACATGGAAATCATGTTCAGCCTAGAGAAAAAAGGAGAGGAAGATGTGAGGTAAATGGATGGGAGGTCCAAAATAGCACAAATATATATGGAATGTAAGAGCGGGGATAGAGAGTTGTATTCACCACAAACCTTAGAAAGCTGTCAGGATCAGGAATTCAAATAACAATCTATGGCTTGGAAATAGTGAAGTATAACATGGTAAATGAGAGAGGAGAGAAGAGAAATGAGAAAAGAGAGAGAAGGAAATGAATCAAATATTGGACAATCAGAGGATATTAGCAGCTGCCTCTTGCACAGAACTTTGTAGAAAAATGTTCTGATTGTGTCTCATGTAAGATTCCAGAGTGAGTCAAAGGATTTTAGCAGCTGCCTCTTACACAGAACTTTGTAGAAAGATACTCTGATTGTGTCTCATGTAAGATTCCAGAGTCAGTTCCTACTGAAGAGATGACCTATAAAAGGCAACATTATTTTTTCTGGTTGTTGATTTGTGTTCATCTATATGTGACTTTTATATTCATTTAGTCTTTCATTCATGCACTGAAAAATAAGTCTTGAGGCATTCTGTGTACCAGGAACTGCTCAAAGAATTTCTATGTGACTTTTCTATGTGGCTTTTCTCCAGCCAAGACAAATGGTGCTTAGACTTACTAAGATGATGTCATAAGGAAATAAATCAATCTGCCATTGTATACTATGCAGACCCATGGTAAATGACTTTTTCATGAGCCTCTGTTTCAGGAAATACCTAAGACCCATCCATGAATTCTTCAAAGTTTTCCTGAGGAGCAAAAATCCAAATTTTTTATCTATTCTCATGAGTAAGAAATGCCTCTCAATAAAATAGTGTGACACATGGTAGGGGATAAAAAGGAAGTTCCATGGTGTATTAAAAAGTTTTATCTAACAATAGCATTAAAGCCAGTTCAGACTGGTTTAAAAGTAGGGAAACTAAGTCTACAGGATTGGTTTGATTTAGTGGCTTCTGCTCATTTTCTTTATGTTCTTCCAACTAGGACTTCCCTGGGTGTTGCTTCATCATAAGATGGATTATTCTCTGAATGGGGAAGAGGATGTAGTGCTTGAAGTCTTATATTTATAAACAGCAGCAAGCAAAAGAGAAGGAAGCTCCCCTTCTGGTACCTCTTAAGAATGAAATAACTTCAGCAAGATCTGGTGATATATATCTGTAATCTCTGCTGCTAAGAAAGCAGAAATAGGAGGTTGCAGAGTATAGCCCCAGGTAAAACAAGATTCTTTTTGAAAAAAATAAAAACTAAAGCAAAAAGTTGTTGGGGATGTAATTCGGGTGCAGAGTGCTTGCCTCACAAATGTTGAGATCTTGAATTCAAACCACAGTATGGAAGAGGAGGAAGAGGGTCATTTCTTTCTAAGAATCTCAGAAAGCTTCTCCTTCCCATCAGCCTAAACTGGGTCACAAACCTTGACTTTCTAAATTACTATAATAAAAATTATACATATATACTTATTGTCCTTCAACTAATTAGATCCACCCTTATCGCCTGAAAAGAAATAGGATAGTCTTAGAATTACCCTAAAACTTCTATTCTATATAAAAAAGAATTAGCTTCCTGACAGACCAAATGTTGTATAAGGGGAGAAAAGGGAAAGGGTGACCTATAGAATTCCACTACACGAAAACTTTCCAAACACAGAAGGCCTCCTAATGTTTTTGACCAGGAAAAAAAAGGAGAGAATGGAGCTATTCCATGTTCTGACAATACATTTACTCCCACTTATATTCTCAATCATTCTGTGAAAATGCCCTCAGAATTTTGCACTCTGTGAATAGAAAGCACTTGTGTTAATGATATACAACCAAAGTACAATGCAATCTGTTGGCTAGTTTGCCTTTCTCCTTGACAAATGAGGAGAAGAGCTCTTTTAGTATGGCTCTTTATTTATACCTAAGAACTTTTCCTTGCTGAAGGCTACGGTAGTATCTGATAGCACCATGGAAAACTTGGGCTATGTGAAAGGTCCAGGCAGAGTTTGATACCTTCACTACAGATTAATACGTGGCAATCCTATTCTGGAACAGACCTTCTAGTGAGTGATTTGTTTATGTGACTACATATTTAGTACCAACTTAAAATAGATACACTGTTATATTTTACAGGAAAATCATTCATTAAATTAAGAAAAAGTCATTCTCTCAAATATGTTCATAGATGCTACACTACCATAACATTTGAAGATAAAACAGTAGCAACATATGTTGATAGTTTATACCTTAGAATACTTACAACTGCATTGTGTTTGGATCCTCATAGATATTTGACAGAATATTTGGCATAAGATTAGATACCATACCAGTGAAGTAAATATTGCTTTACACACTGTCTGTGATATACTGTCTACAAACTGATCAGAATTGTCACTGACAAATCAATATTACAAGTTTTTCCTTTCCTTGCTTGTTAGCCTTACATGACTAAAAATAGATTTCCTTTTTTTGGGGGGGGGGGGGGGAGGGGCGCTCATGGGGCCTGAACTCTGGGCCTGGGTGCTGTCCCTCAGCTCTTCAGCTCAAGACTAGTGCTCTACCACTTGAGCCACAACGCCACTCACGGTTTTTTCTGCTTTTGTGGTGCTGAGGAATTGAACCCAGGGCTCATGCATGTAAGGCAAGCACTCAACCACTGAGCCATCATCCCAGCCCCTAGATTTCCTTTTGTAATAAAAATATTAATCAATAATTCTAATCAGTATGTTTCAACAGATTATGCAAATAGAATCAAATTAGGGGAAAATCAAGGAGATGCTGATTCTTTTCTTAACCAATTCTTGATTGTAAGAAATAATTTGCTTACTTTTTGTTTTCCTCACATCTGATGCTTTTTAAAAATTTTCTTGGAATATCTCTTTTTTCATTTTAAGGATCTCTTCAGGAATATATACAGCTCTAGTGTTTTACTCTCTTTAAATACCATCATTAAAAAAATAAATATTGGTCTGGGATGGTGACTCAGTGGTATAGAGTGCTTGCTTCACATGTTTGAGGCCCAATGTTCCATTCCTCAGGACCACATAAGCAGAAAAAGCCAGAAGTGGTACTATGGCTCAAGTGGTAGAGCGCTAGCCTTGAGCTGAAGGGCTGAGGGACAGCACCCAGACCCAGAGTTAAGGCCCCACAATCGACAAAAAAAAAAACAGCAAAAGAAAAAGAAAAGAAAATCAATAAGGACACAGTTGAGCTCAGCATCATCAACTCAGTAAGTTTAATTGACATCTATAAACTGCTTCATACAACTGCATAAACTGCTTCATACAACCACAACAGAACACATATTCTTCTTATGCTCACCCAGGGTATTGACCAAGATAGAGCACAAAACATACCTTAACACATTTAAATTTTTAGATATTGCACAATGTCTGTTCACAGAGGAAACAGAATTAAACCAGAAATCAATGACAGATATCTTTAAAATGCCAAAATACTTGGAGATTTACATATTTCTAAGTGACAAATGGAAAGAATGCTCAAAAGTTGTAAAATATTTTGAACTAAATAGAAACAAAATGGAATTTTCGACCTGAAATCTTTCAGGAGAATTTAAAACAAAGGTCATACATTTTAGAAAAATGGAATATTGTCTAGTATTCTAAGTAAAATAACTCACAATATGCTATTATGAATTCTAGTTCTGGGAGAAAATAGCGTCAGACACAAAGGAGATATGATGCACTCTGATTTGAGTGAAGTGTTCACCATATTTTGTCAGAACCTAAAATTATGGTAGAAACATCATCATGTAATGAATGAACCTCCCAAATAAACAGCCAAAGTTCTAATTAATATTGTCTCTTGCAGTCATATAGTTTTAGGAAATTAACTAACATTCTGACCCTCAACTTCCCTAGCTTGCAAGTGGACATAAGTCTCTGCCTTATCTTTATTCCAACAGCATTGCGATACTACTACACATGTTTATCATAATAAAATTTATATGCTCTTTACTTTAATACTTATAAACAAAAGAACAGGTTTATCACTGTCCTGAGTCTATATACATATATAGTCTATTTATATATATATATATGTATATATATATATATAATTATACAGTTTGAGCAAACATTTTTAAGATGACTATAGGCTTTATAAGCTCTTATACCATACTGAAAGTTAGGTAACTTTATAATAATAGCTATAGCTCAAAATATACTGTTATATGGACCAAACAATTTAAAGACATTTATGTAACTCAGAAATAGGACTTTTGGGGCTGGATATGGTGGTGCATGCCTATAATTCTCATTGCTCAGGAAGCAGAGATAAGATTCTGGTCCAAGGCCAGCCAAGACAAAACTACAAGACCCTATCCCAAAAATAAACTAAAATGATTTGCTCTAGTTCCCATACATAGATACTCACACATAACGAGAGGAAAAGAGGATACTGTTAGGAGAAAAACTAAAAGGCTCAATGTCTACGTGTTTCTTCATATTTATATAAAATTATATATATATATAAGATATATTGAAATAAACTCCAAGATATGAAAACAAGAGATGTCTTTTTGATGATTCTGTCTTTTTTCTTTATATGTAGTGTATTCAAGTATTCATTTGCAGGAGGAGGGGGAGGGTACAGATCTCAAGGGAAAGGGGTGAAAAGGTGCAGCAGTGAAGCTCTCTGGACAGGGATGAAGTGAACTATACAACTCATGGGTGGAGATGGAAGGGAGCAACTGGGAGAGAGTCAAAGAACAGAAGACATTGTACAAAAGGAAGTATACTCATTACCTGACTCATATAATTGTAATCCCTCTGTATAACACTTTCATGTTTCTTTTTGGTTGCGAGGCTTGAACTCAGGGGCTGGGTGCTGCCCCTCAGCCTCCTTGTGTTCTACCACTTGAGCCTCAGCGCCACTTCTGGCTTTTGAGTAGTTAAGATAAGAGTCTCATGAGGACTTGTCTGCCCAGGCTAGCTTCAAACAGTGATCCTCAGATCTCTTTCTACTGAGTAGCTAGGATTACAGGTATGAGGCATCGCCAATCAGCTGTACATCACTTTTTAATGACAATAAAGTAAGTTATTTTTTTAAATCCCAAGAATGGGGTTTTTAATTCCTTGCTATTGTTTCTAACATATTTATAAGGTACCATGTGATTTTTTTTTGTTGCTTTGTGTGTCCTCCCCCTCCCTCACCGCCCCCCCCCCCCCCGGGGTATAACCCCTGTTTTCACTGTATTTGATGTTGGTATAATTTGGGGAGGGGAAGGGAAAAAAACAAAATGCTTAAATAGGGATACAGATTGACCCATTGCAACAATAAAATGTACAAGACGCTATGTCGAAAAACGAACTTTACAATTTAGGCAGGGGTGGGGGCGTAGGGAGGTGTAGTTGAGAAGGTGGGAGGGACGGGATGGTAGTGGAAAAACAAAGGAGGAGGCAACAATGCTGGGTAAGAAACGTACTCATTACCTTGCTCATGTAACTGTAACCCCTCTGTACAGTATTTTCACAATAAAAAACTTACTTAAAAAAAGAAGTGACAAATGGAGAAACAAAAACAAACAAAACCCAACAAGCTAAAAGCAAAGAGATTGTGTCTATGTCTCAACCATAAGACCCTGAGTTCAATCCCCAGAACAACAAAAATATATTAAAAATTAAACACAAAGGTCTCTTATGTTTCAACCCAATTTAAGAACATTTAAGATGCAAATTAATGCACAGAATTAATGGAGAAAACTTGCCACCACTTTAATGTTAAAACAATTCTTAAGTTCTTATGCAATAATTCTAAACTATTTGTACAGAATAAATTGCCAAAAGCAAATTGTCTTTAGGAGAATTTGGGATATTGTATTACCTTAGCTTCATCTCATAAACTAGTATAATGTTTCCAATACTGTTCTATGAGTGAAAATTATTTTTAAAAAGAATTTCTTTTCATTTTAAATTCCATCTATATATATTATAGTTCTTTGAGTCATGAAACAGCTGTTCTCCTTGGTTTATAATGCATAAACAATTTGGAATCAGATTTAAGGGAGTATTCTTTTCCTCTTTTTTTTTAACCAAAAAAGCTTTATCTCTCCCTCCAAAACCCCCTTTAGATGAATAGATCTTTTAAGACAAAAATCCAATGACCCTCCCCTTCAAGGGCTTATTTGGAAAGTTGGACAACATGTAACAGTTTTTATTGATGGATTTCCACACACAGTTACCAGAGACCCACAGTCTATGGTTAATGGAGTCTAGGGAAACACAAACCTGAATCTGTCTGCCAACTCATTATGAATACATCCGAACAGCCTGAACCTCTGACCTGTGCAGTGCATCTTTGAGTAAGACTTCCCCTCCTTCTCCTCTTTTCTCTGTGGCACTGCTGTGGTTGTTGGCTTTGCTTGCCTACCCCCCTCCCTATTTTGTATTCATATAACCCCTGTTACAATATCAAGTGAGATTTATTTTGCTTTCCACATCTGTTCTCAACCCTCTTAATAGGCCTTCATGGCAGGATGAGCTAGGGAAGGAAAACAAGCAGAACATGTGGGGTTGCCGAGAAGAGAAATGAAGCTCTCATCCTTTGATGTCCAAAATCATGCTTCTCCTACAGAGCTTCCTCTACGTGCATCATGGAAAACATTTAAGTTTAAAGTCTCACTACTGCGAAGCTTGGGAAAGGAAAAAGAGAAGAAATAGACTATTGAAAATAAGGTAATTAAGGATTCTTGACAGGCATAGTGGCTGAGGCTTGTAATCCCAACACTCAGGAGGTGGACACAGGAGGGTTTGTGTACCCAAATAGTAAACGAAACATTAAGGAGAATAAAACCTCTAGTGAACTTGTGCAAATGGTATATGCAAGTACATGTATACATAAAATTACATGACATCATATTTAACACAAGACTTTTATGAAAGAAGAAAATACTCTTCAGATGAATACCTGCTGGGAAAGGTTATCACCAATAGAAGCAAATTTGTGTTGCTGTAAGACTTAAGATCTTAAGCTGTCTTCTCCATGACAGTGTCAGAAGTCAAAAATTGTGAATTTCGGTGATTCTTAATCTCTAACATGCCTAATTGTTGACCAGGTTAAGTAAATATTCATGATAGCATTTATTATGCATTCTGTTCATCACACTTTGAGTAGTTTGACCATAGAAACCAAAAATCCAAATACTAGTTTTTCCCTAAAAGAATTAATGAATGTTCTTCCAGGCATTTCACTTTTTGCCTAACAGTGACTTTACTTTCTTATCACATTACTTAACTCTTCATTTTTCTGCATGTAAAAGAAAAAAAAAACTCTAATTACAGTTCCAGTTCTAAGTATTTATTTTAATCTCCAAATGACTATAGTAAATAATTTAAAATTTGGAATCATATGAATTGTTCTACAAAAAGAGACAACACCATTCCTCTTTTGTCATTCCTCACCAAAAAAAAAAAAATCCAACAATAGATTCATGGCTGAGAACCTGGAAGAAGTTGCACAGTGTCTATAAGTGTTAAATCTGAGCAGAGAGAAAATTAGTCCTCTTGCAAGCATTGAAAAACCAGGGAATAATTTCATTGTCACAACCCAGTAACCACCAGATGTTTAGAATTCCATGTATTTCAAGGGCAAACCACTCAATGACTCCTTTGACACCCAAAGTATGCCAATAATTCAATGTATTAGTTGGATGCAAATTTTATACAATAAGGTATGGAAAGCAAACTGTAATTGGGAGTGCCAGAGTGAATGGAGCTCTATCCTTTGACAGAGCCCATTGTTGAACTCCAGCCTGAACCTCCGACCCTTTACTTTGCTGGGATACAATAGCCTTTGATAGGAGATGGTGGGAAACGGACTTGGAGACTCATTTCACATTCAGTTGCAATTCATCAGTTTGGCGGGGACTTTTAGCAGCTTTAATGACCACAGCAATTGATGGTTAAATCAATTTGTGCCGGTGACAGCATGGCTGGCCTCTAGACTGTAACAATCCAGGATTGCACCATGCAGAAAAGACTCTGTTATTCAGATGTGCACGGTTCCTCCTTGGTTGAGAGTAAGAGCACAGAGAGGGAGTGTCTCACAGGGCATGCCCTGGGGAGGACACACACCCACCCCACTTCATTTGCTCTCACATTGTCCCGCCTCTTTGCAAAGTTGTACAGTTGATTTTTTCTAAATTCTAAAGTGATGTTGCAAGCAAAAATACAGTAGAAGACGAGGATTTCTAATACTGAATTATATCCTAAGAGAAAGTAGCAAAGCAGAAAGAATTTGTTTCTTTGATCAAAATGGGTGGTCCTATTCCTCTCACTACCATGGAAGAAGAAGAAACGAAGATAGGAAGGAAAGGAAGGAAGGAAGGAAAGAAGGAAGGAAGGAAAAGGGAGGGAGGGAGGGAAGGAAGGAAGGAAGGAAGGAAGGGAGGAAGGAGGGAAGGAAGGAGGGAGGGAGGGTGGGAGGAAGGGTGGGAAGGAGGAAGGGAGGAAGGAAGGAAGGGAGGAAGGAAGGAAGAAGGAAGGAAGGAAGGAAGGAAGGAAGGAAGGAAGGAAGGAAGGAAGGAAGGAAGGAAGGAAGGAAGAAGAAAGAGGGAGGGAGGGAGGGAGGGGAAGGGAAGAGAAGGAAAGAAGGAAGGAAGGAAGGGTGAATCACAGAGGAAATTTACATTGAGGAGAAAAGGTAAGAATGGAATCTAAAAAATACCACCATCACCACAACATTCTGTGTCAAAAAGGAGAAAATATTGCTCCCTCTTCTGTTAGTCAGAGGTAATTTCTTCTAAATAGAAGACATACCTTTATTTTTTTTTAAATATATGCATTTACACTGACAAAAATGTCAGCATCAGCACAGCTGGACACCAAGCTGGTTCATAATAAAAATGTTACATAAATACTTTGTTGAAGCTCCTTTCTAACGTGTGAGAACTATATAAACAAAACTGGCATTTTAAAAGTGGGGAAAGAGACAAAAAGTCATTGAACCAACATAACTTCCTGTGCCAGCAAAAATAGGTATAAGAATTCTGAATCAAACTATACACAATACATTACAAGTTTTTATAAAATGTGATACTTAAGGCAGCTACCTTTTAAGTCTCAATAATGGGAGAGGGTGCCTATTTTTACATATGTATTATATTATATATATATATATATATATATATATATATAAACATCTGCAAAGTAGTGACTGGAATAACTTAAGATCTACAGATATACTTTAACAGAATGCTTAGGCACAGAAGACAATGTAAATACATGTTTAGGATTTTTTAACTATAGATCAATGCTACAGTTCTTGCAAAACAGCTGACTGGCATATGTAAAGAAATCTGGTGTATCAAGTATTGGATTTAAGATAATGAAACAGTGTAAGGATGGAGTCACTGAGATCTTGTGTTACTTTTATGACCTATTAAAAATAAGACACAATGATACAGTAATTGTTCAGAGCTACGATGAAGACAGGGGAAAAAATAGATTTCTTTTAGAATGTGAGTAGATGCATGGGAAATGAATTTCACCAAACCTGCAGCTATAGTGCTGTGGAGAAAAACAATGTAAACAACATTTTCCAGCGGGTCTGTATAAACACTGAAGGAATACTGAGGGTGTACAGAGGCGGTCTTGGCACAGAGTCCAGAAGCTGTGCTTGGTAACTGGGGAGGGGGAAGAACGGGAGGCGAGTTTCCATAGCAACACTGGTGCTGAGCTTAAATGGAGCAGGCAAGCATCTTCCCAGGGAAGGACTTAGAGTAGAAAAGGAAATGGAGGGGGGAAGGGCAGCTCCTGCAAGGCCAGTTGATGCTGGGGTTTGGGGTAAAGCTGTAACATGATCTGTAACTCAGTGTCTAGTCCCAGAGATCTGAGACACTCTCTTTAATACCTGCTGCAGTGATTACACCATTTTACCTGTGTTAGAAAATTTGATCTCACCATTTCCATTTTGCATGAAGATACTGAGCTCATCTAGCTGCAAACATGGTTTTCTATCTTCAAAATAAAATATGTAAAAATGACTAGAATGTTCTTCTTTTACAGGTTCTTTCTTTTTCTCTTCTTATTCTTGGCCATCATAAGACAAAAGTCATCACAGCAGAATCTTTATTTCCTTCTCTTATCGTTAAAGACTGATAGAAATGCTTCCTCGTAATTTTTGAATCTATAATTGTTGCCTCACAACTCTGACAATGTTTTGCCTTGCAAAACAGAACGTATTATTCCTAAAAGTTCATATTCTTTGAAATATCCCAGCTTCCCAGAGCTGGTGGGATTCGAACCCACAATCACCAAAAGGAGTCACCAATACTCAGTCAATAGGGCTTGGAACCTTTTTACTACCTTAGGCATCTGAACTGCACTATACCAAGACAGTGAAGGTCAGCAGTGAAGTCATATTGCTCAGGGGTGCAGGACACTACTCTGGCAGGTGGCCAGTGGTAATTTCAGCATTGGCCAAGAAGCAAGTTACAGAAGCAGAGATAGCAATTAGTGATTATAAAATGGTGATTACAATTCCAGTCATTCCAATAACCAAGGCCATCAGTCACAAGGCAAAGTCCTTATCCCAAATCTTCCCATCAAAGAAACAAGTTAGTGCAATAGCAATTACAGTCTCTATACACAAAGTAGTAAGTCCTTGTAGCAAAAGCCACAATCCAAATTTCTTATTTATCAAACTCCAAAAATCAAACCACCTTCTAGGTTTTCTAGCTCTTTCTGAGTTTCACTTTTATCTACCAAATTCCAGTAACCTAGTGTTTAACTCCCTAATTTACTTCAAACTTTTATCTCTGAAATTTTCCCTTTAATGACTAACCTGGAGTTTCTACAAGGAGAGTCTGCCTTTCAAGTTTGGCCTTATTCTTCCTCACTTTGCAAATTTCAGTAAATGCCAGGCCTCAGTTTGTTCCATTCCTAGGGTCTGTATTTATGTTTCTCAGGTTATCTGGGACTTGTTTGTCCCAGTTAATTACATTTTTCCTTGGTCTAGTTAATACTGTATTTGTTTTATTTAACCTGGTTCTAACACTTTATCTGATTAAAATGATCATTATGAATGTTTTGATTTCATTTTGAATGGCTGAATGTAAAGACTGAAATGGTAAAGTCATCAAGAAGAGGTAAGGGATAGAGAGCTCTCTTCAATGCTGTGTAAATAAACACATCACCAAAGGAAAATTCTTCCTGAAAAGTCAGATCACAGTGTAAATCAGCGTTGGGTAGCAGTGCCCTGATAAAATATGGGTATAACTACATATGAGTTACATTTATGTTATTGCCAATGCTTTTTTAAATATATTGAAAAAGTGATATAATCAAAATGTAAAAATGTAAGCAAAATTCTGGATTATAACATTCACTAGTCTGTAAGCTGTGAGAGCAATGACTTGATCTACCTTTTCCCCAGAATATTTCTCAGTACCCCTCACAGAGCCAGCACATAGCAGATGCTCAATACATTTTTTTGAGAAAATAAGATGGACTATTGTTTTCAGTTATGAGAACATACACAAAAATGAAATGAACTTGATCATTTTCAATATAACAGCCATCATGCTTCGGTTATTTAATTTACTGCTCACCAATTGATAGAAAAAATATTAGTTTCATGTTTATTATACCAGTGGAGAACCTCCAAAAGTCTAACTTATATCTTCAAATGGATATAACTATAAAAGCTGGCCTTAGGTCCTGTCTAAATCAAGGAGCTTGCGTTGTTTCAACTTCACAATGCTTGCATCACACCACAGCGCACTGACTACACTCCTACTTTGCCTTCATTGGAAGAACTGAAGTGCAAGGGTTCACTTATCATGCTAATTATTCTCCTCTTAGGCTCACTCTGAAAGCCCAGAGAAAATTGTTTCTGATGCTCAGCAGTCTTGCCCTTTGGAAACCAGTAGACGCCAGGAAGTAAAATCTAAAATTGAATTAGCCAAGTAAAATTCTAAACCATTCAGCTATAGGTAGAACTAAAATTCTGCACATATAAAGGTATTTGTGCTCTTCATCTGAATCCTGGTGCAGCCCCCATTTCTACCCTCTGCTCTAAGTACTATTTCCACACTCAGTTCTGCCTCAGGCAGAACCCTCTTGAACCCTCCCTTCTCTTGCTACTCCCTTCTAGTTACTCTGGAGACTGAGATTGGGAGGTTTGAAGTTCAAGGTCAGCTTGGTCAAAAAGCTCTTGAGATCCCTATTCTCAACAATAACCTGGTATGGTGGTACACACCAATGATCCCAACTATGGAAAGAAGAGTAAAATGTGAGAATTGTAGTCCAGGCTAACCTGGGCAAAAACTAGCATCCTTTCTCAATACAACCAGTGTAAAAAAACAAAACCAAACAAAAAACACAAGGCCCTGAATTCCAACACCATTCCCCAAGTCCAATAAAACTGATGTTTTAGATAGATAGATAGATAGATACATATATATATATATATATATATATATATATACACATATATACATATGCTACAAGCTTAAATATCTTCATAGAATACTCTTTGCACTACAGCATCCTAACTTCCTCTTTCTGCTCAAACGGAGAACGTGTCTCTTTCTGTGCATTTCAAGAATTGTAAAGTCACAGAATTATGAATAGATCACCCAGAGATCAAGGGAAATGTTGAGAGAGGTTGGAGTAACACTGGATAATTTTACTCTGGGAGGGGTAAGGAATCCCCTTCAAAGTCTGAGCCCCTTACAAACTATAGGTTTGTAAGGAGTATTGGTAAGCAAATTTAGGTGGAAAGGGTTGAAGGACTGACTCCTGCCTTATTCCTCCAGGTCAAGCAAAGCACCATGAGCTTGGTCACCTGCCTGCCCTCAGGCAGGCCATTCCTACCTAGGCTCAGCAGAAGCCCAATCACCCCAGGGGGAGCATTCCACTCTGGGCCTAGCCAAGGACACGGAGGTGTTGGTGTGTGCTGTCCTTGGCCCCCAGAAGACCAAAGCCCATTTTTCATTTTCTGCTTCCTTGTTAAGACCTATATAGACCTGGCCCACAAATCCAGTGCCTCCTCCCACAACCTCCAAACTCATGGGAAGGTCTGTGGTCCTCGCTGGCAAAATACAGTCCTAGCCTATTGACAATCGAGTTGGGTTTATTCCTTTTCCTTTCTCCTTCATTTTCCTAACAAGAGGGATGTTGGAAATAGCACAGGAAGTGTGATTACAAAAGCTAATAGCTAAGCTCCTTCAGGCTCCTAAATTGTTAAGCTGATTACAACAGTAGCTCCTTTGCTTATCACCAGAATGTTCCCTGAAGGGGAGAGAGTCCTCATTTATTTCAGGTTTCTAGGCCTGCTGTGAGTGAGGCCAGGCTCTTTGATACTAACACTCCTAAATTTTCTGCATTTTTTTAGGCCATTTGTACATTAGTTCTTCTTTGAAAAGGTAAGGTGTTTCAAACGGGTTAAATAACTAATCTGATTGCTTGTAGTGAATAGTATGGAATATTGACATAGTGTGAACTGACATAGTGTGTTATTGCATATTGGCATGGTAGGCTATTGAATAGGAATATACAGAGTCTATGTGTGCTGTGAATTAATATGAAATGCTAAGCTAGAAGTTAGAATGATGGAAGATAGAGATAAGGACATACCCAGGGAGCCTACAGAGCCATCACCAAGGCAACTAGCCCACCAGATAACCAGACCCAGCCAGAAGCAAGCCAGCTCTGCCCTCGTGGATTACCAGATGTGACCAGAAGCAAAGCTGCCATCCAGGCAACGCTGATAATCAGACATAGCCAGAAATGAAAATAAAAACCCAGGGCAGCAGAGACCAAGCAAGACGGCCTCCAGGAGCGAGGTGACTCCATGCGGGACAGACCCTCCGCTGGAGCAACTTCTCTCTTCTGTGACTCGGAAGTCCCAAGGACACTCAGTGGACTTCGCTTGACCTCCAGACCAAGTGATGTGCCATGTGAGCTCCCAGGGTATGGGACTCGCTTAGTAGAATTAGGCCTAAGAGTTAGTTATTGGTATGGATTGTATTTGAAGTGTTTAAATAAATTAAGTAAAACATATTAAGTCTAAGCCTGTTGCTATACATATGCAAACTCAGCACATTTTTGAAGTGGAAATTTGAGCCCCCAGGTTAGGTTGTCTTCACAGAATCAAGTGATTTTCTTTAATCTGGCTAAACTAATCTCTTCACACCTACCAGCTACCAGTTGCCTTGTAATTCCCTGTTCTCTCTCATTGAAGACTCTTACCTTGACTTCTGTTGTTCCTTTCTTTCTTTGCCAATATCTTGGAGCATACCACGTTCACCTTGAGCCTACACCTTAATACTAACTTACTAACTAACTTAATTACTAACTTCTGCCTCTATAATTACTGCCTGTGGGAAAGATCATTTATAATCAAATAATAATAAATGATACATAGTTTGGTAATAGGATGATAGCAATAGAGAAATGAAAACTGAGTAGATAGACACAGATGGACAGACAGACAGATAATACATTTAGTTCAGAGTAGGACAGATGAAGAAATTCAACACACAGCATAGAATTGTGATAAAGAGAGATGGATCAGGGTGGAGTTAAGGATTAGGATAGAAATGATAGAGGGGTGGTGTTCGAGGAACTGAAACAGGACAGTTCTGAGTGAAGGGTCTTCAAAAAGGATGAGAGTTAGTAGAGTTGTGGCTCAAGTGATAGAGTGCTCGCCTTGAGCTGAAGAGCTGGGGGACAGCGCCCAGGCCCAGAGTTCAAGCCCCAGGAATGACCAAAAAAAAAAGGGGATGAGAGTTGGAGAGTAAGAAATGAGAAGAAGTAGCAGAAATTCTATTATGTTCTTAATCATCTGTCATTATAGGATTCAAGAGTGCCCATGACCAACAACGGAACCATTAATACACTTTATTTAATATTCAGGTTGAGACATCCTAGTCAATATAGTATTTCAGCATTAATCTATTTTTGTTTGTTACAGTTGTTATAATTTTGCATATTGCAATTTCAAAACAAATGGATCAATGGCTTAAAAGTTGTTTCTTGATGCAAAAAGTAGCAAAAATAATGACCAAATTACTAAAACCAGGAGTCATAAAAGCAAACTCCAGGTTACCTTCTTTATGCCAGACAAATAAATCTGTAAGAGTCAGGACTTACATAAATAGAGGAGAGCAAAGTGAGAATGGGTGACATAATAATGAATATTTCAAAATTTAGTTTTATTGAACCAATGATTGATTTGTCTCAGCCCATTTTCTGTTGAAATGATTATCAAGTAATGGACTAAAGCCATAAAAGCTTTTACATAGTTTTCAAAAACATAAAGGAACTTCTGTGGAAAACCAACTGAGTCTTTCTAGAGTGAGAACCAAATTATTTTACAGTATAGAATTGATGGGTTTGTTTGCCAAAGGCAAAGAAGAAACCAAAACAACTGCGGCCAGTATGACTCCAGATCACAACAGAAACAGAGGTAGGATTCTCTTGTTCAGAAAAGTTCATGTAAAATGTGTATGTGCTAGAAAATAAGATGAGTTGGACACAAAGATCCACCAATTTGTTTTGTATCTCAATGATGTATAATTTTGAAGAGCAACTGCTGTTACATTTGTGTGCTAATATATACTTCAGCAGGTTTCAATCATATATGTACCATGAATTAGGTCTTAGTATATGTGTGATACACATATAATAGGAAGTGTACTCATTACCTTACTCATGTAACTGTAACCCTCTGTATAGTATCTTTACAATAAAAAAATTAAAAAAAAATATTATATATGTACATATAAAATATTAGTTGATCATTTGTTCTGTTTATCTCTGAAATTTTTCATGAAGAAAGACATGACTGGGACCCATTACAAGCTGGATGCTGACTGGCAAAGTTCATTTGGATTGATACTGGCACATTCCTAAATTTGACAACAATAGAATATTTTGGTACAAAGAAGGTTAATTGCACCTGTGTATTAATCTGAAATTTCATCCACAGAGAACTGTGGATAATGAACCTTGGGTTGTGGCACTCTTGTGGAAGATCGTTTGACCAATATACACTGAATTTTTAAGCCACCTCTATATAATTTACAGAGATAAATTCAACTTCAATTAAGAATCCATAACCATATCTATCCATCTATGTATTGATCTATCTTTACATACATATATATGTATGTTGAATAGAAAGTTTTACACACACACGCTGAGTGAGAACTTCTTGCTAATAGGACCCTGAGCTGGGCATGTTGGCATTGACCTATAATTCCAGCTACTTGGGAAGTAGATGACAATTACGGTTCAAGGCCAGTGAGGCAAAAATACTAGTGAGAACAAATATCAAGGAACAAGCTAGATGTGCTGGTATATACCCCAAATCCTAGCTAAGCAAGAAACAAAAGCAGGAGGATCACAGCCCAAGGCTGGTCTCAGAATACGTACAAGACCTTATGGGAAAAATAACTAAGGCAAAAAAGCCTGGGATATATTTCAAGTGAAGAGTACTTGCCTAGGAAGCCTGAGGCTGAGTACAGTGCAGTAAAAGGCCATACTGAAAATAGTTTTAGAGACAAAATCCCTGAGTTTCTGGACAAATATTCAATCTAAATATTCGGCACTATTTGACCGCTACAAAATAATTACTTCCATATTGCCAGTGCATGACTGTGGGCATAGAACTAAATAAATATAAATAAAGACAGAAAATAGGAGAATATTGAATGTGTACGCTAACCGCAATATTAAGCTACCTTCAACTGGTTTTGCATTCAAAACTTTGTGAAGATCTATAAAGATTTGTCTCACTTAAACAAAAATTAGGTGGGGGGGGAAGGAGAGAGGGAAAGGGGAAACAAAGGAGGAGGCAACAATGCTTGATAAGAAATGTACTCATTACCTTGCCCATGTAATTGTAATCCTTCTGTACTGCACTTTCACAATAAAATAATTATTCTTATGGGCACATAAAATATTGTGTGTGCTTTGTTTTTATACTATGACAAGTTTTGTAATATTTCAGGATATTGGCCTACCATGTCCTACACATCCACTAAATGGTTTCTCGAAGACCACATTTTGCAAAGCATCTTGAACCTCTAACCACACAATGGCTAAGTGCCATGCAAGCCACATGTGCAATTTTGAAATTTTAGTAGCCACATTAAAAAGGTAAAAGACAAAATTGATTTTAATGATATATCTTACTCCTCCAACTATACCCCAAAAATTCTTTCAAGGGAGAATATTAAAAATATTGTTATGATTTATATTCTATCTTATGCTACATCTACAAAATTGGTCTCTAGTGCCACGTAGCACATCTCACAGCAACCGTGTCGACTAGTCACCACTGGTATCAACAGCATGGTCCTCAAAAACTTGAATTTAAAAACTGAACTTTCTGTCCTTATTCTTCTAACCACTTCATTCAATATTTGAATCACATTAACTCTAAATTTAAATCTTGTAGAGACCTTTCTCCTTACTCTCTGGCCTAAGGTTAAGGAAGCTCTCTGTTTACTTGCTGGAATCATTATCTCTACTCCAAGGCCATTCTACACGGCTGGATCAGTTGAAAGACTTATTTTCCTATTACTTGTCCAGGACCACAAGTACTGAAGGAAGAAACACACAGTCATGCTGGTTGACCCATCCATCTCTCACTTATCCCATTTACCTTCAATGAATCTGCAGTGCTCAATCATGTATTCATTCCCAGTCACAGTCATTTCCAATTCTTCAGTGGAGAGTCCAAACTTGTGTCATTCTCTTAATACATCATTTCCTCCCTCCTGTGTCCCCGAACCATGGCAGAGTTCAGCTCCCTACTTCAGAGACAACAACGGTGACAGAATACACAACTTTTGCCCCTTTGACTCTTAAAGACAAATTTCTTGAATGTGAGCTCTTCCTCTTCTCCGCACTGAGATTCTCCAGTAACTATCTAGAGGACAGATGTCATTCAGGTTAAACTGTTAAACATCTTAAGGAAACTTAAAATTATAAGTCCCATTCTGGCCATGATATGTAATTTTAAGCACACACTTCTCGGTCTTTAATGATTAGGTCCTTTTTAAAACTTTTACTGTTATTATAAAGATGATGTACAGAGGGGTTACAGTTAAATAAGTGAGGTAAAGAATACATTTTTTTGGACATTGCTACCCCTTCCCTCACACTCTCAGTTTTTCTCTCCAATCCCCTCTCAAAAGTTGAATAGTTCATTTTCAACATAGTGTCTAGTATTTATGCCTTTAAAATAAAATCGCATCAATTCTATTACCACTTTTAGCATCAGATGTTTCAGGCGTAACATAAAGCAGGGTTTCAGTGCTAAAAAGACAGATCCAGAAGGAGGAAACATGTGTATGTATATAACCAGGTGGCCTCTGTTCACTCTGCTCTGCAAATCTCAGACATAGACCAGAACCTCTCAGACATTCTGTCTCCCTGTCTACAAAGCAGAGATAATAATAACCACTTCACAGGCTTGCTTGAAAAATGAAAGGAACTGCACCTGGAAGCAGAGGTTTCTCCTAGAACAATGTCTATGTCAGAAGAGATACTTGGCTTCAGACATGGGGATAAGCAGTAGGGTGCTCACCACATTATGTGCGAGTAGATCCATCCATCACCATGCAAACCACTCCTTTGGGAACTGACATTCTGGCATGATTGTCCAGCCAGAGACATAGATGAAAGACTAGGGTGGAAGGAGGGGAGAAACAGAAAATATCTTCATCTTCTTCCAGTTTTCAAATGGCATTTTACTAGATCTAGTTTCTTGTCAGAAAACAGCCATCTTAATGATCATGAGCCATTGACCACAAGAGACAACCCTTAATGACAGGTTCTATAAATACCAACTCCTGGTTCTCGCCACTCCTAGGGGTGACATGACCTCTGGCATTTCCTTCTTCTGTTTACAACACTAAGTGACCTCTGTTTCCTGGTTGGGCCCTGCGTGATACAACTATGATTAGTTTCAACTATCTTTGGAGGATTGTAGTTTAAAAGTTTGAAATACACAGCCAAACCTACTTGGTTTCAATAATCTAGTTCTCCAACTTTGTTAAATTAAAATGTTCATTATGTTAATTTCATGGCTTAGAGCCATGAAAATATCAAAAGCTTGTCAAAGAATTGCTGAGTTCATAAAAATGAACAAAATAGGGGATATAAAATTTGGTGAGTCAATGCATTACAGCCAATCTTACAGCCAAACCACGGGGTGGCAATTGTATGCATCAAGCTACACTGAGCTAGACCAACTGCATTTTATGATCCCAGGTCCAATTTTCCCACAGCTAATGGCTTACTTTATTAGAAACTCTCCCTTCATTCCTTCAGGCATGATGGTGCTGGAATGTTGAGGTTTCTCCTGCTAATCGTAACCACATTCTCTGTGCTCTGCTTTGTAACAGTGCTAAACAGATGCACATGTAAAAATTAACATTTCAAGAAGTAAAACTCAAACTTCAGTGGGACCTGCACACTGCATAGAAATTGATTTCTTGTACATCATGTTATTGTTCAGAAATACTTTCAATCTTAGGTTGTTCAGGAATGGCATTGTCAGAAGTTCAAGTCTCCTGAAAAGGTCTTGTTCACAATTTACCAGATCTTGTCAATTTTCTTAAAAATAATAGTAATTGCCGGGCACTGGTGGCTCACACCTGTAATCCTAGCTACTTCATAGGCTGAGATCTGAGGATCACAGTTCAAAGCCAGCATGAGCAGGAACATCCATGAGACTTTTATCTCCAATTAACCACCAGAAAACCAGAAGTGGTGCTATGGCTCAAGTGGTAGAGCGCTTGCCTTGAGCTGAAGAGAACAGGGACAATGTCCAGGCCCAGAGTTCAAGACCCACGACCAACAAATAATAATAATAATAACAGTAATGAATCTAGATAAATAATACTTGGCAAATGAAACCTTTGTGTTATTGTTAAATGTTGCATAACTCATGCCACATATATTATGTCACTCTTTTGTTTTCCAGAGATAATGGAGACATCCATCAATGCAACTGTTTGCTGCTTCTCTGAGCAGTAAGTTGTGTAAACTTATACATAGCTGATAATTCAGTGTTTTTCTAAAAAAAATTTCTTTCTTTCTTTCTTTTGTCAGTACTAGTATTTGAACTACAGCCTTCAGCTTGCTCAGCTAGCGCTCTACCACTCGAGCAATACTTCCAGCCCAACTTTTTTGCTGATTATTCTGGAGATGGAATCTTATGATCACTTCTGCCTGGACTTGTTTCAAACCATGGTCCTTTAGATCTCAGGTTCTTAAATAGCTAGTATTACAAGCATTAGCCAATAGCACCTGGCTTTTACTTATATAATTTTACAGTGAGGAAGATGTTTGATTTATTTTTCCTGTCATGCCACCCAATTTTGGCTAAAGACATACTGGATTACAATAAAACTCAAAATTTTACTTATCACTGAATTTAAGCACATTTATTTTACCTTCCTTTATGTGTACCATTTGCTTTTGGGGAGAAATGTTTCCAAAAAATGTCATTTTGGTTACATATGCAGTCCCAGATTAAATATTACACCTAGTTCTTATGTCTCTAAAGTCCCCTTAATCTGGGACAATCCTTCAGCTTTTGGTGTCCATGTATTTGACACTTCAGTTCTGTTATTTTGTGGACTGCCCATTTGGTTATCCAAAATATTCTTGAAGTTGGGGAAGCTGGGCATTAATTAACAAGAAGTCCTCCCCAAACTACATGATGGGACCAAACTACATGATGGGACAGCACAGAGGCTAAACCTGTTCTCTCAGGAGGTTCTAGGCCTTGGCAGCTGATGTCCCACTTCATGCCCTTCCCCCACCCCACCTGTGCACTGACTACAGAGCATGATTGGATTGTAATGAATTAGAGAAATATTTCATTCTGCTGAGTAATCTGTTGGAATGCAGTCTGTCCAGTATTCTGTTCCAAAACAATTATCAAGAGGCATACAAAAGAATTTAGTTTCTTTTCCTATGTATATTTCTTCTGAACATTTCCAGCTAATTAGGTACAGATAAATTTTTTGCATGGATAAAAGTACAAGTGTCATCTTTCTATTATGATAGTGGTATGATATGCTATATGTTTATGTTTTATATTCTAAACTAAACACATGTATAGGTTATTGCTCATATTTTTTTATTTGCTGGATGATCTAGTCAACGCACAAAGCAGTTGAAGTTGTCCACACTAATTTCTAAGTCAGGTATAGTTATCAAAGTCATTTTCTCAGTGAAAATACTCCAAATTACATAAATAACAGGAGGAACAGGAGATAGAAAAGCTTTTGTTAAGTGCTGTATACTCATGCAATATTGAATAGATGTGCTTATAATTGCTGGTTGCTGGGGAATGAGAGCTTTCTCACACAGTTCAATTTTAAAATTACTGAATTTCAATACTAAGATCACTCAGAGTTTATACTCCTCAGATTTGATTATGAGTTATAATTAGTCAACATTAGGGAACTTCATTCTGTATTTCCACATTAGCACATACACCTGCCCTAACACTTGGTTTAAAAAATGGTAATTCTCATATTTATTGGCCTCAGGATCCCTTTATTCTCTAAGAAAAACTTATTTCCAAAAGAAAATTTAAATTGAAATCTCTTTGTGCAACTACTTAGAAATAATTTTTAAATGTAAAGAAATGGAAATTTAGTAAGTGGCTTGTATCTATTTACTATTTCATGAACTGAAATTGAGAGCATTAAAAAATATTTCCTTTCCAGTTTGTTTCAAAATAAGAGTAATGGTACCAGGCCAATAATACATTGGTCTTATGAAATAGGTTTTTGTCATTGTAGAATTTCTTTTTTTGTTATTAAATATATCTTTTTTATTTATTTAATTTTTTTATATTTCTTTTTTTTTATTGTGAAAATACTGTACCGAAGGGTTCCAATTACATGGGCAAGATAATGAGCACATTTCTTATCAAGCATTGTAGCCTCCTCTTTTGTTTCCCCTTCCCATCCCTTCCCAGCCTTTCCCTGCCCCCCCCACCCAATCCTCCCTGCTTCCCCCGCCCCCCGAAACCAAAGTTGTAAAGTTTGTTTTCAACATAACGACTTGTACATCTCATTGTTGCAATGGGTCCACCTGTATCCCTATTTAAGCGATTTGTTTTTCCCTTCCCCTCCACAAATTATACCAACATCAAATACAGTGAAAGCATACTGTGGGGAAGGGACATACAAAGCAACAAAGAAATAATCTTATAAATGTGTTAGAAACAATCGTATGAAAGAAAACAAACATTTGCATACATATCTTAGGGTTCATTTCCCTAACATCATCTTATCTGACCTTTTCTGCTTGACTCAGACATATACTAGATATTGTAAATAAGGGAAACCATGGGACCTATGTTTCTTTGGGCCTGGCTTACTTCACTTAATATAATTTTTTCCAAGCCTTTCCATTTCCTAACAAATGGGGCAATGTCATTCTTTCTGATGGAGGCATCGAATTCCATTGTGTATATACCACATTTTCTTGATCCATTCATCTACTGAGGGGCATCTGGGTTGGTTCCAGATCTTAGCTATAGTAAATAGTGCTACAATAAATATAGTCGTGTTGGTAGCTTTTGTGTGGTCTTGTTTGTAAACATTTGGGTAAATGCCCAAAAGTGGGACTGCTGGATCATAGGGGAGGTCTATGTGGAGTCTTTTGAGGAACCTCCATACTGTTTTCCAAAGTGGTTGAACAAATTTACACTCCCACCAACAATGCAGTAAGGTTCCATTCTGTCCACATCCCCTCCAGCATCTATTGTTATTAGAGTTCATTCTAACTGGAGTGAGGTGGTATCTCAATGCTGTTTTGATTTGCATTTCTTTTATGGCTAGGGAGGTTGAGCATTTCTTTATGTGTCTATTGGCCATCCTTCTTTCCTTTTCAGAGAAGTTTCTCTTTTAAGTCTTTAGGCCACTTATTAATTGGGCAGTTGTTTCTTCGAGGATTTGTTGTTGAGGGATTTAATTTTTTGAGTTCCAAGTATATTTTAGATATGAGACCCTTGTCCGTTGTATGGCTGGTAAAGATCTTCTCCCAATCTGTAGGCTTTCTATTGATCTTGCTAGCTATGTCCTTTGCCATGCAGAAGCTCTGCAACTTCATGCAATCCCATTTGTCCAACCTTTCTTTGATTTGTTGTGTTTCTGGGTCTCTATTAAGAAAATTTCTGCTTGTGCCAGGGAGAACTAGGGGTTCTCTTATTCCATCCTGTAATGTTTTCAGAGTGTCTGCTTTGACTCTGAGGTCTTTGATCCATTTGGAGTTGATTCTGGTGCAGGGTGATATATAAGGATCTAGCTTTAGTTTTCTACAAGTAGTTAACCAATTTTGCCAGCATCATTTACTGAAGAGACTGTCTTTCTTCCATTCTATTTTTTTAGCTCCCTTATCGAAGATTAGATGGCTATCGGTCTGTAGGTTCATTTCTGGGTTTTCAATTCTATTCCATTGGTCCTGAGGTCTGTTCTTGTGCCAGTACCAAGCTGTTTTGATTACTATGTCATTATAGTAGAGTTTGAAATTTGGTATTGATATTCCTCCAGCAGTGTTCATTCTGTTGAGGATCATTTTTGCTATTCGGGGTCTTTTATTGTTCCATATGAATTTTTGGATTACCTTTGTTATTTCCTTGAAGAATGAGGTTGGAATATTGATAGGTATCGCACTGAATTTGTAGATAGCCTTGGGAAGTATTGCCATTTTCACAATGTTGATCTTTCCAATCCAGGAGCATGGAATTAACTTAACCAAAGGAGTGAAGGACCTCTATGATGAAAACCTTAAAAACTTGAAAAAGGAAATCAAAACAGAACTTAGAAAGTTCAAAAATTCCCTCCTGGATTGGAAAGATCAACATAGAATTTCTTGAAATAGCCTCATTTCCTCAGACAAATGAGGGAGTTGATGCTTAGAAATAAAATATATCCACCATAGTTAGATTTTTTCTTATAATGTTGACTTTAAAGTTAACTATAATCTATATCCATTATGTATATATCATATATATGTGTGTAATGTATGTGTATATGTATATATGGTGAATAATTGACTTTATCAGTTTTTTAAATATTAATGTCCTTCCTTTTATAACTACTACCATTTCATAACTGCTACCACAGTATCTCCATGGGATACTAGCCCCATCCAAACACCCTGAATAGCCCAGATACTTAATTGTCCTTACATGATATCTTAAAGTACCACTTTCACATGGGGACTATCCTGGTCATGTGGGACCATAAATAACTCTTTTGATAAGTATTATAATTCCTTCTCAGATCTAAGAATAACATCATTTTTCAACTCTGAATCCTTCTTTAGTTATAACATTATCAAATTCACTTCCCTCTGAGGTTTTACAATTTGATCATTTATTAATAGTTTACCTCTGCTCCTACTACCTACCATATGTAAATGGTATCATATTATCATACTTCATTTTTGCAATTCTTTTTTTTGGGGGGTCCAGTCATGGGGCCTGAACTCTGGGCCTGGGCGCTGTCCCTCAGCTATTCAGCTCAAGGCTAGCGCTCTACCATTTGAGCCATAGAGCCACTTCCGGCTTTTTTCTTTTTGCTTATGTGGTGCTGAGGAATCTAACCCAGGGCCTCATGCCTGCAAGGCAAGCACTCTGCCACTGAGATACCTTCCCAGCCCAATCATTTTTGCAATTCTTATAAATTTAGGCCAGCTGTCTGAGAAATGGTGCTATCATTTATGCATTTCTATATCCCATGCACTATCTGTCTAGTCTATAGCTTACTGAAAACACAGACTCTGAGTTTATGCTCATCAGATTTTTCCCTAGATTTTATATCTGCCTTATATATTTCACTCATATTGTTCAAATGTCATATCATTATATTTTAATAAAGTATTCCAGTGAGCAAAGCAATTTTTGTGCCTTGGGTAGCTAAACACTCTTCCAATGTAAGGCCTAAAGTGCTCTATTTTTTATTTGCATCATCTGAATTTATATAAGATCACATGTTCACTAAGATATATTACTAAGATTTCATCCCTAATCTACTGATTAATCAAAATATCATTCAGTAAGGGAAATAATATCTGAAAATAAAGTAAGTAGAAGTGGACATATATGACAGTGGAACCTCAGTGTATAGACCTAGCTATTTTGAGATCTATGAATGTTGAGAAAAATTGAGATATCCCTAAATGTTGTAAGAGTGAAAGAAATAAGAAAACTTCAAAGGAGTTATAAATAATCATCTCTTCTTCACTGTCAGAATATTCCCACCCTGAGATGTCAAAACTAATGGTTATCCCTTCTTAGTACATGTTCCTACCTTAAAATAGATTCTGGACAGAACATCTGAAATAGGAGTTCAATAGTCAAAGTTACAGCAGATGAATATTTGGAAAGCACACTACAGGGTGATTGTTAATATTCAGCACAGCTTACCTATGACACACACTTATAATTCCTAAATGGTAGGATTTTCTCTGTGACTTTGATATAGTCATACCTATAATCCTATCCTTAGTATATGTGTGACTCCATTGTAAGTTGGATCCTCAAAAATACAACTTCCTAACATTGGGATAAATATGGCAGTTGTCTTTCAGCCATCACTAAAAGCCATCCCTATTGATATCCAACCTGAAAATATATTTGTTTTGTTTTTCTAAATCATTCTCCCTGCCACTTATAAAACCAGGGAAGTTCTTGCCATGATAAGTCTGTGTATCTTTGTCTATCTTTAAGTCAAAGACAGATGGCATCCCAATACCTATGAAGTTTTAATATGATATTAATCAGAGCCATCATAGCAGTTGGATCACCTAAATCTCATAGTTGCCCAAGAATTGCCTCTGTTAATAATCACAGTTTGGTGGAGCTTCTTAAGAGACAAATAATCAAAAGTGATTACTATTTCAAATAGTTCTCATTACTTTTGAATAAATTTGAGAAAAAGAAATGGAAATTTGCTCATGAAAGATATTAAAGAATGATAATTTAGGATACTATATATTGTAGCTACAGATTTACAAGGAATATAATTGCAGCAGTAACTGTATGGTGATCTCCTTGGTTAGATGCCTTTATTGTTTTTTTCAACAGAGTACTGCTCTTCCTGCTACATTTAACTACCCTGCTTCCAGTGGGAGGAAAAATAGAAAGAAAAAAAAAGTCCTGATACTGGTTGCCATGGCAGCCAGTGCCAAGAGTGAGTCTGAATTCTGTGACAAGGTAATGAATTTAGCATCTACAGGAAAAGAAATGGATTTCCTGTCACACACTGTAAATCCACCACTGGAAATGAACACATTGTACACATTTTAGGATGTTTTAAACTCCATTTAAGATGTGCAAGAGTGGTAGAGAGAATGCACCAGATTACCTCCTGAGGCTCCCTCTTTCTCCATCGGTGTGTTTTCATCCATCTCTGTGATAGTTTGGGAGGAAAGAAACCTCCATGTGAATCTAGCAGTTTGTTTTCACCAGGTCCCCAAATGATGATGACGATGCCATGGTTCTTCCTCGAGGTTTCATGGTTGACATGGACTACCGAAAGCTGACTCAGGGAACACTGCTCGCCAGGTTTTCATTTCTTCCTTGACCTTTGACAGTTCTCTGCTTCTTTGCCTTCACTGTGTTTATCCTTCAATGTGTTTATCCTTGCTGTGCCTCTCTCAGGCCCTTTATCTTTCCACCCTCACAAAGATAATGCTTCAGTGTGTTTGTCACTGATCTGTTAAGTTGGAAGTTGAATAAGCTATTTTTCAAACACACCCTTATATATGCATATGCATGCACATATAAGTGTATATATACATATATAAACATATATGTACATATGTGTGGCTGTATATGCTTTATCATCCTAAAGTGCAAATAAACATAATACATAGTTGAGGTACTGACAAAAATTCATAATAATTCTAAGTCATGCCTTCCTAGGTACAATAGTAACTGTTAAACTAGAATTTTACATGGCTTATACATAAATTATTTACTAAAAGATGTTGGATGATTTAATATGGATGCTGCCATAAATGTAAATCTCAGGAGTTTGATAGTGGAAATGTTTGCTTCTTACTGATGGGTCTGTCTTCAGTAAGTAAACTGTGATGAGTAAAGACACCTATTCCAGGGAAAGGAATACAGGCTTGAGGAGACAGTCTTGGAAGCAGAAGCCATTGCTTCTGATCTGATCTTATTGGACAGCAGCCTGGCCCAAGGAAATAGATGTTTTAAGGAAGCATGGGAAACATAAGCATTTCTACAACCATAATTTCTGATGGAGGCTGGAATGGGCAATATTTTCTATTTCAAAACTTGGAATAATCATTGGTATTGATTGATTACACACAAAAATCTTGGGTAAATGACAGCCTGGCACTAAGATCTGCATGGCAAGTGAATGACCTTTACTGGTGGCTATACTGAAAGTCTTTATGTCAACATTATTTCCTCTCTGTGATTTCTCTAAGCCCTACTTATTTTCTCTGAAGAGTAAGGGCAAAGAACACTGCATCTAGACTCTACTGGAGACTTATTCCAAGTCTTAGAATGTTCCTCTGAGGACCAAGAAACCTCAACGCTGATAATGATACTCTTTCAGTGTATTTTCAAAATAACTTAAAAGGTTCTTGCACTCCTTTTCCATCACATACAGTGTTTAAATAAGTCCTCATAAAAGTGATATTATCACAAAATCTTCATATCACTTAAGTAGTCTAATAACAGTGCCCTGATGTCAGTAAAATTATAACAAAATGCCTTCTTTTTGCTACTATTTCTTTTATCTGCAAAGGAAACTAACATATCCAGAATAAAAGAAAACATTAAATCACAATCTTATTTCCTCATTAAGGAGAGACTAAAACAAAAGGAAGAAAAAGAGTTTATTCAGCTGACTTAGATGGAAAGCAGAGAGAGACAGAGATAGAGACAGACAGAGACAGAGACAGAGAGAAAGACAGAGAATTCCCAACCATAAACATAGCTGAACACTTTTGGAAACCCAGCTTGTCTAATGCTTTAGAAATTAATGGTCTTCAGATGTTCCTATATTTTAACAGTATATTGTACCTAGATCAGAGACTATGCATAGTCCCAGTAGGTCGACATTTCGTTCAGTCAATGGAAAATTCAATCAAATAAGCTGTGATTGCAAAAGTAATTAAAGTTCATTACGTACCATAAATATGTTAGAAAACTTCAATAAGGAAAAACAACTTCCTTCTTTAGAAAAATAAAAGAGTCTGACCCAAAAAGCAATGCAAAGAACTGTCTTTCTCTTCAGACATAAGAAATTCTTTCAATGAAGTAATAAAAGCTAAATGAAAATATTCAGGAATGATTCCTATAATAAACACTGAAGTTGACAAAATTATGGACACAGAATATCAACGAACAAAATTGAAAACAGGTTTAAAGATATAATAATCTTCAAAGTAGTTGTGTAATTTAAAAATTGTACCATAGGGACTGTTATATAAGAGTTTAAAAATATGGTAGACGGTGCTAATTGCCTTCAAGCTCTATATCTGGTCTTTTAGAATACTTCCAGGAATCTTTGGGGAAATACTTTTTGGAATATAAAACTGTGGAGAAGTGTCAACAATATGCATTTTATAATAGTACAAGAATAGCTAGAATTTTTATTGTTTTCAGATATGCCTAGCACTGGACTAAAAATTTTACAAGAATTCAGTGAGACTCCAGGGGTCATAGACTTTGATGCTTCATTGTAGTACTTCAGATGGTCAAGGATTCTTATATATTTAAAAGCAATGCAATTTCCATAACTATTTGAAGATGCTACAGAATTTTAAAAGTCTAGTTTATCTGTGAATAAGCATCTTAAAATCTTTCTTAGAGTATTTATATTTTCTGCCTGTTGTGATTGTTAAATGAAGAGCTCTTTTTGATATTACAACTTTCAAGATTCAGACAGTTTCCTTAATTGTGCATGTATTGTATTTGATGAATGAAGATCCTGCTCACTTACTCATAAATGTTTAAATGTCTTATAAATGTCTTGTTCATCTTTGTGCTTCCTTTTAATTATTTTTATTAAAGCCTATTTCCCATTTCATTTGTGTGAATACTCTTTAACTAAATAAGGTCCAGCTGATTTGTTCAGTTTTGCTTCTCCCCTGTAATACCTTCGATTCATAATGAGTTAAATATTGAATTAGAAATTTCAAGAAAAATATATTGATTTTTTCCTAGAAACTTTTCCTTGGACCATAATTGTGCAATATGTTCATTTCTATTCATTATTTTTAAAAATCACTTAGAAAAAAAGCTTAAATTTTTCCAACACTATCATTTTGAATTTTTAAAAATACATTAACAGCAATTTTTTTTAAAAGTGGAAACGATTAGCTAAGTGCAAGTAGCTCATGCTACTTGCATAATGCTGAGATCTAAGGACCATGGTTTGAAGTCAGCCCAGGCAGGAAATTTCATGAGATTCTTCTCTTCAATTAACCACCAGAGACCTGGAAGTGGAGTTATGGCTTACAGTGGCAGAGCACTTTTTTAAAAAGCTTGTGAGCAAAAAATCTTACAAACACTGCCCATGCCCCATGTCCAACTGGAAAAAAAATATTGGTTTTGATGATATTATAGATTCTTCTTTTCAGACTTACTTCTGAGTAATGAAAACTTAGTAAATTTCAAGATTAAAGTGTCTTTTAAATTATAATTTGATGGAAATAATTTCCCCATCTTGGAAGCAATTTATAAAGATAAAAAACATGCAAGTTAATAAATGACTGAAAAATTAACGTCCTCAACTATTCATCCTTAAAAATCTGGTTATTGATCAGGATGCATTTTACTCATAACCTGAGTTGTGGAATTCAAAGATCTTTGTACAACTATGTTTTAAAAAACCTGGCTAGTCCACTGTTGGCTGAACTATGTGTCTTACAACACTGTTTCCAAACATTAACCCAAAGAAATTTATTGCTTAGGAAAGCAGCAATGAAACATGCTTTTAAATTCTTAAATTCTACTGAAGACCATTATGAATTTTGAAACCATGATATAAACTTTCTCCCATTCCTTTGGTTCTTAGGCCCTAATAGTTACAAATTTGCCCTTTCTTCTAATGCTGTATGTGGTACCCTGGGAAATGCAGAAATAATCAGTATATTTATTCCTCAAACCATAATCAATCATACAGAATAATTTCTACCAGTAGATATTTGAAGTACCACCATTAGAGAAAAATTTACTCCAATTGGAAGAACATTGGAGATAATCCATACAGAAAGGGACACTACTAAGTTAAGATGAACAAGTCACCTATACTAGTTTTAATAGTATAACCTCAACAAATAGGGAGTTGACATACCAACTATTCTTCTGCTTTCAGACTTCCATCCTGGAATAAGCATTTAAAATCACCAAGATTTGTTTTATGTTGAGATTTTAACTGTTTCCATTTTCTTGATACCCATGTTACACAAATATGAATGGCATGCAAAAGGTTTTCCTTCCCATTACAATTTACATATATTATTTTTACACTTCATTGTCAAATGAAAAGATAAATCTCATGAAAATCTATGTTTTTAACATGGGCACCTGGCTACGTATAAAATCGTGCAAGGAATCCACGGGGCATCCCTGTACTTTGCAATGTTGCTGTGAATCTAAACCTGCTCTAGAAAAAAGAAAGTCTTTAACAAAAAATAAATCAGCTGGATACTACTGACTCAAACTTATAAAACTAGCTTCTCAGAAGGGTGAGATATGGAGATTCATAGTTTCAAACCAGCCTGGGGAAAAAGCACATGAGAATCCATATCCAAAATAACCAACCAAAGGCCAGCCAGGAGACGTAGCTCAATGACAAGGCACCTACACAACAAGAAAATCAGCAAGTTATGAGGTCCTTTGAATGGTGTCGCCTGTAATAGAAACATAGTAGCTCCATCATTACCTCCCTAGCCAACCTCCTAACTGGCCTCTCTCCCCTCTGCATTTGTCTATTCCCTCTCCCATGCACCAGAGTGTTCTAAAAGTGACAACAGAACAATCCAATTGGACATAATCTTGATGACTCTGTTGTGCTAAATGTTAACCTCCAGTGGTTTTGCATCTCATACATGGACAAAGTGCAAGTTCATCTATGTTCTTTAATGTCCAACAGGTTTCTCCCGTAGGCAGGTATAAAGGTATACCTAAAATAATTTTAAAAGAAGAGGTATAAAAGGTCAGTTACCATGCATAAGCAAAGAAATGGAGAAAGATAAGCTAAGAAACTGCCACAAAACACCCAGTTCACCAAATGGATCAAGAAATGTATGTCTTACAGCTAGAATCAAATAGCGATGCATAGAATGCAGGATCCGACAGAGAAATATGAACTTACAAACCAAAATCAAAGAATATAGCCTATCTCCCCATCTGAATTTTGCTACTCTTATCATTTGGAAAGACATATAACACAGAAATTTTATTTTAGCACCTTGGTAATCCAAGATGCATCAAACTTTAGTCATTGGGCATTATGTCTGCACGATGACAAGACAAGTTACCTACTGTTGTTTGTCTCTGGCACTGGAACTTGCAAAGTGAGATGTGGGATGGGGGGTGGTGAAAGAATCTTAAAGTGATTGTCAACAAAATTACATTATCCACAGAATAGCTTCTGTGTACATCCCTGTCTAACTTGTTTTCAATTTGGTAAATTATCAGCTCAGAGTCATAAAATAGAAAGGGGGAAAGTTTGATAGATTTTTCCCCACCTTTGAATTTCACTACACTTCCACTTAATATTAACCTATAAAATATAATTAACAATAGGATTTTTTATGATCAAGCTTCTGCAAACTTAATATGTCACATGAGGCATTAATTGTGTGATGTTTGCCACCACTTGGTTAAAACACGCAAATTGTTTATATTTCTACTTACAATTCATCATGCTTTCTAGAACACATAAGGAAGTATCTTAAACCTCTTGCAGGAAGGAGTCAAGAATGTGATTATCAGTTATGTTGAAGTAGACTGAAAACCACTACTGCACAGAACAGTACTTCTTCATTGAAGGGACCTGAGGGCTACATCGCTCCTTTCAAAGACCACTAATGATGAGAGGATAAACTTCGAGTATTTTTATGACAGCAAAGACTTAAAGACTTTTCACAATCGTTCTTATTAGATTGCAAACTTTCATAATAGTGGGTTATTATTCACAACCTGGGTAGATATATGCATACTGTAAAGATAGAGATACTGA
This sequence comes from Dipodomys spectabilis, assembly GCF_019054845.1. Classification (NCBI taxonomy): domain Eukaryota; kingdom Metazoa; phylum Chordata; class Mammalia; order Rodentia; family Heteromyidae; genus Dipodomys; species Dipodomys spectabilis. The sequence continues at coordinate 5,734,099 of NW_024870678.1, read as the reverse complement.
TAGAGACTTTGCAGAGATGGTAGCAATATAAAGCATCTTCATCATCTTTTTTTCCTAAAAATACTAGGCAAAACCATCTGTTCGTCTCCTTTGAACAGAAGCTATTTCTGTGTGCTGCTTATGGATATGTGTATATACTTGTACATACCTCACACCGATGGTATGCATGCCTTGGGTTGATATCTTTAGTTACAGAAATTGTGTGAAGTTCTACTGCCTACCTGACAGTAGAAATGCGCGGTTTCAATTCTTCTGAAGTCAGAAGCATACTTATTTGAATTGCTTTAGTCTCTCTACTCAATTGTTTCATTCCTGTTTTTCACTTGCCCAATTCTCTCACTTGGATTATTTCTAGCTCATGTGCTGTCTTAGAATGTGTTTTAAGGCTTAACCATGACTTCCCATTTCCCTCCCCAGCTTCATTTCAATACCTTAGTATCAGGGTACCAGGGTGCTATACAGCCCGGCAAGGCCAGGAATCAGCAGCAGCCAGAAAGCTTTCCTTGAGATCACATGTGGAACAATGGTCCCCAAGAGCCCACACACAACACAGCTCCATCTATTTCACCTCAATGACTCAATGACCCAGCACACACCTTTGATTGAAAAATCTCTAGTGGAACTCTTAGTAGGAAAACAGCAATCACATTGAAAGCCACAGCTGTAAAGTCTTAGGGCTTCAAACAGTTAAAAATAGGACAGTTGTACAACAACCCCACTTCTGAGTATGTGTCTGAAGAAATTGAGCTCAGTGTGTGAAACAGACAGCTACATGCTTGCAACCACTTAGTTAAAGTATGCAAGTTGTTTATTTTTTTTAAAAGTAAAGTATTATATGATATTTCTATTCACAGTTCACCATGGTTTCTTGAACATATAAGGAAGGATATTCCTTATTATTCACTGTTCATAAAAGCCAAAATAAGAAAGCAATCTTTATGTCCATGAATTTAAAAGTTAAATCTTAAAAATCAATTAAATTTACATTAATTGATACATGAAAATGCACATGCTAAAAAATACCATGAAATATTTTGATACAAGTATACATTATATACTATTTACATTAGTTCTACATCCTCAGACATTCATTATTTCCTTATGGCGAAAACAGAACTACTTACTTCTGTAAGTTGGAACCAGTTGTTCACCTTTCTTTCCTTTTGTCTACTTCTCAGCTTCTGTTACCCACCACTGCAGTCTCAGTTTGTATAAGGACAACTTTCTTTAGATTGCATATATAAGTGAGATCACCTAGTACCTGGTTTTCCATGCCTGGCTTATTATTCTACTTAACATAATAATTCATCATTCTATCAATACTGCCACAAAAATCACAGTTTTTCATGATTTTGTGCATCTGAATAGTACTGCATGGTATCATCTTCTTTATCTGCTTGTCCTCTTTCTTGTGAATAATGCCATAATAAACATAGAAGTGTTGATATCATTTTTAATTATACTGACTTCACGAGCACAGGAATGAAATTGCTAGGTAATATGAAATTCCTTCATTTTAGTTCTTGAAGAACCTTCATACTGTTCTCCATAATGGCTTGCCATTATGGAACAGTGTGCAAGGATTCCCTTTCCCCCTTATTTTTGCCAACACTTAACCTTTTCTCATTCTTCCTTGAGTTTGGTGTTACATTGTTTTGATTTTCATATCCATTTTCCCAATGATTAATGGTGTTCAATATTTGGGTCACATACCTATATTGGCTCTCCATAAGTTCTTTAGGAAACATGTTTTGGCCTGAAGACCCAGTGTTTTGCTTTTCGGTTTTGGTTTGCTTGGATATGAATCTGTGGCCTCACACATGGAAGACAGGCACTCTATCACTTGAGTCATTCCCCAGCCCCAGCCCTTCTTTGCCTTAATTTATTTGTCAGGATTTTCACATCTGAAATTTTTAAATTTTTGATTTATTATTCTCACCTTCTTTCTGAGTCAGCCTGAACCACTATCCTTCTACCTATCTACCGACAGTCTCGACTTAGCTAAAATGAAAAACACTCTCCATCATTCAGGCTTTAGTGACTGAAATGAAGTCTACCTAACTTCCCTATCCCCCCACCCCAGGGCTGGCTTTGAACTAGGTTTCCAAATCTCTGCCTCCCAAGTAGTTAGGATCACAAGCATCAGCCACTGTACTTGGTCTAGCCCAGTTCTTAAATGGGCAATTTGGTTTAGTCGTACGGAGGCTTTGGACTTCCCCACATATTATGTTAGGGATATTAACTCTTTATCAAAAGCATAGTTTGAAAATACTTTCTCTCATCCAATAGGATGTCTTCTCTTTGATGACTGTTTCTTTTGCTGAGCTAAAGCTTTTTATTTTGATGGAATCCTATTGATGTATTTTGCTTTTGTTTCTTTTGAGGTATTGTCAGACAAAAAAATCCCAACCCATTTCAACAAACTGATACAACAAAATATGTTAGAAATAATTGCAAGAAAGAAAAAAAACATTAGAATATTTATTTCACCTAACATCAACTTATCTGACCTTTTCTGCTTGTCTCAGACATATACTAGATATTGCAAATAAGGGAAACCATGGGACCTATGTTTTTTTGGGCCTGGCTTACTTCACTTACAGAATTTTTCCAAGTCTTTCCATTTCCTAACAAATGGGGCAATGTCATTCTTCCTGATGGAGGCATAGAATTCCATTGTGTATATATACCACATTTTCTTGATCCATTCATCTACTGAGGGGCATCTGGGTTGGTTCCAGATCTTAGCTATGGTAAATAATGCTGCAATAAACATAGTTGTGCTGGTAGCTTTAGTATGGTCTTGTTTGTGATCATTTGGGTAAATGCCCAAAAGTGGGATTGCTGGGTCATAAGGGAGCTCTATGTGGAGTCTTTTGAGGAAACTCCATACTACTTTCCAAAGTGGTTGAACAAGTTTACACTCCCACCAACAATGCAGTAAGGTTCTCTTCTGTCCACATCCCCTCCAGCACCTGTTACTATTAGAGTTTTGATTATAGCCATTCTAACTGGAGTGAGGTAGTATCTCAATGTTGTTTTGATTTGCATTTCTTTTATGGCTAGCGAGGTTGAGCATTTCTTCATGTGTCTATTGGCCATCCTTCTTTCCTCTTCAGATAAGTTTCTCTTTAAGACTTTAGCCCACTTATTTATTGGGCAGTTGTTTCTTTGAGGATTTGTTGTTGGGAGATTCCCACGGTATAATCCCTGCTTTCATTGTATTTGATGTTGATATAATTTGTGGAGGGGAAGGGCAAAAACAAACCATTTAAATAGGGATACAGGTGGATCCATTGCAACAATCAGATGTACAAGTCATTATGTTGAAAAACAAACTTTACAACTTTGGCGGAGCGGGAGCAGGGGCGGGAGGGTGGGGGGAAGATGGGAAGGGATGGGAAGAGGAAACAAAGTAGTAGGCCACAATGCTTGATAAGAAATGTACTCATTATCTTGCCCATGTAATTGTAACCCCTCTGTACGGTATTTTCACAATAATTATTTTTTAAAAAAAGGAAAAGAAAAAAAAAGATGGGGCACTTCGACAGTTTCATATTACCTTTGCACAGAGGCCATTCCAGTCATCTCTGCTTCATCCACTTTTAACACATTCTACCACAGTGAGAACTGCATGAACTAATTTACATATATAACCTAATACTGTCAGATAGAAGTAGAAAGGAAAAGTAGAAAGGGAAAGTAGAAAAAGCTTCTTTCAGAGTTCAAATATTCTCCTAAACAGGAGGAGTAATTTACTGATTCATTATTGCACAGCAAGGTGAATGTGGCTAAAGACAATATATTACATGCCTCAATGTTGTTAACGAATAGATTTTTACACGTTCTCATCACAGAAAATAAGTAGGTGTGGTGATGGGTATGTGAATTGGCTTGATTTAGTAATTCTTTAATGAACATATACTATGTTTTATAAATATATGCAATCATTATCTATCAATTAAAACTAAAATGCTGTTATAAACAATATGATAATCTAGTGGACTAGTGGAAGTAGAAGCTTAGGGAAGCCTAAATTTATTTCAAATTGATTTCATATTTATTTCAAATTCCACAACTACACAACACAGTAAATGCAAGATAAATGGGAACAAAATGTTTTATCAATTTTCTCAAGAATAAAAGGTGGTATTGATCAAGATATATTGTATTCAGAAACTGTTTTGTTAAATGACAATTCCTTTGTACAACTACTTAAAGACAATAATAAATAAAACTAAAGATAAAGCATTTTAAATCAAAACATCTCTGAGCTAATGGATAGCATTGAGAATTTAGGCAATTCTAAAGTTTTTGCCAACAAAAAATAAAATATATAAAAATTAGCCTCAAATATCAAGTAATGTGATTTTTTAAAGAAAATATGATTAATTTATGTATTACTCATGTTATCAGCAGAACACTTAAAAATGAGCTCATAATGTACCTTGTAGCCCCCTAAAATTTCAACCCCATCAATGTTTCCAATATACCAATAGTATCAAAAGATAAGATTTAATTTTTCATCAATTTGTGAAAATATAAATACCTAAACTGAACAAAATATTAGAATAAGCCCTATTCATAAAACCATGTCTGCCAAATTTGTTCTAATGTTTTTACTCTACTAAAGTGAATAAGGCAGAAATTAATTATCTTGTCCTATAAATATGTATCATTACAGACATTTGAAAATAATCATACTACACACATATGTATTTATGAATAATATTTGCAAAGTTTTACTTTACACAAATTATGTCATTGCTAAATATTTTTGTGTAACATAGAACTTTAAACTTTTTCTTAGCATACATTAGTTGTACAAAGGGGTTCACAGTGATCTTTCTGTAGATGTGATCTTTCTGTAGATACAAATACAGTGTATTTGTATTAAATTATGCTTTATTGCTCTTTCTAATCTACCCTTGCCTTTTATTTTCTCATTTTAGCAGGGTTCATTATTCATTTCATTGTTTTTATTCAACATTATTTTAAACTATCTGTAGTCATATGGAATAGATTTTTAACCACAGTAAAGTATTCTAATATTATTTTGAATGTATTAACTTTTAGAGTATGATTATTCTGTATTTATATACCCTGACGTCTTTTCTGCATCTCCCTTTCTTCTTAGTCTTTTATCTCTAACAGATACACAAATATGCAAGCATACATGTGTGCACATGTGCAAACACAGAGACATGTATGTGCAAACAGACACATGCACACACTCATGTGGGCACAAATGAAATAGATACACACTCATGTGCATGCAAACTTTGTGATTCTTGGTGTCCACAAATGGAGATAGGAAACACCTGAACACCTGTAGAAGTCATTTTCAATACATTAGTTACATATAACTCAAAATTTGTTCACAAGTGAATGTGAATATATGAAACATTGGAGACTGCTGATGCCACATAAATCTTTGCAATGCAGCAACAGCAAAAACATCACCATTGGAACAAATACTAACAGCTTCATGAATCACTGATTTAAGCAGAGCATTTCTCTTCACAGTGCTTTCAGCTATGCAATTTGGAAAAGGAAATGAAAAGAAGGGGTGAGCACATAAATGCACTCCAAAAACTGAGGTCTCTCATTTGGCATTGAGGTGATTTTAGATGAAAACCTGGGGAGCAGGCTATTTTTTCTATTTTCTGGATGTAATTAGTTTTATATTATTTTCCTACACACACACATACACACGCACGCACACTACTTATCTGCATATCTGCTGGGTCAAATTACAAGCCTGAATATTCATAACAGCTACATTTTTATGAGTAGGATTGTATTTTCCCCACATATTGTGACAAATCTGCCACTGCCACCTCATTTATGCTTCAGAATTGAATGCCAATCAATTTAAAATAATTAACTACATTGAGAAAAAAAAGCTCAAGGTAATTTCCTTCCACTCCCTTAAAAGATATCATGACTTATTTTATAATTACCCACACACTAATGACTTTATTTATGTGACTAGATATGTTACAATTATTTTGTGTTACATAACCTAAATGAGCAAAGCTGGGCCATGCATATAAAGTAAAAAGCAAAAACAAACTATAAATAGGTTTTAATAGGAAAGAAAGGAAATTTTACCCAGGAGAAAGCCATGCAGCCAGAAGCTAAAACAGATATTTATCAATGATTTGCAGTAGCAAGGAAAGTAACATGAGACAAGATGAGCAGGCAGCTTAGAATTCTCAAACCTCAGTCTCCATCCTAACTCTGGCCCTTACTGATGAGCATCATGCTTGACACAAAATCAGAGCCCATGAAAATGTGCTGATCTACTATATAGCCTTAAGAGCACTGCATTTTCTCAGCCTTTGCCCCCCTCCTACAACAGAGGGTAAGAGAACATTTTTAGGGTGTTCTTGTGAAAATAAAATCATATGTGTAAAATGATTTACAGAAAACTCTAGTATACCAGAAGAAAAACATTTCTTATTATTCTAAAATCAATGCAAAAATATGTCACCAACTATTAAAAGCTGTAAATCACAATAAGAAGGTCATTTTTCCCTGAGAGGGTATGTAGGGTATGTGTATGGTAGGAGAAGGGATTTTAAAAAAAACAACTATTATCTACTATTATCTTCTTCCTATGTTCTCAACTACCTCCCAACCTACCACCTGCCCCTCCACTGGTGAGTTAAAAAGTCAGTGACCTTAAAATTTTGTGTCTTCCAACTAGGTACAGGTGGCTCACTCCTGTAGTCCTACATACTCAAAAGGTTGAGATTCAAAGTCAGTCAGAGCAGGGCTCCAATGAAACACCAAAAACCTGCTATCTTTGAGCAGAAAAAACTTAGGGACAGTGGTAGGGCCCTGAATTCAAACCCTACGACCTGCACAAAAACTAAACCAAAATTCAAACTTGTGACTTCCTTTTCCATTGATGAGTGAAACTTTTCCCAGGAAGATGGGGCTCAGAGAGCACACATATTCAAAATCAAATAATAAATTGAAGCCAACTTAATATTTCCTCTAGAAATCCCCTGAAAAATAGTTTTATAGAGGAAGATATGAAAGGAATACTTTGTAAAGCTATGAGATGTTTTATTACCCTATGCTAGCTCACACCCCTTTGCTAGGTATAATGGAAGAGCCAGGTATATATTATGTACAATTTTCACATTTTGTTAGACTCTAAGAAAGGATGCACACATCTGGAAACAAAACACCTTCTCATAATGACAATGATCAAGAGGTAATGAGGAAGTTATTGCCATGGAGTAACTGAATCACGCTCTCAGAGACAATGTTTATGCTCCGAGAATGGGACATTCTGAGGAAATGGCATCGACCAAACATTCTGAATACCCCCCTCCCCCCAAAGCAGGCATTGTGTACATGTAATACAAATGTGTGTCATAGTTCCTAGCTTAACGTCTCACAACCACTTCATTCTATAGTATTTCAGTGATGGCATAAAGAGAAGAAGTGTGATTCAGACAAAAAAGAGGGAAGGAAGTTGGGTGCAGGTGGCTCACGCCTGTAATCTTAGCTACTCAGGAGGCTGAGATCTGAGGATCATGGTTCAAAGCCAGTCCTAGCAGAAAAGTCCATGATACTCTTATCTCCAATAAACCACTCAGAAAACTGAAGTAGTGGCTTAAATGGTATAGGGCTAGCCTTGAGCTTAAGAGCAGAGGGACAGCGCCCAGGCCAGAGTTCAAGCACCATGACCAACAATTTTTTAAAGAGGGAAAAAATGAGAGAGAAGGAGAAGGGAGGGGAGGAGAAAAGAAGGAAGGAAATGAAAGGGGAGGAAGGAAGGAAGGAAGGAAGGAAGGGAGGGAGGGAGGGAGGAAGGAAAGAAAAGGAAGGAAGGAAGGTATGAGCAATTTTTAAATATTCTACAATTACATTAATAATTAAAACAGAATGATACTGATGTAAAGCAATACATAATGATCAATAAACTGGATTTGGAGCCTAGAACTAAAATCATTCCTCAATTGATTTTTCAAAAAAGTGTCAAGAACCATTTCTTCAATATTGTTTCAAAAGTCTATCCAAGTTCATTCAAAAGAGTGAAAATGGACTTGTGTTATTCTTTTTTTTATTGTGAGAATACCATACAGAGGAGTTACAATTACATGGGCAAGATAACGAGTACATTTCTTATCAAGCATTGTTGCCTCCTCTTTGTTTCCCCTTCCCATCCCTTCCCGTACTCCCCCACCTCCCCCACCTGATCCTCCCCCCACCAGAGTTGTAAAGTTCATTTATCGACATAACGACTTGACTGTGTCACTTGTTATTTAATAACCAATTCAAAATATGTTAAATATATAAATGAGAGACCTAAAACTATAAAACGACTAGGAAAATACAAAGTTGGAGAAACTTCAAACATTTTATCTGTGGAAATAGTTTGTAATTATAAATCCATTCCCTTGAAAGAACTAATGTTGGAATACTCAGAGGAAGCTAAGTTATGAATCACATTTATACATTAGAGGTATCATACAGGTAAAATAGATGAAGAAAAGTAAAAGGAAAGCATGGTGCTCAGTCCCTTCTTTGCATATTTGAAATAGGGCATTTAATAGGATATTTTACTATTGCTAGACTTCCTGTTTAAGTTTTGAATACATATTAATACTCATTATTTGTCTGTGAATCAGCTTGTTTCTAGCCACATGCACTCCTTCTCAAACATTCCAATAAAAATTTTAGGATTACAATATTTTTTAAATCAATAAGGTACTATACATGATCTATTCCTTATCAATCTAACTAGTTAGAATTTTTCAGTCTTTGGTTTATTCCTTTTTTCATATATAAGATGACCATGGGTGCTAATAGCACCTTTCTCATTAGGATCTTTTGCAGGATACTCAACATGGGTTTTGCTCAACCTCTGTCTTCATGTCTTTCCTTTCTCTGTGGTATCATATCTGCACCTTTCTCATTAGGATCTTTTGCAGGATACTCAACATGGGTTTTGCTCAACCTCTGTCTTCATGTCTTTCCTTTCTCTGTGGTATCATATCTGCACCAATGATTACATAGTGTACATGGTATTACAAAGCAAAGTAGAGTACATAGAAAGAGGTGATCATGAAGAATGGCCAAAGGTGATTTTAAAAACAACAATGTTCTTGGGCAGGTACTATTTCAAAAGTAGAGTAATCTGAGTTTCTGATGATACTCAAAGTTGTTTGCAAGTTTTTCCTCCACTAGGTATCATCTTTTCTCTTTCCTCCTTGTCTCTCCTTTGTTCTAGATGAAATTTCTTCCTTCTATGGCTGGTTTCCCTTTCCTTCTTCTTAAATTTAGTCATTTCTGATTTAAAGTTAATATGCTTCTTCTTTCCCATCTTCCCCCCATCCATGAATCTCTCATGGGAGTTCCATTTGTGGATGAATCCCAGATGTGAGACGAGGACTACAATCTCAAACTCTCACACAATGCTCTTTGGCATCCACACCATAAAATAATTCATTCTGAAACAGATGGCATTTCTCAAAGCAACAATGTACTGTAAGAGGTTTTCAATCCTAGCCTGCCTCCAATGGATTATAGAATTGACTAATAAGACATCGTTGTTTTTTTGTTGTTGTTTTTTTTTGTCAGTTGTGAGGCTTGAACTCTGGGCCTGCGCACTGTCACTGCGATCTTCAACTCAAGACAAGCGCTCTACCACTTGAGCCACAGCGCCATTTCTGGTTTTCTGGTAGTTAATTGGAAATAAGAGTCTCATGGACTTTCCTGCCCTGGCTGGCTTTGAACTGTGATCCTCAGATCTCAGCCTCCTGAGTAGCTAGGATTACAGGTGTGAGCCACCGTCGCCCAGCTTAATAATACATCTTCAAAATGCAAATAACTAGAAACTTCTAGAGAAGAAAGTTACAATCTAAGAAATAGATTTGAAATGTATCAATTGATATTTCATATAATAAAGAGAATCTTCAGATAAAAACAAAGGACTAACTTTAATTTGGTGTTGATATGATAGGTATAAAGGATAGAACTAAGCATTTTTAATTTATATAATTAGTATTTTTGTGTGTGTGTGCCAGTCCTGGGGCTTGAACTCAATGCCTGGGTGCTGTCCCTGAGCTTCTTTTGCTCAAGGGCTAGCACTCTATCACTTGAGCCATGGCTCTATTTATGGCCAATTAATTGGAGATGAGGGTCTCATAGAATTTCCTGTCCATGCTGGCTTTGAACTGTGATCCTAAGATCTCAGTCTTCTGAGTAGATAGAATCACAGGCTAGGGCCACTGACACCCAACATGATTAGTATTTTTAACTGAGAGCAAACACAGAGTTCATCTTACTAAATATTGTTTTCATTTACCTTTATGGCACTGATTAAAGAAATGAATTCTAGCTCTCTAAATCATCCTCCTATGGGAACATACATGGTTTCTGCTTCCAGGAATTTTCAAAATTATTTTCCAAAACACATTTCTCATATATTTGGAGATTAGCTGCCAGCACATGGGCTTTTGGGAATTGATGGGATCTTAAGGGCTCTGACCTTAATAGATCACAATATGGCCCTATTACCGGGAGGTGGTAAGCTAGAAGAAATGGGGCCTACTTGGGGAAGTGAGTCAATAGATGCAATTCCTTCAGGCTGTCATGCCCTGACCGCTTTTTGTAGTCCCTTTTCTCTGCTTCCTGGTCACAGAGAGGTGACGTGCTCAGCTCCACAAAGCCTTCCCTGCTATGTTGGATTGTTGCCTCTGAAATGATGAACCAGAATAAATCTTTCTTCCTTTAAATTGTTTATGTCAGGTATTTTGTACCAATTTCAAGACACCTAACTAAAAACATTATTTATGCATGGTTGGAAGTATAAAATCAACATGAGGGATTAGAACAAATAGGACGACAAAAGAAAATATGGATTGTACTATTATCGTGTTTGGCATGCTGGAGTAATTAGAGGAAATTAGGAGCATAGTTATTTTCTATGCCTTTTCTTCTCAGCAAATACCATTTAACCTATCAATGTGTAAGTTCTTCATCAGAAAATCCAATCAACATGCAAAATTCTTTATTTGCATATAAAGACATCGCCCCCCTATGTGGAAGATTAAAGGAAACCTATTTCCTCTGTGCTGCTATTCAGTATCTAATGAAGGACTTCAATTTATTTCAGTGGAGATTACATTTTAACATCGCATCCAAAGCATAGTATAATAGCTGGCATGCACTCTACATGAGTTCTAAAGAGAAACAGATGAATAATGTAATTATATTTTTGAAACTCTTTAAAAAGCTTTGATGCTTAGAAAGTCACTTCACTTTTTGCCAACAAATAATGCCAACATTCTTTTGATGTATAAAAAAATAGTACATTTAAAGCAAGGTTCTCAGGGATTAATGTGTATTGCAGTTTAAAAAATTCTAGGAAATGAAGGTCAAAAATCTTACCCTATGACTACTGTGAGTTCAGCATAAATCCCCCTCCAATTAAGCATTAAGCTGGGCATAAAGAGGGGATTCTTTTTCAAGTCTGTCTCCCCTTTCCATTCTGAAAATCTGCTTCAAAGTTACACAATAAGTTGTTGAGTGTCGCAAGTGTGTTCACATAAATATTTTTTTCCTGCTGTCCTGATAGGCATTTTAAATAATTTCTTCTCCTTGTATAGTTTTTCATTTCACTAGCTATAAGCTTACTATTCTAGTAAACAAAGACCAACTTCTGTGAATAACTCGTGAACACAGCAACAAGTGCAAGTTATGATTGTTTAGCCTTAATAAGGAAGACTGCAAATATTCCACAACAAAGGAGGAACTAGATGAGTGATACATTTGTGCTTTAAGGCAGGTCCCACTAAGAATAGCTTCCATCAGGGAACCTCTAGTGTTGAGGGCAGCTGCTCTGTGGTGACTGCTGTTTTGGGGTACACTCCTACCAAAGGCCCCCATATAATTCCTATTGTTTACTCCAAGGAGATACCCCTAACTATCTTCAAAGATGATTCTAGCCATTTTCATGATGTCTTAATGTTCCCTCCTTCACTATCACCATCAAGTGTCATTGAAGTTTCTGTAAATTTCCTGATGTTGGATGCTTGAGATAAAAATATGAAAAACAGTATAGCTGATGCTAAGAAACTTACAAGCTAATGTTAACCATAGTCTTATCAATAAAAGGATATAGGCCAGTGTTCCAGCATGGATGATAGACATCCTCCCCTCACCCCCATGTAATCCAACCATTAATCTGTGAGTCACAGTTTGGTGCCCTTGGATCATTACAAATCTAGATCTTTCAAGGAAATAGATTTCTAAACTCATAGCAAATTTTTTACTTATTTTATCTGTGACTTTTAAATCTAGAATTCACAGGCATACCAAGAAAAACATATAGAAAAATTCTTTTTATATGATGTTTTTTACTTCAGTTGTAATCTTAATCATCTAAATCAAGGTCAGCAAACTTTCTTTTAAAGTGGTCAAGTCAAGTGGCGCTGTGGCTCACGTGTAGAATGCTTCTTTGAGTTGAAGAGCTCAGGGACCGCACCCAGGCCCAGAGTTGACGCCCCACAACCGATAAAAAACAAAACAAAACAAATAAAGTGGTCAAGTCAGCCTGACGCCGGTGGCTCATACCAGTAACCCTAGCTACTCAGGAGGCTGAGATCTGAGGATCACTGTTCAAAGCCAGCCTGGACAGGAAAGTCCGTGAGACTCTTATCTCCAATAAACCACCAGAAAACCGGAAGTGGTACTGTGGCTCAAGCGGTAGAGCACTCACCTTGAGCTGAAGAGCGCAGAGACAGCGTCCAGACCCAGAGTTCAAGCCCCGCAACTGACAAAATAAATAAATAAATTAAATAAATAAATAAAGTGGCCAAGTGATAGATGTTTAGAATTTGTGGGCTACACAATCGCCATTACAACTGATTCTCTGTCATTATAGCACAAAAGCAGCCATAGGCAGTAACAAACAAAAAAGGTATAATCATGTTACAATAAGGCTATATTTTCCTCCCCCCAAAAGCAGGCGACAAATCAGATTAGGAGTTAAAGTTGTGGTTTGATAAGCCTTGAATTAATCGAATATCTTACAATAGAATCCAGACAAGTATTGTCCATAGGAGGCTGAGATCTGAGGATCACGGTTCAAAGCCAGCCTAGGAAGGAAAGTCCGTGAGACTCTTAACTCCAATAAACCACTCAGAAACCGAAAAATGTACCATGGCTCAAGTGGTAGAGTGCTAGCCTTAAGCTGAAGAGCTGAGGGACAGTGCCCAGACCCAGAGTTCAAGCCCCATGACCGACCAAAAAAAAAAAAAAGTATGTTTAGGAAAGGACTAGAAAGAAAAAAAAAAAATGTCAGGTGTTGATGACTCACCTCTGTAATCCTACATACTCAGGAGGTTTAGATTTGAGGATTTTGATTCAATGCCAGACCAGGCAGAAAAATCCTGAGATTCTTACCTCCAAATAACCAGCAAAAATCTGGAAATGAGTATGATTCAAGTTATAGAGCACTAACATTTGTGTATGTTTATATATATAGCAAGCAAAAAAGTATGCATGCTGGGCCATGTGGGCATGGGGACTCCCTATCCTGAATAGTAGATACATTCATCTGAGGCTCACCAAAACCCATAACTATGGACTCTGGTTAATAATAATGAATTCATATTGGTTCATCAATTATAACAAATGTATATACATCAGTTGTACCACGTTAGAATTCCCAACCTGTGCATCAATGGGAATTCTCTCTGTATACATTCTACATAATTTCCCATAAACCCAAAATTGCTCTAAAATAATCAAATTGCTCTAAACTAATCTATTAATACAAATATATAAACAGTATAAGGTGTGCCCCTTCTTCTATGTAATGTCTCTTAATTTCTGTTATAGTTGCATTACCTTTAAACATATGTTTCCACTACTGCATTCCATTTTTATGAGGATGAAATCCAAAACTAACTCCTAGCCTCTTTATAAATCAACTCGTTATGTATCATTAAAGCACTACATTTTTCCTTAATTGACTCATTTTTAATGGCTAGTATTATTTTGATAGATAACTTTGAAAAATGCTCTCATTTATGTAGGTTTCCTTCCTGAAAACTGTTCTTTAATGAGAGCTTCATTATTGTTGCCAAATTGTGATTTCTTTTTCAAGGTCAGTAACATTTGCTAAGCACCAGCTGCACCAACTGAGAGAGATAACTCTGAGCTTACCTCAGCACACCCTTGCCTGAAATGGCTGATTTAATAAATTTACTTATTTACATTAAAGTAGTGGCAACATAAATGCATCACAGCAGATATATTGCAACTTTAGGTAAACCTCTTAACCATAACTGATTGGTGATATCTTCCCAGTGATCATGGGAAACAGAAAAGAAACAGTTTAAGCAAGTACATGAACATATATGTCTCTAGTCACCCTGCTTTCTCTGCACTCTTCCCTACTGAAGACAACCAGTCTGCACAAAGATGAAATTGTGTGGTCCCTGATTGCCTAAGAGACTCTGATTATGTTTTGTTTCAGATGTTAGGTTGATAAGATTTTCCCATATTCAAGAATTAAATCCACCTTTTCTTCTTCTGGCTGATTATTTTCTCTTGAAGTACAGATTATCAAAGTGGAAGGAAGTCATAGATTTATTATTTTGAGTTGATTTAAGCTGCAACTTGGAACTGTATGGCTTTTTTTAAAATTTATTTTTTATTGTGAAAATACTGTACAGAGGGGTTACAATTACATGGGCAAGATAATGAGTACATTTCTTTCTTTTTTTTTTTTTTTAATTTTTTTGGTTCCGGTCATGGGGCCTGAGCTCTGGGCCTGGGCGCTGTCCCTTAGCTCTTCAGCTCAAGGCTAGCGCTCTACCACTTGAGCCACAGCGCCACTTCCGGCTTTTTCCTTTTTGCTTATGTGGTGCTGAGGAATCAAACCCAGGGCCTCAGGCATGCAAGGCAAGCGCTCTACCACTAAGCCACCTTCCCAGCCCCATAAGTACATTTCTTATCAAGCATTGTAGCCTCCTCCTTTGTTTCCCCTTCCCATCCCTTCCCATCCTCCCCCTGCGTCCCCACCCTATCCTCCCCACCCCCCCCCACCAAAGTTGTAAAGTTCGTTTTCTACATAACGACTTGTAGTTCTCATTGTATGGCTTTTTTTTAGATTCCCTAAAATAAACTAAAAATATACATTATTATAGAGGATTTTTTATTTTTTATATTTATATTTTATTTTAGTTATATTTTTATATTTTATTTTATATTTGTTATATTACATATAATTATATGTTACATATTTATATTATCTATTATTTTATATTGTGTAGATTTTATTTATTTAATTTTACATTTATATTTTTATTGTGTTGTTTTAGTGTTTCATCAGTGATTATCCAATCCATAAGACTGCTTTGTGCTATAGATGAGGTAGCTTATAAACAGAATTTTATTCCCAGGAAATAAAATTTTAAGACCAGGAAGTCTAAGAGCTCCAGCAGATACTGTGTAGTGAGTTCCTGATTGACAGATGGTACCTTCTTACTGTGTCCTCACGTGACAGAAAGAGACTAGACACCTCCCTGGAGCTGGGCACTAATAACATTCATGAGAGCTCTACCTCATAAATCTATTTACCTACATAAGCGATAATAATCATCTTATTGTGATTAGGTTTCAGCATATGAATTGGCAGGGGTTAGTGAAGAAAAGCAAGCATATTGTAGCAATTAGTATTGTTTGTGTTTGCTTTTATTTGATTTGGAGTAACTATATGGATGAGGGGAAAGGAAAAATATCTTGCTACATGAAGTTTGAGATATAGTTTGGAATTTCAGTCCCTTTCATTCAGGATAAGCTTAAAAACTACTAAATTATTCCTGTTGTTTCGAAAATTTGTCTCAGGAGCTATGCTTCTAATAATAAATGAATAAAAGAGTGATTTCTCCTATAGGAATGAGGCTATATTTGAAGGCTATATTTGGAATTTGTGTATCTTTTTTCCTGTAGGTCTTGGTCACAGTAGGTAGTTTTTAACTTTCTTGAATAAAAAGGAGCCATTCACAGCTTAAGCATTTTCTTTCTAAAAATCCTTTGGGATTTAGAATTTTTTTTATATTTTTTATTGCGAAAATACTGTACAGAGGGGTTACAATTACATGAGCAAGGTAAGCCTCCTTCTTTGTTTTCCCTTCCCATCCCTTCGCATCGCCTTCCCAAAGTCGTAAAGTTCGTTTTTTGACATAACGTCTTATACGTCTCATTGTTGCATTGGGTCCACCTGTATCCCTATTTAAACAATTTGTTTTTTTCCCTTCCCCTCCCCAAATTATACCAACATCAAATACAGTGAAAACAGGGGTTTAAGAGGCAAATCACAACACTAAGTCAGTTGCTTAAAAAAGTGCTCTGGAAATGGCTATAATCAAGAAATCTAATAATAAGAGATGCTGGAGGGGATGTGGCCAAAAGAGAACCCTACTGCATTGTTGGTGGGAATGTAAACTTGTTCAACCACTTTGGAAAGTAGTATGGAGGTTCCTCAAAAGACTCAACAATCCCACTTTTGGGCATTTACCCAAAGATCACAAACAAGGCCATACTAAAGCTATCAGCACAACTATGTTTATTACAGCATTATTTACCATAGCTAAGATATGGAACCAACCCAGATGCCCCTCAGTACATGAATGGATCAAGAAAGTGTGGTATATATACACAATGGAATTCTATGCCTCCATCAGAAAGAATGACATTGCCCCATTTGTTAGGAAATGGAAAGACTTGGAAAAAATTCTGTAAGGGAAGTAAGCCAGGCCCAAAGAAACATAGGTTCCATGGTTTCCCTTATTTGCAATAAATAGTATATGTCTAGGACAAGCAGAAAATGTCAAAAGCTATAAGATGATGTTAAGTGAAATGAACCCCAAGCTAGGGGCACAAGAGGTTTTATCTTTGTTGCTGTTCCTCTTAATGTACTTATAATATACTATGAGATTTTTTTTGTGTGTTTTTATATGTTCTTCCCCCCATGGTATAATGCCTGTTTTCACTGTATTTGATTCCAGTGCCCTACATCTAGTATAACACTTTTCTAATTTGGGGAGGGAAGGGAAAAAACAAAATGCGTAAATAGGGATACAGGTTGACCCATTGTAACAATAAAATGTACAAGACATTGTTGAAAAGGAACTTTACAATTTCGGGAGGAGGGGGGGGAAGGAAGGGATGGTAGGGGAAAAACAAAGGAGGAGGCAACAATGCTGGATAGGAAATGTACTCATGTAACTGTACTCATGTAACTGTAACCCCTCTGTACACAATTTTAACAATAAGAAACCTATTTTTTAAAAAGTACTCTGGAATTCCATGATCTAATCAGGAGGAAAGCATTGATGATTAACCTAGACGATATTAATATAAGTAAATATTTACAATGAAAGAAAGAACTAAAAGACAATCATGGACTAGTAAACATGCTCAGAGAATTTAGCAATAACACCTAGAGTCTCATCTCTAAGTCAACTGTGGACTTAGAGAAACAAAGACCAGGGGCTAGAACCCATTGCACCCAAACAGTAGCTAAGACTACAGAAAAGCAGCCATCTGTGGAAACAGGGCCCATTTGGGAACAGTGACTGTGACAGGGATCTGCCCAACAGGAACTGTGACCACAGAGATGATTGAGAAAGAGATGAAGTCAAGGAGATTGTCTATGCTAGAAATGCAGCCCAAGAAATACAGAAAAAGAAAAAATAACTCATCTTCCTTCTCTTTAGGCTTCATATCCAAGTCTTGCTCTCATTTGTCTATATCTATGCAGAGCATATTGGTAAAAGAAGCATAGAAAACCAAATTTGAAGGGGTTAAGGCCTTGGGGAAAAAATGCAGAAGATCTTTTCTCTGAGACTGAAATAGTCATGATTGTAATAGTACATTCAGAAGGCTTGAACTAGAATGATCATGAGAAATACAGGGCTGGAAAGATCTCTAATTATTCTAACAGTAAAACACTATAACAACCAAGAATAGTCACATTGTTTTTAGTTTTATATAGTTTTATAGTTTCTATAGCAAGGAACAGAAATCTCAGGATTGTTTAAAAATACCTATATATTCTTAAACTGGTAAGAAAGCCTACTTAAGAAAATCTTGCCCATATTTTAGTTCAGTAAACATTGCAACAATGAGATGTACAAGTCGTTATGTTGAAAAACGAACTTTACAACTTTGGCAGGGGGGAGGGGGAGAAGGTAGGGGAGCTAGATGGGAAGGGATGGCAAGTGGAATCAAAGGAGGAGGCAACAATGCTTGATAAGAAATGTATTCATTATCTTGCCCATGTAATTGTAACCCCTCTATACGGTATTTTCAAAATAAAAAAATAAAAGACTGCATCAAAAAAAAGAAAATCTTGCCCAATATATTATAATAGCAATCTTCTATGAATACTTACTATGGTCCATACTCAATGCTACAGGAGAATTTTCTTATTTAATAGTCACAGTAACTTTATGAAGTGGTTCAAAATGGGGGATTTTAAATGTTCCCCAAAGTCCAAAAGTCCAACAGTCCAAAGATCAACAGTTGATGATATTATTGGGAATTGAGATTCAAGGTGAATTGAGATTTCTCTCTTTCTCTATGTATCTATCTGTTTCTCTCTTTCTTTCTCCTGCCTAGCCCTTGAGATAAACAATTTTCTTTGCCAATGGCTTCTGCCATGATATATTGCCTTACCATAGGCCCAACCCAAAGATAACAGGGCCAGGGCCAAGGGACTATGGCCTGAAACTTCTAAAACTGTGAGTCAAAATTAACATTTCCCCCTTTTCAGTTGACTTTCTCAAGTATTTTGTCACAGCAATGGAAAGCTAACAGAAAATTGGCAGAGGAAGTAGAATCATTGCTGTGAATGTAGTTGATGATGTGCTTCAGAGCTGGTTTGTGGGAGAATCTTGGGAAGATTCAGAAAATATCTGACTTGAGAAAGCTTAGATGTTGTAAGCAGAGCTTAATGAATGACTCAAGCAGAGCTTCAAGAATGACTCACGGCAGTTTAGAAGATTGGAAGGCTAACAAAATTCGCAGTCAAGAACAGGCACACAAGGCTTGAGATAGAAGTGAAGACTCTTGGAAACTGAACTACAGGACATGAAGATTACATTCTGGCAAAGAAGTTATGTACATTTTGTCCATCCCTGAAACTTTGTGGAAGACCTAGTGGGAAAACAATAAAATAATTAGGTTGGTTCAAGAAATTTCAAAGCATCACAGCATTGAGGTGATGGCGTGAACATTGCCTGCTGCTTTTAGCCAGATATTCAGTGAAAACTGTGAGCAAAAATACATAGTGGAAAGACTTTAAAACCATGCCATCCATCCAGAAAAGAAGCAAGTTTAAAGCTGTGACAAAAGAAGATGCACTTGCTAAAAGAGATTGGCTACATTTAAAAGAAAACAAGTACTTTGCAACAGGACAATAAGAAAGATGAACTAAGGGAATTTAGGAACTGGCCAGACCCATCTGTTGTAGTCTCCCCAACTCAGGGTGCTCTGCTTACACCACACAACAGCCTCGGGAGTTGCTTCCCTGTGGGTTTTCTAAATACAGCTTACAAGGTACTCAGGCCATAGCAGCTGAGGTTTGAGAGGGCCCTAGAGGAACATCTTATACCAGCATCAGATCTTAGTGTCATCTATGTGAGGCGGGTGTTGAGAACATGCAAAATGCAAGAGTGAACGGGGCAAGGAGGCTTCCACTTGATTTCAAGAAAGCCTGAGAGGCCCGGCAGTATGTTCCAGGGGCACAATCATGTGACCTGAGAGAATGATGTGTGAAGTTATGAGACTAAAGATGTAGGCTAAAATGTAGACCACAGGAAGCTAGAAATTACAAGAAAGCTTGAAGCCTAGCGTGGAACCATCCTTAGAGAATGTAAGCTTCAGCCAGTAGGTCATAAGGAATGGGTCTGTGTAAACACTTGTGAGGCCAAATCTAGGGCTAAATTAATTTCCTTCTTTTTGCTTCCCAGTTGCCATAAGACCAACAGTTGCTTGTGCCTCATGATATACAGGCTCACCACAGGCCCAAAGGCAACACGACTAGCCAATCATGGTCTACAACTTCTCTAACTAAGCCATAATAAACCTTTCCTCTCTTTATAGTGCATTTTGTCGCTGTGATAGAAATCTCACACAAGTGGACATTATTGTCTTTGTTTTGCAGAAAGAACCTTGCACGAAAGTTGAATGACTGTCTGCAATCATCTGGTAGTAAGTACAATATTTCGGGTATGTTTGATCTTCTAGCTCTGTCATGATCACCAGGCATTGTTGGCTGAAAGAGGAAGATGTCATGGCATGTTACTCATAATCACCTTTGTGGAGTAGATGGCTTTCTTCCACTTCCTCCAACCTCCTTCACAATAATTACAGTTAAAATGAAATATATGCTTTCTATCCAACCTACTAACAAGAAGGTGAAATCATCCCTGTTTATATGATCGATGATTTTTTATGTGTACCTTTTAAATTATTGCTTTAATAACCTATGGCTATTCTATTTTTCTGTAGAGCAGATAAATAGCCAATCCAATTATAGATTTATAGATCATGTGGCAGATAGGGTTAACATGAATTCTGATAGTTTTGCCTAAGTTTAAGTTAGACAGGCATTTGGTCCAGGACTTAACCCTAAAAGGCTCCATTGAGTACTAATGCCTTGTTATATGTGTTGTCAGCACAGGTATGTATGTATGTATGTATGTATGTATGTATGTATGTGTTTGGGAAAGATAAATATAGCATACTGTTCAAGAACTCTTTCTCAAAATTATATAAGCCAGTGGAAATTGAGAGCTGCCTTTTAACCGATATCAATATTAAAAATAGTAAAATATATGCTACAAAGTGATGAAATTTAATCCTTATATTTTCCTCCATCATGCTATCCAGGTTATAGTGACATATTTCTTTGAGAAAATATACCTCAAAAATAGCAAGAATGAAGAATCATTCTTAAGCGCCATCTGCCAGACATGATGAAAATGCATTTTCCACCGAGGTGAGTGAGCAACACATTGGGGAAAGAGCGCTAGTCAGGAATTCATGTGTCCCCCTGTGTTTCTTCTTTACTCTTGAACATTTCACTTAGAATTTCCTTCTGGAATTTGGTGTCCTACAAATTCCAATCGAAATTGCAAATTTCTTCTAAGAAATTTGTCACATTTAATTGCTTCTTCAACTTCCAACCTAAAATACATGTGAATGTAAATTGAGACAGTTGATGTGAGAGAACTTCGCAAGGTATTAAATGCAACATATATTAAATTATAAAAAAACCTGAGTTATTATTTGCCAATATAGAAAGATATGCATTTATAAATTACTTCATGTACACGCAAAGGCATGTATGCACTCAAAGAGTCCTGGAAACTAAATATCACGCCATGTATGTGATCACACCACTACATGTTAGGATAGGCCCAGCCAGCAATTACTGTGATAGCCATCAGTTTGATAGACTAGACCTGACCTCTGATTTACTAGTCATTGAATCTTGTATGTTACACAAACAGACAAAGAGGATAGAATGAGGAATGAGAATGAGAGGATAGAATGCAAGGAAAAATATCTATGGCACAAAACAAAATTAATATCAAATTATTCTGTCACCCTACAGGTTTGTCTTTGTGAAAGTGCCCAAAAGAAAACTATTATCATCTCATCTCATCCTGAGATAAATAGCAAAAAGAACTTTTCCACGATGGACATCTAGAAGAATATTAAGGATTTTTGAAAACTATCAGAAGGAGCTGAACTTTACTCAGTGTTTCAAGTGTTTTTCTAGACAACAGAATTGTATACTGAAATTTAGAAAAATAGGAAACTTTTAATTTGGAAGATTTAACTCCATTAAGTTCCTTTCTTAAAAGTACCAATGTTCAAAGCATCATGAACATCATGATCAATTTTGCTCATTTTCTGGTGTTTATTTTTTATGTACCATTAGTCTTCCTGGTTGTTTTTATTTAGTAAACTAAGGAAAATTGCAATATATGAATTTCCACATTGGTCTGAATCTTACTCCTGAGTTCCTGAAGTTTCTTATTCTTTTTCTAAATAAAAATAAATGATGCCACATACCTACTCATGAACATTATAGCAGAAGAAAAACTGTATGAGAATGCACTTGCAACCTGAGACTATCTATTTTGCATAATAGAAAAAATTGCTAAATAGATAAGACTGCATACAAATAACAGCTGCTGTTTTGGGGGGACTGATTAATTTATTTTATTCTTGTGTATTTTCTAATTCAGAAGAGAGTTGCATTTTTCTTTTGTAATCCATCTAGAAAACTTTGGTGCAAAACAGCATTATTTATTTTGTATGGGCTCCAGGTTTCTAGATAATGGCATGGAGAGAAATTAGTCCTGGCAGGAAAGCTAGGAGAAACATTAAACAACTTCTAATTTCAGAAGATCAGGACTTGAAAGTGAAACACAAGCAAGCCATTGCTTATTATAAATATAGCTTTATTTCCTATATAACCAAGAGAAAAAAAACTAGTCACAGATCATGGCCATAATAATCAAAGCAATATGAGAGTTTTTCACTTTTTCTATATTTTCATAAACATTTGTGTTACTTGAATAATGACTAAAAATTAGATTCAACAAAAACTGAAAAAGAATAAGTACATATATTCTTGGAGAACACAAAAGTCCAAAATGAGAACGTTATTATTTAACTTTAAAATGAAATGGAAAGTTCAAGTTCATGAATCAGTAGTCTATTGTGGCATTCCAAAGGAATAAAACTGAGGCTTAAAATGTTCGTTTGATCACAGCTCTGTAATTTGAGCTGTCTTCACCTGGACAGTCCTTCTGCTATGCTCACCTGGGCTCACTCACGCAGCATCCAGCATCACAATGTCTACTGAGGACAGTTGGTCCAAAATGGCTTTCCTCGTGTTTCTGGTGGTTATCCTCAGTTACCCAGTGCACCTCAATTATCCTATAAAGCAGGATAACCCAAATTTCCTAAATAAAATCAAATGTCTTGGAGC
Organism: Dipodomys spectabilis; assembly: GCF_019054845.1. Classification (NCBI taxonomy): domain Eukaryota; kingdom Metazoa; phylum Chordata; class Mammalia; order Rodentia; family Heteromyidae; genus Dipodomys; species Dipodomys spectabilis. The sequence goes on along the minus strand of NW_024870678.1, from coordinate 5,711,049 downwards.
TTTTTTAAGACAAACATTGACAAATCACACAAGTCACTTCTATTATTTGAATGGTCAAATCAAAGTAGAGTATTCAGTATAAAAGGTGAGGAAATAAATTCTACCTGTTGATGGGAGTAAGAAATTTATATTGCAAAAGAAGACACAATTCCCTGGAAGATCTCACGTAATACTCTATCAATCTAGATTTGAAACTAGATTTTTTTTTGTCAGTCATGGGGTTTGAACTCTGGGCCTGGGAGCTGTCCCTCAGCAATTCAGCTCAAGGTTAGCGCTCTACCTCAGCCCCACTTCCAGCTTTTTTCCCCTGCTTATGTAATGCTGAAAAATCGAACCCAGGGCCTCATGCATGCAAAGCAAGCACTCTACCACTGAGCCAACTTCCCAGTCCCAGTAGATTTTTAGAGAAATGAATCCACCATATAGTATGTATCAAAAGAAAATTGTGTCTCAAGCAACTGGTCTAGATACTTAGACTGTTCTAATTTCCAAACAATACTTGGAAGTAATTACTGATTCTACATTCTTTAGAGAAGAAAACAGGACCACACAAATATAAATGCATTAAAATTATTCCAATAATCAAATAGTTGTAGTGCAATCGTGATACAAAAGTAGACAAAGTTAATAAGAAACAAGGATCAGAATTACTCCCAATTACATGTGGGAATACAATCTAATACAAAGCAGATGGCTATTACACAACAAATTATTAAATTATTTGTCAATTATTTAATAAAATGGATATAAACAAAATGTTTAGCCATTTAGATAAAAATAAACATAGCATATTTCACCAAAATTAAACTCACAGAGATTAAATATGTACATATATAAATATTAATGGTATAGAAATACTAAAAAGAATAATATAGACAAGTGTTGCAGTTGTTTTAGATTTTGTCCAGAAGGTTTTCTGGTTTCTGCTAGAGAACATCAGAAAAAAATATAAAGACACTGAAATAAAGTTTGGATATAGCACTTCAAATTTTGGTATGAACAAGTATATTGAGCAGATGCAAAAAAAACCTTAGCATAAACATAGGTGTGAAAGCCAGAAAGCCAAAAATAGATTAAGTATTCATTAAACACAGAAAATGATAGCAAAGATGTATTGTCTTATAGACTTTATTCTGTTTCACACCTAACATTGAACACACATTTTCTATGAAGTAGATACTATTATTATGTACAATTTGCATCTGAGAAAACTGAAACCATCATTAACAGTTATCATCTACAATCATGCAGCTTATGAGTAACCATGCTCAAATTGGAACTCAATCTCAATAACTCTACTCCACCATAAACATGAATAGAAGAGTTTTTTAAGGAAATGAAAGAAATAATATAAAGTTTATGATATTAAATAATGGGGAATATATTTATAATAGAGAAAACAACAATGCAACTAAAAATGTCATTTCTTTTTCTTGGAGTTCATTTCATAAAATATTATTTTATATGATCATATGCATGTAGCTATGGAGCCTTTGTTAAACACTCCTATGCATATCCTCCTTTGGCCTCAGTGTGTGAATGGCTAAAGTCCTATATAATTTATCATGTCCCAGTGTTTGTGTGTATGTGTGTGTGTGTTAATCATTCAGTATGTTAACTTGTAGATTTATAGGTATATTCTAGTTACCACAAATGAGGGCAACAAGGCAGCCTATCTTTCTTTGAGTATGGCTTACTTCACGTCATATGATTTTTCCCCAGTCTTTTCATTTCCTTATAAAAGGTACAATATCATTTTTTCTGATGGATGAATAGAATTTCATTTTGGATATATACCACATGTTCTTGACCCATTCATCCACTAGCTATAGTAAACAATGATGTAAGAAACATGGTTGTGCTAGTGGCTTTACAGTGGCCTGGGTTTATGGTTGCTTAAATAAATGCCCAGGAGTGGAATTGCTGGGTCATACAGAAGCTCTATGTTTAATCTTTTAAGAAACCTTTGTAGTACTTTCTAGAGTAGTTGAACAAGTATATAGTCCCACCAACAGTGTGATAGAGTTCCCTTTTGGCCACATCCCAGCCAGCATTTGCAATTGTTAGTTTACTTGATAATGGCCCTTCTAACTGGAGTGAGGTTGAATCTCAGTGTTGGTTTGATTTGCATTTCTTTTATGGCTAGAGATGTTGAGCACTTCTTCATGTGTCTATTGGCCATTCTTACTTCTTCCTCTGAGAAGTCTCATAGACAAAATATTGATATGAAAAATAACAAAGAATCTTTAAAAGAAAAAAATAACAATAAGAAAAAATGGGCACAGAATAAAATGTCTTTGAGGTAACTTGAGGATGGGGGAAGGGTGATATGGATGGGAGTAGGGAGAAAGATGGAAAGGGTGACATTGATCTAGATGCACTGTACTCACAATTTGATATGTTGAAACCCCCTTGTACAACTACTGGAAGAACATCATAAAAATAAAGAAAATTAGTTAATAAAATGTATCTTTAAACAAAAAAAAACATAACATAAGCTGGGATCTGATGACTCACATGTGTAATCCTAGCTACTCAGGAGGCTGAGATCTGAGGTTCATGGCTCGAAATTAGCCTGGACAGGAAGGTCCATGAGACTCTTATCTCCAAAAATCCACCAGAAAACCAGAAGTAGAACTGTAGAACATGGTAGAGCACTAGCCTTGAGCTGAAGAGCTGAGGGACAACACCCAGGTCCAGAGTTCAAGCCCCACGATGGACCAAAAAACAAAAACAAAAAACCATGGCATAAAGCCTAGATTCTGTTTTCTTTAAAACTTGCTTGTGGCTATTCTTTATATTATTGTCTATCTTCTTGTATGATTGAATACTTCATAATAAAACACATAGAAATAGATCCAAGTTTTCTTTCTGCAGATTGTTGGAAATTTTCCATAAGGAAAAAAAAAAGAGTAAGATCTGAGAAAATATCAAAGCTTTCGAAATTGTCTGACAAACTCTGACAGATAAGGTATCTTTCAAAAGTCATTTATTGAATTAGCTATGTTCAGTGGAAGTCACTGGGAATATAGAATACCATTTGTTGAGGACATAGAAGAACTATGGGGAAGAAATGTGACACTTAACCTTTAACGTAGCCTTTTTAGACCAGATGTCTTGATATATACGCAAATAACAACTGTATCTCTGATGGTAGATGAAAAATATTTCACCCTGAAAGAGACAAGATTCCCATCATTGCTACTTCATATCCTACATGACCAACATCCATGCTTTATATTGGTTTTAGGACTATCACCCAGTGAACTGACATTTCCAGATACAGTCAGAGGTCTGAAACAGGAATACAATTTCTAACAACAGATGCTGGGCAGATGCTTTCCATCTCTCCTTTTTTCTTCTTTTTACATTTTGTTTTTAATTCGGAAGTTAAAGGAGCATGATCCTTATGCTGTTGATTCTCTGCAGCCCCGCTGCCGCCACAGCAGCCTCAGCCGAGTGGATTTCTTTATGTCTGAAGTCATCCTAGTCCAGATGTCAACCTGATGTGAACCTGGAGGGTTCCTTCACTCCTGAGGGCTGGATTCCCATATTACCCAGCACTGAAAATGATGCCACAAGCACAGTCTTTTCAAGGCTGTCTCATTAAATTGAATGTGAAGTTAAAAAGAATTTGACCTCCTTGAGAGGATGCTTTCTTTGACCTGTGAGAAGTGTGTTGTTGTAAAGTGGAAATACAATCACGAGAGAGATGTAAAAGATGGGCCTGGGCTGGGAAGCTTGTAAATCATTTAGCAGTGTACATGTGATTTAATAGAAATAGGGTCAAGGTTTCCTGAGAAAAGGGTTTGATGGTGATTACATGCTACTAAGAAGTCAAGATGCTTCTGTGTGTCGCTGAACAATAAGGACATAAAATAGCAATAAATATTCTTAATTATGACTGTGCCTCTGGGCTCTGGTCACTTTAGATATCCTTCAATGGAAGCTTCAGTGGTTAAGATGGTTGATTTCCCAGGGAGAGAGCTTTCTGTTAGATAAGCACCACTGAGCAGGAAAGCTTAGAAGGCTGTCTTAAAATAGCAAACCCTGTGGAATGGGCTGAGATCCCTCTTGTCTTAAGTCATAGTCTAAATTAAAATTGACTTTTTATCGGAACCAGGTGTCCAGCTGTTAAATTAGTCTGAAAAAAAATTGTTTTCTTGGGTTCATTGCATACACTTCAGGAATTTGCCCTGCAGAATTTTGCAAGGGGTTTTTAAAGTAGGTTGTCAGATCTGAAGAAAATTGCGGCACTATTTGACTGAGAAAACGGAAAGAAAAATCTGCCTCAGGAAGTTGTGTATAGTTATTGGTGAAATTCTCTCTTTGCACCAGTGTCATGATCAAGGAATGAAATCTGAGATAAAACCCAGCCTAATAGATACATTGAGATAAATTGTTCTGAACTGACTTTGATCCACCAGAGTGTATCTTCAAATACCTGAGGATTTCTCAGCTAGTATCTTCCACTTAAGCATTTATGCTAAAACAAATGCAGTTGTACAGGCGTGGTTTTAGGAAACTGCACCTTCTTTCATCTTCCAGTTGGTCCTCTCATCCTCCATAATTATGTTTCCTCTATAACTGTTCGGTACAACAATTCTACATTAGGCTTACGATTTTTTCAGATATATATTAGTAGAAAAATAACACAAATGTCCTTTACCTCCATTTCCTCATCGGTAAAATGAGACAGTATTCAGCCACCCTTCAGTCTCCTCAGGAGCTCCAAGATTCCTCCCTTGCCAAAATCCACACATTCCCATATACTTTGTATAAAATAGATTTATGACCTATATGCAACATTCTCCTATATATTTTACTCCATCTCTAGATTGCTTATGATACTCACTACGATGCAAATATGGTGTAAAGTTTTATCTATATTGCTTAGGGAGTCATGACAAGAAAAATACCCATACATGTTCAGCACATGCATACTTCTCTGGGCTATTTTCAATCTATAGTTGGTTGAATCTAGGGATGTAGAACCCACAGACATGAAAGACTGATTTTCGTACTTGCCTCACTATTCAAGCGTGCAAAACCTTTCATGTGTGTCAAGCATATAGCGCTTATTATAAGCAACATATAAATCCTGTCAGGATATTATTAGTTTGAATTGGGTGATTGTTGCAGTTAACATAATAATTTTGTGTGTATGTCATTCCTGAGGCTTGAACTAAGAGCCTGGGTGCTGTCCCTGAGCTTTTTGCTCAAGGATAGCGCTCTACCACTTGAGCCACATCTCTACTTCTACCTTGTTTGTAGAGTCTCATGGACTTGCGGAGCTGGATTTGATCTGCAATCCTCAGATCTCAGCCTTCTGAGTAGCTAGGATTACAGGCATAAGCTGCCAGCACTGGGCTCTAACATAATATTTTATACTGCAAAGATGTTACCTAGGGAAACTCTGACTACTGGTCTTAAAATTTGTAAATATCTCTTGGTATCTCTCTGCCTCAGTCTCTGTCTCTTTCTATCTCTTTCTGTCTGTTTCTCTCTATATATTTTATGTACAATATTACATATTTAAACAGAGATATAGGTATGTATATGTTGCAATATGACAAATATAAAATATTTAGTGATTATGGATAGGCTGAATGTATCTTCCTTTCAATAGTTTTCTGTTTGCTAACTTGTATAGTAGGAAAGAGAGTTTCATAAGAAAATAAAACTAAGTTAAAGTTCTAGCTTTTGGTAACTTGTCCAGAAAGAAGGCTTCAGTCCATCCTTCTTTAGCAGGCTAGATGTTGCTTTACCTTTGTCATTTCCTAATTGATGGATAATTTTCAATTTATGTATGCAAATTTTATTCCTGTTAAAAAAAATTTCCAACTACTTCTAAGATTGAGATCTGTTCACAACAACTCCCAAAGCGAGTTTCTCATTTAGTGTAATTATAACTTTTTGATGTTTCTTTCATTTTTACTAGTAGGGAGCATCTGTAAATATAATTATAAACACGGAAGATGCATCTGAAGCAGCCCAGCGTGGTATTTGGTATACAAGCAGAATAATCACTTCAGTCATTCCATCTCAAAGGAGCAAACAGCTGGTGTAAGCAAGAAGACCTTATAATTTGCTTTAACTTCTGAAAATGCCAGAGATCTTTTAAAAAATAATCATTTCCAGATGCTCTTCAAGTCTTTAGAATCAGAAACCCTTTTTTTTTTTTTTTTAAAGTTTTTGTGCTTTGTTTCATTTTTTTTTTTAATTTAATTTAATTTTATTTGTGAACATACTGTACAGAGGAGTTACAGTTACATGGGCAGGATAATGCGTACATTTCTTACCAAGCATTGCAGCCTCCTCCTTTGTTTATCCTTCACATCCCTTCCCAGCCTCCCCCCTCCCCGCCTAATCCCAATCCTTCTCCTTCCCCCCTCCCCCCCCCCCCCCCCCCCCCCCCCGCACCAACGTTGTAAAGCTCGTTTTGGACATGACAACTTGTACTTCTCATTGTTGCAACAGGTCCACCTGTATCCTTAAACAACTGGTTTTTCCCCATCTCCTCCACAAGTTATACTGACATCAAATATAGTGAAAGCAGGGGTTATACTGTGGAGGAGGGACATACAAAGCAACAAAGATTAATCTTATAAATGTGTTAGAAACACATGCATGAAAGAAAAAAAACATTAAAATACACATCTAAGGGTTCATTTTCCTGACATCACATTATCTGACCTTTTCCGCTTGACTCATACATATACTAGATATTACAAATAAGGGAAACCTTGGGACCTACGTTTCTTTGGGCCTGGCTTACTTCACTTAATATAATTTTTTCCAAGTTTTTCCATTTCCTAACAAATGGGGCAATGTCATTCTTTCTGATGGAGGCATAGAATTCCATTGTGTATATATACCACATTTTCTTGATCCATTCATCTACTGAGGGGCATCTGGGTTGGTTCCATATCTTAGCTATGGTAAATAATGCTGCAATAAACATAGTTGTGCTGGTAGCTTTAGTGTGGTCTTGTTTGTAAACATTAGGGTAAATGCCCAAAAGTGGGATTGCTGGGTCATAGGGGAGCTCTATGTGAAGTCTTTTGAGGAACCTCCATACTGCTTTCCAAAGTGGTTGAACAAGTTTACATTCCCACCAAGAATAAAGTAAGGTTCCTTTCTGTCCACATCCCCTCCAGCATCTGTTGTTGTTAGAGTTCTTGATTTTTGCCGTTCTAACTGGAGTGAGGTGATATCTCAATGTTGTTTTGATTTGCATTTCTTTTATGGCTAGGGATGTTGAATATTTCTTCATGTGACTATTGGCCATCCTTCTTTCTTCTTCAGAGAAGCTTCTCTTTAAGTCTTTCGCCCACTTACTTATTGGGCAGTTGTTTCTTTGAGGATTTGTTGTTGGGTAGAATCAGAAACCCTTAAAAGGAAGCCAAGTCAAAGTATAAACCATATTTTTATCACACCTAAGTGACATTGGAAATTCAGTAATTTTGTAGTTAGTTGTGCTTTGGATGGTATGGAACCAGGAAACTTTACTAAATAATGACTTGTAGCTTTATTTATTTATTTATTTTTTGGGTCCAGTCGTGGAGCCTGAACTCTGGGCCTGGGCGCTGTCCCTCAGCTCTTCAGCTCAAGGCTAGCGCTCTACCACTTGAGCCACAGCGCCACTTCCGGCTTTTTTCTTTTTGCTTATGTGGTGCTGAGGAATCGAACCCAGGGCCTCAGGCATGCAAAGCAAGCACTCTACCACTGAGCCACCTTCCCAGCCCCAGCTTTATTTTTTTTAATCGGTATGCTATATACTAACATGCACACTCCTGAAAATGTTCTAAGTATGTCATGTGTTTATCAATCGACATTTTCAGTTCCCCATCTTTTTAAAAAATAATATCTTTAAGTAGTTGTACAAAGGACTAGCCACTTAACAATTTTCCGAATACGATGCATCTGGATCAATTCTACCCCTCTCATCATTCTCTTGTCTCCTTCAGCAACACAATGCTCACAATTACTGGTAGGCCAAATAATAATCTCATTCAAAATATTTATCTTAAGGTCATTTATTTACTGTAACATGTGTGCCCTAAGTCCTTTACAATTTCCTGTAGAAGACTTCTTTGTTTTAGCCTTTTGGTTTCCAGTAACAGGAATGCAAAGAGACTTTCTGGCAGAACACTTTGCACTTCTGACTTCTTACAGTTGAAAGGTGATTGGAAAATGGTTTCTGGGAAGTAGAAAGTGACCCTTTAATAAGGGATGGGCTTCAAGTTAGTGGGAATAAATGATCATTTTTATGTTAATTGTTTAGATAGTTTTCCAGTTCAAAATAAGCATAAAAGGGCATCTCAATAACAGTACATGTCAATCCAATTTTCCTCCAATTTTGGCTAAAATGTTTTCTTTCTATCAAGTTATAGATAACAAAATTATTCAATGTGGGAGAACTGGAATACTGAAAATGACTAAATATTTCACAAATTCCATTCAAAGCAATAATACTTTCTGATTTTTCTTACTCCTATGTTTCAAAGTTCTCATGTGACTTGAGAAATGAGGAAAAAAATTGAAATAAAGATGATTTTTCCTGTTAGGGTAGAGACAAGTAATGGGAATAGACAACTTCTTCTACACAACATCTTCTACATGCAAATTTTACCATCAAGAGATTTTTAACAGGTAGGTGATTCACGGTAGGACATCTCCCTGTACACTGGAATTGAAGAGTGAGCAATAATCCTGATTCAACTTATGGGCATTTATTTATAATTTTTATGTTTAAATTTTAAACTTCATTAAATTCAAGAAAAGGTCTCGAAGAATTTTAACATCTACCATATGGAGATTGATGGTTTAAATATTAACACTCAACTTAATATCTTTAACTAGAGTTACAAAGGGGTTTCAATTATGAATACAACCCATCTTGATCACTATTACCTCTCTTAAAGCAATCTTTGCCCATTTTCAAGGTTAACATGCCATTTGGAGGGGCGGGTCAGGTCTGTGATGCTCAGGTATGCCAACTTTTATTTCAATAGCTTAAAAGTACTTCTAAGATAGAAGTCTAGTTTTAATTATAAAATGATTTATCCTGACATGAAAGAAGAGCCTTATCCACAGGAAGATCCACATTTAGAGAGAATCCAAGTCAATAATTGAAAAAAAAAAAAAAACCACCAAGGCAGAATCAAAGATTCTCTAGGTTAAAAGGACTTGACTTTGCTGAGTCTTTCTTGAGAAGCATTGAGAGTCAAAGAACCTGTAGAGAAAGCAGCCTAGTGAATTACAATTACTTTCCAAATCACTTTAATAGGGTGCAAGTGACCAAACAAGCTAAGAAAGACCACAAAGGGGCTCTAATAGCTTCAAGGCAAAGGAAGAAAGTAGCAGATCAAAGAAAGCAATATCTCTCCTCTCTCAATCTCAATCTCTCTCTCAATCTCTCTCAATCTCTCTCTCAGTCTCTTTCCTTTGATAATAAAAAAACTCTGCTCCTTTTCAAAGTTGCCCCAAACCAATGACCTCTTGTGTCCCAATTAATTTAATATTCTTTTTAATACTATGTATTCAAAGAATTCTTTACTTCTCAGGGAAATTCAGAGGGAAAAATCATATTTAATTAACCAGCCAAATGAATGAAAATTTCATTTGAAGTAAAATATTTTTGAAATATTTGGCTTAGCACCATCAATGCAATGCCCAAAGTGACTTCAGATTTTTATTCCTAAGTGGGCTTTCATATTCAATTAAATTCTCTGGCTTCAAAGCTACTTAAGAAACATTCTGAGCCAAAGCTATTTCAGTTGCCTTTAAGCCCTTTTGGGAATGACCCTCCCCAAAAACTCAGGTCATTTATTCTGTAAACTCATAAATGTCAATGCAAACATACCCTGAAGGTTCATTTATCACATAGGTTGACTGAACCTAAGATTGGGAGTGGGATGCATAGTAATAACTTCTGAATATGTTCCATATTTTTGCATGCTCTGTAGGCTCTAGTATCAGTTTTCCTTCACTGTTCCAGAGCTGGAATTTATTAAGGTATATTAAGGAGCAGACTGAGATTCATATTTCAAATATTTCTGCCAGTCTCCCGTGCAAAAAAAAGTGTTCGTTGATATTGATAATTCCCACCACTGCTGACAAGTTTCACTGAGTTCTTTCTTTCTTGCTCCCAGCTGAGAAAATATTTGCTGTTCAACATCTGGCTAAGGAATGTTGGAAGTCCAAAACAGTGTTAGGTATCATCTGAAGTACACATTTTTGCAGAAAAGTAACATGGGGTGTTAGGTGTATTCCCAGAAATGCTTGGTCAGAGAAAATGGACTGTAACATTTCATGAAAGCTAGAAACATACTGAAAATGAAACAGTTGAATAAAAGATTTCGATTGATATCACCAGTTGATCATCACATAGACACTGAAATGTGTCTCAGGAGGATCCAGGTAGAGCCTTAGAACCTACTGAAAGCCATTCAGATAGACCTAGATGTGAATATGGCTGGCTAAAACTGATAAAAGCCCAGTATACTCATACCTGGAGCCAATAAGGAACAAACAGTAGGTAATGACTCTCAGACTCAGGATAAGAATGTTCTTTCCTGCCTGTGTCAGCCCTCCAAATGAGGACTAGGAGAAGAGTATAGGAGATTTGTCTTACTAAATTATGTGGTTGAGCACCTGACCATCTAGGGTTTGAGTTCAGTGTGTTTTAATGCTGAAAATATATGTGGGGGTGGAAGGAGTGGTTGGGAGTACAACTGAAACACTGGAAGACTTAGATTGTATTCAAGACTGTGTGAATTAATGACTGAATCTGTGCATACATGTGCAAATAAGCTCCTCCCCCCCACCTGACCAAAAAAAAGTCAGAGATAATCTAGTCCAAATTTTCATCTTGTAGAATAAAGAATTGGTAGAAAACAGAATCTTTTTCTAACATTTCTAAATCATAAGTAGGTCGTTCAAAGCATCTCTTCCACCACACTACAAGGATTCTTTTGTGATCATTGTTACCACAGTTCTTGCCATAGTCATTTAACAGTGGTTATTTTAAATTTTTCTGTTAACTTCTGAAATTGTTCTTTGTCAGTGTATCTCATATAACATTTATTTTTAATCCCCAAGCTGCTGATATGAAGGCTATAATGTACACAAAAATACAAAATGCCCCTTTACCTAGTATTGGAATGATAGAATATGGACGTCCTTGAAACTGAAAATAATGCTCACACACGTACTCTCAGTAGAATGAACTTGCATATCCATTCTCTCTTTTTTTTCTTTCCTTCTCTTGCTTCTTTATAATAGTTTGACAATATAGTCATTATTATCATGACCAGGGAAAATAATTCCTCCAGAAATAGGTAGTCTGAAACACATTCTATTAGAAATAAGTATGTTAACAGTGTCTTTTGAAATAATGATCATTTTTGAATGAGTCAGAATGGATGCCAATCACCTTTCAGATGGATGATATTTTTCCCATTTAATTACTGTTAAATTATATATATATATATGTATATATATATATTTTTTTTTTGGCTAGTTAGCTTCTCTTTTCATTTTATGCAAACAGGAAGTAAACATTCTCCTACCATGTTTCATGGTTTGAGTTTGGGTTATGAAAGGTGCAAGCACTTCTGCAAGAGCATGCAGGCATCAGCCTTTGCCCAAAAAACTCCACCTTGTTTGTTCTCTCCCTGTAGATTCTGTAAAATCACTGAGCAGCCAAGCCACTGCAGGCTGATCCATTTCCTGTTTGATTCGCAGCTTTGACCCTACATTCAATGTTCCCTGGTGAATCCTGCCTGCAGCCCAGCATTCCCACACATGGTTCATGTTTCCTCACTTGCAAAGTGAACAAAGAATGGGCTATTATTGACAGAATCAAACGCTGTTAGCCTCACTCATGGTACCAAACAAAAAATAAACAAACAGAGGCCTCCATTCCTAGGGGACTTCACCAACACTCCACCAGATGATGGCCTCCGTTTCCCTGGTGCCTCCTATTATTTAGAGGCCCCTTTGGACTATCATAAATTAGTTTGACAAATTATTCCTCTCAGTAGACTTATTCAGTATCAATCTTTCTGAGAAAGGTCTTAGCAAAGGAAGCTTTGTCTGCAAGTGACATGCTAACAGCATCTGCTTAACAGACTCATTTCTTTAAGGAAGGTTACTTTCTTCAAGAAGAGAGTGGAGTGTAAGGTACTGGGGGCTCTGGATTCTCTCAGAGTTCACAATCCATTTATCACTGTCAGTCTTTCTGGGGCATCAGTGCCCTGTCTTTTCTTTCCCTACTTGCTGAAGTCCTCGTTGCTGAAAAAATAATTCAGTTGGTATTGCATCCTGTTTTATAGAGCATGTACCTGCCATTCAAGTATTTGAGAGATGCATTGTTCTTCTATGTGGGGGAATCTATTTCTCAAAGATCATAACAACAAAATTTAGAATTTTTAATAAATGTGTCACTGTATGACATACTATATGCCTTCCTATCAGGATAATGACTAAAAGTTACTTCTTGTCCTATAAGAATTGATTATCAAATACATCCAATTAGTGGGCTCTTCAAGTAAGCACTGCCACAAACACCGGGTACATAAATGGACTTTTCTATTTCCAGCGTGGAGATCTCCAATCCCTTCTTCACACAGCACTAGGATCTTCTTTCCGTGTACAATGTAGACTTCTGCTTAAGTGTCTGAATAATCCACTACTTCTTTAGCAAGTTTAATTCTCTTCGGCATGGAGTTCAACATACTTCATGGCTTTAGAGAGGCCTTTGCCTCCCTCAAGACCAATTTCCTCTTCTTTGCACCACTTGTTTTCCTGGCAACCTGTACACCAATCTCCTGAAGTGCCGTTAGTTCATCTATTGGGTGCCATCTATAATAACATATTTCTTATTTCAATCAGTTCCAGATCCTTGCACGTACATATCTCTCTACTTGAAAAATTCTTTCCCCTTGCTTCTCCTCCTTTAGGTGATTCTTATTTTTTTATGGCTCATCTCATCTGCCAATGGGGTTGGGGTGCTCCCCATACCTCCAAGGCTGAGCCAGCCCATAGCGGCCATACTTCCCCTAGCAAGGCACTTATTAGTTTAATTCCAATGACCTATATTCTTCTTTTTTTTCTCATCAGTCAATAAGTAAACTTCTTCAAGGTAAGGAATGAATCTAATAAATCATAGTTCCAGCATCCAGTATAAAAAATTACAAAATATATAATCTATTAAATGTGAGCATACCACTGTGAAATGAGAGCTTTACTTAACACCCTGCTAGCAAATGATGCTGATTATAACCTGTATTTTCAAGTAGCTTGAAAGTTAAATGAAGGAATAATAACTTACCTTAAAGAGTCATTAGTAAAGGAAATGAAGTACGTGAGTGTTGAATACAAATGCTGTATTAGAAAAACAGTTATAGATGAATGAAAAGAAGACGGGGAGAATGCTGTTAAGAATTCAGTGTATCCTACAAAATAAAGAAAAGTGAGAGAAGGGGTCATTTGGGAAAGAGGTGAGACTGCTCAAAGGGGGTGACATTGATCAAGACACATTGTACTCATAAACTGCTGAGCTGAATGACAGCTCATTTGGACACTGCGTAAGGATAACTTAAAAAGAAAAACATAGGAAATGTACTCATTACCTTGCTCATGTAACTGTGACCCCTCTGTACAGCATTTTTTACAATAAAAAAGTACCAAAAAAAGAAAAATCATTTTTATAGTAGTTTAGAAAAGGCATCAGAAACTGTATCTTATCATATGCATTGTGGCATATGATTTGTCCTGAACTGTGAAGCCTTTGCCACATTAGTAAAAATTGAATGGTGAGAATTACAGGAGCAAAGGAAGGACAGATTAAGCTGAAAATGCATGCATGTAATATAAGGCATTTATACAGGTTCAATAAACAATCTTTGGCTCACCAAATCTGGAAAGAAGGAAAAGAGAAGCTGTGTAGTAAGCCCATTTATTTCAATAACATTCACAGAATATTTATTAGGGGTCAGGTATTAATCTCAGCACATAGGGTATCTCAACCTCAAAACCATAAATACTGTGTCCATGGATTTATTCCCCCAGTGGATGGATAAACACAACAAATAAATATATTCATATTTTCATAATCTCTTCCTTGGGAAATTAAAAGTCCAAGAATATGTCTAAACAATTCGAATGTTTACCTTCAATTTAGTAAACCTAACCTGAACTGAACACACAATTTTGTTAGTCTTTATTCTAGTTGAAATACATATTTCTGTGTCTTGCTTCAAAAAGATTCATGTGTAAATAGAAGAATCACTGAAACATAATGGTAGATGCTCTACTAAAATCTGAAAAAGAGTCTAAATTCCAAAACACATCTGGTCCCAAGGCTTTCGGATAATGAGTCTAAACCATTATTATGAACAATACTATGTCGGGGACAAAAACAAGTGAAAAATCAGGAAATCTGGAAGACAAAGAAGGAAGTGAGGCCCTTATCACATCAACAGGGTAGGCCTAGGCCTCACAGGGTATGTGGGATTTTAGCATCCAGCTACAAAAATGAAGGAGTAGTCAAACAGACAGACCGCAAAAGCAAGAGTGTCTCATCCAGCAATTACCCGATGGGGAAGGCCCCTGGGCCCCGGAAAGAGCAGGGACAATAACAATGTGGGAGAGGAGAAAAGGCCAGAGGTGATCAACTTTTATTGACTTTAAGGCCATTTCAAGGTTTTGAACAGAGGACTGACATGATCTGACTTGTATTTTAAACACTTCATTCCAAGTGCTGTGTTGAAAACAAACTGTAGAATCATGGAGGATATTAAGAGAGCTTTGCAAAAATTGATATGAGATGATGTGACTCAGGCCAGGGTGGTAGAAAATGGTGAAAAGTAATCAGATTATAGAGCGCCTTTGAAGACAGCAACATCAAGATTTCATGACAAGTTGATTGTGCAGATGAGAGATGAACCATAGGTGACTCTAAGGTTTGGAGCCTAGACCATAGGAAGGATGGAAATAGCAGCATCTAAAATGGAGGAAGCTAATGGTGCAGCAGATTTGGAGAGGACAATAAAAGACAGTTTTGCTTATGTTAACTTGAGGCATCCATCCAGCTTCCAAGAGAAGAGACTGAGTTAGAAAGACATTCAAAAGACAATTCTGGACTGAAAGTTAACTCAGGGATTACTAGGGAACTGTTGCTACTTAAAAACTATGTATGTAATGGACTAAAGCTAAGGAAGTAGACATGGATAGAAAAGAGAAAACACCCAGTCTAAGCCCTGGGCAAGACAGAAAATAAATACAAGAGAACATGCTGAGGCAGTAACACATGTGTATCCTGGACATAAGTATTCAGCTCTCTGACAAGCCTTCCCTAATAGTATGGAACTCACAATAGTATGAATGAGTCCAGTAACTCCCAGAAATAAGTTAGACACCTTAGAAAGTGAGTATACATTTCCTATTCCGTAAGGTATTGGCTGGGAATGGAAACAAGAATTTACTAGAGTAATGCAACCCTCCAATGCCTAATGTATTCCTGGCAGGATTCAAATAAACAGTGAAAGCATGTCATTCAGACCTAATTTGTATTCCCACAGAGCTGGAAGAAATGTAATAAATACTTTCCATTTCTATTATAATAAGCATCAATTATGCTAACAATAGTATTTGCTGCTGTGGTTTGGGAGCCTTTAAAAGGTGCCAGGCAATGCTCCAAATGCTTTAAGCCTGTTAACTCATTAATTCTCATAACAGCTCTATGAAATAAGTAGCATTAGTAACAAATATGTTAAGACTATTGCTGAAGGTCATACAGTTGGGAGTAATAGAGCCTGGATTTGAACTTTGGCATTTTAACTCGACTCCACTCACTGTACTATTAGGCTCAATTTCTTAAGATACTAAGTCATCATTTGGGATTAAAATGCTATAATAAATTCTAAATATGAACTTATTTGTCCTAGGGTGACAAAAAGGTTTAATCAAACAACTAGAACTGAGTTTAGCATAAGAGAAAATAGACTCAGTTTGTGAACTTCATCTCTCTCTATCCATGTTTTCTGAATAATTTAATGGCCTTGAATCTGATTCTTCCTGTGCAAATTAGGGAGACAATAAACCTACCTCAACCTAGTTTGGGAGGCCTTGGGACATGTTATATGGCAACTGTATTGTAAAGCAAAATGTTAGCTTTCCTCTAGCACCTGACATGTAGGAAGGGAATGTCTTCTGTTACAGTGAAAATACTCCATCTACAAGGTGACAAAGTGACAAAGTACTACACCTATTCTAGATCGGAAAAGCCTTGCCATATTATAGTTTTTTAATAGGTTCCCCCCCACTCAGACGCTAGATTGTCATTTTTGGCCATGCAATTCCTTCTCTTCTTGACTCTTTTTACTCCATTTTTCATTATCATTCTGACTTGAAATTGCACTGGAAGGACAATAGCATCATGTGAAACCCAGGGAAACCTCTGGTTAAACTATTTGCTTAGACTATGTTTATTAAAGTCTGCCAAAGCCACTATTTTTGAGCAAGTGGAACTGATATAGAGCTTCATTATATATCAGTAAACTTCATAAGACTGTTTTTGATGCATTGAGGTATTTCTTCTTCCTCAATAATTCCATTGGAAGGCACTTATCCTATATCCTTTGTATCCTTTGTTTCAAGTTGTAAGCTTGTGAACTGGGAGTAATTTCCTCCCGTTGCAGGTCCAGCTGTTTAATAAGAGCTGTTTAATAAGGAAAGAAGTTGGTCTTCAAGAAAAAACTGATTTAGACTGATAACCAAGGACTCTATTCTCTATATGAACAAAAGTGCATTTAATTCTCTACAAGATTAGCAGGGAATGGAATCTGAGACAAATTGGGAAAGCAACTAGCAACACTTAGCTATCTTATTTATTAGCATACAAACTGTGTGGTTCCCTTGTTCTTAATCTTACATGAGTTCCTTGAATTCCACAATATTTTTTATATGAAATTCTATTAGGGAAACTCAAATACAGTGAAGGATATTGAATCCTTGCTCTAAAGCCACTCTTCGATATTTTCCAAGCTGTGTTTTACATGAGAAGAAAGTGCCCTCCCTCACCTTTACCCTGAGCATCTGTTTCAGGTTTCAGGTAATAGCACTCAGTGTTGTATTTCTGAAAAACAATCATAGAAATAAAATAAATAACATAGGAAATAAATAGATTTTTTCTCTATAAGGTTTATTGGAGAAAATTAAAAATAGATTAGAATTTTTTCCTAGTGAGGCTTTGAAGCAAGCTAATATATTGATGGACTCCTTTTTCAAACAGGCTCCTAAATATTACATTTGAGAAAACAAATGATTCAATTATCCCAATCAAAGCCTTAAGATACCATCTGGCTCAGTTGGTGGTAAGGCATTCAAGAATCCTACCCAAAAAAAAGCTGTGTGGGATAAAATACAATCCCATGAAGAAGAAAGTAGGCTGCTAAAAATTTATGTTTCCTTTCTGTATTTAAGAAAACTGAAAGAGTCAAATCACAAATAATCTTAAAGAAAATCCTCAGAGAATCAGTAGACAACCTCACTATTATCTAAAGAATATATTCTTCCTCAAATTCAGTTTGGTTTTAATTATTCAGTAATAAACAGAGCACTCTCTGGCATTTATCCAAAGGCATGTCAGTAAGAACACAGGCCTGATTGCTGTCATAAAATTGGATCTTGTAATATTTACCTGGCAGGAGAGATACCATGATCACAAAGGTGGTTTTCCCAGGGGGAGGCTTATCTATTACACTCCAGATGTGCTGACCCCTGCGATTTCCCCAAATGTGGGAAACTCAACTGCATACTTTGTGGTAGTGGGGGACTGTGTTCACACTCTCCCCTAAAAACAACTTTGAGTCTTTTACTATCCACTTGTATGTCTTATAGATAGAAACAGATTTTGATGTCTAAATGACTTCCAAAATATCTGTAGGTCTCTACTTCCACCTCCTCACTACAGTTGTACACTCTACATTTACACAGACCTATGTGATGGTTCATCCATCTACCAAAAGAAAATAACAAGTCCTCTTAAATTATGCTCTTATTTTTTCTTTTTAAACAGCTTTATCAAGATCTAGCTAGCATACAATGAATTGCACATAACAGATACAGTTTGATAAATTTTCAATGTATGCATTAATAAAACTATCACCAAAGTCAAAATGATAAAAAGTTGTCATCTCTACCCCAAATCATCTTGTACTTCTTTTCGATTTCTTCTTTTCTACTACTTACCCTTCTGCTCCTAGCATTTAACTGTCTTTTCACATATATTTTTGTTTGGCATCTTTCATACATCATACTTATTTTGAGATTCATTCTTGCTTCATAGTTTTATGAGTAGGATACACACCAGTTAGTTTATACATTAACCTCTTTTTTGGGAAGTTGAGGTCTTTAAGTTTTTTTGATTATTTGAAATAAAACTGATGTGTTTGGGTAAGTTCAAATTTTTGTATGGACATACAGACAATGACTGTCATTTCTTTGACTAAATACTTGGGAAAGAAATGATTGGGTGTTATGAGAGACATATGATTAGACTGTAGGAAATTATCAAGACATTTGCCAAAGCGTATGCTAGTCTATACTCTATATTCCCACCAGTTTCAGTTGCTCCGCATTTTAGTCAACTCTTGACATGGTCAATATTTTTTACTTCATGTTCTATTATGTTGAAGTGTGAATATCATACCAGACCAGACCTACATTTTTGTAATCACAAAGTTTGGAATCATCCTGTGCAAGGACTTTGAACATGATCTGCTTCCAGAGTTGCCTACCATTTTCAGGGAATTCAATCCCTCTGCTGTATGCCCTACCTTCCTACAGGCTTCTTAACTTCTCACACCACACTGTCTTGCCTGTCAGATACTACTACTTTTACCCTAAAGGGAACATGCTACATTTATTTTCCTGATCGTAAGTACATGTCCATCCATATTTGCATATATAGATCCTCCAATTTTGTTAAGAGATGTATCCTTTTTCATATTACTGAGGTCTTCTAATGGAGTTAGCCATTATTGTCTATTATTGGGTATTATTATTTCTTATCATACTTTTGTTACTATACAAATTTTTGTGCATTCAAATTCCAATCAGGAGAGCACTGAATATTTATTTTTGCTTTTCTCAGTCTCTCATTTCATGTATCTTCCCCTTACATAACAAAGTACCTATTAAATCCTAAGACTAAATAGCTAATTTACCACTTAGGGGGAAAAGCAGTCATCCAATGATGAGTAAAGACTGGCTACGAAGTCCTGCATTTACGTGGGCTCAGAGTCAGCTTCAAATCATTATTTTCTCTATCAGCAAGCAACTGTATTATGTTGAACTTTGTCTTCTGCATAATTAGATGAAATATTTGAGACAGTACTTATATAAAATGCATCCAGTATTGCTCAGATGCAGATCAATCAGAAATTGCCAGGAAAATTGAGGGAATATCCTGAAACTTCACTGGACAGTAATGGAGAAGATATATTAATAACACAAAGAAATAGTATATTCTAACAGGTACAGAACAATTTATAACCACCATTACAAGGTGGCCCAATTCACCTTCAGAAATACATTAGTGTCACAAAATCTACCAGAAACTTGATAGGAGTTTGATGAACTCTTTAATATTTGGTTTGTTATTGATTTTGTGTACTGAACACAAAGTTTGATTTGTAATACTTAAAAATAGTGTGTTTGTGAAAAGAATATTAATATCTTCATAATGAAAAAATTACTACCAGTTCTCAATTTTTAGCTAGAGCCAAACTACTACCTATACTAAGGCATCATATCTGAGAACTCATCTTCCTCTATTACTGTTACTAACTGTTAATTGCATTGGGAGGGAAAGTACAGGGCAAGTAATTTAAGCTTTCAGACTTCAGATGAGAAAGAAGACCTTGGGTGACTGTGACAAGCAGAAGTAAATCTTAAAATATGAAGAAGCTCTTTGGGTTAGGCTCAGGTAAAACAAAAGCCTGTTTATCTCTGCAGCTTCCAGCATGTGCATTGCAGAAAAAGCACTTGATAAAAACCTTATCGAACCAAAACCCATCTGTGATGGAACCCTGGCAAAATTAAGATCCTCATTGGAATAACATCTCCTATTCCTGCTTTTCCTCTGTGATATAAATGACCAAGAAAATTAGATGGGCACAGATAGAAAAGAGCAGTAATGGAAGAGCTCAGGGAAAAGTATAACAAATACAAATAGAAAAATCATCAGTGTTTTGCCAGCACAATATGATATTGCCATCAAGTAGTGATCTACTTTTAAGCCTAGTGGTACCAACCAATCTGTATTCTCACTTACCTTTTTCCATAGTCTGTTTCTTCATAAATTGATGCACACTCCACAGCTCTACTCTCAGGATAAAGTTGCTTGTTTCAATTCTGGCATCACATGGACAGTCAGTAACAAGTTAGTAGTGAGTGGTTTTCTTCACTGAACTAGGGTCTGGCAATGATTTTAGTACCATCCCATTATTCTTACAACTTTTCTTTCTTTCCTTGTCTATAATTCTAAGGCAGTTTCTAATAGCATATACTTCTTTTAGTTGGGTATTTCTTTCACTTTATGGCTGAGGTGGGCTTCCCATTATCTCAGCTAAAAGGTTTTAAATATTTCATATTCTCAATTAGGTTTGTTTTTCATGGTCTTGTTAGTTAGCTTACTCTTTCCTGTGATGTATAGGCAAGCAGAGGCAAAACCCAGGTTCCCATGGACAGATAAACTGGCCACTGAATGTAAGCCCTGGCCAGAGGGGTTCCGGCGTTCTGAATTGGAAGTGAAATGAACTGTGTTCCTGGAGTAGGATTTCCAGATCAAAATGAGCTTTAAGCTAATGAAGTGAGAAATGACTGCATCCTGTAAGGTTAAATGAGCAGTTTCTACCTCTGAAATTCCTATGCCTGGCTAGAAAGCCCTGTGGTGTCACAAATCTAAATATTATAATGCTTTTCTACTTACTGTGAAAGTGATTCTGCAGGTCTCCTTCTCATACCCATTTTCCTAGCCCTTAACTCATATGACCTAAAGGATGGAAGTGTAATAGGAAGCTGTCTTTTTCTAGACTTCTCAAAATCCAGAGAGGGATAAAGAGTTTCCAAGTACTTTAGAGGTACAAAATGTGGGGGCAAATAACATTTAATGACAAGAACACATTGTGTATGAGCATATACTCTCTCTCTCTCTCAAGGGCATAAATATACCTATTCCAGAACACAGAGGACTAAGATCTAAGCGATTAAGTGCTGTCCCCTGAGATGATATCATTATTTATTGGTTGATGGTCAAGCACAGAAAAAAAATTTAAAAAAACATAGATTTCCTAGCTATAAAACCATATTCTCTCATTTTTCCACCTTTAATCTTTCTTAAAATACCACCTTCCATCATTCTTAAAATACCCATCCAATTTTTCCATTCCTTAATTTCTCAGGCAGTCTTAAGGAAACTTGGAGACTTAAAATCACTCCAGTTTCTTTATGATTGCATTCTTGGCATGAGTTAATGCAAAAAAACCCTGTTACTCTATAGCGTATGAGCAGTTTAAAAGCATGGAATGCCAGTGGTAAGTATGGCTCACACCAGTAGAGGCAGTGAAGCATCTTTTACCCAGTTATTGGAGCCCTGCTATGTGACAAGCACTAATAGCTTAACTAACTTAATTGAACCTTACAGCCAGACACTGGTGGCTTCCACCTGCATTCTAGCTACATAAGAGGATGAGATCTGAGGATCGTGGTTCAAAGCCATTCCAGCAGGTAAGTTCTCCAATAAACTACTCAGAAAAAGCTGGAAGTAGTATTGTGACTCAAGTGGTAGAATGCTAGCCTAGAGCAAAAGAAGCTCAGGGACAGCAACCCAGGCCCTGAATTCAAGCCCCAGGACCTGAATTTTTAAAAGAAAAGAGAACCCTACAGAAACTGCTGTTATTCTTCTGTTTATAATACTATTATGTAATAAGACTGAATCCAAACAAGTAATGTCCAAGTTTGCATATTGTTTTATTTGATGAAGGCACTTTTTAAAGGCTAACTTAATTTTTACGTGTGCCAGTACTGGAGCATGAATTCAGGACTTCCCACTCTCTTGGCTTTTTCTGTTGAAGGCTGGTACTCTACCACTTGAGCCACAGCTGCACTTCTGGCATTTTACTGGTTATCTAGAGATGAGACTTTCTTGGATTTGTCTGCCCAGGTAGGCTTCAAGCCATGAACAAATCTTGGTCTTCTGATCTCAGACTCCTGAATAGCTAAAATAATAGGTGTGAGCCATCAGTGCCCAGCTTTATTAGAGTTCTTGATATTTAGTAATTAAAATAAGCATTAAAATCCTTTCTCTGGGGTAGCACACACTCTTTTTCACTTTGCACTAAATTTTAAAATGCTACAAAAATTATAAAACGTGATGCATGAGATTCTTCTTTCTGGAGCTCTATCTACTAAAATTCTTTCTATAATTGACCTGTGCAAAGCATTTCAACTGAATATATAATTTAATACTTGATCTTGAAACATGACTAGTGTCCGTTTTGGTGGAAATCATTGAATTCATGAAATGAGCTAGAAAGCATTGCAGACGACCAGCAGTTCCATACCATTAGCACTGAGAAAATATTTTCAAAAAAAAAAAAAAAAGTTACTCTCAGCAGGCGCCAGTTGCTTCCAGAATGAACAAGGAACTTAAAAGTGTAGGGTTGGTCCAGCACTGGTGGCTGACACCTGTAATCTTAGTTACTCAAGGAGACTGAAATCTGAGGATCACGGTTCAAAGCCAGCCCAGGCAAGAAAGTCCGTGAGACTCTTATCTCCAATAAACCACTCGAAAACCGAAAGTGGCACTGTGGCTCAAGTGGCAGAGCACTCACCTTGAGCTGAAGAGCACAGGGACAGCGCCCAAGCCCCGAGTTCAAGCCCCACGACTGACCAAAAATAAAAAAAAGTTACTCTCATCATTTATCAAACTAATTCTCAGCCACTTTGGTGAATAACACACAGAATTTGTCACAGGCCATAAACAAAATCAACAATTTTCACACTAGGGACCATATTATTTCTTAATCTATAACTGATCACATTAACCAACTCATTAAGAACAATAAATTACAAATTTCAAACTTCAGGAATTTGCTCATTTCTTAAAAAGTTAGTAATTCCATTGAGAAGTTAAATGATTTACTGAGAGAATTATTCAACAAATCATACTCTATACTCTTAATCATCCAACTAATTAGGGTAAAACTTGCAACATTCTAGAACTGAACCATAATTGTATTCTCATATTTCTAGGCTACAGTTTTCAGTATTTAAGGAAAATCCCTTTACATCTATGGAAACCCGTGAAAATGAGATTCATTTGCAACGGCTGCTGCAAAATGGCTGTTTCAGTTTAGTTTTATTGTATTTATCAGTGGCAATGACTAATGCATATAATGAGGAAAAATGTTCTGACTTGCAACTTCATTTTTTTAAACATAATTTTTCTTTTAGACCATTTTTGATGAGAAAGATTTCCTATTATTGATTAGAACCTTCACAAACTAATAATACTGACCTTCAAGAGATACTGGATTGTAACCTTAAATTTCAACAATGACATATGCAGTAAAGGAGAATCAAACTCATAATTGAAAGGATGAAAACAGCCAGGCTCACACCTATAATCCTAGCTACTCAGGAGGCTGAGACCTGAGGATCATGGTTCAAAGCCAGCCCAGGCAAGAAACTACCACAGAAACTGTGGCTCAAAGTGGTAGAACACTAGACTTGAGCAAAAAGAGCTCAGGGACAGAACCTAGGCCCTAAGTTAAAGCCCCAAAACGAATAACAGAAAGGATGAAACTAAGGACCTGGCATGGGTTCACCCCTCAATTCCAGCTTGGGAGGCAGAGATGGGAGAATTGAAATTTGAAGCCAGTCTGGGCAAAAGCACAAGATGAACTAAGATGTGGTTCAGTGGTAGAGAACTTGAGGTCCTGAGTTCAATCCCCAGTATTGATCCCTCAAAAAGAGATAAAATTATTATTCTTTATTCAGTTACTTAACTACTATGTCAAAAATCTCTTCTTTGTTTGTAAAATGTGTATTTATCACCTTATTACATTATTATTGCCTTTTACATTCTTTTCTTTCTCTAACATTGTTATTAAACAAGTGGGTGGATCCTTTTAAACATATTAATATGGCAAAACATGGTGATTAGCAAAGACATTATAGATTTAACTACATTCCCTGTCACTTGATGTAGAATCTCCACAACTTCCTGTTACTTCTGACCTGGAGCTTAACCTGTCAGAGCTCCAATATGGATACTTTGTATTTGTCCTTCCAGACGTGCACTATCCACCTCACTCACAGAAAGCTGCAAAGACTATGTCATTAGACTGCCTTACCCACTGGCTTCCATTCAGGTTCAGCCACAGGAAGCAGATTAGAAGGAAGAAATGGTATTTACTTCCTTCCAGGTACTTACTCCCTTCCAACAAAGTCATCTCTGGCCATTTCAAGTCATTTCAACCCATCCTTTTTTATCAGTCTCTCCTTCTAGAGTTATGGACTACTCCCTTACCTTTTGAGCCAGGGAATGCCAACAACTGTGGTGTGATTAGCCCTTGGAGCTTGTCTGGTCCTCTGTGGGTTCCTCAACCTGACGGGAAGGGCGTCTTTGTGGAGTGCCTGGACTAAGCCATCCTTTATTTATGCAAGTCATTAGTGCCATCTGCTTCCTACTAAAATCCTGACTGGTGAAACTCCCTAAGCTATACATAGAAAGACAGAGACTGGCTTCTTCATTTCACAGGGATATTAAGAAGAGTGAAGGGGAAATGAGGGTAGGAGCAGGCACTTTCCTGACATCCATTATATGTTGGTTCTCTATAAAAATCTTTGGTTCGATTATAAATTTTCATTACATGCAAAAGCAAATTCATTGTGTGCTACGGAATGGATTTTTATATGCCTAGGTTAAAGAATTGCTGTGTTATATCTGCCTTACAAAAATTGAATAATAGTGCTAGAAACTCAAAAGAAATCTCATTTAACCAGTAGTTGGGTTTTCATTTTCTAATTACAAATGTCTTGTTAGAAAATGTGTATATATAATGTATATACATTTATATACATATATACATGTGTGTACATATATATGTACATACATATATATTCTTGGAATAGGAACATGAAGGAAGGGAAATTTCTCTATGCTATATATTATATAAATATATTGGTAGAATCTTACTACAGAAGTTCAAACTTTTAAATGTTTCTTGTGATCAAGAAATATAATACGTGTTTTTAAAAATAATTTTCTGGCTTTGGAATCCAAACAGGCTAGTTGTCTTTTACTACAAACCCAGTTAAACCTGTATGTATTCATCTGCCATTTTATAGCATGAGAAATATAGAATTTCCCCTCCTTACATAAACTCATTTGTCTATACACTTTGCTCAGATTTTGCAAACACTGTTTCCCAATGTTTTCACTGATCCTACACACACACACACACACACACACACACACACACACACACACAAATATTGTATGAATTTAGTATTAACATAGCACACTAATCATCTTTGTTACTTTACACATCGTCTGATCCTTAGAATAGCAAGTATTTATCAAACATAAATGAACATTAATTGACATTAATTCAAGAAAATCACTTACTATTTTATTTCAATTATGGACTTGATTAGGATCACCACTGCAAGTAAGTATGTTTAAGTACATCTGAAAACCTCTGAATTAATCCTTAAAACCTCTGAGATAGTCCTTAAACATGAACTATGAAAGAAAGGAAAACATTTATCCTCTTTCCTGGTCAATAGGAAAGTCCATCCCTTCTTCATACCATATGATAATAATAAGCAAATATTTGTCAAACTGACATCATGTGCTAAGAATGATGCTAAGCACTTTGCACACATATTAAATTTTTTCTTTGTAACTCTCAAAGGTCATGTGTACAGATTTCATTACACATTGAATTTGACCAAATTTAGTAGGAAAGCTAAACAACTAATTCTTGATATAGTTTTTACATGCAAATAGGAAGCCTGGAAAGTTTCTAGGCTGTTGAAGAAGCTTCATGATGCCTCACAGCAAGTTCATCTCCTCTGGATGCCAGTGTGGTCTGTGTTAAAGGATGGTTTGTATTTCCATCATCTTCTAGGCAGGAATAAGAAGAAAGGAAAGGACAAAGGCAAAAAAGCACCTGTCAAATCCCTGATTTGACAACTGGTACTTGAATCAAAGCAAAGCAAAGGCAATGATCATGTGACAACGGAATCCGGAAATAAATCTATGTGGTTGAGAACACAACCAACTGAATCAAGTTTGTGGGGGTGTTTTTGTTTTATTTTCAAATAGAAAATAATGAGAGAATAGACACTGAGTAGTCAGTTAGCTCCCTTTACGCCCTGTTACCTCCATTTCATTCAAGAGAATTTGAACTCGTGACCTTTGGATCCATCACTAGTGAACAGTGTCAATGGTTTGTAAGAGTGGCATCCTTGACCATAATATCAAGCCTATGCTTTTTTGTTTTGCTCTGGTTAACTACTGTGCTGTTATCCTTCACCTACTGTGGGAGTTACATTCCGGAGAGCCCCTGCAAAGTAGCAATAAGTGAACTGCAATTAAGGAGGGACCACTATATAACACTGCTACTTCACACCTGATATTTAGATCAGTTGACTAAGGCAGTGATATCCACATCATAAAAGCAACTTGTCATCTTTTTAACTAATAGGTAATCTGAGAGGTGGTATTTTGAGACTACATGAAAATGCTGCTCCTTATCTTCTGATCATGATTTTATCATATGGAATTATATTTTTTCTTGAATCAAATTAGTACTCTAGTGGTTGTGAATAATAGTTTCTCTATTTATACTATTCATTTCCTCCCACATTTGTACTTGGCATTCTTCAGATTTGTTGGAATTTTATTTAGCATGGGCATAAATTTTTCAAATTTGATCCTTGCTATTATTCATTTTTTGTAATTCAGCTGACGGAAACCCCGTTAAGCTAATTCTAGTGTCCTTTTGATACATCCCTATAATTGTTTGTATATGTGCCAGTTCTGGGGCTTGATCTCAAGACTTGGGGTCTGAGAATCTTTGCTCAAAGCTGGCACTCAACCACTTGAGCCACAGCTATACCTTTGGATTTTTTGGTGGTTATTTAGAGATAAGAGTGTCACAGACTTTTCTCCCCAGGCTGATTTTGAATCATAATCCTCAGACCTCAGTCTCCTGAGTAGCTAGGAATATGGGTGTAGCCACAGGTGCCTATATAAGTTCTTAAACAGTTTATCCTACTGCATTTTCCTCACCTAGCCCTGGAGTGAGACATTTCTTGAAGGAGCTCGTGTTCTTGTTATTAGTATATGCTGTTTAGAGATTAAGATAATTTCCCAACCAATAGATATGCTTGTCAATCGCAGAGTATTGTTGCTTCTAGACCTTTCTAGACAGTAGAGGTTCTTTGTTTTCTTCTTTTTGTTTTAAGCATTG
Organism: Dipodomys spectabilis; assembly: GCF_019054845.1. Lineage (NCBI taxonomy): Eukaryota > Metazoa > Chordata > Mammalia > Rodentia > Heteromyidae > Dipodomys > Dipodomys spectabilis. Next base: position 5,683,489 of record NW_024870678.1, on the reverse strand, counting down.
TAATCTCTAATTCCAGACTAGCACTTCAAGATTCTCCTATTATTCATTTATTCCTACTGTACGCACATAAGGAATTGTGTTTGGAGGTTAGTTGATTTCTTTCCTCATCAACATGGTCAGATTTGTTTATGTCTGTATTCAATTTTGAAGTTCATCTCATACATATTGACTAAATGCCATTTTAACATAAATATATTAATATAGCTTTAAGTCAAAATATAAAAATTTTCATAAAGCAGAGACATCTCATTATCCCAACCTGTTCCCACAATACACTCTATTCAGAGGTCATTAATTAATTCATGATTTCTTGTTTATTCTCCTTATGTCCCTTTTTGTAAATGTAAGATATGTTTTCATCTTTCATATTACAAAGATAGCTCATGAGGTTGAACTCAGAGCCTCAAGGCCAGTACTCTAACACTTTGAGCCACAGCTTCAATTCCAGATTCTTGCTGGTTAATTAGAGACAAGAGTCTCACAGGGACTTTCCTACCTGGGCTGGCCTTGAGCTTCAATCCTAAAATCTCAGTCTCCTCAGTAGCTAGGCTTTACAGGCATGAGCCACCATTGCCTGGCCAAAAATATTATTTTAAATGTATAGCTCTTTTACACTTTTGTACCTTTATTCTGTTAAAATATATTTTCAAAATTAAAATTCTCAATTTTTTTAAATTAAAAAATTGCTGAGACTCTTTAGCAACTGTCAGGTATGCTTAATTTTTATTCCTTTTCTTTAATCTCTTGTTGAACATTCTACCCACTTCTGTGAATTCCAAAAGTGTGCTTATTAAATGTAACTAAGTTTAACTTGGATTATAACTTCTATTTAAAGCTACCTGTGTCTGAACCTTTTGCCAATGTTAATTTTAACACATTTCATGAGTTTGCTGGGAAGCTCCCATAAGATATTATTTTTTTTGCTTCCAATAAAGAATATATCTAAAATACAATGGATGAGAATCAAATTGTATGATTAATTCTTCCATTAGAACTTACAAACTTAGAAAAGTGATTTCTTCGCTCAAGAAAAGCTTACTGAGTGTTAATTACATTCCTACACCATCTTTACAGGTCTGGTTATACATTGAGCTATGTAATGAATGACTCTCATTTTGCATCCATATTCATAAATGAAATTAGTACACTGCATGAATAGTAATGAAAATTCCTTAGAACACAATTGTTCTAACCCACGTAATTAAAAGTTTTTGTAGGAAAGAAACAGTGAAGAATACAATGACCTACGTGACATATACCATGCCTACACTCATCAAACCAAAGGGGGAAGACAGGCTTCAGCATGTACAAGGCTCTAAATTCAATCCCTAGCACTGTGAGACACATCTATACATAATCCCATTACTTTGGAGGCTATGGGCATGGGAATCTCCACTTCAAGAATAGCCTGGGCTATGTTACATTCAATTTATGTGAGATACATATCAGTCAAACTTAAAAGAGAAAGAAATATAACTTTGCTTATTAAATTTTAACCATATCTGATGTTGAGTTGGATGCACCAACACAGGTGCAATAGTCGCTAAGTACAAAGATGTATCATTATCAATTCTGGAGCATCCTTCTCTATGGTTATTGTTTCCACCGACCTTACTCTACTCTCTGAAGGTCCAGCAATCTAAACGAATATGTCAAATATAGCACTAAGCCTCCAGGATTTCTCAAACAACATCCATTTTGATTGGCACAGTTGCTGAGCATTTACTATTATCCTGATCTTTATTTAATTTCAAATTTTAGTGGCCATTCCACTGAGTGACGGCACAGTGTCAGTTCTTGCAAGGTTCTCATGCTTTCCAGAGGTTGTACTTAAATTCCTCAACTTACATAGTACAAAAGCATTGGACAGGGAAATGTGAGGTTGGAAGGATCATTTCTTTGGTTTTGTTTTCTGACTATATGGCAGTAGTGATCACATTCTCACAGTTATTGGAAGCACGTGGTTACTGGTTATGGGTCCTAGAAGATCCTTGCTGCCTTCTTCACTCTCAGTCTAACTTGAGGAAGGGGATGTTCTGCTCCTGCCTGAAGCAGATCTGTGTAGAGCTCATGAAGCTTGTCTTATCCCTTTGGTCTGCATCACGATCTGACAGAAATGTAATGAAATCTACCACTAAAGCAGAAAAGCTTAGAATTTTCTAATATACACACTTTAAAGGTAAAATGATGCAGCTGAAATTAATTTTAATATTACTGTTTATTTAATCTGATATATCTACATATTAGTACATGTTGGACATGTAATGAATTTAAAAATGCCATTGAGATATTTTACACTCTCTTGTTGTGCGAAGCCATCAACATTTTGTGGACGCTTTATAAATGACAGCACAATTCGGATTAGCCACACTGCAAAACTCAAAAGCCACATGGAGAGTTTGGGGCAATACAGGGTTATATGAATATATACACACACATAGTAACTAAAGTATGGCATATGCAGAGAAGGATTCCAATGGTTCACCTCCTTTGAACAACTAATTTACAGTTTAACAAAATGTATACCAGGAAGCTGGTACATGTGTTTTGGTGTAAAGAGATCATTAAGGAGAAGAGGGGGAGAGAGTGGAGAGAGAAAATATGGACAAATATGGACAAATGCAGTTATAATTTCAATATACATATATGTGAATATGTTTAATATATGATATATATAAGAATGGAGCTTGTAAATTGAGGGGATAGATGGGGTTGGAGAACAAAGGAAGGTGTGATATTGATCAAGATGTGTTGTACTCACAAACTGACGTGTTCAATTGCAACTCTTTTGTATAACTATTTAAGGGTTAAAAAAAAAGTTCAGGTCAAGACATTCAATAAAAATGTGGCTTCTATTCCCACCCAGCAGTGGAAACAGGGGCTCTCTGGAGTTTTAATATCTTTCTGTGTGTTTGATCCTCCATGCTCTGTTTTTCCCTAAACCCATCTGGAATGTCTAGACCACTGTCCTCAGCCACTTCCAAAGGCAGCCTACAGTTTAGAAGATATGAGACCCATTACCTAAGACTCTGACATCTTTTTATTATTATTGTTTAATATCTTTAAGTAGTTGTACAAAGGAGTTGTCATTAAAATGAAACAGTTTGTAAATACAGTGTATCTTGGTCCATGCCATCCCTTTCTACCTAATCACCCATCTCTCCCAACCCAACTCTTCCCTCACTTTTCTTAATTTTGTAGGATGATTATGTAGTATTATTCTCTCACAGAAACATGCTAATGCACTTAGGGTGAAGAGCATGCAATAAAAGTAAACAGAGCAAAACATCTGCTTTGCAACATTCTTACTGAATTCCTCCTGTAAATCAGAATTCACATAGATGGATCAGTCTCTCACCAAAAGCAATTCTATTGACCATGTCTGGGCATCCCCATTTGCCTGAGCAAGCCCTTATTTCTCTTTTTGCCTAGCATAAAATTGTTAGTAACTCCCTCTTTCGCTTTCAAAACTGTCTTGATTTGGATGATAAATGATACAGTCAGGAGATCATAGTCTCTCTGTGTTATTACATTATATTTTAAATAATCTAATGCAATAAGCAGTCCACATTGGTAAACAAGCGAACAAAGAATCAGGCAAAATTAAGGTCTTACCCACAGTCACAAGTCAGGCTGGAGCCATGACTAAAGTGATAGCTTGCTAGGAGTAAGAAAGCCAAGTGAAAGCTTAAGAACCTGAGTCCAAACCAGGGGATAGGCACAAAATATAAAGAATAGATCAATCTAAACTCAAAATTCATTCAGTCTCTCTATTATTAATGCCATGGGATTTTTTTCTATTCTACCATGCATAACAAGAAGTTATCCTGGGCCTCTAAGAAGGAAGAAATGTCCATTGGAGATATTTTTACTTAATCACCAATTTCATTGTCTCTCAGCTAGTCCCTAAAATGTTAGCAGTGCTATCTGTACCCTGCCCCCAAAGGTCTTCTAGACTAAGCAAACGCAGTCTGATAGTTTATAAAACAACCAATAATAACCCTACACTTTTTTTTAATGTGTGTATGCTAGGCCTGGAACTCGGGGCCTGAGCATTGTCCCTCAGCTTTTGTTTGCTCAAGAATGGCACTCTACCACTTGAGCCACAGCTCAACTTCCACCTTTTTGATTGTTAATTGGAGATAAGGGTCTCAGAGACTTTCCTGCCCAGGCTGGCGTCAAACCACGATCCTCAGATTTCAGTCTCCTTGAGTAACTAAGATTACAGGTGTCAGCCACCAGTGCTGGACCAACCCTACACTTTTAAGTTCCTGGTTCATTCTGGAAGCAAATGCAAATGACTTCACACATCATTGGTCCCTAGGTTTGGAACAAATTCTTGTATAACTTTTGAGCATGGTTGTGGTCCCTTAGTAAAGTACTTAAAAATCTGAGCAGGCTCCTTAAATATAGCAGCGCTAAAAAAAAAAAAAAAAAAAAAAACTGCCTAGTTTCTAGCCTCACAAGAGCAGGGAGTCCCTTCAGAAACAGGTATGAGTGTGCAGAAGCTGTTCTGGGTAGCACAAAAGAATAACTGGGTGGTGATTTATCATACTGATCTCTATTACTTCAAGAGACAGGCAGTGTGGACCTTGTCAAATAAAGAGGAATTTTATGACTGGAAAGATAAAGACAAACTGAGAAGAAATAGAGATGGAAAAATAAAAGAGAATTCAGGGGGGGAAACATATATATATATACATATACGAAAATTTTATAAAACAGTACAGAAAGAGAACTTTTGAAATACTAATCATAGCATGCACTTGGCGGAACTTAAATACAGCATCACTAGTTTCAGTTACGAAAAAAATAAGGAGGAGTCATAGGCTCCCAGGAGTCTCCATTACTCTCCATCTCCAGTGGAGGCAAGGGAATGAGATTTAATTCAAGCAACAATGATCAGGACATTAAAAGATTATTATAACTAATAAGAACCAGGCCGAATTTTCAAATACCTCCCAACTATTGAAGATCCTCCTATTAGAGTTCTGAAAATCGATAGGAAGGGGATTGACCCGAGGGCTACTGGGGCTCTTGGAACAGTATTATTCACTGCAAGCATCTGCAAATAAATGGGTGTTTATAAATATTGTGACTACATGTGTGCTCCATTTCTTCCAATTATATGAGAAACAGCTGCTATCAAGGAACAAACATTTGGGTCGTTCTGGGGCTGTAATTTCAATTCTAGAAGGCGCTAATAAATATGACATTTAAGCAAGGCTTTTAAAGTCTTAGACTAAATGTTTGAATTAAGAGAAGATTTATTTTTCCCTGTTTCTCTTCTCATTCTGGCAGCACCTTTGACCCTGGCTATGTTCCTTCAGTACAGGACTTAAAAATCTGAATTATATGGAGGTTTCCTTCCCACCCCAGCCCTATCCACCTACTCCCTGGAGCCCTGTAGATCTGTTAGATTCAAATTCGTTTGTAATAATAACCTAGTAATTATCAAATGGGCATCCAAGAGCTCTGATTTGCAGCATTTGCTAGGTTTCAGAGTGGAAATACTGTGACCCTGGCTGATTTCAAAGACAGCTATGTTTAATAAATGGCTTGAAATTTTCCTGAAAGCCTCACAATGAAATCTCAGGAGTTGATATGTGCAGACCCAGCATATCACTGGCAGGGGAAATCTCCTGAATACAATTCTCTGCCTCACACAAGAAAGAAATACCTCAAACCTCTGGGCTGTCTTATGTTAAAACAACACCATAAAAGCAAAAGCTGCTGAAGTCTATTAGACTAGTTTTGATCCCAAAAAAGAATTAAATGAAGTCATGGTCACCTTTATACCCAGAAACAAAGGCTTAAGAGGCTCATCATCTAGTATTGGAAGTTGTACAAAAGCAGAACTCTAACTCATCTAACTGGGTGGAATTTCATAAACTTACTAGCCTCTCTTTACTATGTCCTGCATGTAATTTCTCACCTTCATCATGATCTCTGTCATCTTCTTCCTTATTGAATATAAAGGTTTTGTTTGTTACAGATGGGCAGAGCTGGGTCCCAGCCACCTATACGTACAGCATACAATGAGTGGACAAATGGATGAATGAATGAACAAACTGATTCAGCTTTATTCTTGTTGTTTACAATGCTCCATGGGTCACATTCTGGTATTAAGGTCTAAGGAGTTAAGAATAGGGTTGGTACTAAAATTCCACTAAGCTTTCCGTTGAAGTTTGATTACAAGGCATTCTCGTCCCTCCACTGAGTTTAGGTTTACTTTTCCAAAAGGTAACAAGACATGAAAGATTTAAGTCAATATAACCTGTTCATACATGACCTTGGTCTGTTGTCACATAATTGATATCTGATGTACTCTCTAAAATTTTAAACTGTCCAATAGCCATTTCATAGCTCTCTGCCCCCTAAATGATTCAGTACCACCCAAACTTGCAGCCATAAGTAGTCACCTAACTTCCAGGTCTTTGAGCTATAAAACACACTCATTAAAAACCATAACATGAGCAGCATCCTCAGTAGCAACCCATGAACACAGGCTGGTATATCATCTAATAAATTCATAAGAAAATTTGGAGGGTCTTCAATTAAATATAATAAGGATCAAAAGGGTCTCAGCAAGTACTTCAAAAATGAGGCAGATGGAGTTTTAAGTAGCAGTGTCCGATACAGTAATTCTGCTTGGCCTCCTTGGGCCATATGCAAATTAATTAGGTAAATTGGCCTTCACTTTTAAGGCTTGTGGTATTTCATATCCAAGAGATTTCAAGTTCCATATTGGCTAGAATGTGGAAATCTGATTTCAAATCTAATTTAAAGCAGTCTATTCATTTACTCACTCACCCAACACAGTAATAGTGCACATATCCACCATGTAAATTTTGTAAGTATCCTAATTTGAGGTTTGGGGAGATGCCTGGGAATAACTGCCAAATTAAACTTAGATATATTCTTTCCACATATACCTTTATTTCAACATATGGCACCCAATTATCTTCCTAAGTTTCCTTCTGGGTGACTATTTTTTATAGGCTTCTCTGAATTAATCACAGTGACTTGAACATCAAAGTTCCCTAAGCAATATTGTCTGACTGACTTATTGACCTTTAGTTCTGATAAGACAGCATGGGGTAAGAGAGAAGGAAGAGTTCAGCTTTTATTAATTTAGATTGTCTTCTCTGCCAATAGTAAGTTGATCTATCATCTTGAAATACAAAGGATAGTCCCATATTCTGAAGCGTAGAACTCACCAAATAGAAGTATCCTAATTGAATGTATATTTCAATATTTCTTTTCTGTCCTCATACCTAGATTTAAATGAGATTCTTTAATTTGTAAAAGTACAGCTTAAAGATATAAGTACTCTGATAATCATATATCTCTTCAAATAATTCATGGTTTATAACTCTGCCAATTTCCCACTCTTTGTGGAACAATTTTGAACAAACAATGGGAAGCTATTTTTCATTAGGGTATTTTATTTACTTGTTCTTCCATCAAGTTCATAGTCATAAAATGTTAGCAAATTTTCAATTTATAAAAGCAATTACAGAAGAAGTAAGCATATTGTAGGTAGAGTTCTTATCCTTTCTAGGGTATTGTTTATAAGTTATTTCATTTCCTCGAGTACTAAGAAACTGGATGTGTGTGTGTGTGTGTGTGTGTGTGTGTGTGTGTGTGTATCAGTTTAGGGTATTGAACTAAATCTCTGTGTTACTGCTTAGCTTTTTCTGCTCACAGCTGGTACTCTACCACTTGAGCCATAGCTCCACTTCATTTCTCATTTTCTTTCCTCAGAGGTTGATTGGACAGGTTGTAAGAAAGCAACTTAACTATCTGGATGAATGGAAAGAGTTGCCAGGTTGATGCTTGAGGTAGGGAGAATAATGGTCCCCCAAAGTAGCCCTATCCTAATCTTTACAACCTATATTGTAGATTTCATAGCAAGTGGGACCTAAAGTAGCAGTTGGAATTAAGGGGGTCAATCAGCTATCCTTAAAACAGTAAGACAATTCTGGGTGGGCTCAGTGTAATCAGCGAGGTCCTTCATAGTGATGGAATGGAGGCTAAGGAGATGAGTCAGGGAAACAAATATGAGTCAGAGATGCTATGTTTCCGGTTTAACAGATGAAAACAGAGAACCACACATCAAGACACATGGGCAAACTCTCAAGGCTGAAAAAGATAAGGACATGAATCTCATCTTCAGAAAGGAACACAGTCTTGCCAAAACCTTGGTCATAGCCTAAAGAGTCAGATCAGATTTAGATTGAGAGCTGTAAGATGGAAAGCTTTCATTGTTTTAAGTCACAAACTTGTGATGATTTGTTACAGCAGCCATGGAAGACTACTACAATATAAATTAATGAAAAGAGCCCCTCTCCAAGGCATGAAGGAGAATTCAGTTCGAGCAGGGTCTGCTAATGATAAATGGCTACACACAGCTGCTTAGCACAAGTGCCGAAAGTCTGATAAATAAGTCAGTTCTAGAGATTAGTGGCATAACAGTGTTATATTCACATTCTTGATTTTATCTTATAAAATGCCAACTATGGTAAATATTATAATAAAGAGGATGACAATCAAGAAAAGAAGAAAAAAATAGAAAGCCAAACTTAGCAAGTTCTGTAGACTTCAAGAGTTATTATTTTAATACTGGAGGCATCTGTGGGCTGGGAAGGTGACTCAGTGGTAGAGTGCTTGCCTTGCATGCCTGAGACCCTGGGTTCAATTCCCCAGCACCACATAAGCAAAAAGAAAAAAGCCGGAAGTGGCGCTGTGGCTCAAGTGGTAGAGCTCTAGCCTTGAGCTGAAGAGCTGAGGGATAGTGCCCAGGCCCAGAGTTCAGGCCCACGACCGGACCCCCCCCCAAAAAAAATAATGGAGGCATCTAATTTATGCTAATAGGAGAAATAGCTTGTCTCTGTATAAAACCATACAGTCATTCGGAGGGAAAAAAAGGCCTTCTGTTCTATTTGGATTATATATGTTTTCATTTCCTTTTTTTCAAGAATGATAAAATAGACTTTTCTTTGTTGAGTCAGAGGGTCATTAAAATATTTTGCAAAAATAGGTATCTGACAAACAGTGTCTTTAGAGAAGAAAGTGGAGTTTACTTAGACCAAGAAGAAAAGATCGTAATGCTTTTATGCAACAAACACTTGATTCTTTAAATAACAACAGTGATCACTGAAAAAATTGAAGAATGTTGCATGTCTGATCCATGAAAATGCAACATATTGGTTTGTACATAATTGCAATACTGCAATAGCCAATTATATGCCTTAGGTGGACCAAGTAAAGCAGTTAAGAAAAAAAGAAGAGGCCGGGAAGGGAGAAAGGGGAGGGGAGAGGGAAGGGAAAGGAGAGGAGAGGAGAGAAAATGAGAGGAGAAGAGAGAGGAGAAGGAAGGGAAAAGAGAAAAGGAGGGGAGAGGAGAAGAGGGGAGAAGCAGGAGGGAGAAGAGGAGGCAAAGGGAGGAGAGGAGAGGGGACGAAAGGGGAGAGAAGGAGTAGAACTGCTCAATTTCTTTGAAATTACTAAGCAAGAAAAGTAACATGAACTTCCATACTGATTTTATACACCTTCTGTGCAGTACCTTGCAATAATTGCTTACCAAATGGTAAACAATTGTATATACATGGCTTTTTTCCCTTTGGATTTTTCCTATTAGTTGTCTTTTGAGTATTTTATTTAAAAGAGGACAGAATTGGCACTTTTATACTGATATCATCAATGTTACTGTTTCTTGGTGTCTCAAGAAGATCCATACTTTTCAAAGCTAACACAGCAAAGGCTAAAGATACTGCTAAGTCAGCCCCAGATTTCTCCAGTTGATTTTGTGTCTCCATTTGTGTACCGATCTTATTCATGTGGTCTTTAATACCATTCCCCTTAGCAATACTTCTGCAAGTATACTGTGAATCTTTTCTATGTGAAATATGAAACCCACTTTGCATATATTTTCAAAACGTGTCTAATGCTTCCACAAGCACTAGCATTGAACCTAAAAATACCAATTTGACAAAACACAGCCTTGTATAAAAATCTATGTATAGGAAGTTTGTTATCAGAGCATCCAATAGACCCTGCTGATTTGCTGTTGTCTATGGTCACCAGAGAGCGGTTAGAATTTAGGAGCCATAGGCTCCATGTTTGTTAAATATGAGGATTTCCTTGGTCATTGTTGGGCCCGTTGATGATGGTCCAGGAAGACAAGTCATTCTGGCCTAGGGATTTACCAGTGTCCTTTCCTCTGTATGCCTTCTTGTTTTAGAAATGAAGAGAATCATCTATAAATTTGTTTCACATGGATTCACGTTGACATTTACAGTGACTCAGTACTTATTACAGAATTTGGGAATCTTTAGTAAAACAAAGAAAACAAAAAAGAATCTTAATCTTTTACCCAATGACAACTACTAATACTTAGTATATTTCCTTCTTCACAGATAATTGACTTTACATGTACTTAGCTAACATATTTACAATATTTCTGCCAGGAAAAAATTATTGTGACCCAAATACCAAAATGAAATTCTTCCAGCTGCCTGTAAAACACATCTCAGTTCCATTCCAGGAATTTTTCACTTTACAACTCTATTTGAGATGTTTCAGAGCAGTGGTTTTTTCTGTTTCATTTCTATATTGCAGCTTATTTACTTTTTATGCACAGTCAAGCATCTAGTTATAATCACCAAAGACTTGATCTTGACATATATTAGGAGTAGCACTCGTTGGCTCTCTACCTCTGTAATTTCTCCAAGATCTCAAAGAATGATAGATGAAGATTAAACTGGTCCTCTTCCAATTAGATTGTCAAATACTAAGTGTTCTATTCTGAAACTTTTTGAATATCTACACCACACAAACATACACACACACACATACACATACACACACTCCCCCAAACACATACACACACTCACAGATACACCATATATACATATATATATATATATGTATATATATATATATGTGTATATATATATATATATATATATTGCTTTGGATATGAAAAGAGATATTTGGAAAAATAGAGGGAAGAATGATTGAAAGGAGTGCTAGAATATACTAGAGTGAAAAAGACTGAACTCATCCTTCTATTAGGAATTTTCTTGAATGATAACAACATAATCTATGAGGAGTCCTCAGATCCTGATTGCTTTACGTGGAATTCAGGCCCTGTTGAAGATTAAGTTTCCAGTACATAAACTCTGAGGGGCACAAGCAAATCATAGCATAGTTATAAATAATAAATTACTTCAAATATTTTATTCCTGGCCATTTCCTCTGAAATAATCCTTTTACAGTCTGGAGAGTTCTCACTCTATGTGAAGTCTCTCAGCTTTACTACAGCTCAGATCTCATTAATGAAAACAAAGAACATTACCTACCCCTAGCTCCCAGCACTTCTCCCCGGGTCTTTCCTTCTGTTCCCTGTGCACAATGAAGCCAAAATTGGAGCTGAAACAGAAATGGAAGATTCACTGCATGTATTTCTAGTCTCAGTCCCAACTTTCTCTCTTTCATCCCTGAGTGTTTAAACTTTCCATGATTTTGATGTGATCTGAAATGAATAAGGCCTTAATGATTCATCATCTACATTGCAGAAGTATACAGTTCAATCTACATAAATATACATGCATTCTTTAAAAAAAGAAATACTAAGGTACCATCTAAAGAACTCAAAGGGGTATTTCGGAACAATGCACCTAATACTGAAACTCTCATACCTTGCACATGCATAAAATTATCCGAAATAATTGTGTTTGGGTCAGAGAGTTGCTGAGAGTTGTTTTGAAGCAGAGAAAATTGCAGCACTAGGGAATACATCTGATTATTCCTCATTAGTATTTTTAAAGCTCATACTTATCAACCCAGAATATGCTATCTTGCTTTTCAAAATCAAGCATTGGTTGCCAGAACATTTTCGACCATTTGTACAATGTATTTAAATTTTTGAATATTTAGGCTGCTAATCTAAGCCCTGAATGTCATTACCAACAATAAATGGGAGCTGTGCAGTACACACAATGAATACTTCCATCTCCTCATACTCAGAATGCAAGGAATTCAGTCTTGAGATTTTAATTACAAACTTGCACTGGGTACCAGAGTCCTATTCCAAGCCACTGGGATCAGGAATTCATTTGAAAGCAGTCCATGCAAAAATGTCTGTAAGACTCTGTCTCTAATACATTAGCAAAATGCTAGAATTGAAGTATAGCTTAAGTGGTATAGCACCAGCTCTGAGCAAAAAATAAATAAAAATTAAGATTAAAAACTCCAAGCAAGAAAAGGAGGAGGTCTTGAGTTCAAGCCCCAATCCTGAGACTGAGCTCTGTTATCAGGAACAGCTAACAGCTACTGACATGTACACACACACACACACACACACACACACACACACACACACACATGACCTAGCCCTCAATATAAATTATAGCACTGATACATTGGTTGTTTTATGTGCTGGTCCTAGGGCTTGAATTCTGGGCCTGGGTTCTGTCCCTGAGTTTCTTTTGCTCAAGGCTAGCACTCTACCACTCATAGCACCATGTCCAGCCTTTTGCTAAATAGTTTATTGGAGATAAGAGTCTCACATTCTTTCCTGCATGGGCTTGCTTTGAACATCGATCTCAGATCTCAGCCTCCTGAGTAGCTGGGATTACAGACATGAGCCACTGGCTCCCAGCAGGCATTTATATTTTTTAAACAGAATATAAAGTCCATGAGTGGCAGCAAACCAACTGAAATAGTTCAAATTTGTGTCAATCCTTTGATATGTATCAAAAACTAGCTGTCATAAAATGTACAGACTGAGAAAATGCCAATCTTCCCTGTCAGTTTGTGTAATCTTATCAAATCATTCATAATATGCACCAAGGAGATTGTCAAAAATCACTTAACTGGCTTACATGATGGCTCTCGATCAGGTTTAAAAGTAATTCTAATTCCAGTTTGGACATTTTGGCATCTTCTATATCCAAAATATTTACTGATGTATATTATGTTTAAACTACTGTTTTGTCTTTCAGGACACAGCAGGAGTTTATTCCCCAAGTTCAGGTATAGACCACGTCAACAGCAAGATAGGGCTATGGGGAAAGCACAGACTTGTTACAAAATGGTTTAAGAGAGTTCTTTCCACATTACAATCCACCTGAGATGGCAGAGGCACAGGCTGGGCAATACTGAGCCTGTAATCACAAGTATCAACAGGTGTATATAGCTTTGCATCTTTGCTGTGCTCCTCTCTGGGACTTAGGGAACCCCAGGACCCAAGAGCAGCCACCACTCCTGCTGGAGACAGGTTGAGCCACAGAGCGCAATATTAAGACCAGGACATCAGTCCTGCCACTTGGGGCCCTAGTATTAGAGGCAGACATGAAACAAAACTTTGGAACAAAATTTAAAAGGGAAAAAAACCCTGAAACTTGTAGAGTTTTCCAAGACAAATTACAAGTGGTGAAGAGGCTGAGGCCAACTAGAGACTTGTCGGGAAGGCAGGCTCTGAGGCTGGGGCTCCCCTGAGTCTGTGCAAGCCATTGGAAGCCAACTGCTCCTAAAGGTTGAATCCTGCCTGGAACTTACTATAGGGAGTAGAAAGTATAGTATGCAAGGTAATACCACAAGAAGGAAGCATAGATTACACACATACCATTGCATCATCTTGCTATATAAAGTTACTTAAGAAGATATCTTTTGCATATACATACATGAAAAAACATTAGGATATTTGGTCAACTGGAAATATTGCTAGGCACAGAGATGTCTGCCTCCAAATCCAGATATAATACAAAAGGTTACAGTGGAGCTCCTGGTCTGGGAGAGGGAAAGGAGGGTAGAGCAGGTGCCAGCTGGGGGCTCAGGAAGGTTCTGTCACTTGATTAAGAAGTGGGGGTGGGTTGGCCTTGGTTCTGGTCAGTGTAGGGCACATGATCATATGGGAGAGGTTGGCTGTCTCCTTAATCTGAAGCAAGAGTCCAAGGCAGATGCCCAAGTATATATGGTTGGTAAGAACATGCTGCATGGCAAGCAAGTCTCCAAGCCATGAGAAGCCAGTTGGTATGAGGCCCCCACCGCACCTTCATGCCCATAGGGCACCTTCGGCCCTGAGCCTGGCTGGACAGATAAGGATGCTGTTGCTGCTGCTGCGAGGTGGACTAGACTTAATATTTTTAAAGACAGGTAAACTACTTTCTCTTTAACATAAAGAAATAAATAAAATCTCTGGTCTTTACTTAAGGTCACTTCCGTTGCTGTTTAAAGTAGCACATTGTCCAAAAAGGAAAGTGCTCATTGCCTGACTTATGTAACCCTAACCTCTTTGTATCACCTTTATAATAACAATAAAATACGTATAAAAATCAATAAATTACGTAGCTTTTTCTGGACTTGAGGAGTTGTAGCCAGGGAGCCCAACAAAAGCACCTAGATGGTGGACTTGGAGAAAGACACTCCAAGGTGGTAGCTCTCTCCCAGGTCACAGTTGTGCAGGCCTGTGAGGGCCTGTACTACTTATACTACTAGAGCTCTCTTCTGCTGTTGCATCTCTCTTCTAAAAGTGAGCTGTCAGCCTTGTTGCTATAAGCTGGCTATTTCAGAGTAAAAAGAGTGAAGCATTCACAATGGCAATGGAAAATGTGTTCCCCTTTGCCTCTAATAGCTACATTTTTAGTTGACATGTATCAAGAACATGTATTTTAAACTAAGAGAATGAAATTCTCCTACACTTTCTTTTTCAGGACATGCTACTCTCAATGTGACTGCTGCAACCCAGTGATTCCCTTGGGAGGTGACGAGTCCCTACCTGATCCCACCTCTATGGCCCAGTTGATGGGTCCAGGAGTGGATACTTCATTCTAGCTCCACCTAAGGAATCTCTTCCTAGATATATATATACTAAAACTGAAAAACTAGATGAGCCTTTCATGTTGGTGGAAGATACAATACAAAATATGAACTACCAACAGCTCTGTAGAGCAACAAGAAATGGTGTTGGTGGCATATAGAACACTGGAGATGAGACAGGTCATGTCTCAGGTCAAATCTCTGGTCATAGCTGCTTGTGAGAATGAGCTGCTTCTAAGAACTTACTCACTTAATTCTCCTACAGATTTTAAGAGTACCATTGAATCTGATTAATGGTCAGGTATGACCCTGACTCTTGATTTTATTTAGAGTTGTTATCTTGAAGAAAGTTCAATAGAAGCAGCATCTAGAATTGTGATATGCCTGTGATCTATGCCAACATAAAAATTATATTAACTGAAGTAAGCCAGACTCAGAGAAACATAGGTTGCATGGTTTCTTTCATTTGTGATACTTAGAATGTGACTATAAATCTATAAGTAAACACACTGAATGTTTTTTTTTTAAAGTGCTCTGGGCTATGATAAATTTTATAGGTCTCTAGACATTCACACACAGGGAGACCAAAGTAAGATACTCTTAGGAGAGGAACAAAAGACACAATGCCTTGTGCATCTAATTATATTAAAAAATATCAAAATGTACTCGGGAAATGAAAAGAAGAGGGTTTTTTTTCTTTGTAGGTGTTTTTGTTTTTCTTTCCCTTTAGTCTTATTTGTTCCATTATCTGTCTTTGGGAGGGGAAGGGGGGCACAGAAATGGTAGGACAAAGGGTGAACAAATGCAGCTTTGATCCTCACTTGGTACTATGCTGAAAATGAATGATACAACTTATGGGTGGGGTCGGGAGGAAATAACTAGGAGAGAGCGAAGATAGGAATGGCAATGTTCAAAAAGAAGCGTTCTCTTCATCTGACTGGTTTAACTGGTTTAACACTATACATCAGCTTTATAATAACAATAATAAATGCATGTAGAAAAAAAATGCAGTATACCTGGACCCAAGTAAGGTATAAATAAGTATATTTTTTACAGGATAAGATTTTGCACTCCCAGAGCTCCAAGTGTACATTTTCAAGCTTCTGCACAGTGTTTACAATGATGAATTAATTGGTTAAACTGCTTCTGGCCTTAGGTCTTAACAACACCATAGATGCTCAGGCCTTAGGGAACATAGTAGGAAAATAGTGCCATGTCAGTCACAAGGTGGGTTATTTCCATCAGCAGTCATAAAAACAAGGCTCAAGAAAGATAATCTGATTCACTACGAGTCAGTAGGTGCACATACCACCAAAAAGGTGGCATATAGATTTACTAAGAAAGATCATTCATTCTTATTGGGCACCAGTGACTGATTACCTATAATCTTAGTGGCTAATCAGGAGGCTGATTGGTGGATGCAGTTTCCAAGCCAATCCAGGCAGACGAGGCCTCACTTCATCTTCAAAACAAGTCAAAAGACATGGCTCAAGTGGTAGAGCACCAGCAGTATAAACAAGACAAATAAGTACTAACTGCTGAATTCAAACTTTAGAACCAGAAAAAAACTTTTAAAAATTAGGGGTTCAGTAATGCGAGACTTCTGAAGATAAACTAATACATCTGGTGAACTGCAGAAAATACTGCTTCACCTTCAAGTAGTGAATGATGCAACAAGTCGAACATTGCCTGGTAAGAAGTGGAATAAGTATATTTCAGAGGACAAATCTGGTAAGCACAAAATGTACCTGTATGTGTAAGATACAAATCCTGTAATTTTAGTAACTCTGCTTACCAGGTTTGCATTTGTGTTGTAATGATGGATAGTGAAATTCATGCTACTAATTTAATTTTTATTCATAATTACATGGAATAGCAAATAAAAGCACCATGAAAATTGTGACACCAGGGGATAAATGGAACAACTTTATATTTTAGAATCTTTAATGGATTTATTTCTCATCTTCTAAACAAAGAGCCCACATTTTCATTTTGCAGTAAGAACTTACATAGGCAGCTCTGGGAGTAAAGGCAGGATTGCTGTTCACAATGAAGACTTAATAGAGCCCCAGATCTTGCCCTCTCTTGGCCAGGAAAGCCAACTCTTTGACATTTTACATGCCAAGACCTTAAGTAAGACTTTATCTTAAAGAAACAAATTCTAATGTAGTGCCAGAATACAAAATATTTTGGTAATTTGATCATTTTAATTAGTTAATAATAATCTTTTTACTCAAAATAGACAATTCTAAATCAAAATGTATTCAATATTCAAGCCCATATAAACTCATTTTGACCCTTAGGTTACTCTTCATAAACCTATAAAGGAAAAAAAATATTGCAATGCTGTCCTTTCTTTTGT
Organism: Dipodomys spectabilis; assembly: GCF_019054845.1. Classification (NCBI taxonomy): domain Eukaryota; kingdom Metazoa; phylum Chordata; class Mammalia; order Rodentia; family Heteromyidae; genus Dipodomys; species Dipodomys spectabilis. The sequence goes on along the minus strand of NW_024870678.1, from coordinate 5,666,301 downwards.
AATTTTATTTGTTTATTTGTTTATTTGTTTTGTTGTGCTGCTGGTCCTCAGGCTTGAACTCAGAGGTGTGGCTCAAGTGGTAGAGTGCCAGCCTTCAGCAAAATGCTAAGTGAGCCAGACACACTGGAACCTGCCTGGAATCCTTGCTACTCTGGAGGATCACAGTTGGAAGGCTGCCTAGGTAAGAAAGTCTATGAGACTCTTATCTCCAATTAGCCACCAGAAAACTTCATGTGAAGCTGTGGCTCAAAGTGGCAAAACAGATCAGGGACAGCGCCCAAGCCCTGAGGTCAAGCCCTGGAATAACAAATGCTGAAACAAGGACACAGGATGACCCACTGCAACCATGATACTCACAAAACACTACAACTTTACAACTTGGGTGGTGGGGAGAACATGGGAGAGGTGGGAGAGGAAAGGGATAGTAGGAGAAAAACAAAGGAGAGAGTAACAATGCTCAACAAGAAATGTACTCATCTCCGTATTCATGTAACTGAAACCCCTCTGTACAGCATCTTTACAATAAAATAAAATTTTTAAAAAGCATTTAATTGGAGTTCAAATCCCAATGCTCTCAAATAAATTAAGTAAATACATAAATAGAAGTAGCCATGCTGAATCTAACTGGGGCTATGTTGGCCACGTGGTGGATGATAAGCTATTGGGATTAACTGGTGCCATCTTATCTTCAGGGTGGAGTCAGGGAAGTCCCGCCTCCCAGGTGAAGAGAGGGCTTGAATTCCTACAGGCAGGGGCGGGACTTGGACAGCAGGTTACTGGAACCACCAGTCTTGGTCATGAACTCGCAAGCTCCTTGTGACCCTGCCCCCTGCCCTGACCCTATTTAAGCTGGAATCAGCTCAGGCACCATTATGCCATGCCACCTGCTTCCCTGTTTCTGGCTCCTGACTCTTCTCAGGTCACCATGGCCTCCCACTTCAGGTCTCCATTGATGCTGATCTGATTTGTTGATATTGTTTTGCTGCTTTTTCTTTCCTCTGCAGCTCTCAGGGCTCACTCACACTCACACTCAGACAGTGTTAAGTGTATTCCCAGGGCTGCAGGTCTTTGCGACAAGTGTCTGCCTGTATTTTTTGGCCTTTTAATAAAGACTCCCATTTCAGCCTCTCAAAATGTGGCTTCTCTGTTTTCTCACTAAAGAAATAATAAAATGAACCTGTGCAAAAGCTCTCCATCACCGTAATCACATACATACTGACATACATACTGAAGGGAGGAAAGATTTACTTGGCTCACGGTTTCAGAGCTTTCAATCCATTGAAGCAGGGAAGTCATGTAAAGCAGAGCAGGGGCAAGCAAAGCAGAGCAGTTAACATCAGGGCAGCCAGAGTAGAAAACAGAACACGTGTGCTGGCTGGCTTTCTCCTTTCCCCCCCCCCCTTTTATTTCCTCAAGATCTGGAATGCATAGAACGGTGCCACACATTTTTAGAACAGATCTCCTTCTAGTTATTCTTCCCTGGAAATGCCCTCACAGACATACCCAAAGGCGTATCTCAAAGGTGTGGCTCTCAATCCAATCAAGTTAACAAAATTAATCTTAGAAATAAGCCAAGCCCCTAACTCATCTCAACATTCCCCTAGGTGATTTCAAACCACCTTTACCTCTCTGCCGTTTGCTATTAGACTGCCGTATTTTCTGGCTTAAAATCCAATAATGGATTTGCTCCAGGAGCCTTGCCTGTTCTTTAGGGAAAATTTATACAGAGGCCCAAGATGTGAAAGGTGTGGGTGATCTGCAGGTAGTGTCATTGCAGATGAACACTGGAGAGGATCATCTTTACAGTCAATTATGGGGTCAGTGCAAAAACAAAGGTTCATTTTGCTACTGAATAAGAATTTTTCAAAATCATAAGTTCATGTAGATGGTTGTCATTTAACATTTGTGTCTGTCATTTTCCCTCACCTTTTTTTTCTTTTTATTAAACCAAGGAAAACCTGGATTTTCTATGGGTTTTTTTTCTGACATAATATATAATAGTTCCTCTGTTTTCTGGGGGATATATTTCAAGATGTTCTTCAGGTGACTACATACAGTACCAAACCACATAGGTGTGTGTGTCGGTTGGTCATGGGGCTTGAACTCTGGGCCTGAACTCTGTCCCTCAGCTCTTCAGCTCAAGGCTAGCGCTCTACCACTTGAGCCACACTCCACTTCCAATTTTCTGAGTGTTTATTGGAGATAAGAGTCTCTTGGCCTTTCCTGCTGGAGCTGGCTTTGAACAGTGATCCAGAGAGCTCAGCCTACTGAGTAGCTAGGATTACAGGTGTAACTGACTCTCGGCTCATGTGTGTGTGTTTGTACCATTTTCTCCTTGCAAACACACACCCCTATATATACACACATTATATGTATATATATAGGCTTAATTTATAAATTAAGTACAGTAAGAGATTATCATTCACAACAATAAAATATTCATTATTACAATATATTGAAATGAAAGTTAAGACATACAATTTTTCTGGAATTTTGCACTTACTATTTTCAGAATACCGATGACAACTGATAAATGAAGTTTCCAACAAAATAAACATGGATAAGGAAGAACTGTATACAGACCTTTTTTTCCAAATAGCCGCATATATTTTTGTATATTTCCATAAAATATGATAACAATAAATACTCTTTCATTTAAATGGATGGTTAAATGTTGAAGGCTTCTGAATTCATTCTTTAATGTTTTCAATACATATGTAATGGGTTTGAGAAAATATTTCCAATGCCTATATCATATAGGATCTCATCATATAAAAGCTTATTAAAAAAGAACAGGCGCTGGTGGCTCATGCCTGTAATCCTAGCTACTCAGGAGGCTCTTATCTGAGGATGGTGGTTCAAAGCCAACCCGGGTAGGAAAGACCGTAAGACTCCTATCTCCAATAAACCACTGGAAAACCGGAAGTAGCCCTGTAGCTCAAGGGGTAGAGCGCTCGCCTTGAGCTAAAGAGCTGAGGGGCAGTGCCCAGGCCTAGAGTTCAAGCCCCATGACAGACAAAAAAAAAAAAAAGAAATAGGCATAACATGCAACACCACAACTCTATTAAACTACCTAAAGAATAATTTGAGATACAATCCATTCCATGTAACAACAGCACCATCATTCAAACAAAACAGTATTATTTAATTTTTAACTGGTTTGGTTGATGAGATGTCCATACAGAAAACAAAAATATATCTTTGTCTAACTGTAAAAATAATTCTAAATAAATTAAAATTCTTACTATAAAGGACAAAACAATAGTGTACCTTTTTCAATGAAATGAAAGGACCTGGAAAAATTATGCTAAGTGAACTGAGTCAGGCCTAGAGGAACAAAAGTTGTATGGGTTCTCTCTTATGTGGAAGCTAGAATTTAAAATCCAGTCAACACACTGGATGGTATGCAAGTTTTTATAAATGTATTAACTGAAATATGGTCAATTCAAAGGAGAATTCAAATAGTATAATTTATTAGAAAGGCAAAGTCAAAGCTCAACAAAATAAGCACCAGGAAATGTATGCTTACAAAGTGGGGCAGGGCCCAGGGAAAAGGGGTAGACCAATAAAGAGAAGAGGACCAGAATGCAATGAAGAATGCTATGTATGCATCACAAAATTAAGTAAGGGAAGAGGTGGGTTGGGAGGGAAGGGTAAAAATATTAAAAGGGGTAACATTGATTAAGATGTATTGCATTCATAAATTACTTAGTGTAAGGTATATTAAATAGGTAGGTTTCATTCGGTAGCCAATGAAGAGAACACCATGCGTTATTCAGGCAGGAAAAGAAGCTTATTCACCAAACTGCTGCCCCTGTCATGCATGGTGGAGAGGCATGGCTGAGAAGAGAAGGGGGGGACCCACCCGGGGGGGACCCACCCGAGGCCAGGACTCATCTAGGTCAGGGACAGGAAGAGGTGTAGCCAGGTGGGGGAAAGGTGTGGCCACACTGGATCTGGAGATGACCTCAGAGTCTGGGATCCTCCTAAGGTCAGATGGAAGACATGTGACCAGAGGCAGCCCAGGATGTGACCTAGCAGGAGGGGAAGGTGACTGCTTCCAGGTCTGCCAGTTACCTGGGCAGAAACCTAGCCAAGAGGTAGGGACGTGTCCCTGTGCAGACCTTACACTCAGTTAAATGGCAACCCTTTTGTGCAACTATTTAAAGATAGATAAATAAATAAATAGAAAATGTAGGATGATGCTTTCATAGCATTAGAGTAATCAAAATTTCCAATTGGGCTAATGATGTAGACTGGACTACTTCAAAAATAAAAACTCAGAGCACCAGATTCATCTATAAAGACAGTGAAAGGCTGCCCATACAATAGAATAATTTACAATATGGTTATCTAATATAGGATCTGTATCCAAATACACAAATGCTGAAAATCAATAAGGAAAACACAGCTCAACTGAAAATGGGGGAGATTATTTAAGCAAACACTTAAGGTACACAATTTAGGCACCATGGTTGTAGAAATTAGACACATAAAGCAATGTTACTGAATCTCCTTTTAAAAAATCCAGTCTTGGCAAGAATATAAAGCAACTTAAACAGTCATACACTAATGTGAGAGTTTAAATGAAAGCCAAAATATTCGAATGCTTCTGGCAGTACTGATGATGTTAAACATATGACTCTCACACACACATGTATACACATGTGTCCACTGGAAGTCATAAAAGAATGCATATCAACACCTTTCCTAAAAGTCCAAAACTAAGATTTGCCCAAATGTCCATCAGGATTAGAATGAAATATAACTTGTGGTATAATCACATGATCAAATACTATCTAGTGATATTCTCCAATGATACTATACTGAAGGAATATGCAAAACTCTAAAATAACAATAAATAGAAAGATCTCATCAGCATAGTTCCATGTGCATGAAACTGGATACTAAGAAGTCAAGTATTTACCTCATTTCTATCAAGTTCCTGATTGGTTTTTTGAGCTGTGTTTTCTCATCAATGTGTTCATTTTGAAAAGGTTATACTTTTCACATAATTTGCACACTTTTTTGCATGCATTTGAGATCAATTTAAACAGCAGAAAAGTGGATAATCTTAACAGAATAGCATAACCCTTTGCTATATAACCTGTCTTGAAACAGAACTCTGTGTTTGTGTCTGTGTGTGCAAGCTTGTGTATGTGTGCCTGTGCCTCTGTGTGTGTGTGTGCGTGCGTGTGTGTATGTGTGTGTGTGTGGTGTTTGAAAAAGGGAGTTGCTTTCTGTGAGTTGAAACATAAGCAACATAGGCCACAAAAGAACTGTTATCCTCAATAATTCTAATTGAGGTAAATTAGAGATCTAAAGTATTTCTGCTTTCCTTATTCATGTAGATTTAGAAGTCTAACTACATTGGAAGGACAATTTTTTTTCTTTTGTTCTTTTCACTCAACTTAGTCAACTTCAAGCTGAATTATTTGCAATTAAATAATAAAATCCATTTCATAATGCTAATTTATATCAAATACATTTATAAATTATATAATTTTATATGGCTTTCTTCTCCCTTCTTAATTCTACCTTAGAAAATTCCGTAAGTGTCTTGTCTCCCTATTAACAAAATTTTCAGATTTGTTCCCATCCCAAGTTTAGTAGCATCTGCCTTCAGGAGAAAGCTGATTCATCTTGGGGAAAGACACTGAAAAATCTGAAATCTGGGTGCTTTGTTTGCATTGCTCAGCACCACATACCACTGGTGCTTGTTAGCAGCCCTTCATTAGGAGCCTTGCAATTGATTTTAATGACATAGAGGAGATATTTATGTCAGTAGGTCATTTACCTGTAGGAAGTGTGTGGTGCTCACCAGGAGCAGTTAATGGTGAGATAACTGTAGTGGATGCTGTCATCAGGGCTTTCTTGGGTGGTTGTTCAGTGGGTTCAAAATCAATTACCCAACCAATCCATAAATAAAAATGCTTCTTCCAAAATGCAGAAACCTCTCATGTATCCCTGTCTACACATAGCCAGTTCAGGTTTATTTTGGTTGGTTTTTTTTCTTTCTTTTCTTATTAACAATGGAAAAATCTCTCAGTAAATTGCAATTCAGCGAGATAAAGCTATTTTATAATTCTCAGTAGTACTTGCCTAGGGGATGCAACACTTACTCTGCTGGGGGGAAGGGGGGGGTGGGCCAACAGATGGCAGGGGGCCTATGTTTGCTTTGACTTTCCTATTTTCCTAAGTAGCAATTTTTATTGCAGTTTTCTTAATTTGTTTACTACACAATACATATGATTTTATGTCATATCTTAAGCATATTTAAGCATATTTCACTCAGAGGTTACAAACAAGCCCTTTCCTCTAAGAAGAACATTTATTTTTTAATTAAGTTATTTGAATGTATTTCTGTTGCTTCTTACTAAAGGATATTAATTTTTTAGGGTGCCCTCAAGTTATTAAGCTTTTCTAAAACAGAATGTTATGTTCTTTGCATTTTAATCAAGCAAGATCATGACTGGAAAAGCTGTTACTCTGTGACAGGAGTTTACAGGAGTCAGAATTCATTGGCACATTTTCAGTGGATTAAGTGAGAAATCTACTCAGGGAAGGGAAATCTGACCATTCTCAAACAGAAGGAACAAAGTTTTGCCCAAACTTTGTTCCTCATAGAGCCCTTAACTGAATTATTAATGACAGGAGAAAGTATTATACCCCATGAAAATGTCTTTGTTTGGAATTATTCTAATTTGGAATTATTTCTCTTCACAGAATTATTTCCCTTGGCCTGTGTAGGTTTTCTGAGGAATATGCCCTATCCTAGGCTCAATATCAACTTCTGTCCCTATAGAAACTTCTGAGCTGCTTGGTCATTACTTTTCTCAGGTAAGGTAACCCAATAGCTTTTAACTCATCCTGCTAGGCTCAAGAAATTGATCTACTTCCAGGTCTGTTGCTACTAAGACTCCCTCTTCCCCCATACCTGCATCTGAAGCTAATTTCAAACATCTGTATACAAAATAAAATGACTTCTTAGTTGAAAAGTTTGGGGTCTGAGGTGTGGTATTGTGTAGTGATTAGATCTTCCAGGGCTCCTCTGATGGCTGCCATGGTATCATGCATTTTGAAGTGAAAGGTGCTAATGACTTCCTAGAAAAACTTACACATCTGATTAATTGGTTTCACAAAATTAGCTGATAACGTTGGTTAGCACAAAACAGAAGTGTTTACTGTCTTCCTTAGAAACTATTACATAAAGCCAATTGCCTTGAATATTCTCAGGTAAAAGAAAAGGAAGATGCAAAACAGTGCATGTACCAAGTGATATTTATATAAACTATACATGTATACACATGTACTATTTCAGGAAGGATCTCCAAGTAATTAAGACAAGAACTGCTTTCAGGGAAAATGAAGACAAAAGTGCTCTTTTCAGCTCCAGCAGGTATGGGAAAGGACTTGGGAGGAGAATTGGAAGAGGTTAGGAGGGAAGAGATAGTAGGAAAAAAACAAAGGACAATGCTTGACAAGAAATGTACTCATTACCTTATTCATATAACAGTAACCCCTCTACACATCTTTACAATAAAATAAAAACTTTTTAAAAAGACTAAGTAAAATTAGTTTAATTTGATGTTATTATGTAGCATATGTTAGACAATCATTACAATTAAGCATAACTGAATGAAAACCAAATCAGGTAACTTTTTGAATATAGTTGTATCAAACCTCCAATCCTAATTTTAGTTAGCTTTGGTGGCAAGACCATAAACATGATACTTTTTGTAAGAATATTCCAACTTTTCTGATCCTTGAGGTGTAAGTCATATTCCCAGAGAAAAATCGAGGCTCATTTTCACCTCACTATTGATTTGGAAAACCTTCTGTGTTCCTTAATTCTATGTCTTTATAAATTTATTTTTATTGAGACATAATATGGGCCCTTCTGCAACAGGGACTGGGGAAATACTCTAAGAGACCACAAAGGACTGGAAGTCCAGTGGGCTGAGCAGGTGCTGGAATCAGCCACTGAGCTCTCAAACCATTTACTGTCAGTTAATCCCACCAGGGTACAGAGGTCCAGCAAAACTAAGTCTTTCCACCTTAAAGTCTTCCCCCATGGTTCTGTACCATGAACCATGTGTAGTCAACAGTGCCTCAAGACAAGACAAAGTGTTTCCTCTGTTTTCCAGAAGACTGGATTCAGCTTCTAAGTCATTTAGTGTGGAAGGCTTCCACAAAGAGGAAAAAGAATTTCCTTTTCACACCCACCTTCATCACCTTTACCTTTGTCTTATGGAGGGGAAACCACTTGTAATTCATGGCCATGGACCAGCTCCACCAGGTCTGTGTACCAATTTGTCATAGTCTCAGATATTTCAGAGGTGTATGCACTCCATCTGTGGCACTGCCTTGGAACATTATGGCTTAGACACTTATGGTTAAAACTAACCAGCCACGCATCTGTGGCTCACGCCTGTAATCCTAGCTACACAGAGGCTGAGATCTGAGGATCACGGTTCAAAACCAGCCCAGGTAGGAAAGTCCATGAGACTCTTAACTCTTAAACCACCAGAAAATTGAAAGTGGCATTGTGGCTCAAGTGGTAGAGTGCTCACCTTGAGCCTTGAGCCTTGAGCTGAGGGACAGTGCCCAGGCCCAGAGTTCAAGGCCCATTACCAACAACAACAACAACAACAAAAAAAAAAAAACCTCTGTAACTAAACTGTGCTTCTGAGTCTTGCTGTTGGCTTTGTGTATTTATGTCTTCTTTTGAAAACTATTTAAGTCTATGGTCCATTTTCAAATCAGTCTGTTTTTGCTATCAATATTTTAGAATTATCTATATATTTTTAGTATTAACTCTCTGTACAAACCATAGTTTGTAAATATTTTTTCCTATTCTTTATGATGTCACTTCACTCTCTTGATTATTTTTTTCTTAAAGAAAGGGCATTATTTTAGCTTGCTAGAGTCCTATCTGTCTATTTTTGTTTTTGTTTTCTGTGCTTTCAGTGTCTTGTCTCAAAAAAGTCCTTATCCATTCCAATGTCCTTAAATTTCCTCTGTTCCTGATCCTAATAATTTTTGAGTGTCAAGTCTTTGTATGCTTAATTCATTTTGAGTTAATTTTTGTAATTAGTAGGAGATAGGATTTTAGTTCCATTCTCTTGCACCATTTATTTAATAGACTATTCTTTCTCTAATTTATGGTATCAGTGCCTTTGTCAAAGCTCAGTTGTCTGTCTGTTCATGAATTAACTTTTGACATTCTCCACTCTGTTTCATTAGTCTATGTGCAAGTGTTTATGCCAGAATCATTGTTTTTGGTTATTCATTTTATAGAACAGCTAGAAGTCAGATATTAGGATGCCTCCAATTTTGTTGTTGTTTTATTAGAATCACTTTGACTATTATGAGTCTTGTGATAACATGAGAATCTTAGAATTGTTTTTCCTAGTTCCATGAAATAAGACATTAGTATTTTGATGGTGACTTCACTGAATCCCTAAATTGCTTTGGGTATGAACAGTCATTTGAACAATATTAATTCTTCAGATACATGGCCATTGGTTGCCTTTGCATTATTCTATATCCTCTATAATTCGTTTCATCAAATGTTTTGTAATTTTCATTGTAGAGAGCTCAAAAGTCTTATAAAGAGAAAGTATGTAAAAGCAAAAATAAAGAGCATCCAAATGGGAAAGAAAAAAAGCTAAATTTTCTGTTTGCTAAATTATCTATGATATGATTTTTTTTTGGTCGGTGGTAGGGTTTGAACTCAGGGCCTGGGCACTGTTCCTGAACATCTTCTCAAGGCTAGCACTCTACCACTTTCAGACACAGCATCACTTCTGGTTTTTGAGTGGTTAATTGGAGATAAGAATCTCACAGGGACTTTTCTGCCCAGGCTGTCTTTGAACACTGATCCTCAGCTCTCAGCATCCTGAGTAGCTAGGATTACAGTCTTGAGCAACTTGTACCCAACCTATAATGTGACTTTATACATGGGGAAAAAAACCCCTTAATACTCCATCATAAAGTGGTCATGAATTATTAGAAGATGAATAAAATTGAAGAATATAAAATCAACATACCAAACACAATAGCACTTTTTAGATACCGATAATGTGTTGCTGGAAAACAAACCCACTCACAATAGCGACAAAAAAGTAGAAATAAATTTAAATTAACACAGGTGTTCTAAAAGGCATGATTTTGGCACTTAGAGAATACTTGACCCTAACTGATCTCATACACTGAAAACTCAAGATTCAATGAAGAGTGGGTCTGGCCACTAATTAGAAATTACTCTCTCATGACTAATGAAACTCAGAAAGAAGCTTCAGATAATGCTGTGAAGAGGTCTTGGAATGGAGATGTCACTAAAATAATCAGAATTTGGAAAATGCTGCTGTAGGGCACAAATTTGAAAACTGGAACTGCTCATTATTGGTAATCTGTATCTTAAAACTGAATTAGGATGCCCAGGTAACCCATGAAGGCCATTTAAACAAAGTTTGTCTTGCATTAATTTGGATGAGGCTCCTGTGCTAAATCCAACAGACCAAACCAATATAGTTTAACTGTAGTAGCTAATTGCATAGTACTCTACAACCAGGGAACCAGTTAGTCTATATCCAATTAAATTGTCTCTACACTATAGGGTGGATGGATATTTTCTTAACCTGGCTTGATTCTGAGGGCTAGAGATTCATGAATCACTCCCGTTTTCCCTTGTTTTGTACTGTTTTTGTTTATAATTGCTCAAGGACACTGTCCAGTGTAATTAAAGATTTCCCTTCTGACATGGCTTTAGGATGGTATGGTGGCTGGGAGGAAGGGATGGGGATGAGGAACGCACCAGCTAGTTTCTTAAGCACCCATCTAAAAAGAAAGGGGTTCCAGGGAGCATTTGCCTAATTTGAAGTTAGAAACCTTGATACAGCATAGACTGGAACTCAGATGTAAGCAATGCCCCGTGGACCAGGTCAGCAACTGGCTGGATTCTGTCAAATAAAGCCTTCACAGTTGGATCAACAAGAGAAATTGTAAACATTGATTGGATATTTAAGGACATTGAGGAATGCTTCATTTTTCTGTATGACATCAGTATAATTGAGTACATTTTCCTAATTGCCTTTCATTTAAAATTATTGATTGAGCCTTATAAATGAAATAATAGGATATGAGATTTATTTTTATGTAATCTACGATAGAGGATAGAAGTCAGGGGCTTGCCTTTTGTGATTGTTGAAGCTGAGTGGTAAGTATATGATTCTTGGGGGGAGAAATAAACATTACTTGCAAAAAATAAAAAGTAGAAGTTTCGTTGTACTCTGTAGGAGTATATGATTAAATGTTTATTAAAAAAGAAGTAACAGAAGCATGCTTAACTTATACACTTTCATTTAGTGAAGTTACTCATAAAAGAGAAGAGATAAGAAGTCAAAGGCAAACTATGAGATTCCAAACCACTGGAAGACACCCAACAAAGGTTAATGATAAAAGGTGAGAGCCATGGAATGACAAAGGAAAGTGTTAAATGTGGCTCTAAAGCCTTTGGAAAGAGAATTTACTCTGAGAATGTGAATCCTACAGAGAATGTCTAAGAATCAATCACCATTTTAGAAATCTTTGTTTTTTGGGGGGGAGGGCAGTGAGAGAGAGAGTCAGTCGGTCCTAGGCCTGGGAACTGTCCCTGAACTTTTGCTCAAAGCTAGTACTCTACCATTGGAGCCACCTCTCCACTCTCAGGTTTTTGGTGGCTGATTGGAGATGAGAGTCTCAAGGATTTCCTGTTCAGGCTATCTTTAAACTACAATACTCACATCTTAGTATCCTTAATTAGCTAGGATTACAGGCATGAACTGCTGGAATCTGGCTAATGTCAGGGAAATTGATATACCGGAACCAAAGAAGTACTGAGAATGAATTCAAGAACAAGTAGTTCTAAGGAAGCACATTTTATCACATCAGTGAAGTTGTCTTAAGTGTTGGGGAAGAAGGGGTATAGAAGGGCTCTGAGCCCCAAGGGATAACTTTTCTGTCATGTTCTCCCAGCTTCTCAGGCAACCCCTCACCAACTTGGTCCAGTGTCTCTGTTCCAGAGGTAGTAATAAAAGAAAACAGCAAAGAGTAATGAAAAACATTCAGGTGTCTCTAAGGAAGGTTCTTAGAAGCTGCCATGCTATGAGTAGACCAGGTCTTGTGTGATATCTATGTGGAATTTTAGTAAAAATCATTTCACCCAACTCTAAACCAATAATTATAAATTATCTAATAACTGCTTAAGAAACAGGAAATTTTATCATTTTTTTGCTTACTTCCTTTAAAAATAAGCTATTCCAGTATGGTATGAACAAGGGATCCTTTTTCTTCTTGCAAGAAGATCTGAACATCCAATATTAAAGAGGAGAATACATAGATCATCATAGGGATCACACATTTTAGATAACTTGGGTATTATCAGGCTATCAGAATTATTAATGGAAAGTTGATTTATTGGAAGGATGTAGATAATGGAGAAGAATGTGTGTAATGTCTTACTACAGAGGCCCCATTCATCCCAAGATTGATTTGATTGGTTTTGAGAGTGGTTTTGGACATAGGAAATTTTTTAAGTTCTCTCAATTGATTCAGATTTGAAACCAGGACAAAGAACCATTGCTCTTTCCTGCTTGGGTTACCTTGAACTATATGGCCAAATAAAAATATGCAAATCATCAACATCCCAAACTGGATTCCATGCTGCTTTCCCTCCTCAAATCTGCAGTTTCAGGTTAAACTCTGTCCTTCTAAGAGCCCCTCTTCTACCCAGATGAAGGAAGCTAAGTTCCTCTTTACTTTGATATGTGAGCACACTCTGCATAATTTAAATCTGAACAAAGCTCCCATCGTATTTTCCTGGCATCTCCATGGGCTTCTTTATTTATCCTCACCTACTACTTCAGTCTTTTGATTGGGTGAATCATGTCAATCAAAGCAGAGTTCAGTCCAAAGAATTCTGCAGTTGGGGAAAAGACATTATGCAAAAGATAACTTAGATAACTTGTCCAATATCACAGAGCTAAAAGTGACAGACATTGCAGCTGATCCCCCAAGATCTGACTTCCATAAGGCTCTGACAGAGAGCAAGCTAGTGTTCCTCATGGTCAAAGGGATGAGAGCAGAGATGACACTGAGAATATTGATTCTAATTGACATGCCACGTCCTCAGAAAGCTGATGGCAAGAATGAAAGATTGGTCTAATGGAATTGTCCCAGCAGAGGGGAACTGTGGGAAGGCAGGAATTAGGAACTTTCCAGAACAGACACAATTTGGATTAGGTCATAACAGATGAGATGTTCTCTGCAAAAGTGTAATGTTTTGCTAAATACTGAATAATAGCAGCAAAAACATGTTACCTACCAACACAGTGATTCAGTCATATGGGACAAAGGAATCAGACCAATCATAGCCTGTGGTGTATTCCCAGTGGATGAGGAAAGAAATAACTCAAGTCTTTTTGCCAGGATAAAGGACAGCTTGGAAGTTTAACATGTACAATTAAAATACAGAAAGTCCTTGGGAGGGTCGAGAGCATAGCTTAAATGTTACAGTACTTGCCTAGCAAGCAAGAGGCCCTAGTTAAAAGTCCCTTAGAGACAATGTTAGTTGTTAGTAGTCTTAGGGAAACCAAAACTGCCTTCTCCTTAGTATTCACAAATAGGGCTCTGAAGGCTCAAGGTGCTTGCCAGTGTTTCAAACTGGCTTTCATCCCACTGATGAGTTGTGAAATCAAGTTGATATATAATAACGATATTTTTTCCTAATAAAGTATACTAGAAGAAAATTATGTCATTATTGTTTCAAGGAAGGTTTATTTTAACAAAAATTTTGGAGATCTCATTCAAATTCACTTTTTAGGGAAGATGAGTCTGAAAAAAATCATAGGGACTAATAGACTCTCTAGTTTTTTTAATTAGGCTGTCTCTCTACCACAATGGAGTTAGAAAAGCAAGGCAGATGACAACTCAAGGACTCTGAGTCTTCTTGAGAAGAAATCAAAGGCATGCTTTTGAATATCCCCCAACTCACTCCCCAGACTTTCTGAGGAAAATGTCAACTTATAGGTGGCTGTGAGCTAGGGGCAGGCAATAGAAAGGAAATACACAAAGCAGCATGAAAATGGGTACATCACAATGCCAAGGTAAATCTTGTCCTACCACTGTCCTGGAGTAATGGTAGGCTAAGGTTGAGCCCACTTCTTGGTATACCGACCAACTGTTCCAGCAATGATCCCAACCTGGATGTTCACAATTCTAGAGGTCAGTCAGAGGTCATATTTACATCTCATTATAGCTGTGGTTTTATGCTAGCACCTTCCCTTTAATGACCACCTTGGTTCTGAGGACCTTACTGAATATAAACCATGTCCCATTTCTTAGTTCTTGCAAAACGCTCTCCCATTTCCTGGAAAACTCCGCAATTATGCATATGTCTTTAGCATTCATTAATGCTATCTATAAAAGGGCCTAAGATTGGAGGGTTGGGTACTAGTTGATCAGGTGGTGCACTGTTTCTCTTGGTGTACTGTTACTTTCTAATCCCTTCTGCTTTAATGAAGTCTAGCTTTTGTTTCAATAAATCTATGTGTCCACCCCTGAATTCTTTCTTCAGTGAGACTAAGGCCCCACTAACCATCTCTCCTGGTATCTGACTCAGGAAATCACAAAAATATAACCCCAAAAGACCTGTTTGAAGAAGAGCTCATAAAGAGTATAGGACTAGAAGAGAGGAAATCTAAGTCTGAAGCAAGCAGATTTGGTAGAGGAAGGAGATCTCAAGTCCAGACTGGATGTAAAAGACAGACTGAACAAAGTATAAGCATGAACACAGACCTTATAAGTGTTAGGGCAAGGAAATGCACGTTTTACCAATAAAAAGAAATCCAAACGCAACCTCCAATCATTCCTGATGAGTATATGTTTGTGTTAACATGTTTAATAAGAACTCTTCCAGGGCTGGGAAGGTGGCTCAGTGGTAGAGTGCTTGCCTTGCATGCCTGAGGCCCTGGGTTCGATTCCTCAGCGCCACATAAGCAAAAAGAAAAAAGCCAGAAGTTGCGCTGTGGCTCAAGTGGTAGAGCGCTAGCCTTGAGCTGAAGAGCTGAGTGACAGCACCCAGTCCCAGAGTTCAGGCCCCACAACCGGACCAAAAAAAAAAAAAAGAACTCTTCCAAATCAAAATATCACAACAGCAGCAGCGAGGGCATGTGAGAATTATTCTTTGGACTATTAGAAGGTGCAGAGATTTTTACATAGGACCTGTGCCTGGTGGCTCTCAGTTTAAGGAATCTATCAACATAAAATAACCCAGACAAGAAAATATTGTATTCTCAGGTGGACCCATAGCAACAATGAGATGTACAAGACATTATGTAGAAAAACTAACTTTACAACTTTGGCGGAGTGGGGGGAGGAGGAAAAGAGGGAGGGAGAGGGGTGGAGGGACGGGGGAGGGGGGCAGGGGGACAGGGGCAGGAGGGGAAATGGGAAGAAATGGTAAGGGTTTGAAACAAAGGAGGAGGCAACAATGCTTGATAAGAAATGTACTCATTACCTTTCTCATGTAATTGTAACTCCTCTGTAAGATATTTTCACAATAAAAAAATATTGTATTCTGTACCTTGAGAACAAACTCAAGTTGCCACAAACCACATGCTTCTTCCATGAAAGAGGCTACCTAAGCTTTTACAGTCAGATAGAAGGGTGGGGAGGGTACACTTCAAGTAGGCAGACTTCCAAGAGATGAGCAACTCTCTCCTATAAGATTTAGATATTATCTTTAACAACGCATTAAAATCCTTTGCTGGATTCACACATTATCACATCCTTCATGTTAGGGTTGATAGAGGTCTGTCAAGCTTCTTATAGCAACAAGAATTTCATCACTGGGTCAGACATAAAGGATGACAGCAGATGTCTGTTAAGAGGCACTAAGAGTGGCCAGGCTTCTCAGTCTGCAACATTCCATTCCTCTACATCAGTATGCTCCAATTAGTGGAAAGCACAATAGCTTGTAAACATGTGGTCCACATTTCAGAGAAGTGAAACATTACATTACATTCATTGATTCAGAAAGGTGCTATTATAATTGGGTCTATTGACATCTTCGTATTAATTATATAGAAAGATATATACAATTTATATATAGTACATATGCAATATTATGCCTGGCAAAGATAGCAAGATGTCAGTAAGTTGGGTATGATGCTACACATTTATGATTTCCACTACATAAGCCATAGATGGGAGGACCAGGGACTGAGACTAATCCTTAAATGTTTCAGATAGTGAGACAGACCCTAACAGAAAAATAACTGAAGTAAATAAGGGAGATGAGAAGCCTGGCTCAATTAGTAGGGTGTTTGCCTTGCAAGTGTGAGGTTCTGAATTCAAATCCCAGTAATTCCCACAAAAAATGAAAATAAAAGTTCCTCCTCATTCAAGAAACTTTATACAGCTGTGCTTAGTGGACAATAAAGGAGACTGCTCAGTTCTTTCCCAGATTTATCTCTCTGTGAAATTTTATGCTACACCCACACATCTCATACAGGCTGGATTTGATTCTTTCTTTTCCTGGATAATAATAATAATCAGAGATTGTATAGAAAACAAGAAATAATGAAAAAACAGATCCTCTCCATAAAAGTTCTTAGAACCTAATGATCTCCTTTTGCTATTCTCTGCAAAACAAATGTACAGTATTGTCTTGTGGGCAGATTTTCAGAGTGGTACCTCTGTCAGCTTCACCTGGCACCTCAGGACAAAAGGATGGACACAAATGATCTGAAAAGCAAGGGGAGAGAGAACTGTGTTTGTAGGCAAGGGCATGCTTTTTCACATTAAAGAAAAAACTGATTTCTTTCAAACCTATATCCAGGAAAATTCTTACTCAGAGAAATCTGCATCTTGCCAGAATTCTTTTTGGTCTGTAGTTGGTGTGAATTAATCCTGCTTTTCATATTGATGATCCAGAACCCATGCTTACAAAACAAAACCATGGTCCTCCTGCCAACTGACTTCATACAAACACCCAAAGCCCATTCCTTCCCTTTTCTTACATCAACCTCCCAGTAATGATGACCCACAAAAAGGGAAGGATTGCCCAGGACCCCACCAGGTAAGTGAATCTATAGCAATCTTCCACCAGATTGTGGCAGGTGTTCTAACACTGGACACTTCTTAGGTCTTTGGAATACAAAGGAGGAATGGGCAGTGGTAGCATCAAGGTCACATCTTCCCAGAACAATTTCAAGAGCTTGATGTCCTTGCCCAGATATTGCCACAGGTAAGAGTCATGCTGTTCCAGATCCTTCCACGACAGAATCATGGCTTTGTTTACAACCTATGGGGCAGTTCACAGTTGATTGTTCCTTTGCTGCTCAACAATTACTCATGCAAGAAAAACAGGAAATGTGTACACAGGAGAGGAAAATAGGGTTTCAGAAATTACCCAGGCAAACTGGGACAGGTTGTTTCATTTTGCAAACATCTGATGATGGCCCACAGGTTACTCTTTAGCTGTGGATTGGTCATTTAGCAAATGATCTTTTATTAATTTCTGGAAGCAATTCAGAGTCTTCAGGGCACAGTTCATACTTTAATAGCCACAATGTACCTAAATCAACTAAGAAAATTTAGTAATATAAATATTTCTATAGTGTTTGTGTAGAAATGACACTGGGTCACAAGAGAATCCTAGACAGAAACAGAGCATGGAAATTGTGTTTTCAGATGGGACCACTTCACCTTGCCTGGTGACTGTCAAGGGAGATGTAGTGAGCTTGAGCAAACCTGGTTGTTATAAGAACCTTGTGGCTCTTTAATGGGACCACAGTAGGAGTGCAGTCTCCAGCAGTCAGTATTCTTTTGTAATTCACCTACAATCTCATGTCTAAATACAGCCATAAAAATAAAGCCAATCCTAATGTAACAGTCACAGAAAAGTGCCTAAAGAATTCTCAGAATTGCAAAGAAAACCACCCTGAAAAGTAGCAAAAATGGATGCAATCTCAAGAGAATTAATTTAGAAACAAACTATCATTAATTGACATGCTTTAAGTCATTTTTAGAAAATTAGTCAAACGGGGTGCTTGTGGCTCATGCCTATAATCCTAGCTACTCAGGAGGCTGAGATCTGAGGACCAGGGTTCAAAGCCAGCCCAGGCAGGAAAGTCCATGAGATTCTTTTTTTTTTTTTTTTTAATTTAATTTAATTTTATTTGTGAACATACTGTACAGAGGAGTTACAGTTACATGGGCAGGATAATGCGTACATTTCTTACCAAGCATTGCAGCCTCCTCCTTTGTTTACCCTTCACATCCCTTCCCAGCCTCCCCCCTCCCCCCCTAATCCCAATCCTTCTCCTTCCCCCCCTTTCCCCCCTTCCCCCCCACCAACGTTGTAAAGCTCGTTTTGGACATGACAACTTGTACTTCTCATTGTTGCAACAGGTCCACCTGTATCCTTAAACAACTGGTTTTTCCCCATCTCCTCCACAAGTTATACTGACATCAAATATAGTGAAAGCAGGGGTTATACTGTGGGGGAGGGACATACAAAGCAACAAAGAGATAATCTTATAAATGTGTTAGAAACACATGCATGAAAGAAAAAAACATTAAAATACACATCTAAGGGTTCATTTTCCTGACATCACATTATCTGACTTTTTCCGCTTGACTCATACATATACTAGATATTACAAATAAGGGAAACCATGGGACCTACGTTTCTTTGGGCCTGGCTTACTTCATTTAATATAATTTTTTCCAAGTTTTTCCATTTCCTAACAAATGGGGCAATGTCATTCTTTCTGATGGAGGCATAGAATTCCATTGTGTATATATACCACATTTTCTTGATCCATTCATCTACTGAGGGGCATCTGGGTTGTTTCCATATCTTAGCTATGGTAAATAATGCTGCAATAAACATAGTTGTGCTGGTAGCTTTAGTGTGGTCTTGTTTGTAAACATTTGGGTAAATGCCCAAAAGTGGGATTGCTGGGTCTATGTGAAGTCTTTTGAGGAACCTCCATACTGCTTTCCAAAGTGGTTGAACAAGTTTACATTCCCACCAACAATGAAGTAAGGTTCCTTTCTGTCCACATCCCCTCCAGCATCTGTTGTTGTTAGAGTTCTTGATTTTTGCCGTTCTAACTGGAGTGAGGTGATATCTCAATGTTGTTTTGATTTGCATTTCTTTTATGGCTAGGGATGTTGAACATTTCTTCATGTGTCTATTGGCCATCCTTCTTTCTTCTTCAGAGAAGTTTCTCTTTAAGTCTTTCGCCCACTTATTTATTGGGCAGTTGTTTCTTTGAGGATTTGTTGTTGGGGGGCTTAATTTTTTGAGTTCCAAGTATATTTTAGATATGAGACCCTTGTCCGTTGTATGGCTAGTAAAGATCTTCTCCCAATCCGTGAGCTTTCTATTGATCTTGCTAGCTATGTCATTTGCCCTGCAGAGGCTCTGCAACTTTATGCAATCCCATTTGTCCAACCTTTCTTTGATTTGTTGTGTTTCCGGGTCTCTATTCAGAAAATTTCGGCCTGAGCCAAGGAGACCTAGGGTTTCTCCTATTCCATCCTGTAATGTTTTCAGAGTGTCTGCTTTGAGTTCAAGGTCTTTGATCCATTTGGAGTTGATTCTGGTGCAGGGTGATATATAAGGATCTAGCTTAAGTTTTCTACATGTAGTTAACCAATTTTGCCAGCACCATTTACTGAAGAGGTTGTCTTTCTTCCATTCTATTGTTTTAGCTCCCTTATTGAAGATTAGATGGCTATAGGTCTGTAGGTTCATTTCCATGAGATTCTTATCTCCAGTCAACCACCAGAAAACCAGAAGTGGCGTTGTGGCTCAAGTGGTAGAGCACTAGCCTTCAGCTGAAGAACTGAGGAACAGCACTTAGACCCAGAATTCAAGCCCCATGACCAACAAAAAGAAAGAAAGAAAGAAAGAAAGAAAGAAAGAAAGAAAGAAAGAAAGAAAGAAAGAAAGAAAGAAAGAAAGAAAGAAAGAAAGAAAGAAAGAAAGAAAGAAAGAAAGAAAGAAAGAAAACTAGTCAAGACTTGGAGGAATGACAGAGAATAAAAATTTGTTAATCATTGGTATTAATTCTTCTGAAAGAATCACACCTGAACACATACCAAAAATATTCTTGTTAAAAATATTCCTTGCAAAGTTCACAAGCGGCTTCTTTCCCAGATGGGACTGGTCCTAAATTATACTCCTTTCAATTTCCTTCCCCACACCCACTCCAAGAAATGGGATTTCTGGCATAAGCCAGAGCACACAACCCTTTTCTGTTGTTGTTATTGTTTCTCTCTGTGCTCCAGACTGATCTTAAACTCACTATGTATCCTAGATTGGCCTCAAACTCACATTCCTCTTGCCTCAACTTCTCAAGTATTGGAATTTATAGGCATATGTCACCACACCTGGCTACAAAACTCTACTGTATGAGTGATTGTGTTGTGTGTGTGTGTGTGTGTGTGTGTGTGTGTGTGTGTGTATACACGCACACACGCACGTGTGTATGTACATCCTTGTGTACCAGTCCTGCGACTTGAATTCAGGGCCTGGGTATTGTCCCTGAGATTTATTTTTCTTGCACTAGCACTATACCACTTGAGCCACAGCTCTACTTCCAGCTTTTTTGGCGATAAGAGTCTTATGGACTTTCCTGCCCAAGCTGGCTTCAAACCCTGACCCTCACATCTTAGCCTCCTGAGTAGCTAGGATTACAAGTGTACATCACTGGTCTAAAATTCTACTCTTAAGGCAATTTTTTGAGCATCACTGTGCTCTACAAGAGCCTACTCATTGTGTCAAGAATGTATCTAAGATTTTTATTTTTTTTTAAATGCTACATTTGGGCTGGTGGAATAACTCAAGTGGTCGAGTATCTGCCTAGCAAGCATGAGACCTTGTGTTCAAATACTAGTTCCAGGAAAGGGGAAAAAAAAGCTGTATTTATATCAAGCTATTTTTTCCTCAATATTAACTATGATCATAAATAATTGAAAAAATATATAATAGTAATGAAAGGATATCATTGCCCATAATACAACTATTAAGTATATTTAAGAAAAGAATCTAGAAAAGCTTTTAAGAACTAATATTAAAAAGTAAAAGCTGTGTGCCAGTGGCTCATGGCCATAATCTCAACTACTTAGGAGACTGAGATTTAACTATCATGGTTCAAGCCGACAGGAAAGTCTATGAGACTCTTGTCTCCAAGGAATCACCAAAAAGGCCAGAAGTGGAGCTGTGGCTCAAGTGAGCAAAAGCTCAGGGATGGCACCCAGGCCCTGAGTTCAAGCCCTAGGACTAGTACAATAAACAACCTAACAAATACATAAATAAATTCTAAACTACATGTATACTATGCATAAAAACAAACACAGATGGTTTGGTGTCTTGCACCTGTGGTCCCATCTACTTGGAGTTGTGAGGAGGGAAGATTGCTTGAACCCAGTAATGAGACTAGCCAGGACAATACAGTGACATTTTGTTTCAATATAATTTTTTTAAAGGAGAGTGAAATGGAACAAAGAGCCCAGACAGAAGGAACAATTTACCTACCAAGTTAGAGATTCTCAACACAAGTCCAGAGGTCTTGAACATCTGGTCATCTCCACCTCTGCTGGTCTGAACTCTCAGTGAACTTGAGCTGAAGCCCTGGGATAGTTTCCACTCACAATGAGTCACAAGCCCCCACTCTAAAGATAAAGTTACTTAAGGCCACAGCCTTAATCCTACTTTTCTATTGCCATCTGAAGGAGATTTTCTAATTTCAGAATTCAAGTTTTTATTTTCTTTTTTAATTTTTTTGCTGTACTAAGGCTATAACTCACGGGCTTACACTTGCTTGGTTTGCTTGGCTGATACTCCACCTCTTGCACTAGGCTTCCAGCCCAACTTTTTTCTGGTTAATTGGAGTTGAAGTCTTAAGAAATTCTCTACTGTATTAGTAATTTTCAAATATACTAATCATAATTATTAACTGTAGTCATTGTGATATACAATAAATCTCCAGAGTGTATTCCTCCTGTTTAACCAAGTATCTGTATCATTTAGGCAATAGCTTCCCAACCTCTGTTCTCTCACATTTCTACTCACCGCTTCCATGTGTTTGTTTGTCAGGCACCACATATGAGTAAGATCATGCAATACTGTATTTACCTTTTGTGCATTGCTTATTTCACTAATCATAAATAATGTCCTCTAGTTTTGTCCATGTTGTTGCAAATGACAGGATTTCCTTCATTTTTAAAACTTAATAGTATTATGTATCTTAACTCAGGAATGAGACAAGCATGTCTACTCTCTCCACTTCTCTTCAATTTAGTATTAGAATGCCTAGCTACAGCAATAAGACAAGATGCAAACATAAAAGGGATCTAAATAGGGAAAGATGATGAAAAACTCTCCCTTTTTGCAGTTGTATTTAAAAAAATCCCACAGACTCCACTCCCAAATTGCTCGAGCTGATTTGAAACTTTGGCAAAGTAGCAGGGTATAAAATTAACCCTCAAAAATTGATGGCTTGCCAGGCATTGGTGGCTCACATCTATAATCCTAACTACTGAGGAGGCTGAGATATGAGGATCACGGTTCAAAGCCAACCTGAGCAGAAAAGTCCATGAGACTCTTATCTCCAATTAACCACCAGAAAACCAGAAGTGATGTTGTGGCTCAAGCGGTAGAGCACTCACCTTGAGCTGAAGAGCACAGGGATGGTGTCCAAGACCAGAGTACAAACCCCACGACCGACCAAAAAAAAAAAAAAATCAATGGCTTTTCTATATGCCCACAATTAGAAGAGTATGGCTGAAATCAGGAAAGCAACTCCATTCGTAATAGCCCCACAAAAAAATAAAATACCTAGAAATTAACTTAACCAAAGAAATGAAGGACCTCTATGATGAAAACTTTAAAAACCTGAAAATGGAAATCAAAACAGAACTTAGAAAGTGGAAAAACCTCTCATGCTCCTGTATTGGAAGGATCAACATCGTGAAAATGGTAATACTTCCCAAGGCTATCTATAAATTCAATGCAATACCTACCAACATTCCAACCTCATTCTTCACAGAAATAGAAGAGGCAATCCAAAAATTCATATGGATCAATAAAAGACCCCAAATAGCAAAACCAATCCTTAACAGAAAGAACAGTGCTGGAGGAATATCAATACCAAATTTCAAACTCTACTACAAAGCCATAGTAATCAAAACAGCTTGGTACTGGCGCAAGAACAGACCTCAGGACCAATGGAATAGAATTGAAAACCCAGAAGTGAACCCACAGACCTAGCCACCTAATCTTTGATAAAGGAGCTAAAAAAAAAAAAAAAAAAAGAATGGAAGAAAGACAGCCTCTTCAGTAAATGGTGCTGGCAAAATTGGTTAATCACTTGTAGAAAACTAAAGCTAGATCATTATATATCACCTGCATCAGAATCAACTCCAAATGGATCAAAGACCTCGAAGTCAAAGCGGACACTCTGAAAACATTACAGGAAGGAATAGGAGAAACCCTAGGTCTCCTTGGCACAGGCCAAAATTTTCTTAATAGAGACACAGAAATACAACAAATCAAAGAAAGGTTGGACAAAGAAGTGATGCTGTGGCTCAAGCAGTAGAGCACTCACTGAAGAGCTGAGAGACAGTGCCTAGGCCCAGAGTTCAAGCTCCACAACCAACCAAAAAAAAAAAAAGGTTGGACAAATGGGATTGCATGAAGCTGCAGAGCTTCTGCATGGCAAAGGACATAGTTAGCAAGATGCTGGAGGGGATGTGGCCAGAAGGGAGCCCTACTGCATTGTGGGAGTGTAAACTTGTTCAACCACTTCGGAAAGTAGTATGGAAGTTCCTCAAAAGATTCCACATAGAGCTCCTCTATGACCCAGTAATCCCACTTTTGGGCATTTACCCAAATGTTTACAAACAAGACCATACTAAAGCTACCAGCACAACTATGTTCATTGCAGCCTTATTTACCATAGCTAAGATATGGAACCAACCCAGATACCCCTCTGTAGATGAATGGATCAAGAAAATGTGGTATATATACACAATGGTATTCTATGCCTCCATCAGAAAGAATGACATTGGAAAAGAAAGACTTGGAAAAAAATATATTAAGTGAAGTAAGCCAAGCCCAAAGAAACATAGGTACCATGGTTTCCCTCATTTGCAATAACTAGTATATGTCTGAGACAAACAGAAAAGGTCAGATAAGTTGATGTTAGGTGAAATGAACCCCAAGATAAGGACTCAAGTGGTTTTTCTTTCTTGCTATTGTTTCTTACATATTTATAAGGTGATTTCTTTGTTGCTTTGTATGTCCCTCCCCCACGGTATAACCCCTGTTTTCACTGTATTTGATGTTAGTATAATTTGTGGAGGGGAAGGAAAAAAACAAATTATTTAAATAGAGATACAGGTGGACCCATTGCAACAATGAAATGTAAAATATGCTATGTCGAAAACCAAACTTTACAGCTTTGGTGGGGAGGGGGAGTGTAGTCGTGGAGATGGGAGGGTAGGGATGGTAAGGGAAAAACAAAGGAGGAGGAAACAATGCTTGATAAGAAATGTACTCATTACCTTGCTCATGTAATTGTAACCCCTCTGTACCATATTTTCACAATAAAAGAACTTATTAATAAAAAGTGTATTATGCACACACATACATATACACACATGTACATATCAAATCTTTGTATGCACTCAACTGCTGATGGGTATGGGTACTTAAATTGATCCTGTGTCATAGCTATTGTGAATATTGCTACTGTGACAGTAAGAATCCTTATATTTCTTTATCATACTCATTTTACTTCATTTGGCTTATATAAGCAGACTAACCCAGAGGTGGAACGGCTGGATTTTTAGATAAGAAACCTTTGTATTGCTTTCCATGATGACTCTGCCTACTTACATTTTCACCAACAATGTTCCAGTGTCCCCTTTTCTCCATGCCCTCAACATTTTTAGTGTTTTGCTTTTTAGTAAAAGTCTACTTTTACAATGTGAGGTGATATTTGTTACTCTTATACTGAATGAGAATACCAAGTGTTTTATTTATATGAACTGCATTTCTCTACACTATTAGAAATGTAAATTGAGAAAAAATTTTTAAACAGGGTGAGACCCTGTATGTAATCCAAACTGGCCTCCAACTGGCATATCTTCCTGCCTCTCACTCCCAATTCCTGGGATTATAGTGTGTGTTACTTTACCCAGCAAAACTAGAATAAAAAAACTTAAAATAAGAAAACCATAGTCTTGTACAATGGCTCATACCTCTAATCCTAAACACTCAGGGACAAAAATCAGGAGGATTACAGATCAAGGGCAGCCCTGGCAAATACTTTGAGTGCCCCCCACTTAACCAATTAAAAAGTTGAAAGCAATGATTCAACCTCTGTCATTCTAGTTACATGCGAAGTTTAAATATGAAGATTCTGATCCAAGTCAGATAGGATATAACTGAGAGATCCTACTGGATAAATAATGAAAGAGCAAAATTAGGGCTGGGTTGCAGCTCAAGTGGTAGAGCACTTGTCTGGCAAACACCATACCCTGGATTCAAACCTCAGTAATGCTTAAAAGAATAAAAGTAACTATGAAATAGCCTTATTTTACAAATTTCTTTAAGAAACAGCTAGTTAGAAGGCTGCCATTGTTTTGTATACTTGCAAACCTCTGGAATTCTGCCTTAATAGAGGACAGCTGGACTTTCATGCCTGATTCTGCTCAGTCTGATGTTTTGATTGAAGTGTGGGAGAAAATTCTGGCTTCCCAGACACAATGGAAAAGGAAAGACTACAGATTTCATAAGCCAGTCTCAGAGACTTCCAGCACTCTCTATTAGAACCATTATTTTACAGTAAACTCCAGAACTCTAAGAGACAGCAGCAAATCTTATCAGCATGGAACCCAGCCTCACCCAACTAATCTTTGGTCTGGCTAAAGACAGAATACTTTTCTTGCTTTTCATAATGAGGACAATTTCTTTTAATTTTTTTTCTTTTCTTAATTAATTTAGCTGTAGTGATACCAAACAAAACTCTCTCTTCCACTGTATAACATCAACTAGGTCTTGACAGTACTGGGACTTGAACTCCAGGCTATAGCTCAATCAGCATTTTTACTCAGCTCTTGCTCTACCACTAGAGCCATACTTCAGTTCTGGGTTTTGCTAGTTAATTGGTCACAAGAGTCTCTCAGATTAATTTACCCAAGTTGATTATAATCTGAGATCCTCAGATCTCAGCCTCCTGACTAACTACGTTTACAACTGTGAGCCACTGGCATCAGACTCATTGGATTTTTAATGCCAAAAAAAACCATCATTCCTCCTTGCTTTGTGCATTTTTCCAGCCAGCTCTGATGGTGGGTTCAATATCCACTGCCATACTGCTTCTGAAACTTTGCTTGAAGGAGACATATTTTCTTTCCATTAACGCTCATTTCCATTCCCATATTCTTTATTTCCACAGGAAGGCTGAATTCCAGGAGGACTATCTTTTAACTTTTTTCAACAACTGAAAATATTTAGAACCACTTATCTCTAGTATCTTATGATAGTATACCAAAAAATGTGCAGGAAACTTCTTTTTCTACTTTTGGAATAATTTTTAATGATTGTTAGTACTTCTATGAATTAAAAGTAAATCACAAACTAAGCTTGTTTCCAAAGCTTCCTGACTTAAAAAAAAAAAGGAATCGGCTTTCACACATGCTAGTTAGATAAGATGCACCCATTTGGACAGGAGAAGAAAAATCAGCCTGATCAGGAATCAAAGATATATGAATGTTCAACATATGCTTTGGAATTTTGAAAAGGTAGCAACTCAAGTGGGTGAGGTTTTCACCATGAGCTCCCCTTCCCTGGTGTAGAATGGAGTAGTGCTGGCTTACAACCTCCTCTTTCCGGTGGCTCCTATTCTCTTCTCTCTGCTGCCCAGCTACACATTAAAGTGGATTCTTCTGCTTAAGTGAGAGAAGTCAGAGGTCCCTCTGAATGATTTATGCCAACAGAACCCAGTAATGGAGTGCCCTCACTCTCTTCAAACAGAGTTGTCTTTTGCAGATGTGCTGAGCCTCACACAGAAACTGCCTCTGTAACTTAGCATGTACAAAGGACAACCTGGGACAGACTATTTAAAAATGCCAGGGATAATTAGACTGGTTCATTCTAAGTAGTCCCTACTACATTCCTATTTATAAACCTCTTATTCTTCATGTCTCCAAATTTGTTTTCTATCAGAAGTATCTGAGTCTTGATGTCCTGGGCAAAAGTTGTGTGTATATATGTAAGAATGGCAGTAGATTTCTTAATCTGTACCTTATTATCTGTGAAAATAACCAATTCTAGTCTGAGTCCTTACAAAATTGTTAATGACTATTGGTCATCCTCAAGTGAAAGGTGCTTAGTTTTCCCGTCTTTCAATGGGACAGGTTTCTAGACTTTGAGCATCGCACTGAAGATGCAGTGGGAATTCTATGAAAGGCAGGTATGTAAAAGCAAAGTCAGGTGGCAATCACCCTTGATCTTCTATCTCCATGTCTTTGTGGTTTGTAGAGCCAAATATAACTGTTTCAGACCATGCATGTGTTCTTTTCTCTAGTTTAGGACTGTCAAAAAGCTTCTGGGGCAGGTGAAGTGGTCTGATTCAAAATTAATTTCTTTTCAATCTAATTATCAGACAGCCAATGGCCTGAACAATGTGCACTCTGAATGTGCCAAAGCAGCTCACTAGGGTCCCCGCCGTGTACAGGGATGGCTTCGGTTTGCAGAAGGCTGAAGGTGTCCTCTGAGCCCTCACGTACTGAAATGGAAACTCCAGTGTGAGTTCTTAAGAGAGATGAAACTTATTCTGACCATTCTGTTAAGAGGTGAGACCATGGGAAAATTATTGGCATTAAAATTATGAAGATGGAGGCTCCCATGAGCAAATCCTGGCTGGCTTTGGCTTTGGAAGAGTAAGATACCCAGAGGACAGGCATACTTCTTGTCTCTACTCCAACACTTTGTGTCCTCTCACAACTCCATTAGCAGAGAGTCCTCATGCAGACCCTCAAAATCCAAAATTGTAAACCAAACCAACCCTTTTCATAATTTCCCTGGCGCGTGCATTCAGTCATTAGCAACAGAAATAGGTGAACACAGGGATGCAGCTGCCTATAGGAAATCCCACCTGAGTCTCATCAGGCACAGAGGCTAGGTGTTGCTAAACCTGACACGGAAATCAGCAGATAGCCAATCACAACACCACCCTCCTCCACAAGCTCATCCCCATCTGTGGCTTATCATTGCTCCTCAGAAAGAGCAAAAGCCCTGCTATGTCCTCCTACTGCCCTCTGCAGCCTCATCTCCCTTTATCCAGACAGAAAGCCTTCTGCCCTTACAGAGACTCCCATCCTAACTCCAGCCACCAGCCACCTTGCTAAGTCCTACTCACCTTTCACAGTTGAGGTGCCAGTTCCTCCAGAGAATGTTCCTGGATCTCCACAAACGAGGTCAGAAACCCCCAATTATCTTCACTTTAGCGCCCTCCATCCTTCTCCCTTGTAAATTGTGAGAATATTAGTTACACATTCATCAGAAAGTTAATAAATACGTTACTTCATCTCTGGTTCCTTCATTTTTACATATAACACCTATTGCATTAGTCAGCTTTCTGTCACTGTGTCAAAATACAGGAGATAATCAACACACACAGAGGAAAAGGTTGTTCTGAATTTCATAGAGCTCAGTCCATGGCAAGTGAGTCCCATGGCTTTGGGGGTCTGTGGTAAAGCAGTGTATAGTGGTGGGAGTAAGTAACAGAAGAGGAATGCCCACCTAATGGAGATCTGAAAATGAGATGGTCAGGGGCTTGTATCTTTATAGCCCTTTCAGGGCATGCTACCAATGACCTAACTATCTCTCACTGTGCTCCACCTCCTAAAGTTTCTGCAACACTTCCCAATGAGGTTGCAGGCTGGCTAGAGTTTCTATGATATAGGTCTTTAATGGTCAGTTGAGATCCATACTCTGTCACCTGCAGACTACTTATTAGGAGCCAGTCATTTTTCCAAACACTTTCATACACTTCCTCTCCTATTGGCTCTCTGATCTGGATGCTATTAGCATCTTAATCACCCAAATAATGATCTTAAGGATCTCCCAACCACCAAGCTATGTGTTCTTCATTCATTCCTAAGACCTCTGGATCGACTGCTTCTGGCCATCTTCCACAAGAGACAGAAATAAATGTCAATCCTATTTAAAACAATGTTTTATGAATTTTTAATTTTGTGCATGCAATGAAATCTAATTACAACAGGTCCAGGTTTATAAAAAGAATTCTGTTAGCAGTGGCATTGAAAACAAAAAAATAAATAAATAAGGAAAGATAATGACTGAAGTCAACAGATTCCTACAAACTCAGCTGAGAATGTCTCATGCAGTCAATTCTTTCAATTGACTACAACCTAAACCAAGTACACTATCTTAACATGTTCCCCACTGTCATGAGGTAAGCCAAATTAAACTAATCTAAATAACTGTTCTGCTCCGGAAGCTGCAGGTGTAGCAGGAGAGTTCAACCCAAGGTCAGTTGGTCCAGTTGCTTTTTTGGTTTACATTAAGGCAGTACCTCGTGGTGGAAGGGTGCTTCACCTCCCGACACTCCAGAAACAAAGAGAGGGAAAGACATGGAAGTCTTTATAGACACACCCATTCTAGGGTAGGGCCTCAGTGGCCCAACTTCCTTCTGCATCTAGCTTTACATATGAATGTCAATATAGACTACAGAGTGTCTCTTATTTTCAAGGTACTCTATTTGATTCAGGAGATGCTCTCGGGGAAAAAAAATTGAATAACACAACCAGTGATCTTCTGGTTGCAGTAGAATGAAGGAAGAGAAGACAAATAAATAAGAAGGTTAAAAAAAAAAGAACTTGGGAAGTAGATAAAGCCATGGTAAGAAATAGACAGATGGCTACATACATTTTTTTAAACTACATCTACATGCAGATAACAAAGACCAACTTAATTTGGCTTGTTTAAAGGCATTCTTCCAGAATGCTCACATAATGCTCATTTCTTTAAAAACTTGGAAGATCTTTAGAAGCAACACCAATTAACCTGTCCTGCATGGATGGAATAAAGGTAACAGGTGTAGCTTTGTTTTGCTAACCAAGCTCTTCTCCCACTGAAAACAATTCCAGTCACCCATCACCTAAACATCCCATAGGAAGAGCCCAACAAGCATTGCATAAGAATAAATTACAATAAGTTTAATCATTAATGTATTCCTACTGCACATAATATAACAGTGTATCCCTGTATCCTATGTCCTTGCTCAATGGGAGGCAGTATCCTGAGTGACAGATATTAAATCGATGGGTATGGTAGGCAGAGTCCTCGCCTCCATAGTAGTAGTAGAGACAAGGAAACTGGCCAATAAAATATATTCTGTAAGTACTGTGATAGGAAAAGTACATGGTGCAACAGAGCTCATGAAAGAATATTTCATGCAAGCTCAAAAGATCAAGGCAAGTGTTCAGAGAAGGGAGAATCTAGGTAGAGATCTAATGGCTAAGGTAGAGTCCATAGAGAATGAGATAAGAGATGGAAGGATTTTAAGCAGGTAAAACAAAACTGATTAAATGAGTATTCAAGGGCTATAAGTGTAGCATGGGAAAAGAATGAGCCCGGGGTTAAGGTCAGTTAGAAGGCTTTGCTAAAAGGAAAAGACATATGTAATGGTTTTCCAAGGTATTTAGGAACTTGAATCACCAGCATTTCATCATTGTTTAGAAAAAAAAAGAACAAATCAAGAATGAATGTAGGACTTGTAACTGGAGCAGAAATGCTATCAGGCACTAAAGTGTGATGACCAAGTGGAACAAATGAATAAGAAAAATGAAACATGCACCAGTGCTCATTCCTGTAATCCTAGCTACTCAGGAGGCTGAGATCTGAGGATCACGGTTCAAAGCCAGGTCAGGCAGGAAAGTCCATGAGACTCTTATCTCCAATAAACCACCAGAAAACCAGAAGTGGCACTGTGGCTCAAGTAGTAAAGCGCTTGCCTTGAGCTCAGGGACAGCGCCCAGGCCTAGAGGAGAAGCCCCACTACTGACAGAAAAAAATTAAGCATGAGATGTTGGCCTTACAGAGGTATTAGGATGTCTAATTGCCTCTAGCTAGATCTGAGATAGCCACAGTTCTGCAGGTCTGGTCGATAGACACATGAACTTGAAGGGATCAGCATGCATGAATAAATAAATCCAGAGAAAAGGTCAAGATCTTCCAGGAAAGCTGTGCCAAATGGGAAAGGAAGGGCCCAGGATAGAACCCTGGAAAATATCAGCATTTAAAGGCCAGTGGAAAAGCCATCCTCTAAAAGCCTTAGACACTAAAAGCAACTGCACAGTTTTGGAATGCTGAGCACTCCAGTGGATGGGAGGCTATTCTGATCATGTCGAGTGGTTTAGCCCAACTAGGTCAGCCTTCAGTGCCAGCAGAGTCAGGCCAGAACAAGCCAAAACCAGGAGTTCCAAGATCCTGGGGGACTGGAAAGAGATCTAAAATCTAAATGGACAAAGAGGTGTAGAAAAATAAATATGGTGTGACATATGAGTCTAAGCAAGAAAGGCCAGGCAGGCCCACACACGTTGAAAAACAAGGGTCTGAGCAAAACCCCCTGCCCGAATCTGAGGACACAAATCCAGACAAGAGGGAAATTTCAGGGAAGTAAAAATGTGGATATGTGTTTATCTAAATTATTAAATCTCAATGTAATTAAGTTCTGCAGGGGATTTGCATACATCTTTCTTTTCCTCCTATTTTAGGGAATTCCTCTTTTACAAATATCTGTGACTGCTGAGTCAGGTCTCTTTAGCTAATGTTAAATAATGAGCATCAGATTAGAGATGATTTCATTGCTTGTTACAGAAATAATGGGTTTTAAATCTTCAGCAAAACTTCACCGGGTGCCAAGCACTTCTATAATTAAAAAAAAATGTTTAACTATGTCAAGACTTCTAAGAAATTATTTCTAAAGGTTACTGTTAGACCAAAAATATAAATGCTTTAAAAAAAAGTTTAATATAGTTAGCTAATTAAATATGTTCTTTGAGAATATACAATATTGTTCAAGGTTATCTATTCATAAACCTAAGGAGCCAAACCACAAAGTCCTGTTATATACAGCATACTCTTATGAAATGTCCAGCATGTTCATCTGTAGGTAACTCAAGGTGACCTTGCTGTAATACAATAAATAAAGTATGAAGGGCAGAGATGGCAGCCCAGCATAGAATTGTAAGATTTTGATGTGCATTGAAGAGGAATTTTGGAAATAACTATTTTTTTCTTCAGGCTTAAAGCTTAATGTTCTTCAGTGTCAACAGGGTTCTAATAACTTAAGTTTACTGATTCAGCAAAACCAAGTTTCTGTGGAAAAATTATTTCCTAGGATAACCTCTTCCTCTGACTGGGCTGAAAAAACAACTTCCATGTGCAGAGATGCATTCTCTGGCCAGTCAGTTGCCTGGCAGGATTGAGGTACTGGGGAAATCTGTGTGGTACACTGCCATCTACCGTGTAGCTTCAGAACTGCAGAAGCAAACTACATCACTTAGGATCCCTAGGTCCATGATGAATAGAAAAACCAACATGCCTCACCTTCCTTTTGCTTATGAGAAGTTCATAAATATTATTTTAAAAGATGCAAATTATATGGCCATGTGTGCATTTGTATTCATAGGAAGAATCTTTGAGCAAGGGGTAAATAGGACAAGAAGCTTCCTCACCGAAGGGAAATCAACTTATAAAATTTATAATCACTTCTGGGTATTATGGAGAACAAAGAAACCTGTTTTGTTGTCGTTGTTAATTTTGTTGCTGTTTTAAATCAAATCCCAAAGCATACAAACTCTAATTGATATGACTGAATTATGTATATGTAGAAAATATTCGTGCAGGCTTATAGGTCTGTTTTATTTATTAAAGAAGTATTTGTGTAATTCTCTTGTCATGAATCAATTATTTAAACTGCTTGCATTTGGTTCAACCTGTCCTATTTTTGTATGTTGGTAGCTAACTTCTACCTTCTTGTCTGCAATATTAAGACCAGAGAAAGGAATATAATGTATGATAATGAATGGTCACACCAAGTCCTGTTAAGTGGGTTTGTAAGCAATTTTGATAGGTCTATAAAGGGAAAGGATTTTCATAAGATTTTATGATGAGTTTGGCTCACCCAGTCACGAATACTTGGTAACTGAATCCTGGATGGTTTTCATGGTAATACTTATATTTATAAGCTATGGTGTAAAATACAGTTAACACTGGTGCCTAGTACTGGTGAGTGGTTGTAGGGCTTAGCCAGGAGTTAGATGGCTACTGAGATCGTCTGTGTATTAACAGTTTGAAATGTCACAATTCTCAACATACTCATTCCTGATGTGATAGGTAGTGAAAAAATACATTCTAAGGGACAATAACAACCTACAATCCCTGGAAAAGAGAAGCATTGGGAAAGAAATCAGAGTCCCACAAACACAGGAAGTGTAGAAAGGGTGCACTGACAGATAAAAAGGAACGTTGAGGTGTTGTTTTGTTCACTCTTACTTCTCATCCTCTTGCCCTTAATTCAATAAAACAGAGAGGGCTCTGCTATGATAAGTGAATTATGTCAAGGGAACAAGTTTTGAGTTTGGGAGTTTAGTAGTCAATTTTACTTAAGAACTTCAGAAAGAATGGCCTGCTTAAGTCTTAAGGTCTCCACAGATCTTCCAGAGAAGGCCTGAGCTCTGTATCTAAGGAAAGTTAACAGTTGCAAAGGCATAACTATCCCTCATAACTATCACTCAGTAAGAGTGAGGAAGGAGGAAAAGAGGGAGGGAGGGAGGAGTGAAGAGGAAGAAGAGGAGAACTAGGGAGGAAGGAGGAAAAGAGGGAAGGAGGATGAAAAGAAGGGGAGGAGGATAGAATGAAGGGAGAAGGGAAGGAGGGAAGGAGAAAGGAAAGGAAAGAGAAGGGAAGAGAAGAAAGGGAGAGAGGAAGGAAAAAAGGAAAGAAGGAAGGAAGGTAGGAAGGAAGGAAGGAAAGTAGGAAGGAAGGAAGGAAGGAAGGAAGGAAGGAAGGAAGGAAGGAAGAAAGGAAGGAAGGAACGAACGAACGAACGAACGATGGAAGGGAAAGAGGGAGGGAAGGAGGGGGTCTTCATCTCCATGTCCAGAAGCATAGAGTGTGATCAAAGACAGATGTGAATCATCCAGGTTTCTATGACTATCTATGCATTCATCCTTAATGCAACAATAATTTTCCAGGCCTTACATACAGTACAAATTTTCATAGGTACTAAAGGTATAAAATGAATGTCATTTGCTTTGGCTTAAGAAACTTACATGAAGATTGGTAACTCACTGACTCTCCTAGAGCAGTAGTTGCCCTGCTCTCCAGCGGGAGGGGCTTTTGAATCAAGAGGAAAGGCATTTGATTCTGCTACGGTTATGGAGAAAGTGGCTGCTATCGCTCCTTATTCACAGCTCTCACATATGGAAAAGTCCCTGACTAACAGAAGAGTAATTTGTCCTCATGTCTTCTATTTCCTCTAGATCTCATTCTCTCCTTACAAAGAAGCAGACACATTCTACTCCTCATCTCTCCTCTTTATTGCTTGTCACGGTGCCCAGCTTAGACTAAGAAGGCTCTCATCTTAAAAACTTGAACTATAGAAAGTATCCAAGAAACAAAATGTCGATATTTCAAGGACAAGTGAATTAGAGACTGAGTACAGATGAAGAGGCCAGTCTTTCTAAAGTACCAAATAACTGTAGTAAAATATTAAGATTATCCATTTTGCCAATAGATCTACTGGATATTAGTCTTTATGGACCAATGTGCCAATGTGCTGTTAAATGTTGATCCAACAAATGAGTAGAATGATTGACTTTGTGACTGAGAATTCTTTTAAAAAGAAAAAAATGTGAATTTCTATTACATTATTTTCATAGTTTTAAAGAAAGAGGCTTTAAAATAATTTTGCTTTCAAATCATGTTCAAAACCTCCCACTGCTGGCGCTAGTGACTCAAACTCCTGTAATCTTAGCTAATCTGGAGGCTGAGATCTGAAGGTAGCAGTTGGAAGCTGGCCAGGAAGGAAAATCTAGGGGGGAAAGACCATGAGATTCTTATCTCCACTTAAGCACACACACATTCACACATACACAAGCTGGAAGTAGAGTTTGGCTTGAGTGATGCCACTAGCCTTAAGCAAAAAAGCTCAGAGATCGTACCCAGGCCCTGAGTTCAAGACCCAACACTGGCACCAAAACACACACACACACACACACACCCCTCCCACCCACAGGTTAACATATCATATCCAGTAACCTAGAATATTTGCCTATTAAAATGTGAAGATTCTCCTTTAGATCATACAATCACGGAATTATTCTTTCAAGTTTATGAATCAAGCCTTTAATATTTATATGGAGTGATAGAATATTTTATGAAGAACCTCCCTATTATCATGGCTCATAATGTTTTATAATACAATGATTGTGGAACATACCAGAACATAATTGGGATTCTGCAAGTGGAAATAAGAGGCAGTAAGAAAAATAAAATTATTCAAGAAAATACAAACACTACTCTATTTGTAAACTAAATTATAAATATGATGAAGTAGCTGTAGAAATTGAGAAATTGATGGAGAGAAACAAATTCAGAATACTCTGATAGGGGCAACTGTAAACAAATTTTGCTGATACACCTCTTCAGATAATAAACCTCTCTACGTGTGAGATAAAACTTTAGTAGAAGTAGATAAAACTCAGATCTATACAACATATCAGAACCACATAATTTATACTTTGAAGCCAGTTAATTAACTCGTGAACTTGTCTAGATTTAAACAAGCAATAGGAATTGTTGCAATAACTTAATAAGCATATAGACAGGCGCTCTCTCTCTCTCTCTCTCTCTCTCTCTCTCTCTCTCTCTCTCTCTCTCTCTCTCTCTTTCTCTCTCTCCCATCCTGTAAAGATTTTAATAAGTTGGATGAATGGGCTGGGAAGTACAGCTTAGTGGTAGAAAACAGCGAGAATGTATAAGCCCATGGGTCTAATCCTAGAAATACAAATAATAATAATAATAATAAAGTTGAACATGTCAGATGTTTAATCTTCACTTTGACAAACAGAAGTAGATGTGTGGCTCAAGTGTTAGCATGTTAAACTATGAGCAAAAAGGCTGAGTGCCCAAGGCCCTGAGTTCAAACCACAATACCAGTAATAAACAAACTTGTTGAAATATAGCTCCTAAGCACAAAGGCATTCTCTTTAATGACCACATAATCAACAATCAGATTGATCACAGGGCATAGTGTGCACTGCTGTAATGTCTACTAC
Organism: Dipodomys spectabilis; assembly: GCF_019054845.1. Lineage (NCBI taxonomy): Eukaryota > Metazoa > Chordata > Mammalia > Rodentia > Heteromyidae > Dipodomys > Dipodomys spectabilis. Next base: position 5,629,863 of record NW_024870678.1, on the reverse strand, counting down.
TCAGAAGGCTGAGATCAGACAAATTGTGGTTCAAGGATAACCCAAGGAAAAAGTTTTCAAGACCGCCTACCCCTCATCCCAACAAATGAGCTGGTGTGGTGGCATATGTCTGTAATCCTAGTTGATTAGGTGGATTGGAACCTGAAGTCAGCCCTCAACAAAAACCTTGCCTAAAAAAAACTAAGGTAAAGATAGATTGGGACGTGGCTCAGGTGGCACACCACCTATCCAACAAGCGAAAAACACTGAATTCAAATCTTTGTATCATCAAAAATAATCAAGCCCCAAGGCTTTATATCGTATTTTCTCTCCATATCTCTTGAAGCTTTAATTATAAAGCAGCAGCCATCATCAACTTTTGGGTGCTGTGGTTTATTTGGTTTTAAGACACTGATATTGATATATATCCATGTCAGTTGTTGATTGTAGAAATCCCCTCTCCCCAAGCCTAACTGGCTTAATCATGGCCTCATGATTAGGTTCAGGTCATACATGGACAGAGGGTTGGGGTTTTTTGTTTTGTTTTTTTGTTTTTGTTTTTTGTTTTAAGGTGGATCAGGACATCCATTGCTCATTTATATGTTTAAATTATAGACAGTGCTCTAAAAGACATCAAAAACTATGAGTCTGACCTTTGGGATAGTAAGAGAAATCCAAGAAGTAAAAAACTGTGGGCTCATTTTAGTGCCAGGTTCTTTAAATTAGACTCAGATGGTGTATTCACGAGGTGTGTGTGTGACTCGTGACATTTCTGAGCGTTTGAAATGATTCAGCCCGTCTTTAGAGATTGCCTCCAAAAACTCCCTTTTCTTCCTGCACAGAGAGATTTTTGAACTTAGAATTTAGCAAGTGATTGTTCATTATCCAAAGCTTTTTAAAAGAAAATGAAAAGGGGTAAGTGATGGGCTAAAGGAAGAATCTTAGTTGCTGGGATAAGAGACAAAATTTATGACTTTCCCACTGAATCTTTAGCCAATTTTACCCCTCTGGGGGATCCCCTCCTTCTCCAGAGATTAAAACATGCTTGGATAGGAGCAGGCATTTCCTTCCTTCTGTTCAGTGCTGGTTCTCAGAGGAAAACATCCATTTTGCTCTTTGATTCCCGTAGCCCAGAGACAGCAATGAAAAGGCCTGCTGCTTCCTAGGGTAGAAAGATTTTGTCTGGGGGCTGTGGACAGGAAAGGGAGCTTGAAGTGTGTATGTATCAAGCGTGGGTGTGAGAACGATTTTCCCCAGGGCCAGTTACTTGGTCTGGAGCCCAGAGTAAACCATTCATCCACCTTAAATGGTCCCACCATGAAACAGAGGAGGTTGAGGGGAAATCACTAATGGGTGTTGTCACTTACTGCCCTTTTCATTGTCTCCTTTGTGTGGGATGTCCAAGAAACTAAGGCAATTTTCCATTTCTTCCCACAGGGGGAGGAAACGATAGACTTCTCTTAAACTGTATGTGTGATGGTACAGGACTATAATCCCAGCTATTCCTGAGATGTGACAGTAAAATTAGGATCATGAGTTGAGTTCAGCTATGATCAATATAGAGAAACTGGGCCACATAGAGTGGAAAGAATGATAGAAGATAGATAGATAGATAGATAGATCGATAGATAGATAGATAGATAGGAATCTGTCAATTAATTAAATGAAATATATTAAAATTAGAATAATCTTCCCATAAAAACCAAGAGTTGGATCTACTCTTGTATTTTACATTTCTAAATGCAAGACCTAATCAGAAAACCTATTACTAAATACGGAGGGCTAGGAAACACAAAAAAAATCTCTTGATATAGACATAAAATCTATTTCAGATTTTGTGCTCACCCAGCAGACTCAATTTGATCTAGTGTGCTCTAGGAATATTTAATTTTGCCATGCAGCTTATGAGGTCATAAGAAACATAAAAATGAAGCCCATAGATAAAGCTGGCTAGGATCCTGGCAATGTAAAATTGTTGCATTCATGTCTAATTAAGGACAGTTGAAAGTTTGCTTATTGGTGTGGGGGATTCGTTGTTGTTTTTCATTTGAAACAAAGAGAAAAATTTTTGGTCTGGTCACAGTGTCACTTTGGCCAACCATATGATGCTTTGCCTGGGACCAATATACTTCCCAAGATAGGAGATTTTTCAGTGCCAAAATGAGGAAATATCTCAACAACTGGTCATCTTAACAAGTGTAACATGTGCATAGCACCTAAAATATGAAATTCTTTACGAAATTCACATTATCATATTAAATTTATATCAGAATTAGTGAAATGGAAGAGAAGAGTTGCTATCAAACTTACATTGCAGAACATTCTGCTGAAGTATGAACATCCAGGACCATAGCTGATTTAAGATTTAAAACAATGTGTTTGAGTGGTTTGAAAAAGATTAATACTCGTGTCCTTTTCAGGAGCTACTGTGTGATCTTTGTTTCTAAAAGCAATTAAAATAGATCTTTTTCCCTCTTGAATTTTCCCTTATGTTAAGAGAAATAGTCATTTCAAAGTCTATAAATTCCCTGAGCCAGGTTTCTAACCTGCTTTCTCATAGAAAAACCGACACAGAGAAAGGAATTTCCTTTAGTGACTATAAAAATATTGATGCCTTAATCCTTGGATTCCATGGAAGACTTTTGCTAGTGATATTCATACTAAGGAACTCCTTGGGCACAAAATATATACTCCATTGAGATTATTAGAAAACAATCTTTACTTTAGTGACCATTGGGGCATTGGGTCCTTAAAGAGAATGTTCAATGGGAGTTAAAAATATTGACAAGTACCAGGTGCCAGTGGCCCCTGCCTATAATCCTAGCTACTCAGGAGGCTGAGATCTGAGGAATGCAGTTTGAAGCCATGTGGTCCAGAAAGACCATGAGACTCTTATCTCCTGTTAACCACCAAAAAGCCAGAAGTAGACAAGTGCTAGAGCACTAGCCTTGAGCAAAACACCTCAGGAACAGTACCAGGCCTGGAATTCAAAGCCCAATACTAGCACATAGAAAAAAAATTTGATCTAGTGCGCTCTAGGAATATTTAATTTTGCCATGCAGCTTATGATGTCATAAGAAACATAAAAATGAAGCCCATAGATAAAGTTGGCTAGGATCCTGGCAATGTAAAATTGTTGCATTCATGTCTAATTAAGGACAGTTAAAAGTTTGCTTACTGGTGTGGGGCATTCGTTGTTGTTTTTCATTTGAAATAAAGAGAACATTTTTTGGTCTGGTCACAGTGTCACTTTGGCCAACCATATGATGCTTTGCCTGGGACCAATATACTTCCACAAGTAACCAAAAATGTATTAAGCACACAAATCATAGAACATACATCAAAGAAAAAATACCACTTTCGTTATATGATGAGGATGTACCATGCCTTCTTCATAAGAGGTTTAAGTAGGACCCAGGTTAGTAACCACCTCACTAAACATTGAGTCTATCTAGAATATGTCACTTTAATAGCAGAAAAATTTTATGAAACATTTTGAAAACACTGGGCCATTAATAAGTCATCAAAATTCAAATGATGGAAAAGGAATGACAACGATGAACAACAAAATTCAAAACTATGCATGATTGCTAATGGTAGTAGAACAGTAGATATTTAAGAATAATTAGAATCTTGAAAGCATTAGCATGTCAGGTACCTACTGGCCTACTTGCAAGGAGTAGGGAGGAAGGCATTAGGTGGTAAGGGAAATAAGAAGCAATAACATTTTCATCCAGAAAATGGAAAATATAGGATGTTAAATCCAGTGACCCTGGATTTGAATCCTGCTTTCTTCCATCCCAAACAGCTTGATCTTGGGAGAGTTATATATTGACTTAAACAGATGTTTCCAACTTACTAAAATGGAGATACTAGATAGAGCCATATGAAATTCCTATATAGATAGGTTAAAAGTACTGGGTATCAGCAGCTGCACATGGTTTGATCTAAAGGTCACTTACATCATGAGGTTACAAGGTTCAAATAAGATAGCCAGTTCAGCTAGAGATTAAAAGCAGAGTTTCTAGGGCCATACAGTTTTGAATTAAATGCTGACTCCACGAAGTCTAGTTGTATGAGACTGGGAAAATTGTTCATCCTGTCTGTGCCTCCATTTCCTCTTATCTAAATTAAGGTTAAAAACAGCATCTATTTCTTTGACTTGTATAAAAAATAACAATTTTTTCAACTAGTAGCAACTCTACAAACGGTAATAATATTTGACAGCTTTGAACATGTGGGCAGTTGCTCTCAATTGAGACCTGGAAATAATTGGTAGACAGTTTAGTGCTCCATTTGTTCTTGTATGAAGCATTGTCTCAATGAACATACATAACTCGAATCAATCATTACCCCAGACAAGCAAAGGTTACATGTTTGCTTTCATATAGGGAAGCTAGAATTAATGCATAAACATATAAGTGAACACTTAGGAGTGTTTACTTGTGTGCAAGTGCACACAAATGTATTAACTGAAATAGATTCAGGGGAGAACTCAAAACAGCTTAATTGGTTAGAAAGGCTAACTTACCATTCAGCAAAATAAACACCAGGAAAGGAATAGTTGAAAGGAAAGGGGAGGACTAAAAGGAGGAAATAGACAAATGAAGAGAGAAAGGGGAGAAATGCAGTCTTAAAATTCAATGCATATCCTACAAAATTAAGAAAAGTCAGGGAAGAGGTGGATTGGGATGGGGGAAGAATGTTGAAAAGAGTGACATTGATCAAGATGCATTAGATTTATAAACTGCTTTATTGAATGGACACTCCTTTGTACAATGACTTGAAGATAAGGAAAATACATTAGAAATCATTTCATCACGGTATTTGGGATGTAAATAGTATTATATGTATACATATGTATAAACACATACAAATATGGCACATATAGAAAGACAAATCTTCATGTCCTCGTTTGTATCACATTTAATAGTAAAGTTGGGTTTCTTTTTATAAACCTGCATCTTTTATTTCACACTGATACACAAAATATTAGTTGATACTCAGATCAAACATTTACGCATATAAATATTATTTACTGCGGAAAGAAATTCAGTAAACAGCACCACATCATTCTGAAGAGATAATTATCCTTCAGAAGAAACTGTACACTTCTTCTAACAAATATAGTTAAGTTTGGATTTGTGGGAAAATATATATACCAAAAATCTGACAAATTGACATTTTTTAAAGTTTTCTAAACAAGTTAAATAATAAGCAGGAAAACATGCCAAGTCAAAACTATGTGAGATTTTTGTTAATTAAACTTTGATGAGTATTTTGGTAATATTTATTCTAATTTATGATAGGCTTCAGATAAAAGTTTGAAATTGACCACTGGCTTCACATTGCCTGTTCTGCCAGTGCTTCCTCTGCGTGTACATGGAAGAAAGAAACAGCTAGAAGCAGGACTCACTTTTATTGTGTAAAAGCAGTGGAAGGCTATAATCATCAAAATATAAGATCATTGGCCAGACTCTTTTGCAGCCAGAGATAAAGTATGGTCCTTGTACCTGTTTTTGACCAGATTCCTTTTTCCTGTTCCACATTTTCTAGTGCTCCCATTTAAGACCAACACAGCTAGAAGTCAAATCACATGCCTAGGAGATTTCCTAGAGAGTTCAAGTGTTTCTTGGGGTGAGAGCTTGACCTATAACACAGCTCCTGGTGTGGAAGGAAATGAGCTTTTGAATCAGATCTTTACAGAAATACCAGAAACCAAGAAATGCACACTGACTGCTATATATCCTATGGAGAAAATGCATGGCTATACTTCTGAATTCAAAGCAGTTTTTGCAATGTGGACTTCAGGGTGAACCCTCCCCCCTCTCCACGGCAATGGGTACTGTGGACATTGTAGACAACAGTTCTCACAAAGCTATGTTTTATTTTGCCTCACAATTCCATGACAAAGACACCATTTTTTAAACCAAAAGTAAAAGAATCCTAGAGTTGGCAGAGAGAGTTAAGATCATTTCAGTCGTCTTTCATTTCCTGAGATGCAACGTTCAATCCAAGGAGTAAACCATTTCAAAGCAAGATTCGGCTTGCAAATATAATTCTGCTCCTTCACCCTGCTATCTCTTAAGCTAAATATGCTTTTGTTTCTTCTCTTTAAAAAATATTTATGTGGATCTTAAACACTTAAAATGAGCATTTTAAAGCAGAGATATTATTTGAGGGGATATTTGTAGATACCAATAAATTGAGCTAAGAACGAGATCGTGATTATAGACTTAATCTAAAAAGAGAGACTTAGCTGGTGCTAGTGGCTCATACCTATAATCCTAGCCACTCAAGAAGCTGAGATCTGAGGATTGAGGTAGACACCAGCCCTAGAAAAAAGGCTTTGATAATTTTATCTCCATTAGCCGGCAGAAAACCAGAAATGGTGTGGCTCAAGTGGCAGAGCACCATCCTGCAGTGAAAAAGCCAAGCAAGAGTTAGAAGCCCTAAATTCAATCCCCAGTACCAGCACCAAAACAAAACAGAAACCTATTTAAAAAAAAAAAACAACAGCATAGCATGAACTAAAACCCTTACTCTAAAACTTGTTATCCAGTTGAATATATTATTTTTACTCTACCTCAATTTGATTGCCACAAAATAGACAGAACAGTGTTATTTTATAAGGTTTGCTCAAAAATTATTTGTAAATGACTTCACATGACATGAAACTTAAGAGAATTAAAAGAGCAACTATTGCCATTGCTGTACATACAAGAAAAGATTGGTTTGAATTTTCTGTGATAACAGAAAAATTGAACAGGAACTGCTTTCCAGTTCAAAACACTCCACAGGGCTGAGAGTTGAGCTGAACCAGAGGACAAGCTGATAAGTATTTTATCTCTAAATGCCAAAGTTTAAGTCTGAACTATTAGATATTGGTAAAGCTCCCTAAAATTGTCTGCCTGTTCTCTCTTGGTCTCCCAGATTTGGAATGTAAGGGGTCCTTTTACTCACTCTGAGTTCATAGCTTGCCTTGATGTTTATCTATCTTTCTCAAGATGTCATAATCACCTCAAAAATTAATCTCACTTGTAGTAGTCCTGGGCATTAGACAGATGGCAAAGTATTTGTCGAATGATAAGCAAACAAGAACAGGCCCCCATCCTGTCTTGTTGTGAATGTGCACTTGTGAGAACACTCAGCTTAAATTGTTTTCTAGCTAATAGGCACTTTTGCTGACTGAGCTGCGTGTCTGTTTACATTACAGAGAATGCAATCAGTGTTTGCGCTCTCCTTCTCTCTTCTGTCCAACATGTTGTGATGTCTAGTTAATCTCTTTAGCTTTCTTGTCTGATTGTTACTGAAGCTGGGGTCTCGGGCCTAGAAATGGTAGAAATGAGATCAAACTCTGAGGCAAGGCTTTTTATTAGGATATAAGCTAGAGAAAGACAAGAGACACAACCTTTACCTCAAGCAATTCAGGCTTTCTACTCCCCACCCAGAGGAAAAGGAGTGGCTAATACAGGAAGAACTCTGACTAAAGGTGCTATCCAGATCCTTCAGGTAAATAAGGAATTCACACTTGCAGTGGGTATCTAGGCCTGCCTGGGCAATGTCTGATCCTCCCTACAATAAAAGGATTTAAGCTTGCAAAGGGTGAGTGGATCTGATTGGTCAATGTTTGAGACCAATGGGAGACAGCTTATTGGTCTTCTTCTTATTGTTGACTTCTAGGATAAAGCAAGTTTTCAGGAGACTGATTATTGCTTGCATCCGTGTCAGTAGGCTTTCCTTATGGCTGTTGTATTTTTTTTTATTTCCAGGGATATGTGTGAGCCCTGAGTCCCCACCTATATCCTTTGGCTTTGTTGTGAAAACACAAAAAAGATATGATCCCTTCCCAGCCCCTGAGGTTCTGTTTCCCTTACAGGTGGCTCCCAGCAATCTCACAACATTGGAAACACTTTAGAATAAGAGGAAGAGAATGGTTTTTACCTAGGCTGCCTACAATATAGCTCCATAACATTTGGAAGTTTAGAATAAGAAGTATAATGAAATCTATTTTGAATAGAAAAGCAGACTAGAATCCATGTTAAGAAAGCTCACATTTTTTTGGGGGGGGGGGTCCAGTCATGGGGCCTGAACTCTGGGCCTAGGCGCTGTCCCTCAGCATTTCAGCTCAAGGCTAGCGCTCTACCACTTGAGCCACAGCGCCACTTCCGGCTTTGTTTTTCTGCTTATGTGTTGCTGAGGAATCGAACCCAGGGCCTCATGCATGCAAGGCAAGCGCTCTACCACTGAGCCAACTTCCCAGCCCTAAAGCTCACATTCTTAAAATGTCCATAGATGATAAGTCAGTAGGTAACAAATACACTATGATTCAGAAGAAGTGAGCTTCTGGCAACAAAAATGTTTTTGCCATCCTTAAATGAACATGCTCATTTAGGAAGGAACACCTTCAAAGCTATCAGCCTAGAAAGGATGTGCTTTCCAAGTCAGGTATAAACCAATAGAAAACATAGGATGGAAAGTAAATGCTCATTATTTCTGAAGAAAGGACACCAAAGAGAAAGGAATTCTTCAGTATGCACATCTTCCTGTTATTGAAGTGTGAAGAAGAGGAGAGAGGTGGTTGATAGGCTGTGGTGTGTGTTAGTTTACAACCAACTCAACACACCACACTATTGCCTGCTGGAAGTGTGTGCCTTTGAAGTCTAGCTCTTTGCAATGCTCTTCTATTGATCAAGTTTCACCCATATCTTTATAGGTGGTGGAGGAGATTGGAGATGGCACCATTGATAATGGCCTTGGGATCAGTCTTAGAGCTTGATAAGCAAATTGATCTCTGGTCCCCAATAAGATTTCTTACACATACCACTAGTTACTAAGGTGGAGGGGACTGTGCACTATCTCAAAGCAACTTTTCTAGATGTTCATTAGAAACAAATTTCTACTAAACCACAGGGCCCTCCAAGGTAAAAACTCATTATTCACCCAAATTGAGGTGGCCATGTTTGTGGCCCTATTTATTAGGTAAGTGTCAGCATTTCTGCTCACCTTGTGAGCTGCATTTGCTTATTTATTTATCATTTGATAAAAGTCTTGCTGATCCCTATTGCCAAGACAAGAAGACACAACATTTAATAAAAATACAACTCATTATACTTGAAGCCAATGGGATATAAAGAGGAAAGATAAATTAAAATGTCACTGCAACTGAGTGAGCTGAGCCAATTGCTATGGAACAAAATGGCCTTGTTTATTTTGTTTTTTAGGCAAACTGCCTTTTAAGTTAGCAGCCAGCAAACAACTTAGATTCTACGAGAAAACTTTTGGATATAATGCAGATTCATCCCCTTGGATGACAATAAACAAAGAGTAGAATAAATCTGTATTGTATCCAGATGATAAAAAAAACATTGTAGGGAACAAACCAAGAAAGATTCACCTTGGTAGAATTTACTACTGATTTAAAGAAGAGATTCCCATTGGATGACAATAAGGATTGACTGGAAGGAGAGTTCTTTATAGGACTTTGCCACCAAGCCCTCTGGGAACTCAGGCTATAATACAAATTTCTAGACCAACTTTAGGTTATCTAGCTGTGACTATAAATAATCCTAATATCTCACTGTATGCTCAGGGGTCCAATAATTGTCCTGGTTTGGTATTTTCATTTTAAAACTATCATTCCATTTCCTTATGATTGGTAAGAACTTCCATATGATTCCAAATGTAATGAGAGATCATTCTATTCCATCAATGAATGTCATCAAGAAATGATAGACACTAATGGAGAATGACAGAAGAGGTGATACTGATCAAGATGCCTTGTACTCAGTAACTGATGTGTTGCATCAAAACAAATGACACACAACCTGTAAGTTTCATAGTATCTTTAAGATGCGTATGGCATAAAAGAGACAGCATTGGAAAGAATCAATACAACAAAATGAAGATTGATAAATAATAAAAAATAAAAAATACACAATGTTCTAGTTCTAGCTCAGATGGCCCTGAGTTCTATTGAGAGTAGGTTACTTATTTATGTGAAACCCCAGTTCTCTTTCAAATGTAAGGGGAGGAGGAGAATCATTCCAATTTCATGCTGCAGAGGCTAGCATCACACCATCTGTGTCTACAGAGCGCCTGCCATGATCCACTCACTAATGGCACCTTCATTGTCAGAGAAGCAGAGAACAGAGGTGGAATCTTTGTCACCTTTGAAGTGACTAGCTCAAAAGAAAAAGTATTTTTCTAGGCTTATCCCAAAGAGTGTATTGGAATATGGGGGAAGTGAGATAGTTCATAGGAATAAGAAAGCTCTTGTCAACATGGTGTATGGCAGGGAAGATGTGCAATCTTGAACCAATGACACAGAGCTGTAATATTAACACAGGCAATATAATCCATTCTCTTCTGTATTCATCTTCCTAAACAAGACCTAACATGACTTTGTCCATGCTTTCTATTTTCTATTTTTTATTGGATGATGGATGGCAGATATATTTTATTCATTATGTAATTAGCCTTTTATTAACATTTTTCTTATTATTTTTTAAGTAGTTGAACAAATAAGTTCCCATTCTACAAAACAATATACGGATACATGGTGTCTGACAACATTGTCACCCATCTCTCTTAATCCATCCTTTCTCTCACTTTTTTTTGAGATAAGGTGATAACATAAATTTCACATATTTCACAGTATTGTGGAATAGTGATACTTAGTTAAAGTCACAAGACATTTTAAGCTTCACAAGGCAAATTGTCCTTATCATGGTCTATACAGCATGGTCTATACATGGTCTATGAGCTTTGACAATACAATTATCTCTTCCACATCAGGTGATGTTTACATTTCTTTCCTTTTGCTTAGTGTAGGCTGTTCCCTCTTTCCCTCTCATTTCTCCCTCCCCATCGCTGTCTTTGGGCTGCTTAGTTCTTTTTTTTTCTATGTCTCATGCAGACATAGAAATGCCTCTTACATTTCATGTCTCATGCCCCTTTGTTGTGTGTTATTCTGTTCACTTAATCTGTGTCCTCCTTCTGGCTTCCCTCCATTGCATGCATATATCTACCATATATATGGTCAAGAATATGGAGTCATTTAGCAATGATACGACAAAATGAGTGGCTGTCCTTTGTTTCTCCAATCCTGTTTACTTTGTCCTATCTTCCTGGATTTTGGCTTTAGCATCCACATATCAGGGAGACCATGTGCCATTTGTCTCTTTGTTCTTGGCTTACCTCACTCAAAATAATTTGTTCTAGTTCCATCCATTTCCCTGCAAATGCCATTACTTTGTCCTTTCTAATGGCTACATAATATTCCATTGTATATAGGTATGTAATTAGTCTTAAACACGCACTTGCAAGCAAAACTATCTTCAGGATTGTTGTTAAGATACAATGCTAATTTGGAGAGAGTAAGGGAAGGGGCAACATTGTCCAAAAGGAAATGTATGATTTACCTGACTTATAATTGAAACTCCTCTGTGCATCATTATATTACAATAACAATAAGAATAAAATGTAAGATACTCAATGCTCTACTACATTCCTAGAAATAAAAATGCTAGAGCTCAGTTGATACTTCCAGCAAACATAATGAAAATGGTCCACCATTGTGAGAAGTAAACCCCAGGAGGCTGTGATATTAGAATTGTAGATTCAAAGCCAGCCTAGGCAAGAAAGTCTATGAGACTCTTATCTCCAATTAACATTTAAAAAAAAAAACAGAAACAGTAGACTATCAGCTTTGTGTGAAAAAAGCTAAGAAACAATGTCCAGGTCCTGAGTTCAAGCCTCAGTACTTGCCATAAAATAGGTAGATAGCTAGATAGATAGATATTTTTAAATGCCTGTCTATACTGTGCATATGCCTATATATTTTCTGTGATTTGCATGTTCATGGGATTTGCTCATTTTTCTACTCTGATATCCTTCCCTGTGTCATTCCAAGTTTTTAATCCTAAGAATCATAATATGATTATCAAATATAGCATACATATTTTCTAAGTTTTAAAAAAACCTATTGCAGTCAAATCTATCTTTTCTTTATGATCACTTGCATTGACACATCTTTCCACAACTCTGACTGATGCTATAGCAAGATCTGAAAAAAATCAAGACTAGAGAGTGATTATTCAATTATAATAGTAGAATATCTTTGAACACTTTTAATGAGCAATATCTATGTACTTGCAAGCTTTGACCTTAAACTGCAACAGTAAGTATAGACTAATATCTATGCAAAAGGAAATAGGCAATATCAAAGTCTGTGGCTGAGCAGATTGAAGAACTTACTTGAGGAAACTGATTGGCTAACCTGTCGTTCCTTCAGAGAGCTGTGTTCCTTCCCTGTGGTTCACTAACAAGTGACCCTTGTTAGTGAATAATTCTGCCCTCAGAAAGGAACTCCATGGCCAGTACTAGCTCAGGAAAAATGCTGTGCATCAATATGGCCATACTGGCAACAAATGAGTTTGTAAACATGGGTATATCTCTTCCTCTTTGCCTCACGTCAAATGAGATAGGTAGAGAGGTATCGTGTTTTCCTTTTACAGAAGAGGAAAGGGAATTTCCTTCTGGTCCAGAAGCCCAGTGTGAAATATTAAACTATATTCTTACAAGCAGAAACATGTACTTTTACAAGCAAGGCAAGATAGTGAAGGGATAAAAAATTAACAGCACTCGGGCTGGGAAGGTGGCTCAGTGGTAGAGCGCTTGCCTTGCATGCCTGAGGCCCTGGGTTCGATTCCTCAGCACCACATAAGCAAAAAGAAAAAAGCCGAAAGTGGTGCTGTGGCTCAAGTGGTAGAGCACTAGCCTTGAGCTGAAGAGCTGAGGGACAGTGCCCAGGCCCAGAGTTCAGGCCCACGAATGGAACCAAAAAAAAAAAAAAAAAAAAATTAACAGCATTCAAGACAATATGCACAAATGAAGTACAAATCAAGTGAATACAGGCTAAATCCAATACTTACCAATCATGAAAGCTAACAACGTAGCTGAGGAAGGCTCATATTAATATCGACTAGAATACTTAAAGAACTTGGTGGAAACGTTAATATTTAAATAGAAGTTGGATTGTGGTAGAGAGAAAGCAAATATTCTGGACAGGAACAGAATGACAAAGTATTGTGTGGACAGACAGAGAGCAATGAGGAGGCAGGCCTGGCTGACAGAAACCCTCTTGTAATTTACGATTAAGCTGGAGAGAATTGGGAGGACTTGGAATATCAAGGTGAATGTTGTTAAACTGAACAGTGAAGAGGCATTGCAGATGTTTTCAACAGAAGGGGTGGGGGTGGGGAGAAGTATTCAGGGAAGTATTTTTAAGGAAGAACTAATGGCACATGCTAAGGAGATAGCAGGAATAGATAATAATTCAAATCCTCAAACAGCTATACAGACATGACAGTGTAAGGTTTATAGGATGGTATTGGAGATTGAAAAAGTAGAAAAAAAGAAAGGAAAAGAAAAGAAAAAGAAGAGAAGAAGAAGGAATGGTAGGGTAGAGAGGGAATGGAAGGGAAGGAAAGGAAAGAGGTAAATTAAGAGTCTGAGATGCTGGGAAAACATCTCCCAAGGTTGAGCTACAAGAATTGGGGCTCTTTTGATATTAAGGGAGGCAGAGAAGCAAAGAGAGTGTTAAATTAGGAAGGAAAATGACTAAGGGACTGTGATACACATTGGTGAATAGGGTCAGATGAAGTACATTTACGTATTTATGTGCTTAAATGCATACACACACACACACACACACACACACAACACACACATCCTGCTCATGTACATGAACTCAATAAACACATGCTTCTTGCCCCACCTGCATTTGCTGGAAATGACACAAATTAAAGGATTGTTGATTTCAACACAATGACTAAGATTGTGGAAATAGACAAGCCCTGAGACATAACAAATGTAGAATTTTTTAAAGAGACATATGGAATAAGATTGAAGGAGCATTCACAGTTAGTGGGTAGGAAAAATCTAACAAAGCCGATTAAGGAGCAGGGAGAGTCCTAGTTCCCTCTGAAAATAGCACAATTCCCTTCTAAAGCATTAGCTTTAAAGACTCACATTCACTGCCAAGGGTGTGAATGGTAAAATTAATGGAGAAAGCCGAGTTATTCGGCCAAGGAGACCCATTTGAACGTGAGATGGAGGTCAAAACCCCACTCTGGCATGGAAATTAGAAACCACCAGATGTTCCAATGCGATGGTAGTTCAAAAAGGGCAGAATTGAAGGATTATTAGCCAGGCCAGCTGGCGTCCTAGAATTTATGTTTTCTTTGTTGTGTGAAATGTACAATCAAACAGAAACATTAAGAACCTGAGTAGGTTCAAGAAAGGGCATAAAACAGCATAAATCAAGTTTTACTGCAATGAATAAAACTAGCAGCAGAGGGCGCACTTTGATGCCTGGCAAATTCTCAAGACACACTCCAGATAGGGAGCTAAAAAAAAAAAACAAAAAACTTTCTAGTTACAGTTGAAAATGTCCATGTATAATAATAGAGCAACTAGCCACACTTTAATATAAATTACAAATGCGACATCTAGACCAGTCAGGTTCTAAAACTCATTTTTCTTCTAATTTTTCCCCTCTATGTTTTTTTAATTATATTTGAAGTTATTAGTACAATAATTCAAGGTAGCTGGTAGCCTAGGTAGGCAAAGCCTCAAGACACTAATTCCTATAATATTTCTCAAATATTTCATACTATCACCTCATTATACACACAAGATTTCAAAAATGCTAATTTTGGCCTATAATCTCTATTCTCAAATGCACAAATTACACACTTAAGAAGGTTGCATTTCGCAATCAAGATCTGGGAGCTGGTGGTCATGCCTGTAATCCTAGCTACTCAGTAAAGCTGAGATCTGAGGATCCTGGTTCAAAGCCAGCCCAGGAAAGAAAATTCATGAGCCTCAGATCTCCACTTGACCACCAGAAAACCAGAAGTGGTGCTGTGGCTTAAGTGGTAGAGTAGGAGCCCTTGAACTGAAGAGCTCAGGGACAGCGCCCAGGCCCAGAATTCAAGCACCATGACTAACAACAACAACAACAAAAATTAAACTTTACCTCAAAATATGTTTTCAGCTTGCACATTGGAAAGGGCAGTGATTTTGTTTCAACGCCTTGAGTTTACTTCTATTAAAAAAAAATAAGAAGCTCATTTGAATATTGACTTATTTTTATGTAGATGTACAGCTTTATCATGTCTTTGGTTTTACACCAGGAGTCATCAAACATCAACCTGGGGACCCAGATCTAGCTTGCTGCCTGCTTTTTCTTTTCTTTTCTTTTCTTTGTTTCTTTTTTTTTTTTCCACTCCTGTGACTTGATTTCAGGGCCTGAGAGCTGTCCCTGAGCCACTTTGTGTTCAAGACTGGCACTCTACCACTTGAGCCACAGCGCTACTTCCAGCTTTTTCTGAGTAGTTTATTAGAAATAAGAGTCTCATGGATTTTTCTACCCAGGCTGATTTTGAACCACAATCCTTATATCTCAGCCTTCTGGTAGCTAGGATAACAGGCGTGAGCCACTGGTACCTGTCTTGCCTATTTTTCTATGATCTACAAACTAAGAATAATTTTCACCTTGCTAATTGGCTGAAAATTTTTTTTAAGAAATGTAATATTTACTCCATGACATGTAAAATTTAGGTGACCATCAAAGTTCACTGTTAGCGAATTTTTTTTTCTCATTATATAAACATTTGCCTAATACCCTCAAGTTTGCTTCATGGCCAAGGAAACAAAAAAAAATATTTTCTTTTCTATCTAGCTCTCTCCAGACAAGTTTTGCAAAACCCTGAACTATGCCAAACCTGAATAGTGTTCTTCAAATCTCCTTCAGTGACTTATAAATCATGAAATACCCTTTAGCTCTGGGAGCAAATAGACCACAACTGTGGTTCCCAAAAATGATCTATACTTTTCAGTTACCTAGGTAGCCTCAGAAAGTATTGATATCTTCACCTCAGCCCCAGAATTTGTGGTTTAATTGGTCTGAAATGTAACTGGGCCTTCAAATTTCTAATGCAGATGTGGGGTACCCTTAGTTTAGTGCTTTGGAAAATTCAGACTTCTCAGCATTACTTGAGCCCTTACAGACATTTTTCCTCCTGCAGATCTTCCAGCCAAAGAGACCTATTAATTGCCCCCAACTTTCCCAACTCCTGTTGAGTGTTTCATTCTAACACCCAACCCAAGGCTCCATTTCTAGCAACAAGTGGCCTCCTCACCCACTCAACAGAGATCAAAGCCAACCAATCACCAAGTCTGCCTGTTTTAAGTCTGGAATGGAATTTCTCCCTTAAATCCATTTACTTCTTTCCAATACAACCATGATTGAGAAGGATAAAAAAAGACCTTAAATCAAACAGACAGAAATTTGAATCCCAGTGCCTCTCTTAACAAGATGTGAGGCCTACAGCACATTATTTAATCAATTTGCGTATATGTGTCATCATTCATAAGAGTAGGATTAAAAGCATTTACTTCTCAGGAATTTTTGTGAAGATTGCATGAGATTTACTTCCTAGTGAAAATATGTTCCTCAGCTTCACTTCCCAGACATTCAGAACCTCAGGTCCCACTCACTATATCAGCATGTGCATTGTAACATGCACAGTACATTTCAAGAACAATGGTGCTAGCACGTTTTTCCTTTCTCTCCACACAGGGCTAGAGCTTCTTCGTGCTTCTACATTCTCAATGTACACGATGTAAGTGGTCCTCTCCATGGTAATTTTTTAAAAGAGAATTGTTTCCAGTTGTTTGGTTTTGTTGTTGTTGTTTTACCTCTAATCCTAGCTATACAGGATGCTGAGATCTGAAGGTCTGAGGTTCGAGGCTATGTGGACAGAGAAGTCCACTAGACTCAGACTCCAATATAACCAGCAAAGAGCAGATCTAAAGGCTTAATTCATTGCTTTAGCACCAGCCTAGCACGTGAGAGGCCCCGCGTTCAAACCCCTGTACAGCCAAAGAAAAAGAAAAAAGAGAAACAGAAAAATTTATATATAGGAAACTTGAAACCAAGTTGGAAGTCCAAGGTCACTTTCATGTAACTCAGAAAAAAAGATCCTCTTTTGAGTACACAAGATCCATGAGTAAAACTTCATGAGCTAAGGAGTTCTGATGCCATTTAGAGAAAAGGTGTCTCTCTGTGCTGGGCTGCCTGGATCTGAGCTGTAGCATGCCAAAAGCAGCAGGGCCTCCGCCAGCCATCCTTGCACACTGTGTATCAACTGTGCAGATAAGATCGAGGGTGTGATCAATTGGAATAAAAAGCAAGGGTGGGTTCCAGAAAATACCAAAATGGTGGGAAGTTATATAGAGTAGAGAGGAAAGGACCTAGGCTTGTTAAGATTTCTAGGAGGGGTTAGCATTTGACACATATCTAAAAGGCTTAGAAAATGTAAGCAAGGAGGTGATGTAGAATTAAATATAAGCAGAGCTTCCCTATTTGGAACATCTAAATATGAATTGCTACAAAATCTGAAACTTATCCAGTGCTGAGCTGATACAAATGGAAAGTTCTACACCTCATCTCAGGTGACAGAATGCAATAAAAATGCAGGTACATTAAAAATATTACATAATAAAGTCACCTTCAGGCTATGATAAGGTATATACAAAACACATAAATTTTGTGTTTATACTTGATTCCATTCCCAAAAGTCTAATTATGTATGTAAATATTCCTAATCTTAAACACTTCTGAACCCAAACATTTCAGATAAGGCATACTCAACCTATATTTAAAATGTCTGAACAGCTGGGCACCATTGGCTCATTACTGGAATCCTAGCTATTCCAGAAGTTGAAATCTGAGTTATAGGCAGCTCTGGCAGGAAAGTCCAAGAGACTCTTATCTCCAATTTTAACCTCCCAAAAAGCCAGAAGTGGATGTGTAGCTCAAGTGGTAGAGCAGCACCAGGTCCTGAGTTCAAGTACCAGGACTGGCACCAAAAAGAGGAGGAGGAAGAAGAGGAGGAGGAGGAGGAGGAAGAAATGGTACTGGTAGCTCACACCTGTAAGCCTAGCTAATCAGGAGGCTGAGATCCAGTTCAAAACCAGCTCAGGTAGGAAAATCCATGAGACTCTTATCACCAATTAGCTACCAAAAAGCCAGAAGTGGAGCTGTGGCTCAAGTAGTAGAGCAGATGCCTTTAGAATAAAAGAAAAAAGGGGCTAGGAATGCAGCTCAGTAGTAGAGTGCTTGCCTAGCATGCTTGAAGTCCTGGGTTCGATTCCTCAGTACCACATACACAGAAAAGGCCAGAAGTGGCATTGTGGCTCAAGTGGTAGAGTGCTAGCCTTGAGCACAAGAAGCTCAAGGACAGTGCCCAGGCCCTGAGTTCAAGCCCCATGACTGGCAAAAAAAAAAAAAAAAGAAAAAGATAAAAGCTAAGGGATAGTGGCCAGGCCTAAGTTCAAGCCCCACTGCTGGCACCAAAAAATGTCTGAACAGATAAAATGGCAGCTATAGCACTGAGTGACAAGAACAACAATGGACCATGAGGTAAGGATGACTGAAGATACTCAGCCACTGGTCTGTGAATACAAAACCACTTATTTTCTTCCATTAACCATCCTCAACTGTGTGACAAAATGCTTGAGACATGAAAGGAGAAAACCTAGCAGTGGGACTCAAGGGATGAGGGACAGGAAAAGCGAATGAGAGGGAAAGAGTAATATTGAAATTACAACCTAGGTATAACATAGGATAGCATAAGGAAACTCACTGAAAGCTATTGCAGTATCAGGAAAGAGCGAGCAATAGTTGGGGTTAATTGGACCACATTGTCATATGCGAAATAGATGTGAATGGACCATGAGTAAAACCCCTTTGTACAATTAACATATGCTGAGATTACAGCAAAGTACAACAAGCTATGTGTGTGTGGGGGGGGGGGGGGGGAGTGGTTATCAGCAGGTGGCAGGAGGGCCAGTGGGACAGACAAATGATGGTGAATATGGTTACAGTCCTTTATATGCAAGTATGCAAGCAGAACAATGAATCCTATTGAAACTGTTTTAAGAAGAGAAGAGAGGAATGAAAGACAGAGGATGGGGGGAGTGGGTCTAATCAGAGTATACTGTATCTATACTGTATGGAAATACCATAATGAGCCCTCCCTCTCCCTTATATAACCAATAGACACTCATTTAAAAATAAAATTGGAACTAAACAAGAAAAGAAGGCAGGGGGAAGGAGATTTCTTTCCCCTCACCAGTCCGGAGGTATCAGTCCATGGCCACTTGACCCCATCATTTTGGGCCAGGGAAGGAGGCACACATGGTGGAACTTCATAGTCGCCTAGAAGGAACTGGATTTCCAGTATATCCTCCAAGGTCACATCCCCAGTAATATCAAGCCTAGTATTTCCACCACCTCCCAGCAGTGCCATTGACTGGAGACCACACCTTTAACACCTCAACCTCTGGGAATCATCCCAGATCTCAACTCCAGCATCAACTCTGCTATAGCCAGTCTCCCTGGCAAGAGCTGAGCCCTAGTCTATGTTTTCATAGCTCATCTTTTTTGAAAGCACAAATGTTATAAGGGAAGCAGTGACATTGTCCTAAAAGCAGTGTCCTCTTTACCTGACTTAAGTAACTGTAACCTCTCTGTATATCTACCTTTATAATATCAATAAAAATTTTAAAAAGAAAAGAATTGATTGATACATACATATACCACACACACACACACACACACACACACACACACACACACACACACACACACATATCCCCATGGTATAGTCTTTAGTGGATGTTTTCTCTCTTGGTCCCTATTCCGTGAGCTATTGCCTATAGAATTACAAAGCTGGAGCAAGGCTTCCAACTTCTCTTCAAAATTGCCATTCCTGCTGTCAGTGGCTCCATTGGGCCTCAACCTCTCCAGCAACCTCTTCTTCAAAACAGCAACATAGGCACTGAGGTTACTTGCAAAATATGGCTAAACCTCACCTTATTATTATATCCTTATGTTGTCACATTCTTTGGTCTCTCACTAGAAGATTCCTCTAGAGACAGTGGCCCCTGATTAAACAAAAGGCAACTTCAACATATTAAAATATTAAGGTCATTTAGCCAGTAATCCATGAACTGGGTAGCTCCATGCCAGACGTAGTTTGGATGTCTGATGGCAGGATGCGAAGAGAAAGGTGTATGAAAATGGAAAGAATGTAAAAGGCAATTGGCTCCAGTTTAAACAAACACTTTATTTGGACTAACCCAGTAGGAAGTCTAAGACAACAGCACTCACGTTCAGTTGACAACCTGCCATTGGCTAAACTGAGATTTTTGTTTTCCTGTCAGTTCTGAGTGAGATTTACATTTGCTTATGTATGTACAAGTCGTTATGCCGAAAACGAACTTTACAACTTTGGTGAGAGGGGGAGGGAGGGTTGGGTGGAGGGGTTGGGGGAGGATGGGATGGGAAGGGGAAAAAAAGGAGGAGGCTACAATGCTTGAAGAAATGTACTCATTATCTTGCTCATGCAATTGTAACCCCTCTGTACAGTATTTTCACAATAAAAAATTTTAAAAAAGATTTGCTTATGTAGAAATTGAAGCATTTGAGCCACCTCATTCTAACAGACTGTCATTTAATTATTATTAGTAGTAGTATATATTCTTTATAGCGAAGATATTTTACAGAGGGGTTACGGTTACATGAGTAAGGTCTCATTTAATTATTTAAACACCCTCTTCCAACCCCATCTAACCTCTTAGACTATCTCCTGTGTCTTACTAGTACACGTGGGAGGCATGTTAGTAACTGTGAGAGAAAGGTACATATCATGGTGCGGGGAGAGGGATAGTGTGAAATCCTAGTCACCTATCTACTTTCCCCCAACATGCAAGTACACATATATAGCCATGTACACACACACACACACACACACACACACACACACACACACACACACACACACACACACACACACACACACACACACACCCCTAGCAGGCAGAAGCACTTCCTCAGCTCTGCTAAGTAGACATTTGAACATAGAAGGAACAAAGTGCCTATCTGCTCTCCTTAGCTACCCTGAATGGGTCTCTTGGCTCTGACAGGAATGAAGAGAGGAAGTGAACATGTTACTCTCCCATATGGCTTCTCTTCTGCTTTCTTACAATAGCAGAGGTGCGGAATCAATGGAATGGTAAAGTCAAGTCTGCTAGAATAATAATTAAAAAAAAAACTCCTGGAGATAGTGTGCCCCATTCACTGCAATCCTCAGAATTTAGAATACGTGCTACATTCTCTATTTGGGATCTAACTGACAAGTTTGAAACACCAGAAGAAAAAAATATATCCCAATGAGCTTTTGCTGTTACACTGTCACAAGGTCAAAAAACATATTCTTAGAGAATGTCAAATTATTTCACAAATATACATATTAAATAAGAAATGAGGTTTACCTACCAACATCATTCTCTCTTGATACCTTACTTTACCCCCAAAAGCTTTTGAACTAGATGATTGTAGGAAAAGAAAACTAAAACTAAATGGCCATGTGTTAAAACATAGCCAAGTCTAACCTCATGAATGCCCCGTGTGACTTTTACATGTTGACATGAACAGCCACAGTGCTGAATACTAAACAAAAGAGAAAAAGCAACATCCACTCCCCATTAGCCAATGTATCCATTATGCCACAGACTTTGGCTTGCTGGACACAGGATGAATACTACGACATGAATCCAACCTTAGTGGACAGAGAAGGACTTCCTTTGAGAAGCTTTACCTACCCCAAGACATTCCACCATCAGCCATGGACAACTGCACTTGAACTAGCTTCCTGTGCCTTCAGAAGGTTGAACTGGAGATCATTTTAGCTAAACATTCATGCCAGGTTACAGAAAAGGCTCTTTACTACTGGCTAAGGTATTTGGTTCATCTGCAAAGAATAAACTAGGATCCTTTGCAAACATTTGTGCTAGAGGTACGTCTTAAATCTTCACTTTACTTAAATCTTCAAACCACTGAATGTCCACGCCATCCTTGGTTTTAATGGAGATAAGAAGGCTTGCCTGTGTGGAGACTATTTGGAGAAAGCTGGTGCAGGGCTCTATTCCAGAGGTCCATAAATGCCATGGGATTAGACAAAGACACTCTAGAGGGAAGTCAAGTGAAGGTGCAATGCATTACTCAGTAAATAAGCATTTATTTACTGAGAGAATGTGTGCTGACCACTGTGAGAAGTTGAACTTTCTTAACATAGCTTCTCCATGAGTCAAAGAAAGCCCTTCTTTCTACTTTATTGAAAGGCAACAGAGAGCTATAGTGAGTGATCTGGTCCATTCATGATGCCTTGTCCTTTGCTGTTATTGTACTGAGCCAGAAAGCTGAGGTCCAAGGCCTTCGTTTCTTTCCAGATGAGAAGTCTGTTTTCCTTTCTTGATCTAATTTATTCTGAGTAGGTACCACCAGGGAAATTCCTGTTTACTTCATTTAACAGAGTTGCCAAGTTCTCAAGTCAGTTCTCAAGTCCGATTTTTTTAAGAAAAGAAGAAAGGAGGGAAGAAGAAGGCTAAGGTTAATTCTAGCCTCTAGCTCTATAGTTTCAACCCATGACTACTTCTTGAAGTGGAAATAACATGCCACTCTCTGGATGCTCAATTATGTAGGAGAAGGAGCCCCAGAGAAATGTTCAAACATTACTGTTAGAAAGCTGCTGGTAAATATGATTGTGGTACAATAATCCATTCTCTCATTTTCATGCATATCCTCTTCCTCTGGAACTGAGGTGATCAGTAAATATGTAATGGATGGATGAAACAATAAATGACCAAAAGCAGTGTAAGAGCTTCATCTCCCTTCCATGAGAACTAATGACCCATGATATCTGGTCAAAGGAAACAAAAGACCCTATGAAGAGGTCTAGGGCACCCAGCAGGGAGGGAGGGTTGTATGTGCTAACCTAGATAAAATGCTGTGGCATTGGAAGACTTGGGGTATTAAAAACATAGCAGAAGCTTCTATTCAAAGAAGGTCTCTCGCATGACACAGAATTATGGAGATTGAACTTTTAATTTTTTTGTTGGTAATGGGGCTTGAACTCGGGGTCTACATGCTGTCCCTGAGTTATTTTGTTCTTCCATTTTGAGCCACAGCTCCATGTCTGTTTCTCAGGTTATTAATTGGAGATAAAAGTCTCACAGACTTCCTGCCCAGGGTTGGCTTTGAACATCAATGCTCAGGTCTCAGCCTCCTGAATAGCTAGGATTACAGGTGTGAGTCGCCAGCACCCAATTGAACTAACTTTTTTTTTTTGGTGGAATCTGCTGGGTGCTATTTGCCAAAGAAATCAAGTCATAAGTTGTCTTGCATTCTCATTTTTTAAATAACAATCAGGAAATAAGGAAGAGAAAGCAAGTAGTAGAGAAAGAAAAATTGAGAGAGAAAGAGCAAGAGAGAATAACTTTTTACTTTGGAGTCAACCTAGGACTGACATGAAATAAAGGCTATGCCTCTGGGAGAGATGGTATTATACACAAACAAATGTCACATATGAAAAGTCAATTTTCCTACTAATGCCAATGAGAAAAGATGAAGAACTTCCAGTGGTTTGAGGCAGCGTGGTTAGACTCAGAGCTTGTAGTCTTTTGGCCAAGTTTATTTCAGAAATGGAAAAAGTATGAAGTGCAACAACAAAATTTATGTTCCCCCTTAGTCCACAGCTGCAACAAGCTCTGGTGTGAGAGATTAATGGGATATCATCCCCTCAAGTGTTTTGTTTTCAAATCTGTGCTTGCCTGCCCCAGAGAACTGATATTGTAGGCAGCGTGACTGGGTATAATCCAACACATGGGCGTTGTTATGATATCTGGGTTTTGCTTTAAAATATTTTGGCATGGTATTGTACTAGTTTAAGTGGAGCCTTTATTATTTTCTGTCATACTAAGCAGGCATTCTCACAATATGGGTGGTTACTCAGCTAGTTAATTGGGAAGCCCATGCACCAAAGGCTGGCACAAGTCTTTAGTTATACCAGATGGTTGAGAAGGAAATTGAGCTGGGATAATTAGCATAGGGAAATTAGTAACATTCTGAATATATAAACAAATTAGTAAATTTGGATTCAGGATACCCCTAGCTCTAGAGAATGAATGTGATAAGGCCTACATCCTATATTTAAAGCTATAAGATCAGAGATTTCTGACCATCTGATACCAGCTTCTCAAGGTAACTAGATTCTTTCTTCAGGAAATCAGTCTGTCTCCAGTAAACAGAACTTTAGTGCAAGAGTAACTGAAGCATCTACAAATGAGGAGAGCCAGAGGCTGTGACAGAATTCAATGGTAGAACACTTGCTTAGTGTATGCAAGGCTCTGAGTTTGATTCCCCCATACTCAAAGAGCGAGAGAGAAACAGAGCAGAGAGAGAGAAAGAGGAAGAGGGGGAGAGAGAGAGAGAGAGAGAGAGCATGAAATATTTCCAGAGTAGGTAATTCACTTCAGTATAAAAATCACTTTGATAGGCATTCACATCCCATAACATCATTTTGTAAACCTAAAATAGATGCAATAAGAATTTTGAAACTTAGGGCTGGGAAGGTGGCTCAAGTGGTAGAGCGCTAGCCTTGAGCTGAAGAGCTGGGGGACAGCGCCCAGGCCCAGAGTTCAAGCCCCACGACCAGATTCCCCCCCCCAAAAAAAAGAATTTTGCAACTTTTACCTAAGCACCTGACATCATGATAACATGATATCAAAATGATAAAAGAGGAGCTAAATTAGACCTATATCAAAACAATTGAAATATTCTATTCACAATTAAAAATAACTCAAGAATTATACCTTTCCAAAGGAGCTTGGGTCAGTTGACAAAACCTAAATGCATACTTTAAACAGGCAGAGGGTTGCTGCTTTCCAACTAGCCTTTTGAGTGCTGAAAAATGCAGCTCAAAGGAGGGTTTTCCATGTCTGTGGCAGCATGGAAAGGAGGGCTGTCTGTGAAGGGTTTGAGTTGGGCTCCTAGTATGGAGGGGAAGTATTTCTGGATAAGAGGAGGCCCAACCTGGGAGATATTGGGGTGAAAGCATCATTTTACCTGACAACTTCAAAACAAGAACAATAGGCCTGAAGTCCTGTGTGGAGAAATCAAGCAAGCCTGGGGAGGACCCCATATGGTTATTGAGTCCTGTGAGCAGCAGATTCACCATGCCTACTACAGTACCATCAGACAAGGCTGCAAGGTGGTAGCACAAATCTGAACCTGGTCACTGACCTTATAGGACATGCCGTGGCTTTAGTGTCTCTTGCACTCATTGTTCAGTTGTCTGGGAGGCTCAACCTTCCTTCGTTCCAGTCTTATTTACACACCTCACTGACAGACTCCACCTCGACCAGATCAAATTCCAAACCAGCCAGGCAGTCGGAAGAAAATTGGTTTGGTGGCTGTTAGAATGAAGAACACAGAGGTCTGACATTGATTGTTAAGGGGTCCTGGTCATCTTTATTTAGACCTCAGGCTATTTGTGGCAGTAAATTTCCTCGCTCCAATTTATGTATCTGGCATTGTCCCAGTGATCCAATATGTCCACATTCTATACATCCTAAATTTACAACTTTAAATAATGAATCTTTACTATTTTAACCAATTTCAATGATAAATCCTTTTCCCTACATATATCATTTTTGTTCTATTAAACAGAGCAGTGTGAATGTAACTTAAAGTGTCTCTTGAACATCAGCTTCCAGAAGTCTGAACACTAAGTGACAGCTCTTGTTGCTGATTGCTGGGACTGTCATTGCTTTGGTCTATGACTGTGACCCATGAGGCTGCCTCACGTGACACTGGCCAGTAGGTTCCCAGCTGTGAACCTAGCTTTAACATTTCAACATCTGCTTTGGTTTCCTATCTTTCAGGGTTTATATGCCATATAATGCCACTGTACCAGTGTTCCAAAATATTAATGTAGAAGGTTAGTAAAATAAGGGAGATGAGTGTCTATTTTAGATAGAAAGGATTCCAGGGAAGTGAGTATTGACTTCTAGGTATGTCAACTATATAAGCTATGTTAAACACAAGTCATCAGTGCAGCTGTGTTCAGCAAACACACTTTCAACTGAGCCTGCATTGTAGTTTCAGAAGAAAAGTAACTTAAAGTCAAGAGCTGGAAGCTCACACTTGTAATCCTGGCTACTCAGGAGGCTGAGATCTGAGAATCATGGTTTGAAGCCAGCCCAACAGGAAAAGTCTGTGAGACTCTAATCTGCAATTAATCACAGTTTGACTCAGGGACAGTGCCCAGGCCCAGAGTTCAATCTCAGGACTGGCGAAGAAGAAAGAGGAGAAGGAGGAAGAAGAGGAGGAGGAGGAGGAAGTGGAGGAGGAGGAGGAGAAGGAGGAACTTAGACAAAGATATTTCAAAGCTTAAGAAATTTGATGATAGCAAAGTTGACTCATCGTAACTAATATATTAGAGCACTTTCATTAGAAATCTCAACATTTTTTACCAACCATTTTGTTTGTTCATTTTTATCACTCTGTTTTTTTTTGTCCAGTGGTGGGGCTTGAACCCAGGGCCTTGTACTCTTGCATGACTTTGTGCCTTTAGGCTGGCACTCTACCACTTGAGTCACATCTCCACACCTTGTATCTTCATTTCTAAAGCGTTTCTGTGCTCACTTGGCAGATAAGGAAACTGAAGAATCACAATCCTTGTGCCCATTCCTATAGTTGAATATGAAAAGGACACAGGTCAAGTGAAAATAGTGACTTGGTACATTATTTTATGAGAGGGTCTTGCTTCATAGGCCAGGGTAGCCTCAAACTTGCAATCATCTTGCCTGAGCCTCCTGAATGCTGGGATTACAGATATGTGCCACCACACTTGGCCTAAACCATACCTTTTTTCTGTAATCTTGACAATATTAAAGTACATATCTTTAAAAAATAAATGGTCTTAAAGGATTACAAAGAATAGCAGTGATGCATGAGCTCGGTGGGCTCTTGTTTTCTGGTAGCATACAAATAAACCCAGCAACAACAAACACAGTGTTTAAGGGTTTATTTAGTGAAGAGAAAGTCCACTCAGGTGAGTGGACAGCAGTACAGAAACCGGTTGCCCACTACCTGGTCAGGGACCAATTATGTTATATTGTCCCTCCCCCCTCCATCTTTTTCTCCTCCCTCTTGGCAATTTGTCAGTGGGTGACTGATTTATTTGAAGCAATCAAACACACCCCTGGGCGGTACCTTATAAGAGGGTTGGCCTGGGTTATGGCAAGACCCAAGACCCGCCCCTGGGGCGTGGCCATTGGTTGGGGGAGGAAGAGGAGAGCAAGCTGGCCTGAACCGATTGGCTGATGCTTTCCTCATCACCTCATCACATCAGTAATCTGCCCCGCTGTTGCCCTGCTCTCCAGTAGCACTACTTTTTTATTCTTTCAATTATTTCTCCTAATATTCATCTTCATGTTTTTAAACATTACACATTTTTAAACATTGCACACATGTTGCTATTCTTTGTTTATGAAACTTACACAGTAATCTATCCGTTTATAATAGTAGCGAGGAAACCATCTGGCCAATGTAACATGAAGCAGCCTCTTTCAGTGATCATGGGGATTTGGCTAAAAGTCAACAACACATAAAGTCCTTGTGTGACGGAAGTTGAGGATTCTCTTCATGAGTTCACAGACAAGATCAAGCTTACACACAATGTCAGAATGTGAAGAGAACAGAAGATTTGAGAAAAATACTTTGGAGGATTGATATTGTGACCCAGTATTATTTTCACTCCCTAAACATGGATGCAATGTCACTTTCTACTTCTTATGCCTCAAACCCTAGGTCAAATAAGGTTTATTATTTCCCCCAAGAGGGAGCAGGCACTTCTATATTTTAAAATGTGGCTTCTGGGATGATTTACTTTACAAGAATCACATAAGCAGGGATCAAAGAGGTACTGGAACCTAGTGATAAGAGATCTCCCCCTCCCCCACAACCCCTAACAAACTCAAAAAGTGATCTAAAAGTCCAGAAAACTATTTTCCTGGGCTGGAGGGTTCAAAGCCACCAAAGCTCTGGGAGAATTTCCTCTTCCCTGCGCAGTAGTATGTTAAGTAATATCTCTTTCAAAGGGTTAAAGTCTTAAGATGTTGGCCAATCTCAGTGTGTATTTACACCCACAATGACTGATTGATTTCAAGCTTCCAGTGGTATAAAAACTAGTCGATGGCAATTCTGGTATATAGCAATTGGATCTGGAGAGCTAGCACTCAACCGGGTACTGCAATCTCCACTTCCTTCACCCTGGAGAAATCAGTCAGCCCAAGGTGGGAGTGGGGGAGGAGGGAGACCACAGAATCCTGATCCTTCAGCTGGTCTTCCGTAGGAGGGAAATAAGAAAAGACTTCATTTCAAATGGAATTTGAAAAACTTAAGTGAGACAGCTTGGAATATTTCCATGTTTACGCTAAGGAAATGATATAAAACTTACTATTATACAAGACTGAGTGAGTGTCCAGATTCACACATGCACACTATCAATCTAATGATGAATTAACACTCTCTTCAGGTTTTTTTGTTTGTTTTCTACTACCTTTTGTTGTTGTTGGTGGTGGTAGTGATGGTGGTGATGCTTGTTTTGTGCCAATCCTGGAGCCTGAACTCAGAGCTTAAGTACTCTTTGTACTAGGTAGAAGTACTAGGTGCTAGAAGTACTAGGCACTTCTTTACTCAAGGCTAGTGCTCTACCAATTGAGCCATAGCCCCACGTCTGGCTTTTTAGTGGTTAATTGGAGATGAGTCCCATGGACTTTCCTATCTGGGCTGACTTCAAATAGCAATCCTTATATCTCAGCCTACTGAGTAGCCACTATCTTTTGGCTGATTTTTAACACTCCCCTTCTTTCTTATCGACTTCATGAGTGAGGTGTTTTGTATATTCTGAAGTTCTAAGCAGAAGCATGAACAGTTACCTAACTGGCTGAGGAAAGTCATTTTCTTAATGTAATTTTTTTTTTAGCATCAAAGTTCTGCCCTATGCCTCCCAAAGCCCCCATGTCAAGCAGCTTCTCCAAGGGGTCTGCAAGGAGGTGCACTGCTGTAAGTGATACCAGGGACAAGCCAGAGGGAAAGTATGAAACTCTAAAGCAGTGACAACATAGTGCCTTCACAGATCGAAATGGACCTGACAGCTAAGTGGGAAGAGACATGGGAGCTAAAGAGGAATCATTGCTTCAGGACTCTCACAGAGGAGAGAAATTTAAACCCTGTGTGAAGTTAGACCTCTGGGGTCAAGATGAATCTGTCTCATTCTTTCCACTCAGATGTTCTCAGTGAGTCATCTGAGAGCAGTTTGTGTGTTTGCTGTGCGTTACCCTCCTTTCAAGAACATTCTTCAAGGAATCAGGCCCTGAAATTTCCCTCTGTATGCTGAGTTTGGGCGTATCATTTAATTATCTGTTAAACAGCTATGTGAGTAGTATGTGCAGTTTTTCTTGGCCCATGTGATTACAGCACTTCTCAAACTGGTCTTGCCTCTTGATTCTGCACAAGTGAAACTCCAGCAAACAAACACTGTTTATAAAAGGGACTTTCAAAGTAGTAAGTCTTTGGAGTACTTATACTGTCCTAAAAATTTTGCATTATCCTGTTCTTCGATATCAGCCTTTAATTTTCCCTTCCATGAGAGAAGAGAAGCCATTAGAAGAAAACTTGCACAAGCTTCTACCAAAATATATATCATATTGATACCTCTTCCATACATAAAATTTCCATTTTCCTATCAGCTTTATCTATATATGCTAGACGATAAATTTTGTGCCTAATCTAAGATAATGTAATTCTCTCCTCTGTCTAATATTTTGCATTTGTCTGTTGGATTGTTCTATCAAATATGTTTCCATTCCTGACAAAGTCGTCAGTAATTTCCATTGCTACTGAAAGCAATGGTCAGTTCTCATTGGTTTTCTTAGTTGATCTGTCAGCTCTTCATGTGACAAGGTTAATCACTCACTCGTCCTTAATCCAATTTTTTATGTGCTTCCAAAGACAACACACTTGGCTTTTCCTTCCTATTCCCAGATCACTCCCTTATTTGGTTCTTCTTCTCCAAGACAACTTAATGTTGGAAAGCCCTAAGGTCCAGTCCTTGGCTACTTTTCTAACTCTAGTGATCTCATCAAGTCCCATAATCTTCTCTTTGTGTGTGTTTTTTAAATTTTTGTTGTTACTATTTTTACAGTGTTGAGGATTGAACTCAAGGCCTCCTGCTCACAAGGCAGGCAGTCTACCCCTGGAGCCATCCATCCGCTTTGTGCATTGGTTATTTTTATGGTAGAGTCTTGCTTTATGACTACATAGACCTGGGCTGCAGTCCTACTTGTCCTTCCCTGTGTTACTGGGGATAGCAGGTACCTGCCCCATGCTCAGCCATTGGTTGAGTCGAGTCTCAGGAACTTCCTTTTGCCTGGGCTGGTCTCTAACTCCAATTCTTTGACCTCCAACCTCTCTATAGGCTTGAGCTACCATACCTGGCCCTTACTCATCATTCACACACACACACACACACACACACACACACACACACACACACACACACGACTTCTAAATGTGTATCTTTGATGTAGACCTCTCCAGGCTCATATAGTCAACCACCTCCTCATTTGGATGCCTAGCCTTTCAACAGGTCAAAAACTGATCTTCTGATCTTTTCCCCAAACCACCTTAACCTATAACCTTCTTCACCTCAGCTGAGAGCAGCTTCATCATTCGAGTTGCTCAGATCAATAATTCCAATAGCCTTGGAGTTATCTGTTCTCCCTCTCTTTCCCATATAACCCACTCATCACCAATCAGGAGAAGTCCTTGGCTTTTCTCTCAAATACTACCTCACCTCCCTTCTCCCAGCATAGTTGCAGTCACTGCCCTCTCCCACTGGAGTTGCTATGGTAATAGCCTTCCATTCTTCTATTCTTGAGTTATCCCCTAGTGTCTTTCACAACACAGCAACAAGAATAATCCATACAAAACACTGGTCAGCTATTTCAGTTTAAAATCCTAAAGTATTCCAAATTCCCTGCTAGACAATTTCCTCAGAGGAAACCATTGTAGGTACTTCTGGCTAAGGGAGACTAGCTTCCCAGTTAGAAAAGAAAACTGTGCCTCCTGACAAAGTCAGTGGACTTGAGGCCTCAGTTTCTTCACCTACATTAGAGTTCACCTTTATATCCCCATTCCAATTTCCAGAGTCCAGTTCTTTCTAAGCAATAACATCAACAGAAGCGATCTTAAGATGTTCCAGGTTGTTGATATCAAGTAAGTTCCAATATGCAGTCGTTTTATCATCATTAGTTTTTCCATAGTTTGTAACTTTGACATCCTTGCTAAACCAAGAAATATTTGGAAGACTGCTTGAAATTTTTTAATGTGTATATATTTCTAAACGTTTTTATTCTTGTTGGTGTGGTATCCACTTTTGTTGAATTTTTAGTGTGTGTGGGGGGAGGAGGGGTGTTGTCCCTGAGCTTCTTTGGATCAAGGCCATGTGAGCCATAGTGCTACTTCTGGCCTTTTCTGAGTAATCTATAGGAGATGAGTCTCAAAGACTTTCCTGCCCAGGCTGGCTTTGAACCGAAATCCTCAGATCTCATACAGGTGTGAGCTACCGGTGTCCAGCTGGATATTAAATTTTGATGGAAGGAAAAGTTGACAAACTGATATTCTTTTTTTTTTTTTTTTTTTTTTTGGTTCCGGTCGTGGGGCCTAAAC
This sequence comes from Dipodomys spectabilis, assembly GCF_019054845.1. Lineage (NCBI taxonomy): Eukaryota > Metazoa > Chordata > Mammalia > Rodentia > Heteromyidae > Dipodomys > Dipodomys spectabilis. The sequence continues at coordinate 5,598,173 of NW_024870678.1, read as the reverse complement.
TCTGGTCCTGGGCGCTGTCCCTCAGCTCTTCAGCTCAAGGCTAGCGCTCTACCACTTGAGCCACAGTGCCACTTCTGGCTTTTTTCTTTTTGCTTATGTGGTGCTGAGGAATCAAACCCAGGGCCTCGAGCATGCAAGGCAAGCGCTCTACCACTGAGCCACCTTCCCAGCCCGACAAACTGATATTCTAAGATGGAATAGGTGCATCACAGTGATACCATTTGCCAGAGTCCTTATAGAACACAATCAAAAGCCAGACTTTTGGGACACAAGGATGGTTTAATTTTTGAAGCACTTCAACTCTTCCAGATGGAGCAGTTTCACAGTCAGTTGGAAGTTTATTCATATAACAGGATCAAGGCAGACAATATAGAGGAAAACATTGGAACTGACACCAAGAGGTTAGTTAAGATCACTCAGGGAGATTTGCAAAGCTGAAGAAAAGAGCATCAAATGCAGCTATAAATTTAGATAACATTTAAGATTTGACTGGAAAAAAAAGGCCAAGAAAAAAGACAGGAGAGGTAAAATATTCCTAGAGCTAAGAAGAGAACCAGATGTGAGTAATGTTTAGAAAGTGAATCTAGTAGAGTCCAAAGAATGTACTGCATTGATGCTATAGTCATAAAAGATGAAGATATTCTCAAGAACCAAAAGAGACAAGAGGTGACAAGACAAAAATGGTGACAAAGGTCACCTCTGCTCTTAAGAACGTGAAAATGGACAAAACCAAGAAATAAAATGTGATATCTTGAGGAGGTATTAGGAAAAACTACAAGTAATATTTTCTTGACTTCTGGCCTTATTAGCGTCAGGAAGAATGACAAGTGAAAGGTTTAGAGGTGGGAAATCTCACAGAAGTCTGATGGGTAGGCAAGGTCTCTGGCTCTTCAAGTTACCTTTATAACCACAAACACAAGAAGAGATAGTGTTGATAGTGAAAAAAATTGAAATTCTGATGAGTGATAGTGGAAAAAATGGAAATTCTGACTATGGGTAAAGTGAAGGAAGAGCTATCCAAAAGTCCTGAGACAGACTTCACAGACTACACATAGGCAAGTTTGCTTATGCAACACATTTAGTATTTGGGGTAACTATTGTCATAGACTATGAAAGCTACAGCTTTTTTTCGAGTCTGGGATTACTTTAGAAAGAAACCACAATAACAGAACTTTGTGCTTTTAATCCATGATATAATTTTCTCAGGCAACTTATAATTCTCCTAGGGTTTGAGAATATGCATACATTGTGTTTCCATGGGTTGTAGATATACAATAACCTTAAACAAGGATAGAATCCCACTCACACTATAAACATCTCAGCATCAAAAGAAAAAGCCACATTTCATGCCTTGTGGGAGAAATATTTTAGACTCGTCTAAACAAACATCTTCAACATATTTATTTATGCTATGTTATGTAGAAGAATGTATTGAAAACACAAACAATTCTGAACTGAAACATGGGCTGCTTGTTTATGAAATAGTTCTTTTAAAACATAATAACATCAGTCACAAAAGTTTGCTATTCCCTTTTGTAGCACAATCTGGAATTTCTTTTGATGTGGACAAAACATAATTGTAAGTAACACCAAAATTTTCTTTAAAAGTATTAAGAATAGTGGCTTAGATCAAATATTAGCTGAATCTAGATAGAAATTATACTATATGCTTTTTATTTTCTGTACTATACTATATTACATTGTCCTCCATGCTCATTATGATGTAAGCATATTCTGAAGAGAAGCTTCCATGAGATAGAATCTTGACTCCCAATCCTAGTTGTATTTCTAGGTGGCACATCTTTTTCCTTCTCTAGATTTTGGGTGGAATATACTTTACAGAGTTTTAATTTTTCAAACTCCTACATTTAAAACATATAGTTCTCCTCATCTCTGAGAAATAGAGATAAAAAAATTTTGGAGGAGCAAAAAAGAAGTTGTTGACTTGATGAAGAAAAAAAGCACACAGACATCTTGAAGAAACGAGCTGAAGCAGCAGCTCTTGGTTCATACCAGCCTACTACAGAGGTAAAGGCAGAAGCCCTGGAGTTAGACCGGTAAGTTCAAATCCAGCTTTTGTCACTTATTGCTGGAAACCTGGAATAAGTTATTTATCTTCAGTACCTTTATCCAAAAAAGTGGGTCTACAATAGATCTTCCTGCTCAGAGTTGTGAGATGGCATACATTAACATAAAGAAAACTCTTCTGACATGTAAAGACTCAAAACTATGTTAACTTTCTATATAATGTGCATCACTTTTCTAGAGCTTTGAATTTCTTATAGTTAAGAATAGATCAGTCAAATATGGCACTGAACTACTACTCAAAAAGTAACCTGAAGCCAGGCACTGGTGGCTCAGCACCAGCTTCAAGTAATGCCAGCTCTGCTCAGGAGCAGCTAGGAAAAGTCCATGAAACTTTTTTCCCAACTAACCAGCAAAATTTAGGAAGTGGAGCTATGGTTCAAGTGATACAGTGTCAGCGTTGAGTGAAAAGGCTCAGGGACAGTGCCTAGGCCCTGAGTTCAAACATCTGTATGAAAAAGAAAAAAAAAAGCCAGTGCCATGGCTCACACCTGTAATCCTAGCTACTCAGGAGGCTGAGATCTGAGGATCCAGGTTCAAAGTCAGTCTGGGCATGAATAAACCACCGGAAAGCTGGAAGTATGCTGAGGCTCAAGTGATAGAGCGCAAGCCTTGAGCTGAAGAGCTGTGGGACAGCGCCCATGCCCAGAGTTCAAGCCCCACGACTGACAAAAAAAAGAAAAAAAAATAAAGAAGGAAAAGTCAGTTGACCAGGAACATCCAGGTTTTAAATTATCTGAAAATTATACAATTTGGGAGGCCATTTTTAAGAACAAAAACATATGTATGCCTCAAGGGACCAAACCTGCCAAAACCCACGCTTGTGAAGGAGCTTAAGCATCTTGGAGGGTCCCCCAGCCTCCCTATCACAGTACAAAATGTAGCATGTCCCTGTGACTTGAAAGCTTTCTCCGAATCCTTTTCTGTAAAACCGGACTAATTGTAAGAAATACTCTACAAATTAGCTCAAGTATAATCCAAACTCCACTGAGGAATTCTTGGATCCTCTACGAACTCAGAGCCAAGAGACTCACAGAATGTTTAAAGTTGGAAAAGACCAACTTGGTGGTTTTACTATGAAAGCATGCTTTACGTGCAAGCCCAGAGGCCAGTTCTGTACCTGCTGAGTCCTGAGATCCAGAAGGAGCAGGCAGGAGTTGTGCCGGCTGCCAAAAGAGCAGGGCCCCCATGCAGTTTGCCTGTGGTGTGTGTGTGTGCAGAGAGCCAGCCCTCTGAGACAGTGCTGCAGGAGGGCTCAAGTTACCAAGCCTAAGAGAACTTTAACTGTTATTCATCCCAAAATAATATAGCCAAGGAGGGAAAGCTGAGAGGGGGTTAGGAGAGGGGGAGAGGCAGGGGAGTAAGGAAAGAAAGCAAGTATTTTCCTGTCTATCCTCTTGAAAAGCAATGAGACCTCTTCCCTGATGGCTTCCTTCTGACAGAGAAACACCCCTTGAGAATTTCAGGATTAGGTTATAAATGGAGACCCAGGGCCTGAGAACAGGAGAAATTTTTCCTTTCCCTTTTCTGTTTTCTTTTCCATATTTTTTTCCTTGAAAACCATCCAAACCCCCTGTAGTTGTCTTTATTTATCCACACGAAGCAAAATCTGTAATGTTCATGGAATCTTCTTGCTTTGAGGGGGACTCAGGGAGATTGTGCTGTAGAAGAAAAAGGAATGATAGCATTATCACTATAGCTCATCTGTAAAACTCCTGCTTGGTGATTTACACAGGTTTAGGTGCTGGGCCTGACTCCATCAGCTTTGTCTAGCAACATGCAGACAAAGCGCAAACCTTTCACAACTTCAGTTTCCTTGTATGCAAATGAGGGAGAAAGATGGCGCCCACCTCATTGGAGTGCTAAGAATGTTAAGGAGATAAAACAAAGTTTTAGCAAGGTGCCTAGTGACTATTCAGTGCCCAAAGAGCAGCTATTGCTATACCTCTTATGCATGACATGTGAAGGTCTTAATCCAACATATCGTTTGACTCATCAGAGAAGATACAGCCCAGTGTTTTCTGAAAGTAGCAACTACTAGCCTTTTCTTTTTGTTGTTTCTTATTCCTTATTGTTGATTTTGGTTTGGTTTGGTAAGGATTCATTGAAGTATAATATTATTAGAGAGAATTTTTTTAGACTCCTCCTATAAGATATTGGAGTTAAAGACTAAAAATAGTGCCTCTGAGCTGTATCTTTTATACTTTTTTAAGCTGGGAGAATACATATGGTCCTGTCAGTCTAGCACCTCATAGCCATTAGACCATGGTTTGAGGTAGGTCAGGTGGGTGCTTGAAGATCACACCTGTCATCCTAGCTATTCAGGAGGCTGTAATCTGAGAAACATGATTTGAAGTCAGTAAGAGCAGAAAAGTCCCTAAGACTCTTATCTCTGATTAACTAGCAAAAGGCCAAAGGAGAGCTAAGGCTCAAGTAGTAGAGTGCTAACCTTGAGCTAAAACACTAAGGAGAAGTACCCAGGCCCATAGTTCAAGACCCAGTACCAGCACCAAAAAAAAAAAAAAAAAGATTAGCATCTTTATTAACATCTTATTAAAGGAATACTAAATAATTATATTTCATCCATCTTAAAATCTGCCCTAGGAAGGACATCCAGACTTGTTGCAGAAATAAAAAATGCAATCTCAACCTGAGGCACATTTAATTTAATAGAGCAATTGGCTCAACAGAGAATCACATAATAAATAAATATGACAGAAAGCACATAATAAACATTTATACATAGCTGCGCACAGCTGCATGGGTTTACACAGGTGCAAAATAATACGTGAAGGAAGGAAAATTTAAGCAAGTGAGAGTTGTTACAGTGTTTGGGAACTAGAATACTGAGTAAATTTTAAAAGATTCACTGGTACTAAACAATGTTGAGACCAAAGTAGCCCAGAGATTAAATAGAAGAAAGCAGAAATTCCAAATCATAGGAAGAGCAGAAACAGTGCACTAGAAATGAGTGGCAGTAAACCATTGTTGACCACGAAGACCTGAGCCTTTCCCTGTGCCAAGAATTTAGCATTACAGGAATTACTTCTTTTAATTTTCCCAACGACAAAATGCAATAAGGTTGCATTGTCATTAATACATTTCACAGAAGTGAAAACTAAGGTCTACAAGAGCTAAGGGACTTGGTTAAAATAGGTGTCTACATGTCAACAAATGCTCATTATATGGTGTGTACCTAGGATGGTCTGACCCAAGCTTACCATGTTAAGCAATGGCACTCATTTCTAAGGCATTATTTCTGCTCTTATTATATAGTAACAGGTAAAAAAGTTGAAAGGAACAATTTGAAAAATATCCAGTGAGAAGAATGACTGTTGACTAAGCCCTCTTAGGTTCCAAATAAAAAATCATGAAAGCTCCAAATTGTGTGGAAGAAGCCAAGAGAGCAATGCACCAATGTTGCTCCTAAAGCATCACTGACAAGCTCTTCCTCTATCACTGAGCAAGTTACCTTGACCTAAACACCTTAACTCCCTAACAAACACCACAGAATTGCCACACCACACGAGAATACAGGTCATACAAAAATATGCACATAGTGAACCAGAATAGAGCACTATCCATTTGGTGACCTGGTCAGTTGGGAAATGAACTGTGAAAATGTCTTCTAATAATTGCTTTACTAAGCAAGCCTCTCTCAATGAGATCCAGGTAAAAAGCTTGCTCTCTTTACAATTAGTTTTGGAAGAAAGATGAGCTTGGACTTGAATCCAGGATCTAATATCTACTGACTTTGTGCCCTGGGACAAGCTCTTTAAGTGTTCTCGGCATGGCTTGTAATGTATGCATATTAATGCTATCCTTGCTTTACTAGAGGATAAAGAACTGAGATCACCCTCAAGAAACACTTAGTGCTTACCTCATTTATAAGTGTTCAAAGAGATTAGCTGCTGTTACTTAAAACTTTTTTTTTTAACTGTTTGAGCCACAGCACCACTTCTGGTTTTCTGGTGATTAACTGGAGAGAAGAGTCTCACAGTTTCCTACCTGGGGTGGCTTTGAACCATGATCCTCAGATCTCAGCCTCCTGAGTAGCTAGGATTACAGGCGTGAGCCACGGGTGCCCGGCTTACTTAAAACTTTATAAAGCAAGCAAAGCAACCTATCCGCTCTTCAAAGCAGTCAAAAGCATCACTGAGCTACTGAAATCAGCAATGTGATTCTTATATTGGAAAAACCAAACTCTGCTTAGAGCAGTTGGGTTAGTCAGATTTCTGGTGCCTATTTATGTGAAATGGCTATCGAGTGAAGTACAGGACAGGACACTAGAACTCTAGTAACCATATCTGGTAGCTGACGTTGTATAGGCTACCACCCTGCTCATCTGAACTTTACCCCTCAGGCTTCTTCTTTCTCTGGCTTCCTGGGCTGCTATCTTGGGTTCATTAGCCACCAGGTTTGCAGTGCGATTTAATGTGAGGCACATTGCACGAGGCTTTGTTTGGGTGTTACTCTGTCAAAATGACATGGAATAGGGCAACGAGTTCAATCCACTTCTGTGTTCATCATTACCCAGAGAAACCTCCCAATTAACCTTAGTATGCAATAAAGCCAATCAGTACAGGAAAACAAGAATGTCTCATTTACTGAAATGATAGTTAGCTGGTAATTGCTGTCTGGGAATGTTGAACTAAGAAGAAAACATTAAAGAAATTATTTTCCACCTCCCCACAAATACAAGTTCGTTGGTTACTGAAAAAAACCATGAGTATTATTAAGCAGTCTAGCTACTTTGTTCTGATTACAACATAAGCTTAGAAATCTATGTTGTCTTTCTTTTTTAAATTTTCTTTCCAGTATTAGGGCTTTGAACTCAAAGCCCTGGATCAGCTTTTATGGTCAGGGCTGATGCTCTATAATTTGAGTCACACCTCTGCATTCGGCTTTTTACTAGTTGATCAGAGAAAGTGTCTCAAGGATTTGTCTTCCTGAACTCACTCTGAACCACAAATCTCATATCTCATCTTCTTGAATAGCTAGGATTATAGGCAAGAGCCACCAAAGTGTGGTTCCATGTTGTCTTTTGATGTAAGTAAATATATATATATATATATATATATATATATATATATATATATATATATATATATATATATACTAAAACATAGCATAAAGTCTGAAATAAATTTATAAAGCACATAAATGTTTTCAGCAGTTTGTGTGGCTTAAAACTCTAGACATCAGGAATTAATTTGGAAAATTTATTTTTTGGTCTGTCATAGGGCTTGAACTCACAGCCTGTGCACTGTCCCTGAGCTCTTTTTGCTCAAGGCTAGCACTCTACCACTTTGAACCACATTCCTCTTGCAGCTGTTTTGGGGTTGTTTTTTTTTTGAGTGGTTAATTGGAGATAAGAGTCTCACTTGGAATTTTCTGCTTAGGCTGGCTTTAAACTGAGATCCTCAGACCTCAGCCTCCTGAAATCAGCTAGGATTACAGACATGAACCACTGGCACCAAGCACAAAAAATGTATTTTCTTTATGAACAATCCTGGATCTTTTAAAAGAAAGAAAATGCTGTATATGTATAAATAAAAGATTTACCACAAATCACCATAAAAATAGTAGGAAAATGTGTCAGTCTAACTCTACCATTTTTGAGGTCTTATTATTAACCCTATATCACTGTGCTAGACTGGATGGACAATTCAAGATTAAGGGGGACTAGAGGACCAACTTTTTTTAATTTGTGCCTAGCAAACCTTTAGAAGTTTGCTGAAATGAATTAACTAAATTGACTCCACTTAGGCCAACAATGAAACTTTGTCATGATACTTAAATCTCCAATAAATATATTATGTGTGAAATTTTGAAATTACAACTAATAAATAGCAACATGGAACTGCAATTTTTATCTTGAAATAATTATACATAAACAGGCAGTTGTAAATATACTACACAGAATCCCTAAGACTCTTATCTCCAATTAACCAGCCAAAATCTGGAAGTGGAGCTTTGGCTCAAGTGGTAGAACACCAGCCTTGAGTGGAAAAGCTGAGCAAAGGTGGAGGCCCTGAGTTCAAGTCCCAGTACTGAAATACAATAAAAGAATGTGATATGAATAGAGTCATATAGTATGTAGCCTTTTGAGAATAGTCTTTGCGGTGAGCATATTGGTCTTACAGTCCATCCAAATTATTGCATGAGCCAAACATCTGTTGTTTGTAGCTATTGCTAACTAGTATTCCATGATATATACATACCTGGGTTTGGTTTAACCATTCACTTGTTAAAAGACATTTAGATTGTTTCCAATTGGGGCCTATGAGAATTAAAGCTGTTATGACTACTCTCATATACAAGATTTTGTCATCATAAATTTTCAGTTTTCTGGGATAAATGCCCAGGAATGTAAATGCTGGGTCATATGATAATCATGTGGTTAGTTTCGCAAGAAACTGCTTTCCATTCCCACCAGCTATGTGTATGTGAGATCCCCATAATGTAACCATAAGTTTTTGTTCTATTCTAGGAGATGTGAAACAATATCTCTCTGTAGTTTTAAATTGCTTCTCACCAATACACAACTACAATTTACAAGAAGTCACAAGAGGCAAGCGCAGGTCACTCACACTTGCTATCCTAACTACTCAGGAGGATGAGATCTGAGAATAACAGTTCAAAATTAGCCCAAGCAGGAAAGTCCATGAGACTCTTATCTCCAATTAGCCACCAAAAAAGCTGGAAATGGAACTGTGACTTATGAAGTAGAGCACTAGCCTTGAATGGAAAAACTAAGAGACAGCTCAGGCTCTGAGTTTAAACCTTAGTACTACAGAGAGAGAAAGAGAGAGAGAGGTCTTGAGATGTAACTCATGGAAAAACAACATGAGTAAACTTCCTCTTCTGTTTTGATGCTTTTCAGTCTTTTTAAAAAATGTTTTTATTAAGTAGTTGTACAAAGGAGTTTCAACTCCAGAAGTCAGGCTATAAGTACAATGCATCTTGATCAATGTCACTCCTTTCATCGTTCTCCACCTTTCCTTCTCCCATCCCTATCCTTAAGTTATATAGTTCAATTTTTACATAATATATATTGAATATAATGACTGCATTTGCTCACCCTTCATTCTTGTGACCCCAGTTTTCAATCCTGATGTTACATTAGAATCACCTGTGAAACTTTAAAACCATCCCAAAGCCCAGACCCTATCTTTAGACCAATTAAATCTTGAATCTCTCAACATAGACTCAGGCATCGCTCCTCATTTGTTAAAATGTCTCTGATCATTCTAGCAGGTGGTCAAGGTTGAAGACCAGGGCTGAATGCAATTTCTACATAGACACTAAACATGTGAGCTAACCTAAAGTGCTTGGCTGATTCCCCATAACCTGTTCTGTAGCTAAACCCCAAGCTCATTGGCAGCGTCCACCAGATTGTGTGGCTTCTTTATTCCTTCTTCCTCACCTCCATCCATTTTCTGTCTCACTCGGAGGTAACCAGCTAATCGAAGTGTGCCTCATGTAAAAGTAACACCTGGGAATGTGGATTTTTATCAAAATTCTCCGAAGTGCAGTTAAAACTAGAGGAAATAATATGGCTCAGAGGAGGGTCCTGGAAGACAAGCAAAAGTGTGACAAATAGGTGATTAAGGACAGGGGCTCAGGGAACTCACAGGAGTGGAACTCCACTAAAAGTCGGAAACATGAAGATTGAGAAGAAATTAGCCAGATAAGGACAAGCAAGGGAAAGCATGGAGTTTTCCTAAGAGACAAAGACCGTGTTAAAAACTAGCAAAATGGCTAAAAACTAACATAATGGCTGGGTACGGGTGGCTCACACCTGTAATCCTAGCTACTCAGGAGCCTGAGATCTGAAGATCTCAGTTCAAAACTAGCCCGGGCAGGCAAGTCCATGAGACTCTTATCTCCAATAAACCACCAGAAAACTGGAAGTGGCGCTGTAGCTCAAGTAGTAGAGCACTCCTCTTGAGCTGAAGAGCTGAGAGACAGTGCTCAGGCCTAAAGTTCAAGTGCCTTAGCCAGGCACTGGTGGCTCAAGCCTGTATTCTACTCAGGAAGCTAAGATCTGAGAAGTTCAAAGCCAGCCTGAAAAAGAAAATCCTTGAGACTCTTTTTTTTTTTTTTTTTTAGCCATTGCTGTTTTTGTTTTCTTTTGCTCTTATCTTGTTTGTATTTGGAAGGGTAAGGAAAGGTGCAACAAGGATGAACAAATACAACGCTACTGACTAGACACTGTGGAAAATGAACTGGATATACTGTGGGTAGGGATGGGAGGAAAAGACTAGGAGAGAACAATGGAAGGGGAAATATGGTTCAAAAAGAATTATTGCAGGTAGCTTTAGTATGGTCTTGTTTGTGATCATTTGGGTAAATGCCCAAAAGTGGGATTGCTGGGTCATAGGAACCTCCATACTACTTTCCAAAGTGGTTGAACAAGTATACACTCCGACCAACAATGCAGTAGGGTTCCTTTCTGGCCACATCCCCACCAGCATCTGTTATTATTAGAGTTCTTGATTATAGCCATTCTAACTGGGATGAGGTGGTATCTCAGTGTTGTTCTGATTTGCATTTCTTTTATGGCTAGGGAGGTTCAGCATTTCTTCATGTGTCTATTGGCCATCCTTCTTTCCTCTTCAGAGAAGTTTCTCTTTAAGTCTTTAGCCCACTTCTTTATTGGGCAGTTGTTTCTTTGAGGATTTGTTGTTGGGGGATTTAATTTTTTCAGTTCCAGGTATATTTTAGATATAAGACCCTTGTCCGTTTTATGGCTAGTGAAGATTTTCTCCCAATCTGTGGGCTTTCTATTGATCTTGCTAGCTATATCCTTTGCCATGCAGAAGCTCTGCAACTTCTTTTTTTTTTTTTTTTAATTTAATTTTATTTTATTTGAGAACATATTTGAGAGGGGTTACAATTACATGGGCAGGAAAATGCATACATTTCTTACCAAGCATTGCAGCCTCCTCCTTTGTTTACCCTTCACCTCCCTTCCCAGCCTCCCCCCTCCCCCCCACCCAATCATACCCCCCCCCACCGACATTGTAAAGCTGGTTTTGACATGACAATTTGTACTTCTCATTGTTGCAACAGGTCCACCTGAATCCTTAAACGACTTGTTTGTCCCCATCTCCTCCACATGTTATACTGACATCAAATATAGTGAAAGCAGGGGTTACACTGTGGGGGAGGGACATACAAAGCAACAAAGAAATAATCTTATAAATGCGTTAGAAACACATGCATGAAAGAAACGAAAACATTAAAATACATATTTGAGGGTTCGTTTTCCTAACATCACATTCTCTGACTTTTTCCGCTTGACTCATACCTATACTAGATATTGCAAATAAGGGAAACCATGGGACCTATGTTTCTTTGGGCCTGGCTTACTTCACTTAATATAATTTTTTCCAAGTTTTTCCATTTCCTAACAAATGGGGCAATGTCATTCTTTCTGATGGAGGCATAGAATTCCATTGTGTATATATACCACATTTTCTTGATCCATTCATCTACTGAGGGGCATCTGGGTTGTTTCCATATCTTAGCTATGGTAAATAATGCTGCAATAAACATAGTTGTGCTGGTAGCTTTAGTGTGGCCTTGTTTGTGATCATTTGGGTAAATGCCCAAAAGTGGGATTGCTGGGTCATTGGGGAGCTCTATGTGGAGTCTTTTGAGGAACCTCCATACTGCTTTCCAAAGTGGTTGAACAAGTTTACATTCCCACCAACAATGAAGTAAGGTTCCTTTCTGTCCACATCCCCTCCAGCATCTGTTGTTGTTAGAGTTCTTGAGTTTTGCTGTTCTAACTGGAGTGAGGTGATATCTCAATGTTGTTTTGATTTGCATTTCTTTTATGGCTAGGGATGTTGAACATTTCTTCATGTGTCTATTGGCCATCCTTCTTTCTTCTTCAGAGAAGCTTCTCTTTAAGTCTTTCGCCCACTTACTTATTGGGCAGTTGTTTCTTTGAGGATTTGTTGTTGGGTGGTTTAATTTTTTGAGTTCCAAGTATATTTTAGATATGAGACCCTTGTCCGTTGTATGGCTAGTAAAGATCTTCTCCCAATCCGTGGGCTTTCTATTGATCTTGCTAGCTATGTCATTTGCCCTGCAGAAGCTCTGTAACCTTATACAATCCCATTTGTCCAACCTTTCTTTGATTTGTTGTGTTTCCAGGTCTCTATTCAGAAAATTTCGGCCTGAGCCGAGGAGACCCAGGGTTTCTCCTATTCCATCCTGTAATGTTTTCAGAGTGTCTGCTTTGAGTTCAAGTCTTTGATCCATTTGGAGTTGATTCTGGTGCAGGGTGATATATAAGGATCTAGCTTTAGTTTTCTACATGTAGTTAACCAGTTTTGCCAGCACCATTTACTGAAGAGGCTGTCTGTCTTCCATTCTATTGTTTTAGCTCCCTTATCGAAGATTAGATGGCTATAGGTCTGTAGGTTCATTTCTGGGTTTTCAATTCTATTCCATTGGTCCTGAGGTCTGTTCTTATGCCAGTACCAAGCTGTTTTGATTACTATGGCTTTATAGTAGAGTTTGAAATTTGGTATTGATATTCCTCCAGCAGTGTTCTTTCCGTTGAGGAGCGTTTTTGCTATTCGGGGTCTTTTATTGTTCCATATGAATTTTTGGATTGCCTCTTCTATTTCCTTGAAGAATGAGGGTGGAATTTTGATAGGTATTGCGTTGAATTTGTAGATAGCCTTGGGAAGTATTGCCATTTTCACGATGTTAATCTTTCCAATCCAGGAGCATGGGAGGTTTTGCCATTTTTTAAGTTCTGTGTTGATTTCCTTTTTCAAGATTTTAAAGTTTTCATCATAGAGGTCCTTCACTTCTTTAGTTAAGTTAATTCCTAGGTATTTTATTTTTTGTGGGGCTATCACAAATGGAGTTGCTTTCCTAAGTTCAGCCACACTTTTCTCATTGTTGGCATACAGAAAAGCCATGGATTTTTAGGGGTTAATTTTATAACCTGCTACTTTGCCAAAGTTTTGAATCAGCTTGAGTAATTTGGGAGTGGAGTCTATGGGATTCTTTAAATACAAGATCATGTCATCTGCAAAGAGGGAGAGTTTTATTTCTTCTTTCCCTATTTGGATCCCATTTATGTCTGTGTCTTGTCTTATTGCTGTAGCTAGGCATTCTAATACTAGATTGAAGAGAAGTGGAGAGAGTGGGCATCCTTGTCTTGTTCCTGAGTTAAGAGGAAATGGCTTTAGTTTTTCACCATTGAGTATAATGCTGGCTGTAGGTTTGTCATATACAGCCTTTATTGTATTGAGGAATGTTCCATGGATTCCTAATTTTTCCAAAACCTTCATCAGGAAGGGGTGTTGGATCTTGTCGAATGCTTTTTTTGCGTCTATTGAGATAACCATGTGGTTCTTATTCTTGCTCCTGTTGATGTGATGAATAATATTAATTGATTTGCGTATATTGAACCAGCTTTGCATCCCTGAAATAAATCCTGTTTGATCATGGTGTATGATTTTTTGGATGAATTGTTGAAGTCGGTTGGCCAAAATTTTGTTGAGAAGTTTTGCATCAATGTTCATCAAAGAAATGGGTGGATAGTTCTCTTTCTTTGATGAGTCCCTGCCTGGTTTTGGGATGAGGGTTATGATGGCTTCATAGAATGTGTTCGGTAGTGAGCTTTCTCTTTCAATTTCATTGAAGAGTTGGAGGAGAATTGGTGTGAGCTCTGCTTTGAAGGCCTTGTAAAATTCCGCTGTAAAACCATCTGGTCCTGGACTTTTCTTAGCTGGGAGGTCTCTTATTGCTGTTTCTATTTCAATGCTTGATATGGGCCTGTTAAGATAGTTTAACTCATCTTGGTTTAGTTTTGGCATGTCAATATTTGCTAGGAAGAGGTCCATTTCTGTCAAGTTCTCAAACTTATTAGCATAAAGTTTTGAGAAGTATTCCCTTATAATGTTCTGAATCTTGGTTGTTTCCGTGGTGATGTTTCCATTCTCATCTCTGAGTTTATTAATTTGGGTGTGTTCTCTTCTTTTTCTGATAAGATTTGCTAAGGATCTGTCAATTTTGTTAAGTTTTTCGAAGAACCAACTCTTTGTTTTGTTGATTCTTTCTATAGTTTTTTTGGATTCTAATTCATTTAATTCTGATTTAATTTTGATTATTTCTTTCCGTCTACTGGATTGGGGTTTATCTTGCTGCTCTTTTTCAAGGAGGTTTAGATGTGTCATTAAATTGCTAGTTTCAGATCTCTCCAATTTGTTGATGTAGGAGCTCAGAGCTATAAACTTGCCTCTGAGTACTGCCTTTGCTGTGTCCCAGAGGAGCTGGTATTTTGTGTGTTCATTTTTGTTGAATAGCATGAACATTTGAATTTCCTTTCTAATCTCTTCCATGACCCATTCATGATTCAGCAGTGTGTTGTTCAGCCTCCATGTGATACCGGACTTTCTTTGGTGGCTTTTGGTGTTGAGTTCTAATTTTATTCCCATGTGGTCAGAGAGAATGCAAGGTATAACTTCAATGTTTCTGAATTTAGACAAGTTTGCTTTGTGGCCTAAAATGTGGTCTATTTTAGAAAACATTCCATGTGCTGCTGAGAAAAACGTGTATTCTGATGCTGCTGGGTGAAATGTTCGGTAAATGTCTGTTAAGTCTAGTTGATCTATGCAGCTGTTTAGATCTGCGGTTTCTCTGTTGAGTTTTTGCCGAGTTGATCTATCTAGTGGGGAGAGTGGTGTGTTAAAATCCCCAACAATTAATGTCTTTGGATCTATATGGGATTTGAGGGAAAGTAGTGTTTCTTTGATAAATTTGGGTGCTCCATTGTTTGGTGAATAGATATTTAGAATTGTAATATCCTCCTGAAGGAGAGATCCTTTAATTAGTATGTAGCGACCTTCTTTATCTCTTCTCACGAATTTTAATTTGAAGTCTATTTTATCTGATATTAGGATTGCAACTCCCGCCTGTTTATGCGGTCCGTTTGCTTGGTAGATTTTGTTCCAGCCTTTAACATTGAAAATGTGTTTGTTTTTACGGGCAAGATGTGACTCCTGCAGGCAGCAGATAGAAGGGTCTTGTTTTTTAATCCAACTAGACAGTCTATGTCGCTTAATTGGAGAGTTCAGTCCGTTAACATTAAGAGATAGGACTGAGAGGTATTTGGGAGTTCCTGCCATGTTATCTACCTTCTTGGGGGCTGCGAAAACTGGGTTCTTCCTATGGTTCTTGGATTCTCAGTTTGGGTGCAGTTTCTTGGCCTTTATTGCGGTCTTGTTGGTTTTCTATGTGTAGGACATCTTTAAGAATCTTTTGTAGGGCTGGTTTGGTGGAGATGTATTGTTTCAATTTTTCTTTGCTATGGAAGGTTTTTATTTGGCCTTCAGTTATGAAGGAGAGTTTAGCTGGGTACAGTATTCTTGGTTGATAGTTGTTTGTTTTTAGGGCATGGCATACATCATTCCAGGCTCTTCTTGCTTTGATTGTCTCTGCTGAGAAATCTGAGGTGATTCTAATTGGTTTCCCTTTATAAGTGATTCCCCTTTTCTCTCTGACAGCTTTAAGGATCTTTTCCTTGTTCTGAGTTGATCCTGTGTGGATTATAATGTGGTGGTGAGATGTCCTATTCTGGTCTGGTCTATTTGGGGTTCTAAAGGCTTCTTGTATCTGGACAGGCCTATCTTTTTGCATGTTTGGGAAGTTCTCTGCTAGGATCCTGTTAAACAAATTTCCTAGACCATTAACTTCTGTTTCTAGGTGCTCCTCTATACCCATTATCCTTAGATTAGGCCTTCTGATGGTGTCTTCCAGGTGTTGGATAGATCTATCATATTTCTTGGACTTGTCTTGGATGGTTGTATGTTCTTTCTCTATAATATCTAGGCTGTCTTCAATCCCTGAGATTCGATCTTCTGCATGGTCTAACCTGCTGTCAAGACTCTCTACTTTGTTTTTTATCTCTTTTCCTTCTAGTTGGTCAGCTTTGATGGCTTCAAGTTCTTTGTTGAAGCTCTGTTTTAGGTCTTGTATGAATTTCTTTACTTCCTTAATTTGGTGTTCAGTGTTTGTCCTCAAATCACTTAGTTGATTGGTTATGGTTTCTTTGGGCTCCCATTCCTTCTGTTGGGTTCCATTCAGCATTCCCTTTGTGGTCTCCCTGACTTCCTTCAGCTCTTTGTTAATGGATTCCATGAATGCCTTTAGTGATCTTTGATTGTTCTCTACCTGGTCTCTCAATTCCTGTATTACTCTTTGATTAGCTTCCTCCCGTTCGTGGGATTCCTGCAGATCTCTTTGAGTGTTCTCAGCCTGCTCACGCCATTCCTCCCTTTCTCTTTGAGTATTCTCAAGTTGTTCACGCAAATCCTGTATCAGTTTTTGAGTAGCTTCCTCACGCTTATGATATTCCTGTATAAACTTCTGGGATGCCTCCTCTCTCTCCCTATCACGCTCATACAGAGTCCTTTGTACGTTGTCAAACTTTTCATTTATCATGTTTGCCAGCAGTGTTTGTAGAGCTGTTTGGGAACTCTCCTCTGGATTATTCATTATCTGTTCTAACCCCTGATTATCAGGATTGGGAATTGAGATACCCGAATTTGCCATTTTTCTTGTGTTTTTCCGGCTTACTCTGCCCATTTGAGATGAAGATAGCACCAGTTTTGTGCTAGAACACTATCTTAAGGCAACCATCAACCAAAGTTTGCATTTGTACAGTCAATAGCCTACAGATACAATCTAGTTCAACAGATACATCTATTCGACATCAAACAACTATATGTTAAAGGGCTTCGAACCGCAGAGAAGAATTTGGAAAACCAGAAATTATTAGGGTTAGGGAGAGATGTGGGTAAAAAATAGGAATAGATTGGTGTGGGGAGGCACAGGGAGAGTTAACTATGTCCTAATCACAATGCAGGAAATAGGTTGGGTAGGATGCAAGGAGAGAGAGAGAGAAAAAGAAGAAAGGGAAAGGGGAATGAAAAGAGACCAGAAAAAAAAATAGAAACGTAAAAATTAATGTTATTTTAGAGATTAAAAGACCATCTATTTATAGAGGAATATGAATATGTTGAGAGAAAGGGAGGGACATAGAGGAGATGTGAAAAACTTTAAAAAAATGCTTAAAATATTATATAGGTATAAAGAGGTAGTACTGCTATTAATGAATTTAAGTCTCAGAGGTTTTGAATTGAGTAATAAGTTTGTGGATTAAGTGTGTACACAATGGGGGATAGGGTCTACTGGTTAACTACGGGTTTATCTGAGGATGTGCAGGACAAGAGTTAAGTCACATAAAGAAGAACAAAGAGGAAAAGATGGAGAGGATAGGAAAGTGAGAAGAAAAGATCAGAAGTTCAGTAGAGCTAGACAAGAAACAAAAAGATAATTAAGAATGAAAGAAAAAGAGAAAGAAGACAAGAAAAGAAAGGAAAACACACATTCACGTATTCCTAAAATAAAAATTATAAGAGGAGAAAAGAAAAAAAAAAAGTTAATGAAAAACAATTATTTTTTCAGAAGAGGCAAAAATTAAAGATTAATAAAAGTTTTAGAAAAGCAAAAAAATTTTTTTATATATATAAGGTAACAAAAAATGAAAAAAAAACAAAACAATAAAAAGAAAAAAAGAAAAGAAGAAGAAGAAAAAAAAAGTTCTTTGATTTTTTTTGGCGGGGGAGGGGTGGGAAGAGTCCTGTATCTCCCTTTTGTCTGTAACCAGAGTCTGGTTGGAGTCTCTGGTCAGCTTGAGGTCCTGTGGCTTGATCGGTTTCTTAAGTCAGTTTGTTCGAACAGGCAGAAAAATGCTCTGCTTTACCCAAGATTTTGAGATCCCCCTCCCAGGTTAGTTTACTGGGAGGGTGATCTGCTTTGAGAATCACAAAAGAGGGGGATGCAGTGATGAGGCTAGGTTCTGGGTAGAGTTGAGGCCTTTCAACAAACAGTAGCTTTTCCCTGGGGCTATTTTGTGAAAAAAAACTCACAGCACCTAGCCTGGAGCCATTCTCAGGGTTTCTGTTTTTCAATTGATTGTGGTGGCTGCTAGAGGGAGGGGCAGCCTCTGGCTCTGGTTACCCGGTGAGGAGAGCCACTCCAATGGCTGGCGCCTGAGCTGGGTGACTTTTCCCTGGATGGAACTGAGTCTGTGAGGTCACTTCGCCGTTAAGTTCTTGTGACCTGCTAGATGACTAGTTTTATTCCAAGGCCTGAGCTGGAGCTAGCCGCTCCTCCGAGCTTTGTCGGTATCCAAGATGGAGATCACCGGTGCTGGGTGGGGGGAGGGGTGGCCTTCCCTCCTCTGCTCCCTGGGAAGGAGTGAGGAAGTGGGGCTTCTACTCACGCGGAGTCTTGGATCCCGGGTCGTCTCTGGTCTGCAAAGTGCAGGATGAAGTTGTCCGCTCCTTGTCGGTTCTTGCTGGTGTTGAGTAGAATCCGCTCGTCCACTGCGTCTGGCTCCTTCGTCCCGGACTGTGTCTCAGGTGTGTCCCCACGGCGGTGGTCGCTGCCGCAACCCTGCCGCCTTCGCAGCAGCTGCTGGCAGGAGCTCAGATGTGTCTGCTTGGCTTCCCCTCTCTTGACTAACTCTCTGTCCTGTGATGGCACACTTGGTGTGATTCTCTGGCTTGGGACTGTTCACTGGAACTCTGAAACTGTTTTCTATGCAAGAGCTTGTTCAGATTCCAGCTTCTCCTCCGCCATCTTCCCGGAACTCTCATCCTTGAGACTCTTAACTCCAATTACCCACCCAAAAAACTGGAAGTGGAACTGTGGTTCAAATGGTAGACTGCTAACCTTGAGCAAAAAAGCTAAGGAACAGCACCCAGGCCCTGAGTTCAAGCCTCAGTACCAGCACACTTGCGCCCGCGCGCGCACACACACACACACACACACACACACACACACACACACAGTGACATGGCTTGTCCAAAACATTTTAAGAACTTGAGTATACCTGTAGCAGGAAGGGAAAAGACTAAAAATATACATTCCTGATTTAGCTATATTACTGCAATATATCTAATAATATAATATCAATAAATAAGGATCAATGGCCACGATTGGGTAGTCATTGTTCTTAAACAGACAGAAAATGCTAATAATCTACAGCTTAGAATTGTTTTTGAAGACTCAGCAAGAAATAGCTCTCAGTTTACTAAACTCTATTAATGGCATATTTTTATTTAGCTTCTGATCCTGCCCAGGAGTGGTTTATAACCTCAACTTCAAGGTCAAGAGATTTGTTTCAGGCAAATTCTTAACTCTTATGGGAATTAAGTACTCTGGGCTAACCCGCATTTTCATCTCCAATGGGAGAAATTGCTCTATTCCCTGGATGACTAACACTTTTCAAATACATTCACAGCAGATGTCTTCCTGCTTTAGTTAGTCACTCTGAGAGGCTTCCTTCCGTGTGTGTGTGTGTGTGTGTGTGTGTGTGTGTGTGTGTGTGTGTAGGGGTAGCAGGGAAACAGAGGGGGTTGGCAAGGGATTAAAGTATAGGGTCCAAAGTTTAAAATTGTTCAATTTGCTATAGTATTTCATTGGAACAAAAACAGGTTGAATTTTTCAGACAAAGTGTTGAAATATGTTATCACAAATTTGAAAAGGAAAAGAAAATGAGTAACATTTCATTTTCAAAGATCTAACTGAAAGGAAAAGGCAAGTCTCATCTCACTGGGGAGGTTAGCTGTTCCAGAACAATTCTAAGTTCATTTAGGGATATTTTAGTGAGATTCATGTTTTGGCAAATTTTATGAACTAAAGATCATTTCCTGAAACTAAGACATTTGTACAGTTCCTGCCAGTTTCAGAATGTTTCATTTTGTCTAACAAAACTTTTCAGCATCACAATTTTTTAAAATGTAGTCCCCATAGGCTAGGAATGTGGCTTAGGGGTAGAGAGCTTGCTTAGCATGCATGAAGTCCTGGGTTCGAGTCCTCAGTACCACATAAACAGAAAATGCTGGAAGTGGTGCTGGAAGTGGTCTAGTGGTAGCCTTAAACAAAAAAGCTCAGGGAGGGATACAGGTGGACCCATTGCAACAATGAGATGTACAAGTCCTTATGTCGAAAACCAACTTTACAACTTTGGTGGGGGGGGGGGGGCGGGGAGGAGGGTAGGATGGGAAGGGGAATCAAAGGAGGAGGCTACAATGCTTGATAAGAAATGTACTCATTATCTTGTCCATGTAATTGTAACCCCTCTGTACAGTATTTTCACAATTAAAAAAAAAAAAAAAGCTCAGGGACAGGGCCCAAACCCTGAGTTCAAGCCCCCAGACTGGTAAAAAATAAATAAAATAAAATATAATTCCCAATGCTGTTCTACATTTCTGATTAGGGCTCCACAGAACAGTATGGGAAGATTTGACCAACTTGAGCATTTGGAGCTCCACAGAGCAGGTCCTAGGAAATCATGGATATCTTAAAATTTGTGTATGGTCATTGGACCTATCCTGGACTGACTTACAGCCTAAAGTATTTCTACATAGAAGATGAGGCAAAAATAATAATCCTTGAACATGTAAAAAAAGTTAAGAATATATGTTCTTAAGCTAGGTACCATTGACTCAAGCCTATAATATACTTGAGAGGCTGAGATCAAAAGGATCAAGATTGAAGGCCAGGCCAAGCATAAATTAAGAGATTGTATCTGCTGGTACAGAGAGAAGCTAGACATGTAATCCTAGCAATTACTAGAAGCCTAAAGTAGATGTATTATGGCTCCTGGAAGGAAGCAAGATACTGTCTCAAAAGTAACTGGTAAAAAAGAGAGCTGGAGGTGTGAGTGAAATGGTAGAGCTCCAGCCTAATAAGTCTGAAATCCTGAGTTCTAATCCCTAGTTTTATTTTACTAGTAGCAGTTTGCAAATCCTTTGAAGTCCCTGAACTCTTTAATAAAAGGGAACATTTAAAAAGGCCTGGCTGACTAGCTTCTCAAGTTACTCCCTCCTGCTTGTGAGTCTCTCCCAGAATTGTAACTAGGGAGAAGTAGAGAAATGTGCGTATGAATATGTATGTGCGTGTGTGTGTGTGTGTGTGTGTGTGTGTGTGTGTGTGCGCGCGCGCGCAGGCATTCATAGGGCGAGGTTAGAACTGGAATCAACAGTAGATTCTATCACATCTGGAGAGAGTCATTTCCCCCCCATTTTCCCTATCTGGAAGGTAATTCTGGAGAGCCCTAGAAATATCAATAATCTTGGTATTTCTCTGAAGACAGCTTGGGAGTAACAGGGTCTTTCTGTTGATAATAGACCACATTCACCCAACTTTGACCCTTTGTTTAATGGAGTAGTTGATGTAAGAATAACTAAAAATGCCTTCCAAAGACTACCAACACTTGGGCAACAGATCTTCCCCAAGTATACTGTACCATGTTTCTCCTTCACTCATCTCAAAACTTTATTAGGAAAGGCTAAGGGAGCAAAACATCTCAAACTACCTTTTACCCTCTTATCCACAATTCCTTGAGTGTCATTTGAACAGAAAATGGCTTGTTCTTATTTCCTTGTCATCCGGCAGGCAAAAATAGAGACTGTAATTTGAAGAAATAACAGCATATTATGGAAACACTTTATTGATTAAGAGATGACACCATATGGAATGTACACATTCATTCTCTAGACTGCAATGCCATTTTCAGAGCAAAGAGAGGATTTAGATCTGATTCCTCTGCTATTTTTCAAATTTCATATGTTGTGGAGAAAGACAAACTTGCCATTTTTCATTTTTAACATTTTATGAAGGCTGGGTTGTACTTTACCCTGTAATGTAACATGATTTTTTGAAAATTCTCTGTGAACTCTCACCAAGGTCTTAACATTAGAAAGTCCTCACAATCTCTACAAAGAAAGGCAAAACAGAGCTAATTAACAAGGGGACAGTATAGTACATTTTCAGAGTCTGGCTTGAAAAAGATAAGAAAAGTAATCGATCCTCGGTAATACATCACATTCAAGCCTTTAAACACCCTATCTTTCTGCAAGTGTAAGTTCTCATCCTAGCCAATATAGTAAACCCTAGCAACAATATGATTATTTCTTCACTGCATTTCCCTCCCTGTCCTTCTTACAGACCTACAGAATTAAGTTGCAGGACAGTAAAAGGAAATGATTTCATCAGGGTGGAGAAGGGAAAAGATATAACTTGAGTCCAAATACTGTAAGTCAAATGTGCTGCCTAAGACAAGCAACTAACCCCCCAGGCTGAGTCTCCTAAGTGTCAGAGTTTGCTCCTGGGGCCTCCCGTAAGGGATGGAAGTAGCGTAGGGTGGAGACAGAGAACAGGCCTCTAAGGCACACATCTTGCTTGCCTGTTCTAATTACCACTATTCCTTGGCCTTTTTCCCTTTTTATTTTAGCAGGGACATTTCTTTCTCCTCAGAACTTCTCTCCCTAGACCTTTTATGGATTCAATTATGGATTGAACAAGATGCTGTATTTCCTAGATTCTTACATGGTGTGCTAATTCTGAAAACAAGTCCAGAACGACATTTAAAAAAAAAATTTCTGCTGGGTGCCAGTAGCTCAGGTCTGCAATCCCCAGCTACTCAGGAGGCTGAGATCTGAGGATCGCGGTTCAAAGCCAGCCCGGGAACAAAAGTCTGTGAGACTCTTATTTCCAATTAACTCCCAGAAAACCAGAAGTGGTACTGTGGCTCAAAGTGGTAGAGCACTAGCTTTGAGATCTGAGGATTGATATTCGAAGCCAGCCTCATCAGTAAAGTCAGAGTGGCTCCTATCTTTAATTAACCAGCTAGAGCTATGGCTCTAGTGATAGGGCACTAGTTGTGTGCAAAAAGGCAGCAAGAGTGGGATGTCCTGAGTTCAAGTGCACCCCCATGAACACGGGGGCATGCACCCACACACACACACAGACACAGACACACACACACACACACACAGACACACAGACACACACACACACACACTCTCACACACACACACCACCTGTGTAAAGCCGGAAAACTAGTTAGTCCTCACAAAACAAAAATGTTGCAAGGTGTGTGCTAATGACACCGCCTCTTATGCATCCCATTTTGCTATGTGTTATCTCCAGCTTGCTACGCTGAAGAGGTCTGGAAAAGACATCAGAAGGGACACTGATGGGGAAATGGGCTAGCCAGCCCATCTTTTGGGGAGCTCATATTTGAGATTAACTTGAAGTAACTGATTTACACCACCACTTTCTTTTTCCCTGCTCTCTCCCGGAAGGCATCCCTGTAAGCTCATCTCTGTGTTCTCCTTCAGTGGGATAATAGTTCTCTTTGAAATCAACTTCAGGATACCTCAACTACAATTTACCAAAGTATCTTCCTTCCAAGGGCCTTTAGATGGAAAGAATCATAATCCTTTGTGGAGGGGAAGGGAAAAAACAAATCGTTTAACTAGGGATACAGGTGGATCCATTGCAACAATGAGATGTACAAGTCATTATGTGGAAAAACGAACTTTACAACTTTGGTGGTGGGGGGAGGAGGACTGGATGAGGGGAGTGGGGGAGAATAGGAAGGGATGGGAAGGGGAAACAAAGGAGGAGGCTACAATGCTTGATAAGCAATGTACTCATTATCTTGCCCATGTAATTGTAACCCCTCTGTACAGTATTTTCACAATAAAAAATAAATAACTAAATAAATAGAATCATAATCCTTATTGTTGGTGCATGTAGGCCCTGCTGTTTAACTAGATAACTAAGCTGCATATTTTAAATTATTTACTAAGCAGCAATGACTGCACACTCCCCTTTCCCCCAGCTTAGAAAACTGGAACTTTGGGAGAAACTTACATGTAATCTATATGCTTGCACTTCCATGTCTACCCACCCTACCTCCATAAATTAACAGGATTGTGAAGTCCAATATCATTCACAATCTTGCTTTTTTTTCTCTTGTCTTACTAAATCTATACACATATTACAATGTAATATTTATCTTTTTTGGCCTTAATTTTAAGAGAAAAAGAATACCAGTCTATAGGTATTGTTATAGGGCATTTTGTTTTTAACTTAATATGTTGCTAAAGCTAATCCATTCCTTTAGACTATATTCTTCCTTTGCCTTAGTATTGCAGTCTATTCTCCTTCTTCTATTGGTGGGGCATCTGGACTGTTTTGGCTTGTGTCTTGCAGGACAGTGCTCTTGTACATGTGTCCTGTTATGCAGCAACAGAGTGGTAATATTCATAGGAATCACTAGACCCTTGGTATAACTTGACAAGATGATGTTGAATATTCTTAGGCAAGTGTGATGATTCAAACCTAACCCCACAAGAAAATAGCTCTTCCAGAGAGATGTGGGGTGGGTGGCCAGTGTAGATTCTACTGGCTGTGAAAGAAGCCTGAGATGAGTTTTAGGCCACCCATGGTTCAAGGATTTGCTAATTTTGAAACAGAAAAGCTCAAGGTTAACATCAAAACTATGTGGGGAGAGGTTTGTGTTTTGTGGTATATTTTATGATTGCATCAGAAGTTCAATAAACTGTGTAAAGTTATTTCCAGAGTACAGACTAAGTCATTCTTGATAAACTCTTATTGCTTTATAAATCTCCAAATTAACAAGCTTCTCTGAGGGCTGCTTTGGAAACTTCTTTAACTAAAGAAATGAGATGGAGACAATGATGTACCTAGCAAAATTCTGATTTCTGAAGTGGACTATAAATTACATTATTCTATTTGCAGATAATGTTTTCTAGGCTCAAGTAAAAGCTTCACGAACCACAATTATACTAGCACCCCTCCATGACAGTTAGATAGAGAGAATTGCTTCCATTTTCAGAAAATATTCAAATGCTGTATTTTTAGCCCTTGAATTTAATTCTTAGGTTTTCTCTCTTTTCTTACCAGCTGCTACTTCACTTTCTCTTGACAGTGTGACTACTTTTCCCTTTAGAATACACTTCTAATCTACATTGGGCTTATGACAACACTACTACTTAGGCCAGTTAAATTGTGCATAACAAAAGGGAAAAGGATCCTGGGAGACAGTGGAAAGAGACATTCTTCCAAGAAAGTGGATTTCATGATTCAATTGGCTTTATATTACTTTCAAGAATTAAAGACTTCTTTTGCTTACTGCCTTGTTCTCTGTAATATTTTTAGTTTGTTAAATAGTCAACTTCCAACTGTAAAAATAGTTTAGCAGAAAGTCTAGACCACAATTCATTATTTGATATTTGACTGACATTTGATTGCTAAATGACAAAGTAGCAAAGAGTGTCATCTTTGCAAAGTGAGTCATCAATGTAACCACAATAAAGAAGTCACTTCTCTTTAGGTTCAAAAAATTTGACCAACTATTCTACATGGCTCTCACCAGACTAGCCACCTCTTATTGTTCACTTCTGGATCCATTTAGTGAGTTGATATATCCAAATGCTTAGATTACATAATGACACTTTTTCTGTGCATATACTTGCCAAAAAATATTCTATCACTTTCAGAGAAACTTAAATAGATTTCTTGTATTAAAGCAAGTGTCCTTTAGTCTAATAAGTGGAGAGATTTGCCTAGGAACTTCCTTTATAGAGATTCACAATGCAAAGTTCTGAGAAGTATGCCAGTCTTTAAAAAAAAACTTTAACACATTATTCTGTAAGATGCTGTTTTGTAAAATATTGCTTTACTAAAATCTATTGACTTGAAAATGACTGGGAAGTGAGGCTCAAAATAAATATAAATTATGTGAACAATTGAGGTAGATGACTAGGAAAATCAATAGAGAAAGGAAATATAAAGGAGATTTCATATGGGGAAAATGATACATTCCATTATCAGCACACTGAGAATGATGGAAAGCTCCTCCAAGAGGATGTAAAAGTCCAGCAATTGGAAATTCTTGAATAGAATGGGTTTTAGTAATACATAGAAGCAATAATGAAAGCCAGGACAGTAGGTTAGATCAAGAAGGAAATAATAAAGAGAGAGAAGAATATTACAGGCTCAATGTCTCCCTATATTTAGAGTCATCAGAAAGGAAAGAAAAGAACAAGAGGAGCATGATTTTGTAGAAGCCTGATAAAGAGAATTTGAAAATAAATAAATGCTCTCCAGAGATTAAGTAGACTAAGAGTTTATATAAGACTACTGAATGTAGTATTTTAGAAGCTTTGCACTATTGTGGTAAGGAAATTATGCCTTATGGAAAGGTTTAACAGCTGAGCATATGCAGAGGCAGTAACAGCAAGTCAGAGGTGAAAGAAGGGGAAAAGATCAGGAACTTAGGAGTCCCTTCTGTAGTCAAAGGAAGTGATTACAAATAGAAGTAAAAGGGCAAGGGCTGGCAGGGGCAGGTAGTTAATAAAGTTCCAGAGAGGATGAGGAGGAATGAGGTCAGTAGTCTGGTTGCCGTTGGTAAGAGATGTATTGAAACTACTTTTTAAGAGACTAATATAAAGATATCTATTAAAAATAAATATATTCATATGTATGTATAGATACACCCTTTGGACTGATAATTTTATTAATATGCTTCTGTCCCCCAGAAAACCTTGTATGTAAGAGTACTCATTAGAATACTAGTTGTAACACCATAACCCAGGAACATTAAGTGTCTTCCGTGATTAAATGTTGATACATTCTATAGAATACCATGAAGTATATTCTGAAATAAAATGAAGCTCAAAACATGTTTTTCAATGCATTGTAAATGCTAGAGTTGAATTTTAAATATTCTCCCAAAGATTTTATGTTGGAGGTTTGGTCTCAAGCCTAGAGAGACAGTAAAACATTTAGAAATCTAGGAGGAAGTTAGCTCCCTGGAAGTACATATATCCTTGAAAGAGATATTAGGATCACAGCTCCTTGTTTTTCCCTTTCTCTCTTCCTCCTCCTCCTCTTTTTTTTTTTTTTTTTTTGCCAGTCCTGGGGCTTGCATTCAGGGCATGGGCACTGTCCCTGTGCTTCTTTTGTTGAAGGTTAGCACTCTACCACTTGAGCCACAGCACCATTTCCAGCTGATGAATTGAACCCAGAGCTTCATGCGTGTTAGGCAAGCACTCTACCACTAAGCCACATTCACAGCCCATCCTTTCCTCCTCTTCTTCCTTTTCTTCTTCTTCCTCTTCTTTTCCCCCTCCTACTCCTCTCTTCTTTTTTCCTCTCTGTCTCTCCTTTCCCCCTCAGCCACCATAAGGAGGACACCACACCCTTCATGTCATGGTGTTTTGCCTTGCAAAAAAAAAAAAAAGAAAGAAAGAAAAGGCATCATTAGCCATCCCCAGATAGAAACTTCTGAAACCATGAACTGAAACAAAGCTTTCCTTCTTATCTCAAGTATTTTGTCACAGTGACAGAAAGCCAATGCATTAGCTACCACGGGGACAGGAAACATTCAACTACCTCACCTTAGAATTGTCATGTCCTAGTATAGACATTGAACCGTAATTAGGAAGTACTCAATAAATATTTATTATTGAATGGATAGAATACTGAGTTTTCAAAACAAGTTGCAAAACTAGATTTGTGTTTGTTATTACAATATATATATAGTAAATATACTTATAATGTGTTTTTTAATATTCATTCTGGTAGAAAACCTAGCAGGTTACAGTAGTTATCTTTGAAGGATAGGATTGGATGGAGGTAGAAGAACAGTATATTCCCTTTCATAATAGTTTCTTTGGTATTACTAAATTTTAACAAGTATGGCATTTTTTAATAATTTTTATATTTCAATGTAAGTCATAAATCACTGGAGAAAGAAAGTAACCAGGTTATCTTTTTGTTTGTTTGTTTTTGGTTTTTTTTTTGGGGGGGGGGTCCGGTTGTGGGGCCTGAACTCTGGGCCTGGGTGCTGTCGCTCCGCTCTTCAGCTCAAGGCTAGCGCTCTACCACTTGAGCCACAGTGCTACTTCTGGCTTTTTTCTTTTTGCTTATGTGGTGCTGAGGAATCGAACCCAGGGCCTCAGGCATGCAAGGCAAGCGCTCTACCACTGAGCCACCTTCCCAGCCCTGACCAGGTTATCTTTGACAAAGGTCAAACGCTGACTCCCTGAAAGACAGTAGTGAATGATAGAAAAGTTACAGAAAGGAAAACTAGACAAGGGAACCCAAACAGATGTCTCAACAAATCAGGAGCCATCATCTCTCGTGAGAGTGAGGACAATAAAGGACCAGCATTTCAGAAAGACTAAGCTCCAGAACCATTTCAGAGCTGGGAAGACCTTGAACCCCATTTACTCCATCACTCACTTTTAAATGAGATGTTGTTAAAACACTTCCTAAAGAACACAGAGTTTGTGAGTGACGATGACAGCCTGGAATGACACCCTCTAAAATTATAGAAATAACTCAAAGTAGACGCAGGCACTTTAAGAGAACCCTGATAAGATTTACAACTAATAAATTATGATAGAGCTCACACTTCCTGTGACTGTCTGTGGCAGTACCACACAGTGTGCAAAAGTATGGCAAAATGGGCAAAGAACAGACACAGCGAGATAGCAATGAATCCTAGATAGTGAGATATGCCTCATGGCAGTAAATGACAGAAGGAGAAACTGGAACTTGTTGGTTAATGAGAAAAGTTCTGGGCTTATGAAAATAACAACAAAATGAGAGTTTGGCTATTGCATTGGCTTTAAACTTTCTGACTGACTCCAATGAACAACAGACCACAGAGTTAGTTCACTTTCTCACAAAGTATCACAGCCACACTAATATTGTAAATAACTATCTGTAAAAACAGTATTTACTAGCCTAATAAATGTGAAATGAAAATGTCTGTTGGTTTCCAGAATTCTTGCGTTGGATTCACGGAGGCAGTGGCTGACTAAGAAACCCCAGGCTGGCAGCTGTTTCTGGAATAGTCTCGATCACCACACCAGCCTTTAGCAACCTAGAGGACACATAGTTGGTATTGTGCCTCCTGCCCAGATCCAGCTGGCTTTTGCCAGGCTGTTGCTGACATCCAGCCATGATGCAATAATGGAATTGCCAGGATGGAGAGTTGACCACAGCATATGGTATTATCCAACATTCCAAGAAAGGACCCAAGGCGACTGTTTAAGTTATTAAAAAGTGTGGGAGAGAGGAGACGGAAGGCACAGAGACAATGTTCTTCTGATCTCAGTGTGATTGCTTTGTGCTTCAATGTCCTGGATTTAGGGGGTTTTGTTTATTTTTATAAATTTCTTTGTGTGAATTGTCCCGATGACTATGTCACACACAGACTGGAAGGGTGGGATTTGCCTGTGTCCCACGTTGGCAATATGTGTGGCCCAAGGTTCTTAACAGCCTGGCTCACTTTGGAGGATTAAATAAGGGAGCATTTTCCATGAAAGGTTTAGTTTAAGTTAGTTTAAGTCATAGATTGTATAAAATCTGGACATAACCACAGAGTCCACAGCTAAAATCACTTGTGTACAGATTTCCTTTGTTCCTCAGCATTCTGCATACAGCAAGTGTTTCTGGTCTGCACAACTCAGCCAGGCTTTTGTGTACTCTTCACCTCGTACTTAAGGACCTCATGTACCACTTGTCATAGTCCACCATTAGCTTTTTACCATGTGTAACCACACATTCAGAGTCTTCACAAACAACAACAGTAAGATGATTCACAGCTAAGAAATGTCAAGACTAAACAAAAGACTATAGAATTTAACTACCCAGACATACTGTAACCCAACTCTTTTTGAACCTCATGGAAGATGAGAACAAGTCATCCAATTCTGGAAATTGTCATAACTTCCTGTTGAAGTATCCAGTGTCATTTGCTTTTTTTCCATCTGTACTACAAGATTTGATGGTCTATTGTTCTAGAAAGCGTCATCATAGAACCAGCAACTGGCCGGGTAATAGGTGAATTAGGGACAGGAGATATGCAAATTCTTTTCCTTTTGTGGTCTCATGCAGAGGTGTTTTTTTTCTGGTATACAATTCTGACTCCGTCAGTAGTTAAAGTTATAACTCATATTTCTTAGCTCTTTGTTGCATATATTTTTGTATGAACTGTTCAAAGGCTTATTTTCAGACACCTAAACTATCTGATACAAATGACCAGTCCCTGGGGTTAATTATCCCATAGGAGAGGATCCTAAACTATCTATCTTCTTCTGGTATAGCCAGAACCATACAAAGAGAAGAGATATGTTTTGTCCAGAATGGGACCTCAGGCTTATCTTACCTCACTTTTCATTTTCTAGAGTGGAAAGTAAGGGCCAAGTTGCTTCAGAGAGACTTGCTCAAGGTTATGACTAGGAAGGTTCGTGGTGCAATGAGAACATCAGGCCTCTAGCCCCTAGCTCCACATAAACCACCTCATCATTACTCATCTTAACATCAGCTTAGAAATCAGATCTTCTCCAGACACTATACAGCTGACTGAGACACAAAAGTGCCATGTGTCCATTTTCAAAAGCTGGATGTTAAAAACAAAAAAGCTATTTCAAGATCTTTGCTTTGGGATCTTATTCTTTTTTTTTTTTTGGGTCCGGTCATGGGGCCTGAACTCTGGGCCTGAGCTCTGTCCCTCAGCTCTTCAGCTCAAGGCTAGCGCTCTAACACTTGAGCCACAGCCCCACTTCCGGCTTTTCTTTTCTGCTTATGTAGTGCTGAGGAATCGAACCCAGGGCCTCATGCATGCAAGGCAAGCGCTCTATCACTGAGCCACCTTCCCAGCCCCTTTGGGATCTTATTCATACAAAAGATTTCTTCCCAACAAGACAACCCAAATGGCAAACTCAGTTCTCTGTGTTCAAATACTCCAATTAATAGAGATCAAAATATCTTTCATTTTTATTCCATGAAATGTATTTCCTTTCTAGTCATATATTCATTCTCTCTCAATCTCATCATCAATTTCTTGTCACTGGCATTTTTGTTTTCTAATGGTAATGAGTAGTTTAGCAAAACATAATAGACAAAAATACTGACTATTGTTCTCCATACCCTTGCTACTAAGCTATAACTTCATTTGGGTTGTAACGTTAAAGATGCCCAGTTGAGCACCATTGGCTCATGCCTATAATCCTAGCTAATTGGGAAAGTGAGATCCAGAATACTGAAATCCAAAAAATTAAGATTCAGAATATTGGTGTTTCAAGCCAGCCTGGGGAGAAAAGTTCATGAGACTCCATCCCCAAAATAAACATCAAAAAGCAAAACTGGAGGCATGGCTGAAGTGGTATGGTCTCAGCCATGAGCAATTAATCTAAGTGAGAATGAGGTCCTGAGATCAAACCCAAGAACCATAAAGGCCCAAGGGCTCTGTCTCTCACAGCTACAAGTTATTTGAAGATAATCACTTCATAGAGTTGTCAGTAGAGTAATTTGAGGCAAAGTAGGTGACAGCAGTCTATGTAGTCTAAGTGATGAAAATTTAGAACCAATGTTAAGTTCCACTCTAAAAACTTTTGTGAATTATTCTCTGAAGCTAAGTGCCTGAGAATACCAGACAGGAAACCGTCCCCTATAAAAAGGTCTATTCCCTTAGAAAATCTGTTCACTTCTAAGCATTTATTCCTAAGGAGTTTTACTACCCTAGTCTTCAAATGGACATTAACATTTTTAAATGAGTAAACTAAGGAGATAATTCATAGCAAAATCACTTCAAGTGGAAAGAACCAAGTTATTAAATCATAGTGCTAGAGCTTTGAATTGTCTGGGTGATGCTAAGAATTAAAAGATCCTAAAGGCAAGGGCTAAATATTATCGTAATGTGAAGAAAATCATGTGATAGCCTGATTAGCCTCTGCAAGAAACGTTAGCAAATATCAAATATTACATTGATAAAGCATCTATAATTGTTACATTATAGCTGAACCTTGAGCTTAAGACACTTTCCTGTCCAGGCTGGCTTCAAACCATGGTCCTCAGTTACCAGCCTCCTGAGTAGTTAAAATTACAGGTGTGAATAACTAGTATGACTTACCTGACTTACCTAGGCAATCTTAGTGATCTTTAATTCTGTTACCTTAGTGGTGTAGAAACTGAGGCTTAAGGAAGTGAGATACTGGGATCAACATATTACATAGGGACAGGAAGCCAGGTGTTTGGAATTCCCCTCCTGTGGCCACATTGTTATAACACATCCTGTTAAAAGTCTTTACCTTTCCCAGCCTCTGATCACCACTATTGTGCTTTCTGCTTCTAGGAGATCAACTTCTTTTAAATTCCAGAAATAACTTAGGTTATGTGATGTTTTGTCTTTTTGTGCCTGCACTGTGTCTATGTCTTTCTCTTGAGGTCTGTATTCTAATTTTCCTCAGAAGACGGTATGCATCAAATAACAGTAATAATACTAGTATGATAATGAAAGAAGCTAAAGTTTATGGAATATTCACCATAGAATAGGCATTATCCTGGGTGTTTATACATACTTTATTCTTACAAAACTCTATGAGACTGGTACACTCCAATTTGGAGTAAGTTCCATTTATGCAGACCTTGAGTAAGGCTCTGAAGTACATTAGTAAGGTACTAAAGATAAAGCTCAAGCTTTCAGAAAAAAATAAAGAACAGCTTCCCAAGATCTCATGTCTAATAGGTAGAAGAATGAAGAGCTATAAACACAGACTGTGACCTCATACATGGTGACAAATACATCTGATCTCTCTTAGTAAATGTCTACCATTGGTTCCAGTGGCTCATCCCTCTAATCCTAGCTACTTAAGAGGCTAAGATCTGAGGAGAGCCAGTCCTGGCAGGAAAGTCCAAGAGACTCTGATTAGCAAACAAAACACTGAAAGTGGAGCTGTGGCTCAACTGGTAAAACATCATCCTTGAGCTAAAACAACTAACAGTACCCAGGCTCTGAGTTCCAACCTACCCCTGCTCTCCTCTCTCTCTCTCTCTCTCTCTCTCTCTCTCTCTCTCTCTCTCTCTCTCTCTCTCTCTGTCTTTCTCTCTCTCTCTCTTTTTCTCTGTCTCTCTGTCTCTCTCTGTCTCTGTCTCACTCTCTCTCTCTCACACACACACATGTCTACAAAGTGATAAATTTGTGGAAAAGTCAACAAATATTCACTTGAGTTTTCATTAGCACCATGAGAGTCCCCAGAAACCACATATACAAATACAAATGTAGCTGCATTTAAAAGATTATATAATTATCTCAAAAGCCATGTATAATTGGCCTCACTTACCTGCCTGAATTTCTGACTTGATCTCCAGCCATCCTTCACCTCTATCATTTCATTTTAGCCCCTTTTTCAAAAGGCAAGCCCCCTCCTCCTTTCCAGTGCCTAACTTCTGTTCCTCCTTTCTGATATGCTCTTCTAGGTTGATGGATACCTGTCTGCTTTGCCCTTTCCATCCTTCCAGACTCTGCCCAAATCTTGTCAGTGAGCAGTCCTAATCCAGTTTAAAGTAGCTTTCTCTCACCTTCCTAACTTGTACACCCCATGTATACCCCCTCCCCTCCCCTGCCTTCTTCTCCAAAGTACTACTAAGCACTTGACATTCTAGACAATTCCCCTTATCTGACTCTCTCTCTCCCCCGACTCAATTGTGAGAGATCAAACCTGGATTTTCCTACCCTTGCTTCATCAGAATGGACATTTCATGAATTTTTACCTGACTTCTTTTTTGCTAGGAAAAATGCAGCTTGCAAAGTAGATATTTGAAAAATATTATTTGAATGGGTAGATGGTACAAATCAATCTTATTTAGAGTGTTAAATATCCAGAGATTAGAGATGCAGTAGATAGTGACTTGAAAACCTTTTGCCAAAGGTCTGAACCCGAACTTGCAAAAACAAATTGGTTCATCACTTGTGAGAAGAGCAGTGAAAGTTGACACATTGTTATAATTATGTATTCCTTATTTCTGATTTAGTTTTCTAAAATTGGTTGATTACCTAAAGTGAGCCTGACTGACATATGTGTTCTAGAGGATACACCAAGAGATGCAGAGTTACAAAGTTAAAAATCTCAGACTGGCTTCTCACACTGGACAGATTAGAACCACTTTAACCCTCCATCCTGCTTATACACCCATCATGATGAGAATAGTTCTTCTCTAGGTGGCCAATTCCTTTGTGTCACTAGGGGTGAGGTAAGTATGAGAATACAAAAAGCGTCTCTCAAGCCTCCTAGCTGAATGTTATCTATCTTAAGTCTATCATTTCATTACCAAGTCCCAGGAGCTTCTATTTTGTATTGATCTCATCACTGAGCTAATTGATGTTAACATTTGCCATTCTTCACTGGGTGCTTTACCAAGAGCAAGAATCACTTTCATTTAGCATTAGTGAAGTCATCCTATTCCCTGGAAGGGAAGGCCACCACAGGGGCAGGTCAATGACCTAGTTGGGACCACTCTCTAATATCTTTGTTTCATCCAGTAAGCGTGACTACTTTCTATCATCTTTTCAAAGGCTTTCGAAGTTCCCCTATCCATGTGTTCAATCCCTGCCCTCAGTTCCTTTCTGTATGAGAAGGAAGGGCTGCCTCAGCCTCCTAACTGGTCCCTGGTCTGGTTCTCCAGTGGAAGCTTCCTCCTCACCAGGTATTCAGCTAGAACTGCACATCCAAACATGGTAAGCTAGGCATCCTGTTGACAGGAAGAAAAAGTTTAAAATATTGTGCCTAGTTGGATATCTTTGTGTTCAAGAGTGGATGTGTTATATAAAATGATTATACATAAGATGAATAATATATACTGGAGTATACAAAACATAAAATAGTTCCCTTTTGTCCTCAGATTCAATGGCAGGGACTGTAGGCAGGGACTGCCCCAAGCTCAGAGAGGTATGAAATCACATGACTTCCTTGTTCTTCCCCTTCCTATTTTGTTCTTCCCCTTCCTATTCTGTTCTTCCCCTTCTCCATTAACTTAGCACTGTCTTCTTCTATAACCACCAGTTGTATCTGTGTAAAGGCTACTCTATTTGTTTTATTAGTAGCCTGAACTTCCTCTCTGAACTGCTGTTAATTACTTCACATTCCTCACAGGGTCTACTTCTGTAGGTCCCATCTGACTCCACTTGTCAGGAAGGATCATGCTTTGACCATTTTCCTCAGCATCTAAACCTGGTATACTGAGATGTTCAGTAAATGCTGATGATTTAATGAATACACAGATGGATGAAAGGAAGGATGTAAAAAATACAGAGAATATATGCTCAAAGCCATGACAGAAGGCCATGACAGAAAAAGGTAGATAGACATACTATCTAAAATAAATCTAATATGATCCACCCCCTTGAATAAATGCTGGAAACTAAAGGAAAGAACAACTATTTTTCATTTTCTTATATTGTATAAAAAGGTTTCACTGTGGTAATTTACATGTACGTGTCTTATAATTTAGCCAGATTAATGGCATCTATTACTCTCTCTTTCCCAGGACAACTTTTAAAAGACCTCATCCATCTGCTAGCGCTTTTTCAGACACTCCTCCTCATGTGACATGAATTTTCATTAGGGTTGTCCATGAGAAAAGATGAGTATTAGTAGAAAAAGAGGTATCATCTCACACTTTTTTCCCCTACCACAAGATTATCAGTTAAAGATCTCAACGTGAAGGGAGGGGAGAATTCAGCTCATACTTGGGTCTCTAACCAAAGTTATCATGAAATGATTGTCACTAGTACACAGTTCCCACAACAATCCTCTGTCTAGTTATGTTAAGATTAGCACCTACAAATCCAAAATAGCATCTGACACAACTTTCTATTTACAGAATGGCATATGGGCTATGTTAACAGCACTCTTACATCTTTAAATGCTGAGGACAGGCCCAACAGCTAAGTGCTAAAGAGACAAGCAGCCATGATATTTATCTGCTGATAACTGCACTGGAGTTTGGGGGACAGGGGGAGAAGGGACTTGTAAGGGAATTCCAGAACTTTCTTTGATAAAAATCTTTTAAAATGGCAGACCTGCTGCTGCCAGGACCAAAAATAACTTGGTCTACTTAGGAAAGCAATTGGCCTAGAAGTCGGAAGTTGTGGGGTCCTCATTTTGTACTAACTGATTTGGTGTGCTAAACAAGCTATTTAACCTCTTAGCTTCTCCAGATGCCCATGTTTTCTTCTCTGTCTTGGGCTGATGATCCACCAGGAAGATAGGAGTCCCAAAGAAGACAGTGGTTGCAAACTTTCTTGGTGAATCCTCAGCCCCACCCCCAGCAAAGGGACAGAAGGATGGTCATAATTTGAAAACAGTCATACTGAAAATGCTCCTCAGTTGTACTTTAGCAGGGATATAATCCTTCCATGCTCAGATCTTTGGTGGTCTGGGAGGTAATTGATGCCCTTTGCTCAGTGCTGCCTTCTAACTTGCTATAAAATACCCACCAATGCTCTCTCCTTGCCTGCCTGCCATATCAAACTATGATCTATGACAGCCTCATGCAGTGGTTAGTACAGGGTAGGGCCTAGGAGAAGTAAAAATGGGAATGACTATTTTCACCAAATAGGAGGTTACCCAAGCCACAGAATAAACAAGCATGGCTATTTTTCCTCTTCAGAAATAGTCATTCTTACAGCTACATAACTAAGTAGTATTTGCTGGTCATTTACTATATATGTGGTAATCTATGTTAATATTGTCCTTACCTTATTTTACTTATTACTCAGGCCTCAATGAGAGAAGCAACACTATCTTCATTTTACAGATGAAGAAATTGATGCTTAGAAAGATTCCATTTTCTACCAAGCTCTTGAACTATTAAACACACCCAAGATTCAGACAAAAATCTATGCTTCCACATATTGTGCCATTTGATGGCAAAATGATAATAACAACTGCAGAAAGATTAAAAAAAAGAATAGGAAGAATAGGTTTAATCAAACATAAGTCCATAGATCCTGGGTAAAGACGCTCTCCCCACGGCATAGACCTTCTTCAGACCTCTGCTTGCTGGACAGAGAACACAGCTGTGCAATTATGTGACAGGGAAACAAATATGAATATTTTTAGTGTGTTGCTGAAGTGGTCAATATTTAAGTCTCTCTCTCTACACACACACACACACACACACACACACACATACATATATGTATCTTTTGAAAGAAGAAAGGACAGAAAAAGAATGTCATTCTCCTTCAGAGTCTGATTACCTCATCTGCCAATAGAAATCTCTCGAAAGAATCAATCAAACCAAATGTGTGTGTATGTATGTGTGCATGTGTGTGTGCATTTTACTGGACTTGTGAGAGAGTGTGCAGTGCCTTGCATTCTCCCATGGCTTTTTCACTCAAGGCTGTTGCTCTGCCACTTGAGCCACATCTCCAGTTACTGGTTAATTGGAGATAAAATATTAACTTTTCTGACCATGCTAGCTTTGAACCCTGATCCTGCAGATCTTAGCTTCCTGAGTAGCTAGGATTACATGTGTGAGCCACCAACAATCAGCCCCAAATATATATTTTTAAACTCTTTTACTTTATTTTGTAGATTATGTGGAAGAAGGTGATAGAAATTCAGCTTAACAGTTCCTTACTTCAAATAAATTTTCAAATAAAACATTACAAATACTTTGGCATCTATAGAACCCTTTTACTTCTTCTGGCTTTGGCTCTTTGCATTATAGCATTTATACTTTAAAAGCAAAGACCTTGCTACTGCCAAGCAAAGGCTTGGTGGGCATAGAAGCCCTTACTATTGAATCGATTATTTGCTGAATGCAGACTGACAAGAAAACAGAAGGCATACTCAGGTCCACCTCTTGATCAGCAACCTAGTCTAAGGGGACATAGAAGGAAGAGTGGTAGGATAGTGTATGCTATCACTATGCTAGTGTAAGTGGAAATATAAATCACTGTGGTCCATCCCACAGCTGCTGGTAGCATTCCTCACTTCTCATCAAGGTCTGCCGGGCTCTGTTCTTGGTCCTCAAATTCTGTTTCTTAAAGCCTCGGGCTCTCAAGGTGATTTTAGACCAGGTTTTAGAAATCTGCACCTGTCTGGTGAAAAAATAGCCTTAATCATTTCAAGAAGAGATTTACCTGGGCTACAATAATGGTCACTGGCAAATGTGTATAACAATACTTACTTCCTAGGATGATCCTGTAATGAAATTAAGTGAGATCATCCCTACAAAAATTGGCATATGGGAAGTACCCCCCTCCACCAAAAAAATGAGGAGTATCTGTCTCTCCTACCTCTGAAGTTGTTAGGGTCTTTATTTTTGAGAATTTAGGGTGATATAGGTGTAAAGGGAAGCTTTGGGCTGATAAGACCCAATTCAAACTTCAACTCAGCTTTCTACCAGTTGGGTGGCCTTGAGGCAAATGTCCTGGCCTCTCTGAATTTCTCATTTTTCTCCATAAAGAGAAAATAATAGCCTTACTATGCAGGAATGTTGTGAAGTTTACAAATAACATATGCCAAGTATCTGACACATGATAGCTACACAATAAATGGTTGTTTTGTGTATTCTTTGATTAAAAAAAAAACTTGTTCTGTGGAATATAATCTGAGACTAGGTTTCATAAAGATGTTTTATTGCATGATTGTGATTTCAAACACCTAGAAAGTTACTTGCGTGTCACTTTATGGCTGCCTCATCCAGTAGTTTTTAAGCTACTTTTGAGCCTCCAGGAGCTACTTACATGTGTAAACAAAAGTACCTTCAGCCAGGCACTCATCCACAGGATTCACACTGGCATACTTGTTACCAACTTCTACCAAAGTCTTGGAAAGTTGTATGACTCAGACAGATGGAGTAGGCATGAGATTACAGGCCAACAGGAAGAGGTCGGGGCTGTGGGTGCTATATTTGACAGGCTCATACACTGTAAGCCTTGTTCCTGGTCCCTTACAAAGCACCTCTTTAGGGCGAAAACAAGATGTTCTTTGTAAATCAAAGTTCATGCATTTGAGCAATGCAGTCATTTTCCAATGGCCAGTGAAAGATATTCTTCTCCCCGAGCCCTCTGGGTGAGGACTGTAGGGAGGAAGAGGGTGGGCCATCTAGACTCCAGAGAAGAGCACTCAGTACAGAAGTCTATCTCTAGAAAAGGAGAAGCCTTGCTCCACAACTGGACACTGGATCATCTACCTCTGCTTCCCTCCCGCCCTTGGAATCTCATGTCCACCCACTTTCCTGCAAACTAGTAGGGCCACATGAAAATCTATATAAATAGATAAGACATCCGGCAGGGCATCTTAACTCAATAGATAAAAGAGAAGTGAGCAAGCAATTGCAAGCTCCAAATATTCATCTGGAGCCCCTGGAGGGGCTCCAAACTCGAGAAGGGGAGGGGGAAGGGAGGTGACCAGGAAAGCCTTGAGCAAGCGCCTCCAACTAGGAGTGGGAGGGCCTGGAAGTGGAAGGTGGGAAGGGAGTGGTGGGAGAGCCAGAGCTGGAGCTTGAGGGGAGGAAGCCCTAACAGCTCCGTCCTCAGTCCCTGCAGCTGGCTGGGAGGGCAGAAGAGGTGGCAGGCGCTCGTCCCGGATCCCAGCTGCCGTTGAATGCTGGCTGGATTCTGAACTTCATCTATCTGTAGGTTCCACAGCCTCAGGAGTAGAGGGCGGGGGCAAAGTGAGAGGGGGTGGGAGGAGGGAAGAGGGAGAGAGAAAGGGGAGGGGGAGAAAGAGGGGGAGAGCGCGCGCCTACGCTGCCTCTCCCTCTCCCTTTCCTTTTTTAACAACAGAAGTTAACACCGAGTTTCCTGCCCACATCTGGACACTGCTGACCCAGGAAAGATAACACCGGGCAGCACGGCCACCAGCCCGCGCGATCGGACCAAGACCAGCAGTGTCTGGACGCTCAGAGCCGGGTTGGATGCACGCGCCCAGATGGCTCTGAGCGCAGCCCGGTGGTGCTCCGTCCTGCCCCTGTGGCTCCTCTGGGGAGCTGCCTACTCCAGCGCTGCGTCGGGGGACGACAGCCCGTTCGCTTTTGACGTTGAAGGGAGCTCCCCCGTGGGCAGGCAAGACCTACCTGAGACCGGTGAACCCCACGTGACGTCCAGACGCCCACCGCCTGTGGTCCAGGTACAGACCCCCCTGCCTTTGCCACCCGTGCTGGGGCACCTGCGTCTGCCTGCCCTCTGTGTCTATGCGCCCCCCCTCCCCCCCGCCCCCCTTGGTAGTTAGTCTCATCTAGGCTTAAAGTCAGGTAGAAACTGGAAATAAAGTACTGCTTTGTAGGTTGGGCTTTGGCTACTGGGAGGTGAAAGTTGGGGCTTCAGGTGGTAGCTATTTAAGTTGGTTCAAATGCCTGGGTCTGTGTCTTCTGATCAGCTCACCTGGGAATGCTGAAGCCGGTCAGTGACATCCTGCTGTTTGCAGGGCTCAGTGGGCATCTTGGCAAGCCATGGCTCTTGTGTGTGATGGTCACTCACTGCCTTCCGGTTCCTCTGTGTTTTGGACAGGACCTCATCTTTGACTCCCATTAAACAAAAGATCTTCAGCAATAGGAGGATGAGGGGCTGAGTGGCAGGGAGGAGCCAGGAAATAGGCTCTTTGGAAACCACTGTGGAGATGCCTGAAGTAGGAGCGAAGCATTCTCTTCCAGCGGCAAGATTAAATCAAGGCCCGTCTGCCGTGTAAAAATGATCCCGATATTGATAGTGTGCTTATTCAGACAGCTGCTGGTTGACTGCCTTTCCAAAGCTTAGACGTTGAAAACTCAGTGTCGACATTTGGTGAAATAGGATGGATCCAGAGCAAGTGATTTACGAGTCCCCAGAGCCCAAGCAGACAATATCATGTCCAGTGAGTGGGAGATGCTAAGGAGGAGGAAAATGAAGTCACCTAAGTTCATGGGAAAGGAAAGAGCAACTGGCTCAACACACACACACACACACACACACACACACACACACACACACACACACACACACACACACACACACACACACACACACACACCCTACAGCTACATTTATACACCCATACAACTGAAACAGTTAGGTGGAATGACACCATTTCTAATACCTCTCAAGTATGGATTGTTGCTTTCATTTCTACTACTTATGAGGTTAAGGTAATTACTGTTGATTAAAATAAGGAGCATAAACATGGTCCTGAATCTGAGTGAGCTCCACCCTCCTTCCCCTAAAGAGAGAAGGGTAGGTAGAGCCAGAATGTATCCACTGCCAGTCCTGGTGTGATATATAACCTCTGTGAGAAAGAGTGGGCCTGACTCCCGGTCAACTGCACGTTCAGACACTGGAGACAGGCCAGACCAGGAAAGACTCCATACTACCCGTAGGCATCACTTCTCTGAAGTCTTGGAATGAACCTGAAGGAAGCATTATCTTCACCTGTCCCTTTGAGCGTGGAAAGTCCCCGAATGTAACGTTTGACTTAAGAGCAGGATTGGCAGGCAAAATATAGAGTGCTCGATTAAATTTGAATTACAAACACACCGTAAGTAAATTTTTGGTCGTGTCCCAAATGTTGCCTAAGACATACGTATGTTTAACATTTTTCACAGTTCATCTGAAATTTAAATTTATCTAGACAGCCTTCGTTTTGATCTGGCTCAATCAAGCACATACAACTTGAAGAAAATAATTCAGTATTAAGGAACCTTAAAACTTATTTCTGGGACTGAAACTCATGTTCAGTAAAGCACTAGGAAAGTGGCAGAGCAACGTGTTTTAGATGACAGCCTTTCAGACTGATAATATTACAGTCAAATTGCAAGCTTCTTGACCCAGGAAAAATTTCAGTTATCCAAACTGCAGATAATAAAACTGAGACTTATAAAGGTTATTGATACCTACTTTATATATCAATGGTGGTTAAATTATAGAGAGTGCTTCGCACAGCTTTATAAATGCTAACCATTATTATTGTTGTTGTTGTTGCAATTATTATAAATGGGTGATTAGGTTAAAACAAACCTCACTTTGGCAATAGTTCTCAGAATGTTATTTTTATGGTTCTATTTTACTTATTGTTGTTTACAAACACTATTATGTATCCATCCCTATCATACTCATAGAAAAGAATGTCCTATAGTCATTTAAGTGTGCAACACTGTCAGACTTTAATAGGTTCAAAATTCCATTTGAAGGCTTTAGGAAACAGAAAGAAGATACTAGTCGTTCCAGGAAGGTCAAAGTGTAGGGTGTACACAGGGTGGGATTGAGGTAATTATGTTCCCAGTGCATACTTTCACATAACACCGCAGTGAGCTGCAGTCCCAGGGTGATCCCAACGCCCCATCCTCTGGGCTTCTCATGCTTTTTATAGCAGATCTGAGGCGAAATACATTCCAGAGGTTTTAATAACATGGCATGACCACTTTATTGGACTGGATCAGAAGATTGTGTTTATAGAAAGAGGGAAGGAGGAAGGGAGGGGGAGGGTGTGGATATGTATGGGAGAAGTTGAAAATGTGGATGGGAAGGTATTCTAAAAGTACATTCACTTTGTTTGAACTGGATTTATATGAACAGTTGTTTCTCAAATTCTCTTGAAAGGGAAAGAAAACTACAAAGGCAAGCATAGGATGGTGGGAGGTGATTGGCTGTAGGCCCCTAAGGCCCTGCCCAGCTTCTCCACACCAGACATGTCCTGTCCATCCATCCCTGGGTCCCTGCGCCAAGGCATGAACTCTGTATCCCACTGTGGTATACTCTCTGTGAGATGGCACCAAATACATGAAAAATATCCAGACTGAAGGATTAGAGAATGTTGGACTAAGAAACAAGGAAAGTGGTCCTTCTTCTCTTTTCTTTCTTTTCCTTCTTTCTTTTCTTTCTTTCTTTTCTTTCTGTTTTTCTTTCTTTCTGTCTT
Organism: Dipodomys spectabilis; assembly: GCF_019054845.1. NCBI lineage: Eukaryota > Metazoa > Chordata > Mammalia > Rodentia > Heteromyidae > Dipodomys > Dipodomys spectabilis. Next base: position 5,555,469 of record NW_024870678.1, on the reverse strand, counting down.
TCTTTCCTTCCTTTCTTCCTTCCCTCCTCTTCCTCTTCCTCCTCCACTTCCTCTTCTTCCTCCTCCTTCTTTTCCTTTTTTTTTTTGTGCCTGTCTGGGGCTTGAGATCAGGGTCTGGTTGCTGTCCTTAACTTCCTTTTTTGCTCAAGGCTAGCATTCTACTACTTGAGCCAGAGCTCCACTTCTGGCTTTTTCTGAGTAATAAGAGTCTCATGGACTTTCCTGCCCAGGCTGGCTTCAAACCATGATCCTCAGACCTTAGCCTCCTGAGTAGATAGGATTACAGACATGAGTCACCAGTACCTGGCTTGTTTGTTTGTTTGTTTGTTTCTTTCTTTCTTCATCTTTTTGTTTTTTTTTCTGGTCCTAAGTCTTGAACTTGGCCTGGGTGCTGTCCCTGCATTTTTATGCTTAAACATAGCACATGAGCCACAGCTCCACTTCCAACTTTGTGTGTGTGTGTGTGTGTGTGTGTGTGTGTGATTAATTGTAAATAAGAGTCCCTCAACTCTTCTGCCCAGGCTGGTTTCAAACTGCAATCCTCAAGTCTCAGCCTCCTAAGTAGCTAGGACTAAGCAATTTATCAAGATCATTATTACTGAATATATGGTAGCAGCAGTGATTTTTCTGTTAGTGGGAACAGAAAAGACATCCAACATTCTATTATTTCACAGTTTTAAAAAATGACTATTTATTTCACCATACTGTCACTTGTGAACCTAAGCAAATATCATCTTGACTAAAAGAGGAATGCACTAGGAGCAGAGAGAATGCAGGAGCTGGGAAGGGGGCATCCTCAAGACACATGTGATTCTTGTCTGTGCAAAAGAAGCCAGAGTTAAGTAAGGTCAAGACCACTCGGTTAGAGGTTGCCACTGTCTGTGGGCTGGAAAGAAGCCACCCAGCATGCTGAGTAATACAGGGGCAAGGGCTCTGCTTGGAGGGCCAACTGGGATTGGGCGGAGGGTGCTGTTACTGGTCTTGACACATACATGAGAGAATAAGGGAAATAACTGACAACAATGAGCAAACTTCCCAAAGGAAAAGAGGATTTTACTTCCTAGTAAACCAACTGGGTCTTTTTTTTTTTTTTTTGGACAAAGCAATTCCATTGTTATTTCACCAAAGAAGATACACAATTGGCCAGTAAGCACATGGAAAGAGATTTCAACTTCATTCATTATTAAGGAAATACAAACAAAAACCATAGTGCGATGCCATTTATACCAGTAGGCTGGCTATGCTATTTTTTTTTTAAATAACAAGTTTCAGTGGTGTTTGGAAAATAGAAAATGTTTAGATATTATTGGTGAAAATGCTAGAGAAAACATTTTAGTGTTTTTTTTAGTGCTCACTTTTTTCCATATTTTATTTTATTTTTTTATTGTGAAAATACTGTACAGAGGGGTTACAATTACATGGGTAAGATAATGAGCACATTTCTTATCAAGCATTGTAGCCTCCTCCTTTGTTTCCCCTTCCCATCCCTTCGTATCCTCCCTACTGTCCCCCCCACCAAAGTTGTAAAGTTCGTTTTTGACATAACGACTTGTGCATCTCATTGTTGCAATGGGTCTTCCTGTACCCCTGCCTGTTTTCACGATTTGTTTTTTCCCTTCCCCTTACATATACCAACATCATATATAGTGAAAGCAGGGGTTATACCATGGGGGAGGGACATACAAAGCAACAAAGACATAATCTTATAAATATGATAGAAACAATCACATGAAAGGTCTCTCTCTCGATCTCTCTCTCTTTTTTTTTTGTCAGTCGTGGGGCTTGAGCTCTAGGCCTGGGAGCGGTCCCTGAGCAATTCAGCTCAAGGCTCATGCTCTACCACTTGAGCCACAGCGCCACTTCTAGTTTTCTGGTGTTTTTTTTTTTTTTTTTATTGTGATTAAGTGATTACATAATTTCCCAAATTTCACAGTATTGTGGGATAATGATGCTCATTTAGAGTCACAAACTCATTCTAATTTTCCTGGAGCAAATTCCTATCATTATTTTGTCACTTTTCCTCCAAAAAACATCAGTCTTCCATGAGACTCATGTGTACCATACCCCCTAGCCCAACTGACTTGCTTAATAGAAGCCCTAAAGAAGATTCATTCTGCCAGACTTTCCCTGTAAATTCTTTGCACTGTTGATCAGCAATCTCAGCACTAACACACACTGTTAGACTCCCTGCCATTGAAGGACTGCAGAATGATTATCCAAAGATGGTTATATTTCTTTCCCTAACTGCTTCCTTTCTCTTATCTTGGTCTTATTGCAACAATGAGATTTACAAGACGCTATGTTGAAAAACGAACTTTACAATTTAGGCAGGGGCGTGGAGGTGGGAGGAGGGGGGGGGAGTGTAGTTGAGGAGGTGGGAGGGAAGGGATGGTAGGGAAAAAACAAACGAGGAGGCAACAATGCCTGACAAGAAATGTACTCATTACCTTGCTCATGTAACTGTAACCCCTCTTTACAGTATTTTTACAATTAAAAATTTACTTAAAAAACATTTAAATAAATCAAATCCTTCCATATATATATATATATATAAATATATATATATATGTAAAAGAAATTCCAAAGGACTATAGTAATAGCCCCAGTGCTTGGCCATCATCCTAGACTATCATTCAAGCCATTAAATCAGGTAATTCAAACTCCAGCATGCATTTATTATTTCTCCATCTACTTAATTGCTCATAGAACAAATCAACTGAGAGACATATCCAGGTACAGAACAATTAAAACAGCACTAGGAAGGATGGAGAAGGCAGAGTCTCATTCCTACCCTCAAGGGTGAGCCATCTAAGACAGGAAAAAAAACCATATACATAAGGCTTGCACAAAGCAAAACGTGCTGATATTCTGTAAAGTTGGGTACATGCTAAGTGAAAAAAAAAATAACGTGAAAAAAAAAGAATTAATTGTGAGCTAGAGCAGTAGAACACAATAACCTACTCACCAAACAACTAAGGCATTGTAAAAGTTACTGTGGAAAGACTGCAATATAGCAGTGGTTGTATGAACTCACTGAGTACTTACACATCTTGGATACTCATCGAAACACTTCCTGTGAGTTAGTTCCTTTCACCCTAATGACTAATCAGCGGGCTGTCCAGTTGTCAACTCATTTTACAAACATGAAAACAGAGGCATAAAGCAGACAGCAGGCCCCTTGGATGGTAAGTAGTAGTAGCCCAGTTAGAAAGGAATTTATAAAAGCTGTGTGACTGTCCAGGAATATCTAAGAAGAGGAAGTAAGATAAATAGAAATACCTGCAGGGATCATTTTATCCAAGTTCAGGGAAATTCTTAAAATGGAGATATATAAAATGCCAGTTAATATTCAAAGATTTTATGCCACACTTAAGGGTAGCTTAAGTTGCATAAACTATTTGGACTAACAAAGATTTAAAATAACTTTTCTTTACTGACTTGTCTAATATTTATGGTTTATTTTTGGTACTTTGTAGGTTATGTGGGATTAAATCAAGAACTCATACATGCTAGGCAAGCTCTCTCCTACTGAGCTATACATTAGCCCCTATTTTTCAGTTATTCATATTTAAAAACAAAAAATCATTAATGCTTGTTGATTATTATCAGGTATAATGAAACTACATTTATTATTATCTTACTTAATACTCCAGAGTGGAAACTATACTTTTTGTGCAAGTGAGCAAGTTTATGTCAAAATCACAAGTATCTTGCCCAAGTATCAAGTTCCTATTCTTTGTTTGGATCTCCCTAATAGATTTCCCTTTGATTAACTGTAGCATTTTCTTGTGTTCTACTTTCCTTTTATACACATACTCTAATCTGTTTCCTTCACAACATGCTATGGTCTCCATTAGAAGCTTTTCATTTAGGCTAATAAATAATTCAGAACAGCAATACCTCCAGGAATACATGATCAGTATTATAGAATTTATAATGAAAAAATATACTAGAAGATGAAGACTTCCATTCCCTAACTTGGATCCGAGTTCTCTGACCTAACCAGAAGCCTTATTAATGTGATAAAACATTTATAGCATAAACATTACTATTTCAGCTATTTTATATGTACTATTCACATTCATACTGTTATGTTCACATTGCCACCCTCCATCTCCAGAATTCTTTCATCTTCCCAATTGAAACCCATGAAATAATCATATGCCAACCTAGCCTCTCAGTCCCTGGTAAGTACCATTCTGCTTTCTGCAGAATGTAGGTACTTCACATAAGTGGACACATGGAATATTTGACTTTTGTATTTGATTTATTTCATTTATCATAATGTTTTCAAATTTCATCCATGTTTTCCTATGTCCAAATTTCATTTTTAAAACCTGAGTTATTTATTTAATCTATCATCTTTTTTATATTTTTTGTGATGTACTGGGATTTGAACTTAGAACTTCATGTTTGTTCAGCTGGAATGCTACCACTTAAGCCATGCTTCCATCCCTGCTTTTTGCTGTTTATTTTGGAGATGGATTCTAGCAAACTATTCTTTCTTGGCTAGCTTCAAATCATAATCCTCTAGATCTCAGCCTTCTGATTAGCTACTATTACAGGCTTGAGCCACTATCACTAGCTTATACCATCTTTTGTTATCTATTACAATATCTACTCAACACAGTCAAATGTTTGTGTTACTTCTATCTTTTGGCTGTTATGAATGATGCTTCTTTGAAAACTAATGTACAAGTATGTTTGAGTCTCTGCATTCAGTTCTTCTGAGTATATATCCAAAATTGGAATTGCTGGATCTTGCCCAAAGTAATTTTTTAAGTTCAGATTCTTACAAAGGTCAAGGGAAAACCAAAAACAACAACAAATATCCAAGGACCTAACCTAGGTGGAGCCAAATGAAGGACACAGGGCCTGGCAGTGATAAACTCGGAATCACAGGCAGGCAAAGCATGTCACCCCTCAGTGGTGCCCTGTCTTCTGGGGTTTTCTCTGTTTGTTTTCTTTTTCCTAAATTTTCTGAGAAAACACAAAATTTCTTAAGAGAAATTGCTGACTCGATGTTTGTAATGCCCTGTAGGCTAAGTATATCTGAAGACCAGATTCAGTTGGAGAACTATTTATTTGTAGTCTGCCTTATAATATTTAAAATGACCTTTTATCAAAGGCAGTATGTAGACTTTGGCCAGACAAATAGAGGGTGTAAATCTAGCTCCAGGACTTTCTCACCAGTAGACGTTGAGCATATTCATTTATTTATTTTTAGAGACTCAGTTCTTCTAACTGTAAAATGAATCGAAATGTATTTATTTGCAAATCTGGCATGAAATTTAAGTGAAGTATTACATAGACGCTGGCACAAAGTTAGTCCTCAGTTTCTCATTCTGTTCCTTTTCCCACAATGTTTCTAGCTATACTGTATACAGGGAAAGCTAGGTAGTTCATATCTTAATAAAAGTCTTTTGCTATCTAAATCTTTACTTCTGTAAGTTTGATTACTTTCAACTTTTGCTTACTAATCTGCTGATTTTGCAACACTGGAGAAAAAGACTAATGTTCAGTTTTACAATTTTACTCTCTGTTGTTTTCTTTACGATCTTTCCTTACCAGTAGAACATTTGAGTAGTTCAGAGAAATCAATCTCTTGGTAAGCTAACCAAAAAGTGAAAGGCCTTTAATACAAGAAAAGTAGCTTTTAGTTCTCTGTAGTCTTTAAATCTAACGTTAAGGTTTTATAAAGTAAATAAGACCCCAAACACTCCTATCTTTGAGCAGTTTTCTGATAGCCAGACATAATTTTGAGAGCCTTCATTAGTTAGAAGCCATTCAAATCTCGTGGGCAGTATGTGCTTTGAGTTCTAAAATTGAGTGTTCCCAAACATTTATGTGTTTTTTAAGATAAGTAAACATGTGAGTTTGTTGAGGTATAGTGATCAGATAGCCAAAGATTTTAATATCCATTCTTATATTTGCAGAAGAGCAACATTCTCTTTCCATTTTTTTTTTTTTTGCTCCTGGTGTAGTAAAGTTAAATTCTGGGAAATGGTTTACTAAAGGGAAGTTTAGCCACAGATGTTTGTAATTCCAACTTAAGTTTCCCATCAAAGTCTTAATGAAACTCAGCTGCCAGGAGTTTGCCTCTGAGTCTGAATCTTTTTAAATTGAGAAACATGGGGAAGTAACATTCTGAAGTAAAATGGTAGTGGGAAACTTTCCATACTCAAGCCCAAAGCCTTTATGTAAAGGGGAAAAAAAGACACATAAAGAGATTCTTCATTAAGAACTAGGAAAGAAATAGATAGATGCACTTAGAATACTACGCAAAATAACCCTCTTCTCTTCCAGAACTTTCTTAGGTTTTATGTTGTTTTCTTTTGAATGCTAGAGAATTTGTGTTTATGTAAATGGAGTGAAAGATCTACATTTATGACTCCATGAGAACTAGTAAGTTGGAGAAATTCCATCACAAGCAGCTGCATTATTCCAAGTCTCTTGCAGATCAGAATAGTAATCCATTTGTACACTACAGCTAAAAGGGCCCTGATCATGGTGCAGACTTTGTGTGTTAATATTTTTGGAATTATACTCTCTATTAACTTAATTAGTGTATGATTACATAAAAGAAAATCAGGGACTCCAGGGGTCACCAATATCTTCAGTAAAACTTGCTTTGAGATTGTGATATTACATGAATTAATGCTGTCCAAATGTTACCATTTGCCATCTGGGACACAATATAGAGAACAAAAAAGCAGTTCCATGCCAAATGCCAAATCACTACATAAATAGACACATGCAGGAGGCAAGAGAAATGTCCAGTGGACCCTTAGACACTGGGACCCCAGAGCTATGGAACCACCAAGAATCTGATCATATATGAAACATCAAAATGGCTGCAGAATGGTACAAAAAGCAGAAAAACAGAAATCCTTTTCTAAATGTGTGATTATAGCATACTACAGCACAACTTCCAGGTCTAAAGCTTAAAATATGGCAAGCCTGTTTTATATCAAGTTAGTTGGCAATGCCTTTCAAGTTTCCTGATGTGTGTGCTTCCCCTCAATGAACAGTGATACACTTTGACAAGCCCAGTGTGCCCTAAATGTTACCTCTCTTGCTGCTGAGTCCTGGGAGCTGCAGGCTGTTTCCTGTCAATCCCCAGGTTACAGGAGGAGCGGCACACACGTCTGCTGTTTGAAGACTGAACAGAGGCTGAATATCTGAATATCGGCTGCTGTGTCATTGGAATGCACAAACAATTGCTTTTATTCTGGACTATTGCTGTCTGTCATGATCAATGTCAATAGACACCAAAAATTCCACTTAAAAGAGATGAGCTCTGAAGCCTCAGCAGCACACATAGTAAAAGAGACATGCTTCAAGTGTTTGAGAACCATTTTTGAGTCTATGGGAGGATTTTGTGGATTTTTTTTTTTTTTGGATACAGAACTCTGTTTTACCTTGAACCATAAACTCAAAGAAACCATCAGATGTTAGACCTAGAAAGGAAGTTTAGAGAACCAATTCTTTCATCTTGTGAGGGGAAACTGAATTGGGCCAGAGGAGTAGCTCAGCAGCAGGAGTTCAGAGAACTGTCTTATGACTCTGCCTTAGATTCTTCCCAGTCATTTTAATGGGCCTAAAATGATCATCCTTAACCTTTAAACTAAACATTACATGAATGTACCTTGATAGCCTTTCGTTTCTCGGTAATGGAGATGAACCTCAGGACCTTGTGCATGCTAGACAAGTACCCTACCACCCAGCTCTATCTACCCCAAGCCCTTTTATAGCTGATAAGGGAACATACCTGCTTCTATATTATCACCCACTTTATGCTTTATTATCTCAGTAAGAGATTCTCACAGAACTGAATAGAGCTGGATTGTTAGTCTGGACATATTCAGGTTCTTAGCTCCACCATTAATGGGCAGATTACCTATGCCAGATAAAGGAAACTGAGCAACTCCTTACACATTCTGTGGCCTGAGATTTTTTTAAGTCAAAAGAAAAAAAAGGTTACTTCTAGCAATAAAATTCTAGGTTAAAATATACATCAGTCAAAGAGAGCCAAGCTTAAGGAACAGAATCACACAAGCATAGCTGTTACCCCTTTTGAGCCCCAAGATTTAAGAGTCCAGAATCTATGGGAAATACAGGGATCAGCAGAGAGCATGAGCACAGGTATTTTATTTTATTTTTTATTCTTTTTTTGGGTCCGGTTGTGGGGCCTGAACTCTGGGCCTGGGCGCTGTCCCTCAGCTCTTCAGCTCAAGGCTAGCACTCTACCACTTGAGCCACAGTGCCACTTCTGGCTTTTTTCTTTTTGCTTATGTGGTGCTGAGGAATCGAACCCAGGCCCTCATGCATGCAAGGCAAGCGCTCTACCACTGAGCCACCTTCCCAGCCCCGAGCACAGGTATTTTAATGGAGCACTTTTCCCCTCTTTCTACTAACTATGAGTGTGGAGCTGGGCATGATCTACCAGACAGAACATTGGCCAGCCATTAGACATGAAGCTTTCCAAGGTGACTCACCAATGAGGCTTCCCAGACAGTATTAATGACTACAAAGTTTGTCCTGTGGAGGCCAACAAAACCCATGCCAGGGCTCTTAATATTACCAACTTCCCTATTCACTTTATAATGACTTTAAACATTAAGCTTCACATAAAGAGACAGCAAGTATAATAATGAAAAGGGCCATTGACATAGAGAACTACTAGGAGAGTCCCATGTCAATACCTAAGTGCCAGTTAAATAAATCAGGAACAGAAGTGCAAACTAGCAACAGGTTATTGATGTGTTATAAATACCAAATTACCAACAGTATTGCACATGGTATAGCTAGCTACTCAGTGAGTCCTAATAATACTGGAAAGGAATACTTGGAAGCTTAAATAATACTTGAAAGCTTGCTCAGATTTGATAGAATACAATATTTAAAAACAAATATGTACCAGGAACTTTCTAAAGTCAGAATTATTGGGCGTGAGGGAATGTACCCTTATGTATTCACTCACTGGTTGTTATGGCTAGCTGTGGGAAAGTGGAATTGAAAAGGTTGATAATGTGTGGTCCCAAAATGGTAGCAACAGTGTCACCAGACACGTGTCAGGAACACAGAACCCCAGAACCCCAGACTCTACCCTAGAATCAGAATCTGCCCTTCTCTCCATAAGCACAGTAAAATAACTGAAAGAAAGGAAGAAGGAAGGATTGAAGTCTTACCCAAGAGAAACACAGGATAACTCCTTTCCTAGAGATTGTCAAGCCCTGAATAAAACAAGTTGACTGAGAAGATGGAAAATTTAGGACCCTGAGGAGCAAGAGCCTCATACTCATCCACTGAGACACCAATGATTTGGTCTGACCTGTACCTCTGCAGGTCTTATCAGTCATTTGTGAAGTCTGTAACCTGGAAAGGGAAAACAGATAGGAATACTGGTCCCTAAACTTTTCATGCCCAAGCAATCTCTACTATTTCTCTTCCTCCTCTGATCTCACATTTTTCAATGTTTGTTTGACCTATTGTATTAAGCTCCAAGGTTCACCATAACAAGGCATTCCAGAATGGTGGCTTAAACAACAGTAATTTATTTATTTTTCCATTGTATTAAGGGCTAGAAGTTCAAGATCAAGGGGCTGTCAGGGCTGACTACGTTGGTTGTCTTCCTGGCTTCCTAGTAGGTGGAAACCTTCTCACATAACCTTTCTTTTGTGCATCGATAGAGAGAAAGAGGTCTGTGATGTTTCTTCTTCTTATAAAGACACAAGTTCTATCAGACTAAGACCCAGTCCATATGATCTCTTTGGACATTTATTACTTTTCTATGGATCCTATCTCCAAAATTTAGATTCATGTTTACTCATGAATTTGGAGGACACACAATTCAGCCCAAAACATATACCACACAAAATGTGAAGGAATATCTATCTCACTTACAAGCAAAGCATTTTATAGCTGCAAAAGGTGGTTTTGATAAAGGAAGATGGTATGATTGCTCTACTTATCTTTGGACAAAACTACAACATGGGCATTGCATGTCAGTTGTACATGTATATGGCTATGTCACAATTGGTTTTTTTAATTAGCTACTTTAAATAAGTTATAGGAAATAGTATTTAAATTCTGCATTGTCACCTTGTATTTCTTAGGTGTTCAAGGATACTTGCTCGATCAGCAATAATATCCCTATTCTTTTATTCAACAAAAAGCACCTGTAACTTTCAATTACCATGTACCCTGCAAAGATGAATGCAACATAGTCAAGGAAATGAAACAAGGACCCTAATAATATAATATGGCTCAGTTACTATGTTCTGAAAATTCAGAGAGTTAGCCTTAGTTTCTGATGGGAAAATTCCAAGTAACCACACAAGAGAAGTAGCTTTTCAATTAGCTCTTTAAAGTTGAGGGGGAAAATGGAAGATTAGTAAGTATGAATGTAGTCAGACATGGAGGAAAATCCATGCAGGAACCTTTAACATGGTGTTGCTTACTAGGAAGAAAAATAGACCCAGTTGGTTGGACTAGAAAACAAGGAGTCACTGAAGATTTCAAAGCAAAAGACAGACTCAATGAGAATTGTACTTTATCAACATTAATCTGGGCCAAGATGGATTGATTGAGCAGTATGCAACAGAGAGCCTGGAAGTAGGGAAACTTATGTTGTGCATTAGTAACTGTTTGGAGACGGGTGGTAGGGGCAGGTGATAGAAATGATCTGAATTTGTATGGTGGTGTTGTCTGAAAGGGAAAAGAACAGGTTGTCCAGTTGTTAGCAAGAAGACTTGTCCATGTTTACAGAGCAGAGATGGAGGAGAAGACAAAGGTATTGCTAACATATAAATGAAGGCAATCAATTTTGTGATTTTTTAGGGAGGACAAGAGTGGGTAGAAGATGAATGGAGCAAGGAACGGTGGGCAAATACAGTCATGTTCACTTGTTTTCAACTTTTATGAACTGCATACTTTGAGGATATGGATGGGTTTGGGGATGATAGGGGAAAACTATTGAAGGGGTGACCTTGTTCAAGATGCATTGTACTTATAATCTAACACATTGAATTGAAACCCTTATGTACAACAACTACTGTTCAACTATATATGTTATGTATATATATTATATATAATAAAAAAGGAAAACAAATACAATCACTCATGGAGGCAAATCTGTGCAGGAGCCTTTAAACATAAGACCTACTAAATCAGTGATTTTCAAGTGAGGAAACACAGTGGAAACACACTGGCTACAACTTGGAGTGATGTGGGGAATCTTAGCTTCTTTAACCATATCTGCTTCTTTTTCCTTATAGGATTTTTCCTTATAGGATTTCACTTTTTCAACTTATGAAATTGAGGTTTTTCTGCTCTCAAAAGGTTTAAAAATTCCAATATTGTGGTCTCCCAAAGAGATATTCCAACTCACCTCATCTGAAATGTTACCCAAAACCTCATTCCTAGGCAGATTCCTAAGAGGACACACATCTGCGTCTGGCCAGGATGTGTTGCTGGCTATACAGCATGGCTGATCCTCCAAGCACCGTAATGAGGCCTCCAAACGTGAACTGAGATGTTTAAACAATTGGTCCTCTCCCAAGAGATATTTTTATGCTTCCTGTTCCTTATGATTATTTTTGGCCCTTTCCTAGGAAATTCCACTTTTGTCTCAGTCATTACCTGGGAGCACTGAGGAAAACAACAAAGGAATTTTGGAGAGAGGATGTGGTGGCAGAGGGCAGATCAGTTAGCCACTGTCTTTTGATCCTCACAGGATGGCCAGATGTTTGTTCAGTTTTTATCTTCTTAGCCCAACTATTCCATCATAACTATTACCCTGCAGTAGAAATTCCATCGTGATATAAGACAAGTAATTTCTTACATCTACCCAGGATGTAAAAGTAACTCTCAGGCTTACTTGTTCTTCCTTCAATTTAGTATTATGCTCTATCTGTGATTCACAAGCTATTCCCACAATCTCCAAAGGCCAAAATGCTTCTGTTACAAGTGGAAATTTAAAAAAAGCAAAAACATACATCAAAATAGCTTGATGCCAGTGGCTCACACCTGTAATCCTAGGTTGTGGTAATCAAGGCTGAGGTTTGAGGATTGTGGTTCAAAGCTAGCTTGGGTAAGAAATTCCATGAGATTCTTATCACTAATTTAACCACTAAAATGCTAAAAGTGGAACTTAAGTGATAGAACACTGGCCTTGAGCATCAGAGCTTAAGGACAGTGCCCAGGCCTTGAGTTCAAGCCCCAAAACTGGCATTTAAAAAATCACTCTATTACCATCATTTCATTGTAGAGGGAGGGGATCTCTTTAACAAAAGCTTATTTATGTGTATAATACAATTTATATGTGAATGTATACAATTTATGTGTACATAATCGTCCCTCTACTATTTTTCTTCCTTCCCTTCTCCCAACATCAAAAATTTGAATGAAAAATTTGAATGAAACTTCACAACTACACAAGCATTTCACTATCATGAAAGAAAGCTGCAGCTTTTTAGCTTTATTTTATGATCTATATTCAGAACACCAAGCATGGATTAATCTTCTAATGAGTTGGGTAATCCTTCTGTATCAGTTTGAACTTCTAATTTGAAGAGTTCAGCCTTTAAAAGTTATTGAGATTGGACAAATTGACAACTACATTTCCAATAACTACTAACTCAGTTGAAAATATAATGTCAACAATTATAAAGTTTCCCTGAATTCACCAGGTGTTTTACTACGAATTTTCCCACCTTCAATCTTCACAACCATCTTACAACCCAGTCAAGCCAGGAATTCATGATCTCATTTAGAAAAACCTATAGCAGTGAAGTTATTAATCCAAAGGCTCATAGCATGTAACCTGATTTGAGTCAGCAGGAGGTTTCATGGAATTCTAGACTGTGAATCTGAGAACTGACTAGAAATCATTGTGCTGTTATGATCACTGAAGAGAAAGAAGTGTGTGTGAGAGGGGAAGGGGGAGGGATTTGAATCATTGTTCCCAAGGTCTCACTAAAAGTTCCTAGAACCAGAGCCACAGTTAAGTTTCCTTGCTTGTGGATAGTCTCACCCCACCCCACCCCCAGTGCATCATGGGACATGATGTTACTTCAGGAACAAAGCCTGGAGTGAGGAGAGCTTGTGAGAACAGTAAATTACCTCTGCCAGAGAAGAGCCCGGCCATATTTATCTTCTTATTACATTTTGTGTAGCCATCTGCATCTTATAACTAAATGATTTAATTACCAAACCATTAAAAATCCCCAAAGGCCCAAAGATCTTGGATCATTACATTCATATCAAACTTGAATTTAATTTATCATCCCAGCATTTATCCTTTTCCTTTGTTTGGTCTTTATCGATGTGTGTCCTGGCCTCCTACAGCAATCAACTGTTTAGACTTTGCTCTCTACATCTATACTTAGGAAGTTATTTATTCAAGGGCAATAGGACCTGAAAATTTCTGGCTCAAATGTTTTGGTGGTCACATAAAAATAACCACACTTCCTTGATCTTAAAAAGAAGAAAGATCAATTTCAAAAATGAACAATGGCCCCTTTTGTTTCAAAACTACTGGAGAACTAAGTTTTAAAATTCCCAGACTACCTCATGTCTGGTATTCCCCACATACAGCCATCAGTCAGGTTTCCACAGGACTTCAAGAAACCTTCCCCAGTATGTTGCAAAACAAATGAAACATGAGAAAGGAAAACACAATGCTTCATAGGGCTGAAGTGGTCTCTTCCAACATCTATCCCCCACAGTGACCTTCCTGAGCTGCTTTAGAGCAATTCCAGTTTTATTTAGCATCTCCAGTTTTATTTAGAGAGCTTTACCATTGTTGAATTTGAAGTAAAGTCATGCTAACCTTGTGGTGTGTGTGTGTGTGTGTGTGTGTGTGTGTGTGTGTGTGTGTGTGTGTGTGTGTGTGTGTGTGTGTGTGTGTGTGTGTGTGTGTGTGTGTGTGTGTGTGTATAAGGGCCTGAGCACTGTCCTTGAGCTTTTGCACTCAAGGCTGGCTCTCTACCAGTTGAACTATAGCCCCACTTCCCCCTCTCCCCCACACTCATCTTCTAATAGCAGTGCCAAATACGATGCCTGTTTTGCAAAAGAAAATATGTGACTTAAACAGTGGAAGTTCACAACTTTATGATACAATCCAGAGACTTCACATGTGAACAGCCTCTGATCAGATGTGTTTTGAGCTATGGAAAAGGATTTGAGATGTAGAAGACTTTTTCTGTGGTTTAGGGCAGCCCTGATCTGGTCAACAAATTGAGAAGATATTTGGGAGATAAGTCAGTTCTAATCTGCTGCTTACTCCAGGGTCCACTGCCTTGCTTTGTTCTCTCCCCAGACTTCAAGGCTAGGAAGACCTCAGGAGAGAAGGGTAACTATATTTAAGGTGATTCTGGTATCACAGAAAGGTTAAAGCAACTATTTTCATGAGACAAGGATAATACTCTGTGTAAGGTGCTTAAAACCTCTGGGTTTATTAAAGGGTTGGGCTCTCTCTAATCTAAAAAAAAGGATTTGTAGTTATTTTGGCAGATGAAACACATTTTTTCCTTTGCCTGTGTTCTTGGACATGGAGTATAACAAATATTCAGGGGAAATAACTATTTTGAAGAGTTTCCTCTGTGCCCTGACACCCCCACACACACCAGCATCATTTTATCTCTTCTTCCACTCAGTTATTCTGAAAGCTAAGTATAAGACTGATATTTTAGTTACAAATCCTATATTTCATCTCAGATTATTAAACAAGTTTTGCTTTTGTTTGATTACACTCTTTTTTTAATCTTTTAGGAGTAAGGCCACATTTATCTAGAAAATGTGTTTTTTTTTTTTTTTCTCAAAGGCATGAATCAGCATGTATTTCCTTTGAATTGAGTTCAAGTGATCAAGACATAAACTTCAAAGGAAGGAAAATAAAGAAAGACAAAATATAAATTGTACTCAATGTTTTAAATAAGAACTATTATTTGCTCCATTTCTGCTAGAAAAAGACTAGGTTATTGAAGGTGGTCATAGTGGCTCACACCTGTAATCCTAGCTACATAGGAGGCTAAAATCAGGAGGATTACAGTTCAAGGTCAGCCTAGACAAAAAGTTTCTGAGACTTCATCTCAACAGAGAAAGCTGTACACCATAGAATATACTTGTCATCTCAGCTATATTGCGAAGTGTAAATAGGATGATGATTGTCCAGGCAGGCCCAGACAGAAAACATGACCAAAGCAGCTAGGGCTGGAAACATGACCCAAGTGGTAGGGTACCTGCCTAACAATCCCCTGGCACTGAGTTTAAAACCCAGTACTTCCAAAATATAGAAAGAGTCTGAGTCAGAAAACTGAAAAAAAAAAAAAAAAAAACAGGTGCACCAGTTTCTTTTCTTAGTTCTCTTTTTTCTTAGAAAGGTTTTATGAAGTTTACAAACAATATTACATCCATATTTGCTTAGCTTATTTAAGCTGATCAACTGAAATGCTTCCAGTTACCAAAACTGATGTTTAAGTGAAGAAATGCAATGAATAGGCTTCCTTTTTTAAATTTTATTATTAAGTGGTTGTGCAAAGAGGTTGCAATGCCCTCAGTCAGGTTATGAGTACAAAGCATCCAGTGTTACCTCTTCCACCATTCTCCCCCATTTTTCTTCTCCCACTCCTACCCTCAACTTACATAGCTCATTTTTACATAACTTGCATTTGTTCACCTTTCTTCCCTCCTTTCATGATTACTACTTGATTAGTGAGGTTAATGAAAATAATCTTGTGATTCTCAGAGAACCACAAAACATTTCCCTATGTCTCTTACTCAGCTCAATTTGAACAGAATGAAAGAGGGTAAGAATGTAAACCATCTTATTATATAGTTGAATGTAATTGTCTCTAAGTTATAACTTGAAAACCCTTGTCACTTCTAAGGTTTCTGATTTTCAAGTTGTAAAAGAGTAACTCATGGGACCTAGTGGATACAAAGAATTAAGGAGACACTCGGGTGTGCCTAACAATTATTTCAGGAATTACGGATGCCTCCAAAATTATCTACAATGAGTAGAGAAAGGACAGAATGACCCTGGAAACATAAGCCAGAAAATTGCTTAATGCTTAGAATTAAACTCACTTTTGCAAAAAAAAAAAAATAATAAGTATCAGCAATTAGAAATGAGATTAAATCAATCTTTATTCAGGTAGATTACCAGAAGTGAAACATGTTGGCTTCCAGAACTCAAACAACAGTCAGAATTTAAGTTGGCAGTGAATAATGAAAAATTGCCCTACTAAAACTTGCCATTTTCCAAGAAGCCCTGTGCAAATATGATCTCCCCCAAAGGGGTGTGTGTGTGTGTGTGTGTGTGTGTGTGTGTGTGTGTGTGTGTGTGTGTGTGTGTGTGTGTGTGTGTGTGTGTGTGTGTGTGTGTGTGTGTGTGTGTGTGTGTGTGTGTGTGTGTGTGTGTGTGTGTGTGGTAGCATCAACTCAGGGCCTGGGCATTGTCCTTGAGCTTTTTCACTCAAGCCTGGTGATGAATTAGGAAAACAGTCTCACGAACTTTCCTGCCTGAGCTGGTTTCAAACCAGGATCCTCAGCTCTTAGCTACCTAGGGTTACAGGTGTGAGCCAAAGCACCCAGCCTCCAAAGGAGCTGTTCTTGATTCATGTTGGAACTAATCTCTATTTCCTCTCCACATGCCAGTATTTCTCTGTAGCTCTCAGTGTATTATGATTCTTACTACTTTCTTCCATATGTGCTAATAAGTCAACTCACTGAACTTCTACAGACTGCATGCATGTTACTCATCTTCTGATTCCCTAAATAGCCTGTTCAAGTGCCTTGGGTGCATTTGTTGTTCTCACTTATGCATTCCTTGGTTGCTTCTTGGATATCTGCTTTGTGCCAAGCCTTGAGCTGAGCTTGAGTAAACAATGGTACATGAAGCAGAGACAGCAAATGAATAAATGACCATCCCAAATGCCAAAGACAAAACAGACCCTAATTTTCTGTGGCACATGGACATTCTGATAAAATCCTGTCGTATAACTGAGAAAGAAATCAGCATGCTGCTTGACATCAAGAGTGAATAGTATCATGTCCCCAACTGCAGGCGAGAGAGCATGCCTTTTAAGCTGAAAGCTTTGTCTTTCCCACTGTATATGGAAAAATTGACCATGCACTTCCATGGAGAAGGTCTGCAAAGCAATGTTTATATTGGAACAAGCCCCATCTCTAAATCTGGGCTTGTTACTGAATGGTATTTTGTTTCCTTGGATCAAGGAAGGGGTCTGGAAACATCTGTAACTAAAGTATTGTTTTAAAATCAGCACAAATGTTCCCCTCACATGTCAGATAACAGAATTGCTTTAAATCCAACACTCTCAGCTTTCTCTGTCCATTTCCTCTCATAAACGGCAATGCCATTTGTAGCACTCAGCACTGCCTTTCCCTTCCCAAACTTTCTTCTTTCTTTAGTTTGTGTATTTTGCCTTTAGTTTTCTAAACAAGCTATCATAGAGTGGCTGCCAAAATTGCAACTGTTATTTGGGAGCAAAATTTCAAAGCTACAAGAATGTGATAGACTAGAAAGTGATTCTGAAACTATCCTAAATTTGTACTTTAAAAAAGCACATATTAATTACACCATTTGCAATTGTATCTTAAATGAAATAATAAAATTGTAACTAAATGTTAATTACCAAAAAAACCCTCTAAACCTTTTGATAGAGAAGTTGGCAAGAGGAAATCATAGGAAAAAATTCAAATAACATGAAAAGATGGAAAATCTATCATTTTTAATAGCATTCACTTTTTCAAAATAATAGAGGTAGCTTGATACTAGATACTCATGATATTAGAGTAAAATTTGTGTACATAAAGATTTTTCACTTCTTGAGAAATGTTTCTTTAGTTTTGTTTATCATTAGCTCCCCCAATTAAGGAAGCAGTATATAGGATGGTGACATGTTTTTCTTGCTTTCTGGAAGCAGTTGGTGCCTACTGTATACATTTATTTATAAACTATTTGTAAATGGTCCTATCACCAGAGATTCTAAACAAACAACCTCTGAAATCCTTGGGTCTTGTCCTGAAAATCTATTCCACTGTTCTGAGCTTTTAAAGGAAGTTGACAGATAGCAGATATGTAATATATTGGTTAAATGAATTGTTCTGCTAACATTTTACACATAAGTACACTGGAATGCAATCTCATGGTTACAAGTACCACAAAAATTCACCAATGGTAGACTAAGGGTTCACTCCACAGCCTGAAATTAGAAATCAGTCACAAACCCTCTGTGATATCTAACCTCCCTCAGCCTTGAACGACAAAGGTATTCTGTCAAAATTTCAGTGATGGTATTTTATTAGTGCAATTTATGGGCCATAGTTTTCCTGTTAGGTGCAGCCAGATATATGTCAAGCTGCCATATATTCTGGCTGGCCAGACATCTGCTTCTGATTCATGAGGGGAAACACCTGCACACATGCCGGTGTATGTTACACAAAGGGCATCCTTTCCCAGGACCCATTGTCAGATCCCTCAAACGGAACAAGAGAGGTGTCAGAACACAAGCAAATGTTATACAGACATCTGCCAACACAAAGTGACTTCTCTAATGAGGAATCTACATTATTTGCTTCAGAGTCAATATCAATCTACATACATAAAACAGTTAAAAACTGAAACAGTAGCTATAAAGCATTATATATAAGTTAATATTAAATGCTAAACTAGATGTCGAGTGAACAAGTTTTCCTATCTGGAGTCAGCTAGGAGGAAATTTGCATTTTTCCAAGATTGTTTGAGACACAACTTTTACCCATCACTTCCCCTAACTCAAGATGCTTAGGGAGTGGGTACCAACACCTGTTTATGATGGTGACCCTCCATTTAAAATAAGGAAGAAAGAAGCATAGAATATCATCTGTGAGACTCTTGATAAACATGAGTACATTTGACTTTCTTCCAAATTACCAATTGAGAGGCAGAGACGGGCACCGTAAGGATATTTCCAATCCCAGAGAACACATGAACTTTAGCAGTAGTTCCAATTTTCACTTTCTTCTCCAGTTGTCAAAAAGAAGTATAGCTTTTAATACGTCCTTTATTTCATTAAGTTTCAGTCTTTCCAAATTTAGAGTTAGAGGTTAGATAAGGAATAAGGAATGTCCTTGCCAACGGTGCCATTCGTTGATTCTGTAATGCCGATGCAAGTGATACCTTTGGTAAGTATTTATTAAGCCACTGAGGGTTCAGCCACAAATCTGGCAACTCAAACAAATTAGACTTCACATGCACAACATTAGCTGGTCCTCATCGCCACTCTACAAGGTAATATGGGGATCACTGTCATTTTCCAAAAAGGGAAACTGAGGCTGAGAGTTATATTACCTGGGCAAGGTCATCTAGTGGTAGAGTGGCTCATGATGTCCAGATGGTCTCGTACTTTTCCCCACTCCAGTTATCTCCAAAGGACACAACAACAGAGAATTGTTTCCACTGTAAGGAGGAGGTAGCATCAATACTCAGAGCATGAACTGAAGTATAAAAGCTGGAGATACCTTAAGTGCAAGAATATTTGCAGGGAAAAGTCATTCATTTTAAATTAATGAATGGCTGCCAGGAGCATGGTGGACAAATTGGCACTGGATACATAGGCAAGCATGTCTTAACATGACAAAGAGTGGATTTTCATCATATCCTCGCAGTTTGAGATGTAAGGAAGCATGCTACAGGGGAGAGGAGGGGGAAGGTGGGGGTATAGGAAGCATTTATAGAGTTTTTAGAGGACAAAAACTAAAGTACAAAGGGAAAGCAGTTTTCCTTTTGAACTTCCCTTGATTTATTCCATTTAACATTTAGATACTGTGACTATATTGAAAAAGCAAGCCTGCCAAAACTGATTGGTTGAAATGGAGCCCTTCTTTAAATACAAACAGTGGTCTCTTTTAAGTTTCTGCAACCAAGCAAGGAGAAAATGCTACTTTTCCTAGGTTATTGTAGACTATGATAGAAGCATTCATATATATGAAGTACAATATATATTTTAGACAGTGTAGTTTCAACTCTCAGATGGATAGAATTCAATTTACTACCTCTTTTTAGCCCTTACTAGTTTCTCCAGAAATATGGCTTTTAAGAAACATTTATAACCATGCCATTTCTGATGCCCCGCTGAGAGCACTTCAAGTTCAGATGCTTCAACCAAATTAGTGTTTGGAATAATTACCTTTGAGAATACCTTTCCACATCTACAAAGAACAATTATCTCCCTAGGGTTGATTTAACTTCTTATGAAATGCAAAGTTGAGTTCAGGACATTAAAGAAGATGATCGGGTTATTATGGTTTGGGCTATTCTTCTCAAGAAGACTGAGAAGCAAGTGGTGAAAACATGAAAGAAGCATTGCTATCTGTCAGTTAAAACAGTGAAGAATGGAGCTCTGATGAAGATATGATTAAAAAGAAGCTGGATATAAATTACCTTTCGTATTTGGCCTATTTCTAGGTTGGTCTACACAGCCACGGTGATTTCTGGAGCCATATTTAATAATTTTTCTAGCAAGAGCCTTTGTTTCTGGATTTCAAACCATCTTAGTTAATAAATAAACATTTTAGTAAGTCTTTGAAGTACTGGTAAAAGTAACTTAATACTTGAAAGAGTACTTGTCTGTTTACCTAGAAAGTCAAACAGATGTCACTTCACATATGCCAATTCATTCATTTCTGTCTCTCTTTTGCCTTCTCTCTCTCCCTCCCTCTCTCCCTCCCTCCCCCCCCTCTCTCCTGTCCTGGGGCTTGAACTTAGGGCCTGGATGCTTCCCCTGAGCCTCTTGGTGTTCGAAGAAAGGAAGAAAAAAGAAAGAGAGAAGGAAGGAAGGAAGGAAGGAAGGAAGGAAGGAAGGAAGGGAGGGAGGGAGGGAGGGAGGGAGGGAGGGAGGGAGGGAAGGAGGAAGGGAGGGAGGGAGGGTGGAAGGGGAGAGTGAGGGAGGGAGGGAAGGAGAGGGAAGCAGGGAGGAAGAGAACAGGAAGGAAGGAAAGAAGGAAGGAAGGAAGGAAGGAAGGAAGGAAGGAAGGAAGGAAGGAAGGAAGGAAGGAAGGAAGGAAGGAAGGAAGAAAGAAAGGCAGGAAGGAAGGAAGGAGGGAAGGAGGGAGGGAAGGAAGGAGGGAGGGAGGAAGGGAGGAAGGAAGGAAGGGAGGGAGGGAGGGATGGAGGGAGGGAGGGAAGGATGGAAAAATTAAACAGACTATGACAACATTATCTTAAATTTCCTAATTCATCTGTATTTGGTTCAGATTATTGCACAATGATTTTTGATACTGCTTCAGCTCCAGATCAGCAGTGAGGGCAACCTTTGGCCTAGCTTATGAGTCACTCTTTTTATGTTGTGCCAATCTAATGCCAAAATGTTTAGGGCTCCATTATTAGCTGTCTTGGCTCCTAAGGGAAAAAAGCACTTTCTGAATATGACTCAACACTCCTTTTGGAAAGAAAATTGATTTGTGAGTCCTTTTACTGGATTTTAGTTTTTCTATCAATTGGAAAATTAGAGTATTGTGCATTATTCTGAAACCCTTTTACCTCTACCACAAAAGCCCTTCAGATTACGCAGATAGCCTAGGAGAGATTACTTAACTCTTAAAATGTAATAATCAGTGGAAAGCAAATTAGCTTTCAGAATAATTTAAAAACTGATGAGTGCTTTTTCCTAAGACAGATATAAGACCTGTGCAAAGAAGGCACCGCATAGAAGAATAGTTGCTGGCCATAAAGTGAAATACAAAGGAGCAACAAATTAAGCAAGGAATGTTCTTATGACGTTTTTTAGCTGTGTGTCATGATAAGCTACATCAAGTGAATAGCCAGGAAATGAGGGGAATTCTCCACATGCACCTGAATCCATTGTCAAAACCACATTAGTCACTTCCTATGGATGATGGAGGACCTCACCAGTCTAGACATTAGAATTCAATATGCAGGCACACATAAGTAGCATCTTTTGTTTTATTCATTTGTTCTTTTACTTATTTTTCCTTTTTGTTTACCCGAAATGTTATATACTCTCCATATATCTTAATAAATAAAAATTCACTTATGTAGAACTCATAAATCATACTTCAGATTTTTTCTTTGTCTTTAACTTGGCTGATTTCTTAGATTCCCACACTTTTTTAATGATTTTTCTTTATATGTGTCATATAAAGATACCCTAGATAAAACATGCTTGGAATGTTTTAAACATGATGAAGATATCATACTTTTTCTCTTCTGAAGCTGAGTTTTCCCACAATATTATACTTATAAGACTCATTTATAATGGATCAAGATTTGCCAAATTATTTATTCTCCAATTTGCTCTTGCCTGACTCATTCTTTACAGATTCAAATAATTTTTTCCTATTATTATATTTTCAGCATTTACTTGCTATTATCCAATCATTATCTTAGGTAATAAGGCATAAAGATGAATAAGACACTGTCTCTGTACTTAGTGAGTTCACTGAGATGTCAGAGGATTGTAAATTAAAAAGTATAGTATTATGGAGCTTGGAAGGTGGCTCAGCGGTAGAGCGCTTGCCTTGCATGCATGAGGTCCTGGGTTTGATTCCTCAGTACCACATAAGCAGAAAAAGCTGGAAATGGCACTGTGGCTCAAGTGGTAGAGTGCTAGCCTTGAGCTGAAGAGCTGAGGGACAGTGCCCAAGCCCAGAGTTCAGGCCCCACCACTGACAACAAAACAAGACACTATGTTGAAAACCAAGTTCACAACTTTGGAGTGGGGGGAGGGAAATGTAGTTGTGGAGGTGGGAGGGAAGGGATGGTAGGGGAAAAACAAAAGAGGAGGCAACAATACTTGATAGGAAATGTACTCATTACCTTGCTTATGTAATTATAACCCCTCTGTACAGTATTTTTACCCCAAAAAAGTATAGTAATATGTTCCAATTGCTCTAATGAGGTATCTGCAAAGGGCCAGAGGAGTGGATGAGAATTCTCAGGGGAAACAAGGGGAGGGGAGGTGGAGAGGGGGAAGAGGGAGAAAGACATCCTTGACCTCCATGGCTATCTACTCAAAGTCAATGTGGGCATATATGAAAGGGAAGGCACAAAATGTGGCTTGATTAAGCCAAGAGCCAGTGGCTCATGACTGTAATTCTAGCTACTCTGGAGGCTGAGATCTGAGGATCATATTGAAACCAGCCCATTAGGAAAGTCTGTGAGAACCTAATCCCCAATTAACACCAAAAAGCCAAAAGTGGAGCTATGGTTTCAATGGTAGAGCAGTGGACTTGAGCACAAAAGCTCAAGGACAGCACCCAGGCCCCTAAATTCAAGCCCCACAATCATTACACACACACACACACACACACACACACACACACACACACACACACACACACACACACGTGTTAATTAAATTAGGAGCCAAGGTTGATTCTAAAAAGATGAGTTATGCCTATCTGTCTGTCTGTCTGTCTATCTATATAATTTGTATCTATCCAAGAAATTTTGTTTACTCATATAAACAATGAGTAAAGGGCTACTGGAGGCTTGAAGCAAAAAGTAATTAGGTAAGGAATTTAATAATTCTGCTAATAAAAAGTAAAATGGAAGAGAAAAGTAGTAAGGAAGAGAATAGAGGAAGGAGTAAGTGCAATAATCCAGGAGAGAGAAATAGTAAGAGCTGGAACTGAGCTGAGATGTTGGGAACAAGGAGGAAGAACCAACTTGGTAGTGGAACAAGTAGAAGGTAAACCTTAGGAGAGCACAATGTACAATGAGTAGCAGGAGATGGGTATAATCTAACCCAGGTCCAGGCAACAAGGGGTGTATTGTATGTAGAGAATTTAAAAAATTATTATAAAACCTATTAATGTTCAAACTGCTTTTTGGTATGAACACATGCCAGCAATTCTAAACAATGCAATGACAAAATGTTCCTCCCTAAAAATAAAATAAAAACATTTGTTGTCTAAGTTCTAAACAGTTGCTCTAGTGACAGTTGAGCTTTCATAGTGAAAGAGATATGTAAGCTTCAAATCAGCACATTCCAGTTACCCAACCATTTATAAACATTGTATTCAACACACAAATTAATTTGGAGAGCTTCTAATCCTACCGTTCATCTCAACATTCTGGGGATATAAAGTCACATCGTAGGCTTGTAATAGTTTAGATGGTACAAGATCATTTCTAACTTGAGATGGTATTCCCGTGGGACTTCGTATGCCTACATTGAAATAAAGACATGACACTGGTTGTAATTGTGAAAAGGAAGAGGCAGAACTTGAGTACAACAGTTGTGTCATTCTATGTGCTGCCATTTTCCAATCCTTGTTCACTCTTGGAGCACATGTAACTTGAAAATATTAATAAATCATTGTTTCTGTTCATGCCCCACAATCTTTATCACTAACAATGGTGATCTCAGTCATCTGCACTATGAGGAGAAAAATAGGTTTGTAAGAGGTATAAGGGTGGGAGACATGTTACATTTTACATACCTCTAGCACTGGAGGTGTGCATAAAAGAGCAAAGTCAGGAATATGTATTTAGATTTGGGGGGTTACCAGAATACAGATGGAGTACAAAAGTATAGGAAACAAAACTGTATAGCTAGAAAAGAAGGAATAGGAGGCACCCTGACACACAGAACCCTCCCTCACTGCTGCACCTCACCCCCCACAAAAAATAAAACTAAGAAATATATACAAGTGACAAAGACAAGAAAAGAGAGTTTTTCTGGAAACCAAGAGATGAGAGAACTTCAAGAGTGCATTCAACCATGTTAAGTTCTGTAGTATAATGAGAACAAGTAAGATGGAAAAGCAAAGCCACAGGCATCACTTGGTTTTCCTCTGGCAGGACAGTTAGCTACACTGAAGGCAGAAGCCACATGGTGAGTAGAGGCACACACTGGAAGGAAAGAACAAAAGAACAAGAGTAGTGCAGTTGAATTCACTTAAAAAAGAGAAAGATGATGGGCAAGGTGAGATTAGAGAAGGGGTGTTAGAGTCTGAGACCACTAGAAGATGTTAAGGCATATTCAATACAGCACCCATCTATACTCTAAGCCCCCCCCTCCTGGCTGACAAAAAGTGAATAGATTTCCTCCGTTTTCTGCCACATACTCTTGTCATGATATACAGTGTCACCACAGACTAAAAATAACAAGGCCAAGCAACTAGACCGAAATCTCTGAAACTCCTTAAAGGTTGATTTATCTCAAATATGTTGTTTGTTGTAATACTAAAAAGGTGATGAGCAGAGCTGGTGTAAGAGAGGAGGGTAAGCAGCAGGGTCTGAGGACACAGAAATCTTGACCTAAGAACATGAACAAAAGACTGGTCTTTCATTTTTCTTTTATTTTTACAGTGCTGAGCACTGAACTCAGAGGCTCATACTAGCCAGACAACTGTGCTGCCACTTGAGTACCACACATCTCCCAATCCAAAGGGGAAATGCTACCACTTATGGAATGGGCAAAAGTCCTAAGAATGAACCCAGACAAATGGGTAATTTTGAAAAGAAGAGAGCTTTGGTGAGATTCCATCCAGTGGCCTCTGTGCTATCATGTGAAGAGGTAGTATTATCTGCTGAGCAGAAGTAGATGTGATGGAAGTTTGGGATGCATTTCTTCTTCCTACTAGCTAAAAATAAGTTTCTTCAGTGATACATAGTAAGAAAGAATACAAGGAGAGAAAGATTTGTCCTAGTCACTTCCTGATTGGCCTCTTGGGTGACCCTGGGAGAGGGTAGCACCAAATCACTCTAAATAATAGGATCATTTACTAGCAGCAGAAACTGACAAGACTTCTCAGCAGTGAAAAGTATTGCTAGTTTCCCTGAGTTCACTGAAGGGAAGTCATTATCATTCATAGACATTTCAACTTCCAAACATCCTGTAAGAAGATATTTGCATGGGGCTGGGAAGGTGGCTCAGTGGTAGAGTGCTTGCCTCACACGCATAAGGCCCTGGGTTCAATTCCTCAGCACCACATAAACAGAAAAGACCAGAAGTGGCACTGTGGATCAAGTGGTAGAGTGCTAACCTTGAGCTGAAGAGCTGAGGGACAGCACCCAGGCCCAGAGTTCAAGCCCCATGATCAACAACAACAACAAAAGATATTTGCAAGGACCATAAAGTAGTAATGCACACACTGGTATCACCCATAAGAGACACTGCAGTCAGTCCTTGGTGTCTATCCATAAGTATTAGCTGTCATTATTCATCAAAACATACTTGAAGATGACAGAGATGTCTGTCATGCCACACCATTGATTTTTCTAAATGGTTAAGGAGTCATCAAAATCCCCTAAATACCTGCAGCCTTGGTCTTTTCTCCCTACTTATTTTTTTAGCTAGCCCAGTAGGCTACATCTCTTCCTTTCTTGGAAATGTTTCCACAGCATTTGCCCCAGTAAATTATATAAAAAATGAGTCCAAAATCCTGGCAGAAACTAGATTGTGTAATCATAGCTCAGAAGGCGAAGAGTGAAAAGAACAAGCCAGTTTCAGGAGGCCATGTGAGAATCCAGAACAGAAAACCAGATTTTTTTTTTTTTTTTGGTCCGGTCGTGGGACCTGGGCGCTGTCCCTCAGCTCTTCAGCTTAAGGCTAGCGCTCTACCACTTGAGCCACAGTGCCACTTCCAGCTTTTTTTTCTTTTTGCTTATGTGGTGCTAAGGAATCAAACCCAGGGCCTCATGCATGCAAGGCAAGCACTCTACCACTGAGCCACCTTCCCCGCCCAGAAAACCAGATATTTGCAGATCCATTTCTTAAAAAATTACCACTGGAGAATTCTTACACTATGCAAGCATTATGCTATGCAAGTGGTAATCACTGCTATAAATGAGTAACTTACAATATATTTTAAATAAATTTTCAGAGAGAAAATTTGTTCAGTTTTAGGGCCTGAACTCTAGGCCTGGACACCATCCCTCAGCTCTTCAGCTCAAGGCTAGTGCTCTATCACTTGAGCCATAGTACCACTTCTGGCTTTTTCTGCTTATGTGGTGCTGAAGGATCAAACCCAGGGCCTCATGCATGCAAGGCAAGCACTCTACCACTGAGCCACCTTCTCAGCCCCAATGTTCTCCTTTTTTTTTTTTTGCTTATGTGGTGCTGAGGAATCGAACCCAGGGCCTCATGCATGCAAGGCAAGCACTCTGCCACTGAGCCACCTTCCCAGCCCCATCAGCCCCAATGTTCATCAGTATTAATGAATGTCATTATCTTTACATCTACTGATTCATAGGGAAAATCTATATGACTTAATGGCCTGTGAACTTGATCCTTTCAATTTTGCAGATAAAAAGGAATATTTATTTGCAAGTGAAATATAACAGGCCCAGGTCTATTGGTACCTATCAGCCCAAATAAGTATTTGATGAACTTTGCTTGGAGACAGTTTTACTGCTGCTGCTGTTGCTGTTGTTGTTATTGTCATACTGGAGTTGAACTCAGGGCTTTGCACTTGCTAGGCAGGTTCTCTACTGCATACACCATGCCTCCAGCTCTGGTTATTTTGTAGATAACTTGCCTGGATCACAATCCTCCTATTTATGCTTCCTACCATAGTTGGGATGGAAAGCACATATCATCACACCCAGCTTTTGCTGTGTTGAAATGGGATCTCATGAACTTTTTTGTTCAGGATAGCCTGAAACTTCAACCCTTTTAATCTAAGCCTCCAATGTAGCAAAGGTGACAGGCACAGCTAGTGGTTGAGGTGGGAAGTCACGTGAACTTTTGGTTTAGACTGGCCTCAAGCTGCAATCCTCCTGACCTCTGTCTCTCCAATAGATAGGTTTAGAGGTATAAACCATTATGCCCAGCCTAGGGATAGTTGAGATCTGTGAAGGGAGCATGGGTTTCTACCTATGAAGGATAATTACATAAATGTGATGTAAATACCATGATAATGACCTTCCTACTCCTTACTAAATGAAAGAGCCTGGTTTAAGATTGATCAAAACAGCTCTGTGTTCCCCAAAATTCCTCAAGAGATGAGTCATTGTCCCCACATCATTAGCAATTAAATTGAGAGCTCCAGTGTCTTGTAAACTAGACAAGCTGTGGCAGCCACCTGCCCTGAGCAGTAAGCACAAAAGTAACTCTAGGAGCCAGTTAGGAGAAACCAATACTTCGTGGTCTATGTAAGTTTTTATCCTAGCTTTTTTCTGACATTCATAAGATAAAATGCTTTTGAACTGGATAAAATCTCAGAGGAATGCTGAAACAGCTTTCCTAATCAAGCTGTGATGAAATCACTGACAAAAGAGAAATCTAAAAATCAACTTATCCTATTAAAATGCAGGGAATTTCAAATACACAAACAAGAGTTTAGACATACTGAGGGGAGGCTACATGGGTAAGTCTCTCTAGATTCAAATAAAATCAACCAAGAGACCAAGTTCTTGTGTAACACATGGCATAGTGTATTTAGCTTATCATGGTGCTTTGGTTATACATTTCTATAGGGGAAATTGGTGTATGTTAAGTCCTGTAGAGGAAATTGGTACACCTTAAGCCCTACTCAAGCCAAAGTTATCTAGCATAATTTGGGGCTACTTTCCAACACAGATATTTTACCTTTCTTTTTTTTTTTCTTTTTTTGTCTTTTTGCCAATCCTGGGGCTTGAACCCAGGGCCTGGGCACTTTCTCTGAGCTTTTTTGCTCAAAGCTATCACTCTTTCAATTGAGCCAAAGCTCTACTTCCTCCTACCAGGGCTTCCACTTGCCTATCTGTTGCATTTTATATGAGTTTATAAAATGGTGCCTCACCTCTGCATAGAGGAATTGGAAAATAATTCTTTCAGGTAGACCTAATCCAGAAGGAAAAGAATTTGCTAGGTTCGCACCCTCCAGCCCTGCCCTCTCAGCAGAAGGCCCAATGTCTGCTCAATACAGCTCTTTCCCTGCCTCCTTTTTTCTTCTCTTCTCTCAGAACACCAGCTGTTATCCTTCACCCAAGGTCACAGCCTCAGCCTGAGCAGTAATAAGTGGATAATGACAGCCTATTAGAGTGAAGTCACCTCCTAAATTTGGCACAGCCTAAAGATTTTACCTGGTATTCAGACTAACCTAAATAGGGGCTATGGGACATTAGAGAAAGACGCGAGACCAATCCATCCAGCAGGGGATGTTTGCAAAAGCACACAGGGCTCAGATTGCTATCCTAGTTCAAACCATTCCAATCGCCACCTGTTAAGTGATCAGTGATCAGTTTCATGGTGGAGTGATCTTTCCAACCTTGGTCAAATATTGGATCATTTAGGCAAACTTCAAAAATATGCAAATTCTTCACACTCTTTTGAAAATCTAAGGTTATTTTAGCCTAAAAACGTTACCTATTGATAAATACAGGTCTTTTGGTTTCATACTCAGTAGTACTGGATCAGCAGTTCTGTGAATGGCTATAACATGGTCAAGGGAGCACTCAAAAGCCATTGTTTTGTAGGCTACTGGGATAACTACTCTTTTTTAGGTAAGGGCAGAGGTGACACTTGGGCTTGAACTCAGGGCCTGTGCTCTGTCCCTTAGCTTTTATACTGTTTCTGCCACTTGATCCACAGCTTCATTTCTGGCTTTTTGGTGGTTAAATAGAGATAAGAGTCTCACAGACTTGAGCTGGCTTTGAACTGCAATCCTTAGATCGCAGCTTCATTCCTCTAATAATTGAAACCATGAAAATTGTAAAGTGCAACATTATATATGGGTCAATAAATTGGTTTTGTGGGTCAGGACCATGACATTTTAAAATAAAGTAAAGAAATTTAAGGTATACTATACACTAAGTTTAGTTAGTGTCATATTCTATATTTGTGTGTGCATTTCCAGTTCAATATTAGCATCAGTTGAGATACATATATGAATACCAATCTTTGTAGTGAAAAACATTGAAACCACATGTTATAACTCATGATAAGAGACAAAAAAATATATATATCTAATTTGCAAGCTTCCTGCTGCAATTTTAATGGCTTCCCTTTCTCTTGTCTCCTACTTTGGCTTGGGAAACTGAAAAAAAGGTTATCATCCACCCTAAATTCCCCAATATAAATTAAAATTGGTCCCTTTCAGCCTTACCTGTTCTAAAGTAGAAAAGATGAAATTCCTTTTCCTGTTTTTCTCATGGGCAAATGCCATTATATTCTAGTAAACTTCCTTCAAGTAAACCTATTAAATTTTAGTTTTACAGTCCTTCAAAGGTTCATGTTAAGTTTTAGTCTTAGAGTTCAGACTGGTGGTGTTTTTATAGTGTGACTACTGTCTACGTTGTTTTTTACAGAGAAAAAAAGCAAGAGGAAATGGGTTTGCATAGCAGTCAGAGGGACTTCAGCCAGATATAATGAAAACTTTCCTGGTAACCAGGACAGTACAAAATTACAATGGGTCAATAGGAAAGGAGGGTAATGAGGAAATCTCCTCTTACAGAGCAAGTCTGTGGGAACAATCTAGATTCTTATCTGTCTGGAATTCTTTAGATGTAAACTTGTCTGAATGGCAAGTAATGAACCTCCAAGACTACAATGCAATATTTGCCCCTGAATCACTGAGACATGTAAAAACAATCAAATATATGCACATATCCCTAATAAGCTCATTCACATAAACAGGGAGAAATCTATTTCTCAACTAGAAGTACTGAGGACATTGGAAAGAGTCCTTCATTCCTGGGCAGGGAACTTGGTACATTTCAGGATGGCTTAACTTTCCATAGCTACTTAGCTTCTCTGGTTATCATGATCTAAGCACTAGAATGAAAGAAAATAATCTGTGATCAGCACCTAACAGGCCTGACAAGTGACAAAACATTAAGTTTCTTATCCTTTCTCCATGTAATATATTAGAATCTGAAGAAATAATGTTAAGAACCCATATTTATGAAAGATGCAGCTCAACTAAAAGTTGTTATCTCAAAGCCAATAGTTGCTAAAACCAGAAGTCTGTTTATAGGAAACCTAATGTAATTGCACACATTGGCTAAGGTTAGGGATGGGTTTGGATTGGATTGAATTGGGAGAAAACCATACAAATGTCTCACTGACCATACAAATGTCTCACTGTTGATAAGGTCTTATTCTTCCTTACAATGATGGAACAATGTTAAGAGTTTTCTTCTCTGCAAAGGGAAAGAAGAGGAAAAGAAATTAACCACCCCCCCCAAAAAAAAAGATTTAATCTACTGGCACTGGTGGTTCATACCTGTAATTCCAGCTACCCAGGAGGTTGAAGTCTGAGGCTTATGGTTTGAAGCCAGCCCAGGCAGAAAAGTTCCTAAGTCTCATCTCCAGGAAAAGCTAGAAATGAAGATGTAGCTCAAATGATAGAATGAAGACCCTGAGTTCAAGCCTCAGCACCAGTGCACAAAAAAGAGAGATCTGACCTATATATCAATTATCACTGAATATATAAGAATTACTTTTCATATGTTTTAATAGTAAAGCAGCAATTTAGTTTTCTATTCACCTACTACTTCTTTCAGGAATTACTGATTGCATTGACTCTTGTCAGTAATTAAAATGCTTTCTAATGTGTCTTTGCAGAGATGTAACACCGGCTTCTTCCGTGCCTCGTCAGGAGACTGTTTACCCTGTGACTGCAATGATAACTCCAACGAATGCTTGGATGGCTCCGGATTTTGTGTGGTGAGTTAGGAACCTGTAAGAACACAAACTCGTCATCAGGCCCCTTTCCAGTGCTTTAGTTTTTCCTGCAAAACACATCATGGAAATGTCTTCTCATCTTAAGGGCCACCAAGGCTTTTGCGCAAATGTACATATGTGCTCCAGGAGGATCCTGCCTCCCCACACTCAACAGCTGGTTTCCTGCTGTAGGCCAGCGGTGACAGGGTGAAAATAACACACAGAGGAAGGAACCGTGCATCCAGATTCCTCTGTAATAGTATAGTTTGCCATATGCTTGGCTTCATCCCACATAAACTAGGAGAATAAAACAGTTGTTGCCTAGCTTACTGTGGATTGTAAGATAAACAGGTCAATAGATAAAAATTAGTTCTAAAATATATTTGAGCCAAATAGCCAATAAAGATGTAACCACAAGGCTTCATCTTCAAGGCCCACAGAGAGTCACAGAGACCTTTTTTCCCTTAATTAAAATTCATTATCCAATGGACTGATCTTCCATGAAGCATGATGCAGAGAAGGCTTCGAACAGAAAAGCCTTTATTGCACAATACTTGACTCAGTGTACCACAGTGAGAGTGGACAAGAAAATACTGACTGCAAGTAGCTGCAATAGAAATCAAAGTTACCAGTTTTAAGTCCTTATGACCCAATACCATCATTTTCTTCATCAGCTATATGATGCAGCAAGAAAACTAATTTCTTCCAGTTTCTATACAATAAAAGAGCTTTTGTCAAACTACAGCTTTTCTTAAGCTACAGGAAGACTTATTTAAATACACTTGAAATTAGCATAACTGTCTCAATTAAAGAATTTTAATTCGAAGTAGCCTCTAAAGTACATGAAGGTGCTATTTTACTCACACTCCATGTGAGGATGCAAATTAGAACACTTCAATTTATTTTAAATCTAGAAGTTGTCATTTTTCTAGGGGCAGAAAATGAAGAGGCAAAATACGAAGTGTTGCTATCTCTTTGCAGTGCTTTTTAGCACTCATATCTGTTTTCCAGCTCCCCCTCCCCAACTTCTTAAATAACTATAACATTCAGGATGTGCTTCATAGCCGTGTAGGCATACCCAGCTGCCAAAGTCTACCCCTTTCTAATGCTTCCGCCTCCGGTTTCCTGTTATTTTAATCCCAGTGACATTTGGGGGGAAATTATCCCATGCATACCCTTGAACTAATAATGCATATCAAATAATGCATATCACTGATAAATTTGAACAATTAGAGGCTCTTTGTTATCTTGTTTATTAAACTATAGGAAAGTAGAGACCACCAAGCCTGTCACTAGCTGTTAACTGACAGAAGACTGAAATAAATTAAAAGGGGTAAAATGTCTTCTGCTAGACCCTGTCAAGAACAATGACTAAGGCACTCTATAAAAATGATGTTGTCAGTGCAGAAATGAGCCTGGTGTGGTCATTGATCTGGTCTTCGGCATCTGAGAAGATTCATTCCTTCCCTGTTTCTGGAGCACAGGGGAGTTCTAATCAATGTTTCAAGTGAGGCTTGGATGTTAAACATTCACGTGTGCACCCAGAGAAGTTACTGATCCTTCTACAATTACTTTGTTCCAAGACAAAATTTAAACAAAAAAGAAACAGCTATTCTCCTCATAATTGTGGTTCCTCCCTCTCACCGGGTCTAGAGAGAAATATCTGGTTTTCCTAATTCACTTAGTGTTTGTTCAGTTACTGTTTTTAGAGTTTAAATAGTATGTTTGAAATTCAAAGTATAAATCGCCAACAGTCCTGTCTTCCAAAGATACACATATTCATATTATTATGAATTTGATTTTGAAAAGAAAAAACACATCTCATTTGTATTGAATTAAATCTGAGTAAGGAAGCAGAAATGCCTTGCAAATACAGAAATGATAGATTGTCACATAATAGGCAAAAACATTAAACCTATGGAGTCATACTGGTATCAAACTCAATTGGTCCCTCTTGATTGTCCCTATTCCAGCCTAACGATGGACAAACCCAGTTTGCTAAATACCTGTGGTCCCAGCTCATTCGCCCATCTCAGGGAGCCCAAGAAATGGGCTCTAACACAAGCACTATATATCCGTGTTCACCAGTGTTCTGATCACCACTTACAAGTTGCTTGACTTCTTATCTCTTCCAGCCTCTATAGGCAATCAAAATAGAAAAGCTGCCTTTTATTTCATTTTGTCTTGTTCTGCTTTTATTTCAAAAGCTTATAGAGCATGTACGTACGTGTGTGTGTATATATATACATATATGTACACACATATATATGCCTATGTATTCCCAACTGCTTCTAATTCCTTCTCAATTCCAATGTCAACTTAACCTTAAAATTAACAGAGCTGGATGTCAGTAGCTCACACCTGTAATCCTAGCTAATCAGGAAGTTGAACTCTGGGGATCATGGTTCTTAGATTGGGCAGGAAAGCACCTGAGACACTAAGACTCCAGTTAACCATCAAAAAGCAGATGTGGAGCTAGGGCTCAGGTGGTAGAGTGACAGCCTTGAGCACAATATTCAAGAACAGCCCCCATGCCCTGAATTCAAGCCCCAAGACCAGCACACAAAAAATAATAATTAAAATTATAATTTTAAATTTAAAAAATGGACTGATTCTAATTAATCAATGAGCTAAGCCATTTAGCAATATAGAGTAAACAGAAGTACAACACCATTTTTGATGTCAGACAAGCAAAGAGACATTTTCACTGGTGAAACTCTTAATATTTTGTAGAAAGGTGGCTACATTAGAAAGTAGCTTAGACACCTAATATATACTGTGTCCTTCTAAGGTGCCACTCTCTATCTTATCAGAACCTTGAGCATGGCTTGCAACAGATCCAACCAAGTAGTGCCCCAAAGTCCAGTTAATATGCCAGACGTATAGAAGGGTTCCAGAAGGTGGCACAAGATAAGAGATGAAAGGAAGAGACAGATGAGAGCAGGCAAGTGACTGGCAGGAGTGCCTGGTTACAGATGCCCAGATTTTATTCCAGTTTTAGAGACTAGAGACAGAGAGCCAAGAGGGAACCTGACTGGGGACAATTAGCACCTACAAAACTCATGCTCAGTGATTCTGGGGTGGGGCGTGGAAACAGGAAAAGCCCAATACCTAAAGCTGGAGTGGATCCTAGCTTAAAGCTCAACGTTGGCACAGGGCTCCTTGGTTTCCTATTGAATACAAAATTGCTATTTTTTCTTTTCTTTTTCAAAAAATGTATTATTGTCATTATAAAGGTGATAAATAGAGAGGTTACAGTTACCTGAGTCAGGTAATGAGTACATGTCTTTTGGACAATTGATTTTTCTAAGCCAGATTCTGGTGGCTGAGGCCTGTAATTGTAGCTTCTCAGAAGACTGAGATTGGGACTTTTAACAATTTGAGGCCAGCCAGATAGAAAAGTAACTTGAACAAAGCAGGCTTGGAAGCGTGGATCAAATAGAAGAGTGTTGACCTAGCAAACACTTCTCCCTTTTTTTTTCCTTTGTTTTTGTCGGTCATGATTCTTGAACTCTAGGCCTGGGTGCGGACCCTAAGCTCTTCAGATCAAGGTTAGTGCTCTACCACTTGAACCACAGCACCACTTCCAGTTTTCTGGTGATTAATTGGAGATAAGAATCTCACGGCCTTTCCTGCCCAGGCTGGCTTTGAACCGCCATCCTCAGGTCTCAGCCTCCTGAGTAGCTAGGATTACAGGAGTGAGCCACCAGCACACAGCCACTTCTCCCCTTTCTACCCTGCTACTGTACTGCCTAGGCTCAACCCTTAGCACCTGTCTGCTGCCCAACCTCCCAGACATACAATGACTTCCTCTAATCTCTGGCAGCCATGGAGATGGCTTCCAAAAACAATCTAAGGAATCCTTTGTTCTAAAATCCTCCATGAGTATCTTCTTCATTTAGTTACAGCTCATTATCTATCATGGTATCAGCTTAATCCACATTTGTAAAGTGAATGAATGCATTTGTATCTGACGTAACAAGATAACCTAAATCCAAAACCTTTAATTTTGTAATATTTAACAGACTTGGGTCACTCTTTTACTTCAGTAAGCTATACTGCCTTATTCTAAAACCGTAGGCTCAGGTCCAACTCTCAGTAATTAAGCAAGTACTTGTTCTAATATTAGATATTTCTCTCTAGATCCTTATTTTCCTTACCTCTCAGAGTGTGGCCTACAACACCATTGGCAATATATAGACATTTGCTAGATATATAGATTCTTAGGTTCTACCCCCAAATGTCCTGAATCCAAACTTACTCTTCACCAGAACCTTACGATATTTGTGTGCACCCTAACATTTTTTAAAAAGCAAGATAAACAGTTCTCAAACTTAATAGTATCATGAATTCTTTATACATTTGAGATTGATTGATTGATTGACTGATTGGTTATACTGAAAAGCCTGCAGTGAGAAAAATAGAATAAGCAGTTGAAAGACAGACTTTGTTTATACTAAAGGAAGACGTATTATGGAGAAAGTTCTAAATTTTTTAAAGAGTTCTGTTTATGTGACTCACATTAGAAAAAAAAAAATTGAATTACAGCCAGGCACAAGTGGCCCAAGCCTGTAAACTTAGCTACTCAGGAGGCTGAGATCTGAGGATCATGATTCTAAGCCAGCCCAAGCATGAAAGTTTGTGAGATTCTTATCTCTAATGAAGTACTAAAACAGCCATAGTAAAGCTGTGACTTAAGTGGTAGAGCACTAACTCTGAGCAAAAGTGCTCAAGCATAAACTCAGGCCTGAGTTTAAGCATCAGGACCGGTACTAAATACCAAATATATGTATATGTGTGTGTGTGTGTGTGTGTACACATATGTGTATATGTATATATGTATACATATATGCATATACATCTAGATGTATATATGTATACATATATACATATATACATATAAACATATATACATATATATGTATACACATACACATATACATATACACATATACATGTATGTATATATGTAAATGTACATGTATACATATATGTGGCTTTCCGAATTTAAACTAAAAAGAATTTATAATATTTGTAGCAATAATAAACCTATTAACCTATGTAACGTATTTTTATAAAACTTGTACATATTGTAAACATGTTGAAGTCTGTGTCACTGAAGCCTCTGGGCTCTCATAGTTGACCAGAATTAGCAATATATTTTTTATTGAGAGTAGCTGGATACATTTACCTACTTCTGCTTCAACCTGGAGTCAAGTCTTGTGTTACATTGCTTCTAGGAAGGTGCATCTCATGCCCATGAGCAAATGAGATTACAAAAGACAGATAAATATTAGTATTATTTGAGAAACAGTTTTTACCTCCTGGCCCATATGTTGAGATCCACATGGATTTCATTCTGCAGGAAGCATGTTGACATTATGCAAAGAAGAACCTGATCCTTTGAGGTTCTCATCCTACATTATGCTGGTGTGGTGACCAAGTTGGCAAGAGACAGAATTTATGTGGAGAGGACCAAGTGTGTGTCCAAGGTCATTGCTAACACTTAGTCTGTAAATGACTAGCTGTCTGACTATGGGTTTATTAACCCCTGGCTAGTCATTCAGAATGCTTATTTTATTTTTAAGTGGGGTGAGTTCTATTAAAAAGTAAACTCTTCCTCAACAACATACGTATTTATTCTTGTCATTCTCGTTTTCTCTCTTTTAAATGGAAAAGCTTTGGAGGTAAAGGGGCATTGCGCAATCAATCACAGAGTAAAAGATGTTCAAGGAGAAAAGAAACTCTGGCAGGCTGTGTAGTCTCAATCTTCATTTTACAAACAGATAAGGAAATAGAGACTCTAGAAGGTAGAATTAGCTGGGACCTTTTTACCCTCCAGCAGATTCTCTACCACTCTCCCAGAATGGACATCAAGGCCTTCTAGGGGATTTCATAACAAGTCATTTAAAAGCAGAGAGATAAGGAGAGTCATGTGAACTCTCATCTTCTAGAGGTCAAGAAAGAGTTCATGACTTTGTCCTGGGGCAGAATTCCCCTTGTTACTGGGGCAGAATTAAAGCCCTAACAAGGAATACTTCAGCATAAAAGGGGATACAATGGGGAACGAACTTATTTTAACAGCATAAGAAGCACTTCATGCACAAGGAATGGTCTAACATCTGACCATGGGCTTATTTTCTTCTGCTCAGATAGTTTCATCTGTGCAACAAGGACGTAGACAAATTGGACCACAGTCTACAAAGCAGTCCTTCCAGGTTGCTTATGGCTTGGGTTCATGATAGTTCATGATATTTATCTAGGGCTCATTGGATTTCCCTGGGATGAAAAATTGCCACTAATTTTGAGCTTGACTGAGTGCATGTTAATTTCCTTTATTAGCTCCAGATACTAGCCCATTCATTCATCCTTTTCCATTCTCATGTATTTCCCCAACAAATAGATCCTAAAAGATGACTTAGCACACCACACAGTTTTAAGAACTGTGAAATACCCGGAGGGGGGGTGGGGATAGAGGGGGGAGAGGGGGCGGGCTTCCCTGGCTCATGGCAGAGAAGATCCCTGGATGGGTCTCATGTCCGTATTTTATTGAAGCCTGGACAGTTGCCAGGCAACACTGGCTTCGGACAAAGGAAGCATCCCAGATAAGCGGTGGCATGGAGTGACCTTGTGAGGACTCATGTGATGGCGATGCTGAGGACCATGGCACCCCTGTCCCTGCCCTGTCCAGTGTCTGTGTGGCTGCAGCCTCTGGGCTCTCATGGTTAGTTGATGGGAATTAGCAACATGCTTTTAAATGTGGGAAAAGTGAATGCCACTCTTAAAATAAGGACCATTATCAAAACAAAATGTATACTGTCTTAACTTGAACAATGAATTGTTTAAATGTTTTTTGTAGTCTTTGTATACAGAAATAGTGTTTCTTTGATTAAAAAAAGAACTGTGCCATAAATGTTAACACCCTCTTGCATATATATCATACACTATTTTTCAGAGTTCTAATTGCTCAAGCAATCTGAACTTTGTATGCAGAATTATAATCTAGCCTCATACCTAATAGCCATTAAGAGTGCTCAGTGGGGGCTAGGAAGGTGGCTTAGTGCTAGAGTTCTTGCCTAGTATGCATGAAGCCCTGGGATCGATTCTTCAGTAGCACATACACAGAAAAAGGCAGAAGTGGCACTGTGGCTCAAGGGATAGAGTGCTAACCTTGAGCAAAAAGAAGCTCAGGGACAGTGTCCAGGTCTTGAGTTCAAGCTGCAGGACTGGCAAAAAAAAAAAAGTGCTCAACAGAAATAGATTGTTGATCTCATTGATTCCTCCCTTTTGACTCTTGAAGCTCAAAACTGTCAGTCAAATAATCCAGTGCTTTCAATTGAAGTCCATCTATCTCTGGTTTGGAAACAGAGCCTTTTCTGTAGCAATACTGACCAAGCTGCATGTTTTATGAGCCTAGGCTGTGGAGCCAGATTTAGAATCTGAATCTCACTTTTGCTGCTTGCTCTGTGTGACACTGGGCATTCGGTTAACCTTCTGACATTGGACATGCAGCTCAGTGGCAGAGTGCTTGCCTAGCATGTGCAGAACTCTAGGCTGAATCCTCAGCACTGCAAACAAAAATAAAATAGCGCTTCTGAAATATGAGTATTGCAGTTCAAAGCCAACCAGGGCAGGAAAATCTATGTGACTCTTTTCTCCAATCAACCACCAAAAAAGCCACAAGTGAAGCTTCTCAAGGACTGAGTTTAAGGCAAGACCAGAACAAAAACAAAAACAAAAAGACCTTAGCTTTCCGTGCCTCTCTTTATGTTTAAAATGTCAAGGGCAAGGACCGGCCAAAGATGAGAACCTTCTTCAGCAGTTGTAATAATTAAATTAGTTGATCCATGTAAAATGTTTAGAGCTGGTTGTTTTATTCTGAATCGTAAATAGCATAAAGACAAAACTAGAGTCCAGAGTTCAGCTTAACTCTGCTCTAACTTGATCCTCCCCCACCTACCCCAACTCCCTCCACAGAGGGAGGTCCTGTAATAGCTCTTGTTCATAAGCATTACAAAATAATTACTCAATAAGAGAGTGCTTCTCCAATGGCATTCTAGTGTCAACAGTATAATTATTCACTAATTCCACATTTGTACACTGTGGTGAAGGTACTCTGATAATGGTGGGTGCTATTAGGTGTAGATTTGTAGAAGAAAGCTGTCTCTGTGGATCACTGCTTCTATGGAAAGTAATCCTGCTTCTAAGGATTTACCTACTCTGTGCACATTAGTGACAATACAGTGCTAAAAGACACAGCATACTAGAGAGGATGACTGAGTCTAGGAACAGATAATAATGTGATGTGGGTAGTGGAATTGGGTTGGAATCAGGAGTGGAGAATCAGAGAGAACTTTTTTCAGATATTGAAGCTGGTATAGATCTTGAATGCTGAGCAAGCATTCCACACAAAAGGATCAGCCTATTTTGTGTCTTTCTTCCTATTATCCTTCACCACAAATGGAAACATCATTCAAACCAACCCACTATTCCTGTGTGTCATTATCCAGAATACCATGCCATTAGCAAGATGCTCTTTATCTACTTCCTATTTCATTTGCACTACAGTCTAACATATTTGGTTCATCCATGCCATAAATCTTTATTGTTCTCCTTGTCTGGGTAACTACCTGGGACATATTATTGGTTTTATTTTTGTAATTTCATGTTCATTACTAGTCTGCAAGCTGATATTTCTAGAACATGCAGAGTGTCATCTTTCTGATTATTTTTCAGAACTGAAACAATAAGTGGTCTCCTCTGTACACAAACTCTAAAGGAAAGTCCCCCAGACTGCTCGTGCATACATGGAAATCCAGGATAAATTAATTTCTCTTCTGTCTATACTGAGGCAGCTGAGGCTCCTTTGAGCCTTCACACAGTATCTAACCTTCCAGGCATGATGTCTCTCGGTTTCAAGTGTTGCTTCCTTGTTGCATTTGCTGTCTGTAAAATTCCTTCTGCATCCGGGTCATTTTTTTTTCTATCTTGTGTCTCACAGCACTGCCAGAGGAACACAACAGGGGACCACTGTGAAAAATGCCTGGATGGGTATATTGGAGATTCCATCAGGGGTGTGCCTCGATTCTGCCAGGCCTGCCCCTGTCCCCTGCCCCACCTGGCCAAGTAAGTCTCAAAGAAAGATGGTTTCATTTTAATGCTCATCCTGAGTAGAGTTCTGAGGGTTTTCGTTCCCCATTGTCAACTCTGAACCTTGAGATGAAACTGAACAAGATATAAATAGGAAAGAACCCTAGTCTAAACATCCTCTAGGGCAAAGCTGAAGCACTTCCATGTGATGAACTCTGTTCCCAAAATATTTGAATGTGTTGTAAATTCAGTAAAGTTTTCCAAGTTTCATAAGCAAGTCTATGATGCTTCGGCTATCCCTTAACCTATGGGAAAAATGTCTAAACAGTCGCCACACACACACACACACACACACACACACACACACACACACACACACACACTTGCAGACTTATAAATACACATGTATTTATACTTACTGCTAGAAAAGATAAAAAGAAGGAAACAACCAGATTCTCCCTTAATTGTTTTCCTTCACTGAATATGAATATTGACTAACATTCATTCAATAGCTTGTGATGTGTTCAAATCCTACCACATGCCTGACAGTCAGTGAGCTCAGAACCTTCACAACCTTGTCTTTCTTAGAAACTATAAAATGACCTCGGATCTTGCTCTGTGATTTTTTTCATGTCTGATAGTATTAATAATGTGTTCAAGGTGGATGGTGTGAAAACACAAAAATTTAAATGTCCTGCTGCATCCACTTGAGAATGTCTTGATTTATGAGCACTTTTGCCTCATCTAGGTATAACCTTTAATTGGTCATTCATAATCTGCTTTCAAACATTAGTGCTAATGACATCTGATATTTATCATACCATTTTCTTACCATCGTACTTATTTTGTAAAATATATTTGCCTCTGACCTCCAAATAACCGGTTACATGCATTTATCCATATAAATGAAGCTGTCATTCAGCTTCATCATTTCAAAAGAGATTTTTGTAAGTTTTGAGCTGCAATTTCTTTAGGCAGTCACATGAATTAGAAAGACAATCTCAAGTGATTACTTCTCACTTTTGCACTTTTTGCCCCAGGCACATGAAAAATCTTTCCTATCCTGACAGTTATTTGACAGTAATGTCTTGAGATACAAGACTTTTGAAACATAGTTTCCTGTGGACTGAGACATCTTATCTACCTGCATCCGTGCAAAGATACACGACAATTACGTGGTAGTAGAAAAATGGTATTACTTTAAAAAGTATTTATTTGTGTTTTTAATAATAAAAAATAATGAATTTCATTATAACATTTTCATATAGATACATATGTACTTTGATCCTCTCTAGTCAGATCTTAGTCACTGACAGCACAACAAAAGCAAAGGTTTGTCTTTGTTAAGATAGTTGAAAATACAGCAATTTTTGGAGCTTCTATAGCAAGTCTTTTTACTGGCTAATCATTTTCTAATCATCTTTAAATATGCATGTTGTTCAATTCAACATGTTGACTTATATGTACAACATACTTTGATCATTGTTACCTCTTTCATCATTCCCCCCATACCAATCCCACCCCTCAAGGTTCCTAGATCCATTTTCACATGAGTGTAGTGAGTTTTCTGACTATCTTCACCCACAATTCCTCTCCCTATTTTTCTTTGCCCCTCCCCTTAATTCTACCCCCTTCCATAAAGGACATGTTTCAACGTCCTGGTATTCAGCAAGGGACTGTTCATCTTTTGACTCCATTATCCAGTATTCTGGTTGAGTAAGAAGTATTTCCCCAGGCCATTAGCCGTTTAATGAATGAGGCAGCACCCTTCCAACTGGTTGGTGAACCTCTGCCCTGAGAGGGGAAACAGTTTCCAAAGACGTCAAGATTCACCATTTCTACCCATGCTATGTGAAAACCTGGGAAGATCCAGAGTTCAAAATAGCTGTACAGGGAATTTGGAAAGGTGCTCCAAGGCATACATTGACAGATAATGGGAGGGGGGGCGGGGGGGGGGGGGAGTCTCTGTGGTACAGACTTGATGTTGTAGAACCTGGTGAAAATTAAAACATAAAGAGTGATTTGCCATTTGTAGGTAAACAACATTTGGTGGGCATGATCAAGCATGAGAAACCTTCTCTAAGCTTTTGCAGTTTTCTCTGTAGCATACTGGGTTACTATCCAGGAAAAACTGTCTTCAAAAGGACAGTGGGTGGGGGGAGGGAGCCTGTGATCACAGAGTAAACAATTTGTTTGGATCTCACAAAGATCCAGTCTTGGGCTGGGAAGGTGGCTCAGTGGTAGAGCGCTTGCCTTGCATGCATGAGGCCCTGGGTTCGATTCCTCAGTACCACATAAGCAAAAAGAAAATAGCCAGAAGTGGCGCTGTGGCTCAAGTGGTAGAGTGCTAGCCTTGAGCTGAAGAGCTGAAGGACAGCACCCAGGCCCTGAGTTCAGGCTCCATGACCGGACCCCCCCCCCCCCAAAAAAAAAAAAAAAAAACAAACAAAGATCCAGTCTTTAAACTAACTTTATTAGTGACTTAGCAAATATTAATCAGAGAGTTTTTCAAAAGTCAAACAGTCCATTTCCTTTTTCAGCTTTTAAAAAAATATTCCTTTTGAGAGTTTCTATAAAAATTAAAAGCTCTTCAGAGAAGTTATGGAAACTGAGGGCAGAATTTGGGTTTCCAGCTAACCATGGCCACATCAGAAAGCAAGGAAATCATGCTTGAGCAAATTACCCAAAACAGGACTGAGTCTTTTGCTTGAAGTTTTCCAAGAGAGGTGGTTTGTGCAGTTGTGAGCATGCACTGAGAAAAACATAGTGTTTTCATTTTCCTAGCCAATAATAGAGGGTTCCCTAAGAAAAACATGATTGCTAATGCTGATTTACAAAAACGAGAATGAGCATGGAAAGCTGGTATTCTACCTCTGTGTCTGTAGCTCCTAAAGCCAAAGGTCACAAGGATGCTCCTAGGGACCATTTTCAGAGCCCATTTATTTATTTTGTGTTGCTCAGACATCCTTCATGTCTACCAGTATTTATGGTAATCACTCCAATTAAGGAAAATGTCATCTGTTCAAAACAGTAGGACATCAGCAAAATGCGGACAAGACAGACACCCTGGCAGATGTTTCATCTTAGAGCTGTGAATGGACTGCTGAGGGGAAAACCTTCAAAGGGAGGTGTATGAGTATTTGTCATGTTCTGGATTCCATCGACAGTGTCTCTTTAAATCAGCTAAGGAATATGAGCAAGCAAAATAAAGGGAAAAAGGCCAAGGAAATGTAATTTCACCAGAATGTTTTTAACCAAACAGAGAGAGAAAATAAATTGTGGGTATTGCCTTTCACTGAGAAGCACACACTGTTTTCTAACTAGTTTTATAAATGTCTTCAAACAAAGCAAACACATCCATTTGCTTTTCTTCCAAGATCATTAGAGTAAAATTGCTGATACTTGCAAGAACATGAGAGCAGCAGGCCATGCTCCATTGATTTGCACAGTACTTAAGCCTAGATGAATTTAAAAGTCTTTAAAATTTTTCACACATTCACACACCCCAACACACTGATTCATGTGTCAGTGTGAAATTTTCCACATATGTGAAAAGTAATTCTCCATCTTTCCTGCCTGAGTAATTAGGGTAGCTATTTTTTCTGTTGGACCAAATTTTGAAATTAATTTTCTATCCTGTATCCTAATTTTTTATTACCAAAAGAGGAAAGGGAGATG
This sequence comes from Dipodomys spectabilis, assembly GCF_019054845.1. Classification (NCBI taxonomy): domain Eukaryota; kingdom Metazoa; phylum Chordata; class Mammalia; order Rodentia; family Heteromyidae; genus Dipodomys; species Dipodomys spectabilis. The sequence continues at coordinate 5,511,079 of NW_024870678.1, read as the reverse complement.
GGAAGGAAGAAGAGGAGGAGGAGGAGAAGGAGGAGGGGGAAGACGAGGAAGAAGAAGAGGGAGAGGAGGAGGAGGGACAGAAAGAGGAGGTAGGAAAGGAGAAGGAGGGGGGAGGAGAAGAAGGAGGGAGGAAGGAGGAAAGAAGAGGAGGAGGAGGAAAGAGAAAAAGGAAGAGGGAAGAGAAGGACTGGAAAAAAAGGAAAAAGGAAGAGGAGAAAATGTGGGAAAAGGAAAAGTAGGAGGAGAGGGAGAAAAGGACAGGAAAAGGAAGAGAAAGGGAGGGGAAGGAGAAGAACAAGGAAAAGGAAATGGGTCTGTTTTTTGCTTCAGAGCTTACTTTAACACTCTTCAGATTTTAGCTAGTCCATTCAACTTAGTCCAGTCTTTACAGTACATAATGAAAGAAATTAAGGTTCTGTGGAAATTATAATTTATAACTGGTTCTTGAGCTTTTAAAAATCTGATTTAGTGGGGCTGGGAAGGTGGCTCAGTGGTAGAGCGCTTGCCTTGCATGCCTGAAGCCCTGGGTTCGATTCCTCAGCACCACATAAGCAAAAAAGAAAAAAGCTGGAAATAGTGCTGTGGCTCAAGTGGTAGAGCGCTAGCCTTGAGCTGGAGAGCTGAGAGACAGCACCCAGACCCAGAGTTCAGGTCACATAACCGGACTCAAAAAAAAAAAAAATCTGATTTAGTGCAAAAAAAGTGGGAAAAATTTAAATGAGAATTTTTATGAACATCTAAAATTACAGTCAAAATTATTTCTGGTTTTAGAATATGTATTTTAGACCTCTATATGAAATTTAAGTATGATATATACATTGTATGTGTGTGTGTGTGTGTGTGTGTGTGTGTGTGTGTGTGTGTATACACATACATACATGTGTATGGAACATCAAATGATATACTAGAAATTCCTACTGCTTCAAACAAAAATAATGAAATAGTTATATGAGGAAATAAATATACCTGGAAAATGGTACCACCAACTGGGTGGTGTCCTGGATGTTAGATGTCCTAGATGTTAGATGCCTGACTGGTAAGGATTTAACTTAAATGAATAAAATGAATGATCACACCCATTAAAGCATGGGAAGAACTGAGGTAGAAACTGACTAATCAAAAGTTAAGATAGTCTTTTCAATGACATATGGAACTGACTTTTTGACATTCATTTGCAATTCTAGTTTTGCAGAATCCTGCTATAGGAAAAATGGAGCTGTTCGGTGTATCTGTAAAGAAAACTATGCTGGACCTAACTGTGAAAGGTAAGTAAATAAATAAAATTCTCCACTTTCCTTGTGTCAAAAGAAGTTTTATGGGCTGGGATGTAGCTCAGTGGCAAAGTGCTTGCCTAGCAAGTGCTGTGTCCTGGATCTGAACCAAAAAAAAAAGAAAAAAAAATGAGAAGCTTTATGTTTCTTACACTCATCTACCCATTTCCCCTCAGTGGGTCTTCAGGAAGATGCTTAAGAGGAAGGGTGCAGGGACACATTTCAGGTGAGCATTCCCCAAATTCCATGTTTTGATGCAGCTCTAAGGATGTATTCTTTGGAGTCAAGGCCTCAGCCACAGTTCAGGATAAATGGATAGGGAAAGGCTAAGTTAAGTCTAAGTGTGTGCATGTGTGCATGCATGTATGTGTGTGCATGCACTCAGAAGATTGTCTAGGCAGTTTCACTACCTTCTCTCCATCACTGGAAAACAGTGTAACAATGCAATGTCCTCACAAGATACAGTGAGATTCCTGAGTAAATACACAGTGAATCCTCTATTGTCAATAGACAATATATCGAGAAAAAGATAATACTACCCTATTATTATTTCTTACACCTTCTTCTTTAGTGTAAACAACTAACATTCAGCAGATTTATATGGCTATCTATTTCAAACAAACCCTTATTTATAAGCAATCCTCCTCCAAAGAAAATAGGTTTAAAAAAAACTGTGAATTGTTAATGTGATTGATCATTAAACAGGCGAAATATAGACGTTTTTCCACTCAGAGACCATGGACTTTTTTTCTTTTCCTTGTCACTGTTATTACTGGAGGAAACATGAGAGCTGAGAACTCACATGAATTTTCTCCCCTGCAGGAGACTAACAAAAGTGATCTGATTACGGTGGGTTGACTGAGATTTGTGATATGATTATTCTGTAGTTCCTTAGTTAAAGACAAAGGAATCTGAGGCACAAGATTTGCTCATCTTCTGGCTCTAAGATATAGTCCCCTACTGAAGGGTCTAATATCTCAGCTAAGATTGGAGTTGTTTCTCTGAGATTAAACTCAGTGAATCTGATAAGGACTGGGCACTGTTGCTAATGGATATTTGATGTCTCTCCAGAGAGGAGTTAATGGTCCCTCACAGGACCCTGCTGAGCAAGTGCAAGCCCCAGCAAAAGAGAACTACCCTTGGCCTGCAGGGCATACCAGAGCCCACTGGTAGAGATAATTAATTCTGTCAGCCCCCTTGGCCCCTACCCTGACACAAGACAGCATGCCTACTAGACATAAGGTTGCAGATAACAGACTCCCTCCCCACTGCCCCCCCCCACCTCTTGGGAAGCTTGTGGGATCAGCCATTATCCACTGAGGGTGGGTCAGAGCTGAAGTGTATCCTAGACCTGAATTGACAGGATTTAGAAAGAACCCTAGTTTAGGAAGTGGACATAGAATATTAATGAGATTTAGCTTCAGACCGTATTTTAATTCACTCACTTGGTGATCTTCCTAGGTAAGTGACCTGATCTTAGAGCCAATCCCCACTTCTATAGAATGAGAAAGTGAAGGTAGCCACCACACGGGCCTGCCAGGAGGTCTGTCATCAGGGTTGTATGTGGGCACCTGGCACTTTGATTCACGCTCCGTGAACATGAATGGATAGTCGTGGTCACAGTCTAGAATGGATGCCGAGGATGAGTTGGTTTATTATATTCCTAAATCTCAGTTCCATGAATTACAAAGTGTGGCTTTGAGTAATAATTTCACTTATTAATTACCTCCCACATCCCCGTCCTCACCTGCTTTGCATTCCTCATCTGTCAGCCTCACAACTACCGTGAGAGGAGATCACATTTTGCCATCTTTCTGATGAGAAAACTGAGCCAAGAGAAGTCATGTCACTACCCAATGGGAACGCCAGGTTTAAGTACTTTGGTCAAAAGTTTAGATTCTTGCCCTGTCCCTACACCACTTTTCTTAAATGCTTTCCTGAGCACCGTCTGTTTTGAAGGGTCTGTGACAATCTTAGATAAGGTTCTGAGATGCGGGAAGCACCGCTCACCTGTGGCCAACCTGTGGGATTTCCTTTGACAGGGGGCTGCCTCCACCAAGGGGCTGAATGTCAGCTTCCTTTCTAGGACCTTTCATTTGCATGAGGAGGCTCAGGGTGAGCTGCTTCCTCAGCTCCTTCTGCCCTTTCCAGTCTGTCCACCCTCTTACCTTCATCCTTCCTCTGTCCCTCTTAAGAAGAAAGTACCAATGTATTTTACATAAAGATTGATCTCACAATCCAGGGTTAGAAGAATGCACACAGGAACTGCTACATGTAATGATCTCAAGCAATGCTGGTGATAGGGGAGGAGACAGTCCATAAAAGCACAAGACAGGAAAACATACATGCTTAAGCCAAGTGTAAAGGCATATGCCTAGAATCCAGCAGTATCATTTGAGCCCAGAAGTTTAGGGATATGTTGGTAACAGAATGAGACACTGTCTCTTAAATATATATCTATATATAAATAAATATAGATAGATATATTTGTGTGTATTTATATAAATGGAAGGATAAGTAACATCTACTTCAGAGTGTAGAATGTTTTCTTTTCCCAAGTAGGTGGCTGGTTCATCCCAAAGAACGTGGCCTCAGCTAGCCTTAGCTAGTCTGGATTTGTGTTTGACCCTGGAACTGAGTGGAGGGTCTCTGTTTTGAGTTTACAAGCCCAGTTCTTAAGTCGTCTGAGTTAAGCGTCAACCTACTCTATGTTTTCAATGTACTGGTGAACTTGGACCTCTGCATGAGAGCTTTTCAAAACATTCAGCAGATTTATATGGATATCTATTTCAAACAAAAGAAAAAAGTAATCCAATCCAAGAACACTCAGGGTCTTTCTGTACTTGGACCTGTTTTCATCAAATGGTAGTGGTTTAATCTATTTTCTGTTGTGATAACTGAATACCACAAACTGGGTCATGCATAGAGAAAGAAAGTTATTTCATTTCATTCTGGAGACTGAGACATCCAAGGTTGAGGAGCTGCATCTGGTGAGACCCTTCTTGCTAGGTGAGACGTTCCAAGATGTCACAGAGCATCAGATGGCAAAACAGAGCTAGCTAGCCAGAGAGAGCTCACATGATAGTCATCCATTCGTTGACTCATGAGTGGACTCATACAAATTACCTCTCAAGTATCATTAACATATGCCTTTAGGGATTAAATTTCTAACCCATGAAATTAAATTTCTAACCCATTCCATCTATGGCAGGTGGTTTTTCAGTTGACTCTTCTCAACTCCTCTCTACCACCCACTGAGAAGATTGTCCAAGAGTGAGGCCTGGCTTTCTGCTTGGTTCCCAGGCACAGAGTTCTCACTGTCTTGTGGAATATTTCAAGCCTCAAAATATCACAACAGTGTAGCAGAACAGTATTCTTCACAGCCTAAGAAACCCTAATATCCCCTGAAATATTCATGAAGGTCCATGGGTTCCCAAGGAATATTTTCTTAATTTTATATTTAACTGTTGTAACAATCATGAGAAAAAGAGTTTTATGGAATCATGTCCAGGGCTTTCTGTAAGTCTCCCTGCCTCATTATAACGAAGAAAATAGCAGGAGTGGCAGTGTGCTGTGACACTTTGCAGGAAAACTGCGGTGGAAGACACCTCTTGGCAAACAGAAGGGAGCCATCACAGAGCACGTGGCAGGATCTGCACACACCACTCAGACAACTCTCAACCACATATCTCCTCCCCAGGGGTCATTCCAATGCAATAAAAGCAACACCACCACTGCCTTAATTGAATTTAATTAGCTGGTCTTTCATTCATATATTATCTGAAGGTGTATTGGGGTTTTCAAGAAATATTTAAGCTATACACATATGAAGTTTCCATTTAGCTTAATATTTGCAGTATTTCTGGGTGTTTATTGCACGGTGTTTATTAAGAAAACAAGGTATATTCTTTTCAAAAAAGAGCCAAACTATGTAATAAAACATGTTTTGCTCACTCTGCCTCTTACTCTGTCATGTAGCATAGAACATTCGCACTACCCACTCTGACTTAAGTGCACGATTCTTACCTTCTTGAGTCCCTGCTCATCTTCTTCCTCTACAGCCTCCTACCTCCCACTTTAAACTCCACATATTGTATGTGCTGCTCCCAAAACTCATGCAGGCCCAACTAGTGAACTTCCACTAAGACTACAAGCACGATGATAAAATATGATGGAATATTATCTTTATCTTGAGACTCAGAAAGATTAAGCCACTTGCTCAAAATGGTACAATGTTGTGTGTGTGTGTGTGTGTGTGTGTGTGTGTGTGTGTGTGTGTTTGTGTTTGTGTTTGTGGTGCCAGTCCTGGGGTTTGAACTCAGTCTGGGCTCTGTCCCCTGGCTTTTTTGCTCAAGGCTAGTGCTCTACTATTTGAGCCACAATTCCACTTCCAGTTTTTTAGTGATTAATTGGAGATAAGACTATCACACAGGCTTTCCCACCTGGGCTGACTTTGAACCATGATCCTCACATCTCAGCCTCCTGAGTAGCTAGGATTACAGGTGTGAGCCAATGATGCCAAATTTTACAATGGCTTTTAAAAATGCTTATTGAACTACTTGACAAAATCAACACCTTATTTATATATACAGTCTTCCCCAAGCACAGTATCTGGCATGTATGCATACACATATACACCACCTTTTTGTACATTTTTAATTGTAAAAATGCTGTAAAGAGGGGTTACCGTTACATGAGCAAGGTAATGAGTACATCTCCTATTGAGCATTGTTGCCTCCTCCTCTGTTTTTCCTCTACCATCCTTTCTCTCCCACCTCCACAACTATCAACTATTGCCCCCCCCCCCCGCCCAGCCAAAGTTGTAAAGTTCATTTTCAATATAGTGTCTTGTATATCTCATTGTTACAATGGGTCAAGCTGTATCCCTATTTAAGCATTTTGTTTTTTCCCTTCCCTTCCCCAAATTATAGAAGTGTATATACAAGATGCAGGGCAAATACAGTGAAAACAGGGGTTATACCATGGGGGAAGTGCATACATAGAAACAACAAAATCACATGGTAAATTATAAATACGTTCGAAACAATAGCAAGAAAAAAATATTTGTGTTCCTATCTTGGGATTCATTAAAACAAACACTGTAAGCATTCATCCATATCCATACCCATACACATCACTAGAGTCAGTAATTTCTTACCTAGTTACACTCTCACCCCTCTACCCCATCCTAGAAAATTGGCAAAAGATGACCCATAATTAACCAAGTTGTCACTGGTCTCTAGCTGAAGGGAAAGGACAAATGGAAGTGGTCTGCCATTGTAGGTATTGGAAAATACACAAGCCTTATGGAAAGAGTTTTGAAATTCTGATTCTTCTCTCAGTGGCGTTGTCTGGTATTGAGTCTAATTCTGTCTGAAGGCATGGAGTCTCTTCAACCGGCTATCAGCTCTATTATTTGCACAGAGTCTCTGGACTCTTCTTGTCTTAACACCTTAAACAGGTTAATTACAGTGTTCTAGCCTTACTTCCCAGGCTTTCATAAAGAAGTGGATCATTTAAGTGATATCTATGTTATTACAGGTATGGGATTTTTTTCTTTCTTTTAAAATCTTCTTATTTGACCTCAAAGATAACCAACCACAGGGTAACCCCTCCCAGCAAAGTTCTGGTGCCATTTAGTCTGGGAGCTTGTACATTCTCAAATAAAAGCACTCAGTAATAGCTGTATGTTCCTAGGAAGAGAAACACAAGAGAAAAAGGAGAGGGGAAGAATGCCAGACTCTCCCAAAATAACAGCTATTGGTCAAAATCATCTACTGATAGGGCTGACATTAATTGGGATGCAATACACTCATAACTTGACAAGCTGAATTGACCCCTTAGTACAGTCACTTAAATATAAGTGTAAAAAGAATTTTTAAGCAAGGCAGTGGTGGCTCAGGCCGATAATCCCAGCTACTCGGGAGGCTGAGATCTGAGGATTGTGGTTGGAAGCCAACATGAGCAGAAAAGTCTGTGAGACTCTTATCTCCAATTAACCCTCAGAAAACCAGAAATGGTGCTGTGGCTCAAGTGGTAGAGCACTAGCCTTGAGCACAAAGAGGCTCAAGTTCAAGTCCCAGACCTGGCCAAAAAATAAATTAAGAGAAGGAAAAATTTCAAAAGAAAATAGGTATGAAAGGAGAAAAAATTATCTTCTCAATAATACATCTTTCAGTTCTCCATTTTTCTCAAATTAACTGAAATGACCAAGTTTGTATACTTTCACATACGCTGTGAGCTTATTTATTTTATTTTCTCTGACTAGATCAAAACATTAATAGAGAAATGAGATTGTGGGAAATGAACAACAGGCATATGCTGTTAGATTCCAGGGCTCCAAAACTGACTCTGAAGACAAGTATTGGCCCTTCTATATCTTTGTTCTTTTGAGGATAGCATTAGACACATAAATAGTATTTGTTCAACTGTTATAATCATTCATATATTAGTTAATATCACACTCATTTCGACATGAAGTCAAAATGCATTAAACCTGCAAATAAGTCATTTCATTTCTCAGGCTCTAGCTTATTTGTATATAAATGGAGAGGCATGGGGGCAATCAATAAGTAAACTTTTGCCTTGTCTGCAAAGCCTGTAGGGACAGGAGTTTAGACTGTAACTTCAGAATTGTCTCTGAACCTACCACCAAAAGATATTCTTGAAGCTCAGAGTAGCTAAGAGTAGACTGCGATTGCAGAATAGAGCTTTTTGGCTTGCCTCCTGTGGAAGACGAGAAGACAACATGTGGAGATCAAATGCAATGAAATCAAATGAAAAAAAAAAAAAAGAAACTGGCATCTGGCCTCTATGAGCTTGGGCAAGTCTTTTCTCCCCCTCCCAGATCTCTGAATTCCCAGCTACACACAGAGGTGGAAGATCTGTGTCCCATTTCAATGAGTCTAAGTCTGAGTCTGGTAATGCTTTTTTGGTGAACTGCAGCAAAGGCTAGAAAGTCAATGTGGACACATGTCCCATAGATGAATAATGTATGCTGGCCTGGGGACCAGAGGACCTGTAAGTCTGAGGTACAAAGACATGAGGAAGCATAAATAACAAGCTTATTGAACATTTCCTCTTAGGATATCTCTTTGTGGGGTTTATAAAACTTACATTCATCCTCATCTTTTCCGTAGACTTTGATTTCTAGAATTCACCATATTATGTTTAATTCATTTCCTGCTCTTTCAGAACACGGGCTGTGTGTTTTTCCTCTTCCTGTCTCCCTCTATGCCTTACAGAAAATAGACATGAATTGTCCCTCTGTTGGATGAATTTACATATTCAGTTATAGCAGCAGCAGTGTGGTCCAGGGTGGAGCCAAGGAAAGAACATGGGGGAGGTGGAAGATCTGGCACTGCACGGTGACTCAAGTATTTGACTCTGGAGAGTTGAAGTGGCATCTGAAGCTCAAAATGCCAGGCTTCTGTGGCCTTTCACATGCCAAGAATAATTAAAATCACACATGAGAGAAACAATGAGATAGAATACAAGTGAAGAGTGCAAAGACTGACCATGTAACACATTACAACTTTACCAGAAAACTGAGACATGGGAACAAAGACTGGGAGAAAACCACAACATGATGATGGTCATTTGCTTAGGGTCCTAGAATTATAGATATAATATTTTTGAATGTTTTCAATTATGGTTCTGTTACTTTAACAAAGAAAAATACATAGTATCTTATTATTATTATTATTATTGGCTGAAGTTTGTTGATTTCCTTGGAAAATCCTCCCTTTCTTTTTTTTTTTTAATTGTGAAAATACTGTACAGAACAGAGGGGTTACAATTACATGAGCAAGATAATGAGTAAATTTCTTATCAAACATTGTAACCTCCTCCTTTGTTTCCCTTTCCATCCCTTCCCATCCTCCTCCTGGTCCCCCCACCCAATCCTCCCCCCCACCCCCCACCCCCGCACCAAAATTGTAAAGTTCATTTTCAACATAACGACTTGTACATCTCCTGTTGTAATGGGTCCACCTGTATCCCTATTTAAACGATTTGTTTTTCCCCTTCCCCTCCACAAATTATCCCAACATCAAATACAGTGAAAGCAGGGGTTATACCGTAGGGGAGGGGCATACAAAGCAACAAAGAAATAATCTTATAAATGTGTTAGAAACAATCACATGAAAGAAAAAGAAAATATTTGAATACATATCTTAGGGTTCACTTCACTAACATCACCTTATCTGACCTTTTCTGCTTGACTCAGACATATACTAGATATTGCAAATAAGGGAAACCATGGGACCTATGATTCTTTGGTCCTGGCTTACTTCACTTAATATAATTTTTTCCAAGTCTTTCCATTTCCTAACAAATGGGACAATGTCATTCTTTCTGATGGAGGCATCGAATTCCATTGTGTATATATATCACATTTTCTTGATCTATTCATCTACTGAGGGGCATCTGGGTTGGTTCCATATCTTAGCTATAGTAAATAATGCTGCAATAAAGATATTTGTGCTGGTAGCTTTAGTGTAGTCTTGTTTGTAAACATTTGGGTAAATGCCCAAAAGTGGGATTGCTGGGTCATAGGGGAGCTCTATGTGGAGTCTTTTGAGGAACCTCCATACTGCTTTCCAAAGTAGTCGAACAACTTTACACTCCCACCAACAATAGTAGGGTTCCCTTCTGTACATCCCCTCCAGCATCTGTTGTTATTGGAGTTCTTGATTTTAGCCATTCTAACTGGGGTGAGGTGGTATCTCAATGTTGTTTTGATTTGCATTTCTTTTTTTTTGGGGGGGGGGGTCCGGTCATGGGGCCTGAACTCAGGGCCTGGGCGCTGTCCCTCAGCTCTTCAGCTCAAGGCTAGAGCACTACCACTTGAGCCACAGCGCCACTTCCGGCTTTTTTCTTTTTGCTTATGTGGTGCTGAGGAATCGAACCCAGGGCCTTGAGCATGCAAGGCAAGCGCTCTACCACTGAGCCACCTTCCCAGCCCCTGATTTGCATTTCTTTTATGGCTAGAGAGGTTGAGCATTTTTTCATGTGTCTATTGGCCATCCTTCTTTCCTCTTCAGAGAAGTTTCTCTTTAAGTCTTTACCCCACTTATTTATGGGGCAGTTGTTTCTTTGAAGATTTGTTGTTGGGGGATTTAAGTTTTTGAGTTCCAAGTATATTTTAGATATGAGACCCTTGTCCGTTGTATGGTTAGTGAAGATCTTCTCCCAATCCGTGGGCTTTCTATTGATCTTGCTAGCTATGTCCTTTGCCATGCAGAAGCTCTGCAATTTCATGCAATCCCATTTGTCCAACCTTTCTTTGATTTGTTGTGTTCCTGGGTCTCTATTAAGAAAATTTCGGCCTGTGCCAACAAGACCTAGAGTTTCTCTTATTCCATCCTGTAATGTTTTCAGAGTGTCTGCTTTGACTCCGAGGTCTTTGATCCATTTGAAGTTGATTCTGGTGCAGGGTGATATATAAGGATCTAGCATTAGTTTTTTACAAGTAGTTAACTCATTTTGCCAGCAACATTTACTGAAGAGGCTGTCTTTCTTCCATTCTATTTTTTAGCTCCCTTATCGAAGATTAGATGGCTATAGGTTTGTAGGTTCATTTCTGGGTTTTCAATTCTATTCCATTGGTCCTGAGGTCTGTTCTTGTGCCAGTACCAAGCTGTTTTGATTACTATGGCTTTATAGTAGAGTTTGAAATTTGGTATTGAAATTGGCAGTGTTCTTTCTGTTGAGAATCGTTTTTGCTATTCGGGGTCTTTTATTGTTCCATATGAATTTTTGGACTGCCTCTTCTATTTCCTTGAAGAATGATGTTGGAATTTTGATAGGTATCACATTGAATTTGTAGATAGCCTTGTCCTCCCTTCCTTTCTACTCCAAGGGCCCCAACTCAAGTCCACCACACCTTGTTCTCTCACTATCCCATTCTGGAGTCCATTCTGTACATTCAGGCAAACACTGGCGTCCTTTACCTCTACTTACTTTCATCATATTCTGAAACCTTCTCTGGTCTTTTTTGTTTTCCCTTGTCACAGAAGAACTAATGCTCCCACCTGACTGTCAGTCCCCTTGTAGATGACCCCATGTTCCTTCCTGCCATTCCCAAATGTCATCTGCTCCAATTAGCCCAAATTCTAGTTTGGGCTCCACAGCAAAGCATATTCACAGTCAGGAAGTAGAGTGGAGTAGACAGTAGAGCACAGTTGAATCAGCATTGCATAGTATGACCTCTGTAGCACTTTTCCAAAGTTTGAGCCAGACTTTTAAAGGGCACATAAAAATCCAAATCACATAAAAATACAAATTTCCATTTTTCTTCAAATAAACTAAGATCTGACAGCACAAGTCCTTTTTACACATATATGTATGTGTATATGGAGTCTATCATCTGGAAGTAATTGACTTACATCTGGCAGCAACCAACCCTTAGATGAGGCCTGAAGTCCCAGTTCTCAGAGAAAGGCCTCTGCTGTGGCACTTTGGGGGTAAGTTGAGGCAGAGGTAGTCCCACCCAGATTTCACATCTCAGCAAAGTGACTGGATAGATTTTGCAAGACTGGATAGATTGAAGTCTCTACTCTCCAAATTAGCTAGACTGTCTCATTAAAGGCCCAGAAAGTATGACCATAGACACTGGCTCTGTCCCCCCACTACTGGTAGATGCCTGGTGTCTGTAGGTTCACCTATTAAAATGTCCAGAAGAATGTCAATTTGATCTCAGCTTTATTCGTGGTAGTCTCAGCTCTGCTGTTTGCTTTGCCTCCAGAATCACTTCACTCCATTGTCAGATGGTAGCTCCTGCCCCTTTCTATGGCCTTCAAACAAGAGTCTGAGCTATCACCCAATCAACTCACTCCTAAGTTAAAACACTTTGCACTAGGAGAATGCTCAACACTGATTGTCTCAGGCTTAGTTACTTATACAGTTCATTGTGGTGAAGCGTGGTGATTTAGAAAAATGTTTCTCAGTAGAGGTTATTGAAATTTTGCTAGGATATGCCTCAGCTGTGAACTACTGATCTATCTCCTTACAATATATTTAGCAAATCTGGCTCCCCCACTATATGCCAGCTGTACAATCACTGGAATTACCAACAATGCATCATGCACTGATGTACTCCAATAACTCCTATAACTGGAGCCTGGTGGAATTAAATGGCCTACCACACAATGTGGTAGGATTCTTTCTTTAAAATAAAATCTGTGGCTGGAGGCATAGCTCAAGCAAAAGAGTGATGTCTAGCATAAGGTCTTGAGTTCAAACCCCAGTAATACAAACAAAAGAGAAAAAAGAATATAGAGCAAGGTGTAGTAGCAAACACTTATTATCTTGGTACTTGGAGAGGCTGAGCCAAGAAAATTGTGAGTGCAAAGCTAACCTCAGCACTGAGCTAAATAGTAAGGCCTTTGTCTCATGAAACTAACTAAATAAATTGATCATATTAGCAATGTATTCTGAGTGGACAGTCTACAAGTATCCACACTATGCTTTTCTTCTATGTAGGTAAAGAATGGCTTTTTTGTTGTTTAATGGGAATAACAACTGTGGATGCTAAATGTCTCACATGTTTAACACTTTTCAGATGTGCTCCTGGTTACTATGGAAACCCCTTACTCATTGGAAGCACCTGTAAGAAATGTGACTGCAGTGGAAATTCAGATCCCAACCTGATCTTTGAAGACTGTGATGAAGTCACTGGCCAGTGTAGGAACTGCTTACGTAACACCACAGGATTCAAGTGTGAACGCTGTGCCCCTGGCTACTTTGGGGATGCCAGGACAGCCAAAAACTGTGCAGGTACACAAGAAAGAATCTTCAGCCTGCTGTCTGGCTACTATGCCTTCTATTCATACTGAGTGTGGATAAGGAATGGAGATCAGGGAAATATTGCAAGAGTATCCTTGTCATTTTTCTAGTACAATGAACATCCTCAGGAATGTGTTTGCCAAATTCACTAGCATTGGAAATTTTGATCAAGACTACTAGTGTAAAATAGCTGACTGGTAGAATGAACCAAAAAGCAGTAACACAATGAATTTTTGTCTTATACTAATCTTTGCAATTGTGTTCAAAGAAATGAATCTGACCTTAATAAATTACCTATCATCGACCAGAGGCCTGAATTAACTTTTGCATTGTTCAAATCACTTTTCTTATTCTGGAAGCTACATCTCATCTTTCAGGTATATTTAGAAAAGTGGACATTTCAGGGAAGTAGATTAGCAAACCAAGAGTACAGTTTAATAATACTTCTCCCTTTAATTTCTGTCGATGGTTATAGTAAGTGTGCCAGGGATAATATAATTTCAGTTAAAATGAAATGTGCATTCTTAATTCAATTTTTTGTTCATCCATTTGCTACATAGAGTGGAACTTTTCCAAAATGAGGTTTAATGGCTTTTCTCTGGGAGTAGGAGGGCTGAGACAGAATGCTCCTTACTTTTAAGTGACTGAGAAAAAGAGGAAGAGAAATAGGAATTGTATTCAAACAGACTCATACTTGAAAAGATTTTAAGAGTTTAAAATTGAGAAGGGTGCTCACATGATCTGTGGAAGCTACCATTAAAAACAAAATGCCTACATGTATGGAGTGCACCCAGAGCTATGGTGCCAGGGATAATGACAGAAAGAAGAGTACACCATGTCTAGTCAGACTAGAGAAAGAGATCAGAAAGAACCTTACTTAGTAAGCTCAAAGCCTGAAAGGTTGATTTGCTTATTCTTAAAGCATCTACTAAGAGTCATTCTAAACAACAAAGATGCAGAACACTGTTGGAAGAGAAATTCAGAGGAGAAGCAATAAAGCATGATTTTCTTGAATGGTTTAATAAATTTGCATTTTATGGAACATTACAGAACTGACATGGAACAAATGGATATCCCTTTTAGAGCTAAGTTTTTATATAATTCTTCAGTTAAGACAGTTAAGAGGTTGGGGCAAAGAGTCATAACTCTATTGCAGCTCCCCTCTAGCAGATATTATTTAGGAATTCTTCTTTAAATACTATAAATTAATTTCCACACAAAAATTTAGTGAAGGGGCTGAGGTATATTGCTCAGTGGTAGCACATATGCTTAGCATGTGTGAGGTCCTGGGCTCAATCCCAAAAATTCCAACCCCAGGCCCCTTTCCAAAAAAAACAAAGGAAAGGAAAACTCAATGGAAAAAGAATGGTTTGATAAGAGGGGGTTTACTTATTTTTGTTTTTCAAAAGACATTATTGAAAATCATCAGTCGATGAACGATGGGCTCTCAGGTCTTTTGAATTCATGTAAAAATATTCCTCATTCTTTCCTTGGCACTATTCCTAGCTATCCCACTGATAGCACTGACTTGGAGGTTTGTTGTCTATTCTGCGAGAGGTCAAGCTCATGAGAGCCAAGAATTACTCCTAGGACTCCTCTCTCTCTCCTCTTGGGGCTGATCCTCCCTCACACCTGGAGTTGTTTTAAATTGCAGACTTCGTTTATGATGAAAGGATGGTCTCTCCTGTCAGATGGAATGCTGAGCTCTGTGACATTCAGTGCCCTGTGAAACTCACCCAGATCAATTTGGGAGCAAAGTAGTTGCATGGTCATGGCAGAATCCCCAATGGGATTCAAAGAGAATTCTAGAAAACTCACAATCCATGGTGGCTTATGAGTCACCTTTAAGACATGTCATTTGCCAGAGTTGAAGTGGGAGAGGAGTAAAATATATAGGATCTGTAGAACAGATGAATGTAATTCAACCTCATTGAAGAATTTTGCATAAGCCAACATTTTTAGAAACAATGAAAATATTGCCCTATTGTAAGCATGAAGAGTTGACTCCTAATCTCTTGTTTTGGTTTCCTACAGTGTGCAACTGTGGGGGTGGCCCATGTGACAGTGTAACCGGAGAATGCTTGGAAGAAGGTTTTGAACTCCCTACAGGCACGGACTGCCCAACCATAAGTAAAAATAACAGTTCATCATTGACTAACCCCACTTTCTCTAATGTGCTGCAGGTGTGGGATTAGGAAGGGCTATGAGAGTCTCCCTCCCTCCCTCTCTCTCCCTCCTCTCCCCCCACCCCTTGCTTCAGTCACATCCTTTTTAACTCTATCTGCACTTCAGTGACCAGGCAGTTTACATTTATGCAGCCTACTTTGGAAAACTTATTTATCAGCCTCTATGTTCATCATCCTGCCCCATGAATGAGGGCAAAGTTAGAGGTGCTGCTCCTGGTGGCATGGCTCCTGAGCTCATTTCTGCATTGGCTCTCCAGGTCCTCAGGCAATGCCCCACAACACCTGCCATTACTCAGATGCCAAGAGACTTCAATGGTGTTTCCTACATCAAATTTGAGACAGGACCAGAAAGAAATATTCAGGTGTTACCAAATGGAACTGTCTTCTTTCCTTCCTGAATTCTCTGCCAGTCCTTTTCATCAAATTAGGACCAGTTACACTGAAAACAAACTTTTTGATTTAAAGACTGTTTTAAAATTAGACATTCCCTCCTCCAAACAAAAGAATCTTAGTCCCAGCTGGGTGCCAGTGGCTCACACCTGTAATCCTAGCTACTCAGGAGGCTGAGATCTGAGGATCACGGTTCAAAGCCAGCCCAGGCAGGAAAAGCTGTGAAACTCTTCTCTCCAATAAACCACCAGAAAACTGGAAGTGGTGCCTTGGTTCAAGTAGTAGAGCGCTAGCCTTGAGCTAAAGAGCTGAGGGACAGCTCTCAGGCCCAGAGTTCAAGCCCCATGACCAACAACAAAAAACAAACAAACAAACAAAATATCTTAGTCCCACAATTCTTCTGGACACAAGAGATAAGAATTCTCAGGTTAACATCACATCTTAGAAGATGGCATGGATGTGAGGCACAAACCAAGCAAGGTCTGAGAAATAATCTCAAATAGATAGCTCTCCAGCCGAGTATATTCAAGCATATCAAGATGCCTGCCTGGCTTAAGCATCTTTTCCAGTGTGCTACCTGAGGACTCATTCCCTGACAGAGTTCATAAGTAGTACTGTATTAACAAATTAATGTATTAACTACCATTAACCCCTTAGTCTCCATTTACCAGCTTTTTAAAAGAGAGCACAGCCTGAGGAAAGGGGTCTTGGGAAGGGACAAATTACAAATGGGGGATAAAGACAAGGGTTCAAAGTGTGTAAGCCCTCCTTTGGAATGTTATCTAGACAGACTAGGGTCCCAAGAAAGAAACTGGACCCCGTTGGGTGCTGGTGGCTCAGGCCTGTAATCTTAGCTTCTCAGAAGGCTGAGATCTGAGGATAGAAATTCAAAGCTAGCTCAAGGAGAAAAGTCCATGAGACTTATCTCCAATTAAGTCCATGAGACTCTTATCTCCAATTCACCATTAGAAAACCAGAAGTGGAGTTGTGGCTCAAGTGGTAGAGTGCTAGTCTTGAGCAGAAAAGCTCAGGGACAGCTCCCTACCCTGGAGCTCAAGCCCCACAACCAACAAATAAACAAATTAGGCCCTTCCTCACCATATGATCCTTTTGGGCTGGAATTTTTGCACCCCTTTTTGGGCTCAGGGCATGGCATTCACAGTGATGCCTTATAGATACATTCCTGTGCTAGTATTCATCTGGACAGGTGGTAGACTTCAAAGAAGAGCTTGGAGAGGTGAAGGCAGGTATTAGAAACTGAATGGTGACTGAGAAAAGGTGCCAGCCAATAGCTATGACCTACCTATGATCAAGTAAGAGTGATCAAAGCCCTACAAGAAGAGCATCATCCCAGAGAGCTTTCCCACCATGAAGAGATCGAGGGAGGCATTCCTGCATGCGTCCTCAGCCGTTAGTGCTCTTGTTAACCTACTTTCCCTGTTGGCTGTGTTCTTCATTATGTTTTAAGTGGGACTAGTGCCTGACACACAGTTTGGCGTGTGTAAAAATTAGCTTTGTGGCCCAGAGCAACTACTCAGGAAACAGAAAGAAGCTTGGTATTAACCAAAGATCTGCACATTCATCATCTGCTTAAAGCAATATGCTTCAAGGCTGCCTTTTGGTTTACAAGAAATGACATCCCTGTTTTCCCTCTAGGCTGTGATAAGTGCATCTGGGACCTGACAGATGATCTGAGGTTAGCAGCACTCTCCATCGAAGAAAGCAAATCTGGGCTGCTGAGTGTGTCCTCAGGTGCTGCTGCACATAGGCACGTGAATGAAATGAACTCTACCATCTACCTCCTCAAAGTATGCAAGGATGGGTGTGGGTAGGGCTTTGCTTTCACTCTCTTTACAGAGTCACTTCTAATAACTTTTTCTATGCTCTTTTGCTCTCTGAGACCATAGTTATATGACAGATGGTTGGGCTTTGTAGGTCTAGTATACACAACACACAAAGTTGCATAGGAAATTGTGAAAACTTGATTGTAACCATAGGATCCAACTTTTCATGGTGTGTATGTGTGTACGTGTCTGTATTAGAGCTTGAACTCAAGACCTGGGTTCTGTCTTTAGCTTTTTCTATCAAGACTGGAGCTCTACCATTTGTGCCACAGCTCCACTTCTGTTTTTATGCTGATTAATTGAAGACAACAAGCTCAAAGACTTTCCTTTCTGGGTTGGCTTTGAACCTTAATCCTCAGCTATCGGCCTTCTGAGTAGCTAGGATTACAGACAAGAGCCACCAGTGCCCAGATTAGGATCAGTCTTAATCAAGAGCTGCCATCTCCAAAACAGGTTATATGAAAAGTGAACTAAAAGTCTATGTGTGAAATTGTCAAGGGAAAAGAAACACTCTTATTCTGTTTGTAAGGCCATATGTTAGTTATCTAAATAACTGTATCATTATAGCTTAACTTCAATTTGTAAGGTCGTGGGAGGTTCTGTAGGAACTTTTTTCTCTTTCTTTCTTCTACCTTTCCTTCCCTCTTTTACACATTCTCTCTCAGTTTTCCAAACTGTCACATATACATGTGTGCATACACACACACATAAAACAGAAAGATCCTCTGTTTCTCCTCACATTTCTGTCAAATCAATAACATGAAAACAGGCAATGTAAAAATTACAGACTATGAAACTCTCAATAGAACCTAAGATTTAAGAGACTTTGCTTTCCCTAGGTCATGGACTTCTGGTATAACCAATAGGTATTTTTAATTTCTGAAGGAACAAGAGAATACCACAGAGCTCTTTTAGTTTGTTAGCCAAGTTAACATATTGGTGAAGAGCATAAGCTTTAAAATCCAATTTATGGCTTCATATCCAGCTCTGAAACTTAACTGTGTTACCTTGGATAGTCTATTTAACTTCTTCGTTCTTCAGTTACCCCATCTGGAATGAAATTATTGTATGTATCTCACTGATCCTTGAATTCAGTGTGTTGAATTTGGCACAGTAACTACTCATTACTTCTTGGAGAGGTAGCAGCCAGCCAAAAATATGCAGTGTAAACCAAAACAAATACCACAAAACTGTAGTGCTAGATAGAGTCTTAGGGATCTTTATATTCCAAACTCAGAGCTGGCTCTCATCCAAATTTGTTTTCTTGCTTGGATACCTGAAGGCGGTAATTCTCAGAGAGCCCACAGGTCTAGCCATAGTGTTTCGCTCAAGGCATAACCCAAAATGGGTATCACTATGTCTGATAGAAAGTCTACCCCAGGATTGAAGGGCTTGATCCAAAGCAAGCCACACAGCTAAATGAAACCAAACCCCTTAAAAATAAGAGTCAACAAGGCAAGTGGGCTAAAAATAAAGATAATTGTTTTCTTCATACCAAAAGAAGTGGCCTGTGTTTCTCAAGTCCATTTTCATTGATCCTGGAGAGTTGATCAGTTCATCCAGATTGAATTTTGAGTCTTACAACAGCTAGGCATCACTACCACAGTTTATTATACCTTTATGCTAACTAAAAGTGCTTTTTCCCCATGGCTAACCTAAGCCCCACAGTAGGGTCTCTGAACTACAGAATGGAGCTTAGATTTTGAGACCCTCAGCCTCCAACATCTGCTGTGGGCCCACTATGGAATCCTCCTGAAATGTTTTATAACATGGTGTGTACGTATTTATTGATAATTTCCAAAACATGCTTTTCCACAGACAAAACTGTCAGAAAGAGAAAACCAGTATACTCTGAGGAAGATTCAAATCAACAATGCTGAGAACACAATGAAAAGCCTCTTGTCTGATCTGGAAGAATTAACTAGAAAGGTATGTGTTCTGTTTCTGCACCCTCCTTCAACGAAAGCCAATGTGGCTAGTCACAAATGACTGAGGTTAACATAGCCTAGAAAAAGCACAGTGATCCAATTTGCCTTAAAATAAATCATTAAGAAAGTTAACATATGCCATCACCATAGATTTCCCATTTGACAGGTTTTCTTGAAAAACATGCTTATGAGAAACTTCAGTATTTGCTGCTGGTTAAATATTGCCATTAAGATAGTCATTCAGCCGTTTGTCTTCACATTTTATAGGTAAGAGCTAGTGAGCATACAGAAATACATTTTATCATATAAAGTATACAAACAAAATGTTTAGTAAAGGATACACTCAGTGCTAAAAGGAAATAAAAGGTTTGTGTTGAGAAAGCAATTTTGCCAGTTGGCCAAAACAAAGTCACTTTTAACCTTCTCTTTTTCCAACAAACTAAAATAAATTTTAGAACAAGAATTGATTTTTAGCCACAAGAAAATAGTATTAACTGTGAATAGACTTAAAAAGAAAACAATGCACTTAAATACAGCATGAAGAAATACAATGAAAAAATGTGATAGATTTGAGAAGATAAAATTTCAAAATACCAATGAAACAATTAAATAAAACAAAAATTAAACAAAAAGTCAAATAGACTGAAACAATATTAAGGTAAACATGATTTGAAAAAAAAAAGTCATAGATGAATAAGAAAAGCATTGAAACATGAGCAGAGTCAAAAAGAGAGACCATTCAATATGCTCCCCAGAGGCCTAATAGAAAAACATTCATTTTTCTTCCATATTGTAGCCCAAATAAAAAACAATCTAAGTCACAAAGCACCTGAAAACAGGTAACACACCAGAAGAAGTTGAGGATTGAGAGTGTTCAACACAACCTGGGCTACATCATGAGATTTTTCTCAAAAGAAAAAAAAAATGTCTAATAATTTTTTTCCTCATAATTCTCTAGCTCCTGTTGCTGCTGCTTTAGCACCTAGGTGTTTGGATATCACAAACTGTCAAAGTTCTCTCCAAAACAGTTTTTATGTCCTATGAAAAATAGAGCTACAAGTGTAACTCAGTGGTAGAGCACTTATATGCAAGATGCTCTGAGTTCAGTCCTCAGCATTGAAAAAGAAAGAAGAAAAAGAAAAGAAAAGAAAGAGATGAAGGGAAGAAGGTAAGATAGGAAGGTAGGAAGGAAGGAGAGAAAGAGAGGAGAGAAAGAAAGAAAAATGAAGGAAAGAAAGAGAAAAAAAAGGAAGAAAGGAAGGCAGAAAGGAAGGAAGGAAGGCAGGAAGGAAGGAAGGAAGGAAGGAAGGAAGGAAGGAAGGAAGGAAGGAAGGAAAGAAAGAAAGAAAGGAAGGAAGGAAGAAGGAAAGGAAGGAAGAAGGAAAGGAAGGAAGGAGAGAAAGAAAAAGAAAGAAAGGAAGGAAGGAAGGAAGGAAAGGAAGGAAGGAAAGGAAAGGAAAACTTTATTGTCTGTTGGCCTTGTATTTCCTAAACTTTTAAAAGATAATGCTTCTAAACATGTAAATTACTCTAATTGCAGCCTGGGAAGATTTACCTACTAGGAGGATTGGGTGGGGGGGCGGGGGGAGGATGGGATGGGAAGGGGAAACAAAGGAGGAGGCTACAATGCTTGATAAGAATGTACTCATTATCTTGCTCTTGT
Source organism: Dipodomys spectabilis (assembly GCF_019054845.1). Taxonomy (NCBI): domain Eukaryota; kingdom Metazoa; phylum Chordata; class Mammalia; order Rodentia; family Heteromyidae; genus Dipodomys; species Dipodomys spectabilis. The sequence goes on along the minus strand of NW_024870678.1, from coordinate 5,490,010 downwards.
AATTGTAACCCCTCTGTACAGTATTTTCACAATAAAAAATGCATGTTAAAATTGGCCCTAGCTTCCATAACCAACATACATTATATTAATCCAACCACTAGCCTAAAAGAACAGTGAAATTCTTAAGTATAAAAGAATTAACAAGAAGTCTTTGTCAAAATTGATTGTTAAACCAGGCACTAGTGGCTCATGCCTGTAATCCTAGCTACTCAGGAGGCTGAGATCTGAAGATCACAGTTCAAAGCCAGCCCAGGCAAGAAAAGTCCATGAGACGCTTATCTCTAATACACCACCAGAAAACCAGAAGTGGCACTGTGGCTCAAGTTCTAGAATGCTTGCCTTGAGCTGAAGAGCTGAGGGACAGCCCCCAGGCCCAGAGTTCAAGCCCCATGACTGACAAAAAAAAAAAAAAAGAAAAAAAGAAAAGAAAAGAAAAAGAAAAAGATTGTTAATTCATTTGGCCATCACGGGTAGGCCTTGTCAATTCTTTTTTTTTTTTTTTTTTTTGGGGGGGGGTGGGGGTCCGGTCGTGGGGCCTGAACTCTGGGCCTGGGTGCTGTCCCTCGTCTCTTCAGCTCAAGGCTAGCGCTCTACCACTTGAGCCACAGCACAGCACCACTTCCCACTTTTTTTCTTTTTGCTTCTGTGGTGCTGAGGAATCGAACCCAGGGCCTCATGCATGCAAGGCAAGTGCTCTACCACTGAGCCACCTTCCCAGCCCAGGCCTTGTCAATTCTTGAAGAATTGTTTTCACCTAGATTGGCTCCACCCACAGGTCAGAGTTACAGGTCCTTTTGTTGGAGTGTTTTTCTGCTTCTAATAGTTAAGTACAGGCAGGGAATAATGGAAGTTTGAAAGCAACCTCACACTGGTCTGGGCAACCAGAACAGAACACCAAAAAGAGACTAAAGATAAACTACAAAACTTTTCCTCTGTCCATTTTCAACAAATCGTATGGCAAAGTAACATCTGATTCTAACAGTCCTGGTGGCACAAGAGTCTGCAGAAACATTTGGAAACAAATACACAAGACTGAACATGATGTTTCTCTAGAATCCTTCAAACCCTTATACTTCAAAAGTCTATGATTGCTTCTTGGAAGAACTTAAGAAAAGCTTTGCGGTAGAAAGCCTTTTATCAAGAAAGTAACTAATATTTGGCTTTTTAATGAAAAATTGCATCGTATGGTTTCCACAGCACTAAAAATGAAGTTGTCTCTTGAACTTGACAAGACATATCTCTGTTGGCAAATTATCTATTACATGGGTTTCCTGTGGCCCAGATCTCACAAATCATATTCACCACAGTTATTAGTGTTGTGCTAATCTCCATATGCAAGTCCTTCACCCCTCATTGGAGAGGTTGTTGAGCTCTTTCCTCTCATCCACACATCTGTGCTCACAAACAGCCAGTGTCCAAAGAGCTTTCCTATTGCCATGGTCACACCTGTAATGAAAATACCAAAGACTATTCCAAAATTCTACTCTCCTATGTTCCCAAAGCCATTATGCTCAAGGTCAGAGTGCTGCTAAGCAACAAGCAGAGATGGAGATGAGGCTCTCTCCCAGTCCCAGTACTACTTTTCACTCTCTGAGTCTTAAAAGACTCACTGCAGAGCCCAGAGTCACTGAGTGACAGCACCAAGTGCTGTCCAATCAGCTTCTCCATCTCTGTTCTCCTCAAAAGTATGAGGTTCATCAGTGGTCCTGCCCCCCCCCCAAAAAAGAGTAAAATAAAAAGAAGTGGTCCATGTATGGTGGTGCTACCCTATAATCCCAGTTGAAGTAGAAAGATAGCAGCCTGAGTTCAGTCCTAGCCAAAATACTGGACCTTGTCTGAAAACTAAACAAAACAAAACTAAAAAGGGCTGAAGATGTGGCTCCATGGTACTAGTGGTTATCTAGCAAGCACAACATCCAAAAGTATTTCTGAACACCACCTGGCATGTAACACATTAGGTGCTGAGAGTACAGAAGTGTACAAGGCCCTACTGTCAAGCTGTTAGGAGTCTAATGATAGATAGATAGATAGATAGATAGATAGATAGATAGATAGATAGATAGATAGATAGATAGATAGATAGATAGAAGATAGATAGCTATGACATACCACATAGTAATGAAGGCCTGGAAGAGGCTAACGGGAAAGTCATGGAAAGAAATCCTGAACTCTTTCATTGGGAAAAGGTTTGTGTATTGAAAATGAGTCAGGTTTGTCAACGACTTCCACGCAAGGGAAAGTACTACAATGCCAAGCATGGGAAACAACATGCCCTGTTCTTGGTACCAGAAGATTTTTAACCTGGAAAAAAATTTATTGTAAGGACAACAGCAGGATGGAAAGCTTAAAAAGTTGTCAGGGGCTAGGATGTAGCTTTGCTAGGCAAAGTGTTTGCTAGGCAAAGTGTTTGCCTAGCAAGTGCAATGTCCTGGGTTCGATCCCCAGTACCAAAAGGAAAAGACAAAAATATACAGTTAAAAAGCAAACAAACTAGCAAAACACCATTTCAGATTGCTGGTAGCTCACACCAGTCATCCGAGCTACTCAGGAGGCTGAGATCTGAGAATCATATTTCAAAGCCAGTCCATGAGACTCTTATCTCCAATTAACAACCAGAAAATCAGAAGTGGAGTTGTAGCTCAAAGCGATAGAGTGCTAGCCTTGAGCAAAAGAGCTCAGGCACAGTACCCAGGATGTGAGTACAAGCCTCATGACAATAAAAAATTAAAATTAAAATTGTTGCCAGTGGCTGAATCATAAAGAACCTTGCCCACTATGGGTAGGAACATAGGAATTTCATCGTGTGGACTTCAAAAACCCACTGAAGTATTCACTAGAACAGCCAATCAGATTTGCAAAATATTCCCCTAACATATGGATGGCAGGCTGGTCAAGAAGATTCCAAGAGCTGGGACACAGTTGGAAGACTGCCACAGTAAACTCGACAAGAGCATGTCTGGTTAGGTCTTTGCCAGCGCTTGTGAAAGGACTTGCCGAGAACAGGGATGGACTGAGACTGGTGGATGTGGAGAAGAGGAAGAAAAGCCAGAATCACAAGTGGAAAAAAATGGGATGCCAACTGGAAGTGAGAAAAAGGAGGCATGTGATGGAGAGAAGTTATGTCTTCGAGAGATGATGGCTAAGACTAAAACTGCAGAATAGATTACTCTGAACACTTTGAAGAGTGAGAAATCTGTGGATGAGATTAGTCTGCACTCAGAAGATAAATCTGGGCCAAAAAGGCCTTTGGAAGTCATGAATGTTTAGGAGGAAAAGAAGCCCACATAAGTAGCCATTACTGTCCAGATTCTGAAATCACTCATCAATATTCCTACTATTGATTAATTTCTCTAGACTATCCTCATTCTGCATTCTGGAGTAATTACTAAAACTTTCCCCTTTCACCCATAAACCTATCCTAGTTTACACAATGAGAAATATGATCATCTTATATATTGGTTATCATCTTCACTAAATCTGGTTATTGGTTTTTGAATTAACATTCTAGGTATACTTTCCTTCAGGAACTGTATAACTGAAAACTCCTTGCCACTTTTTTATCAAATAAATACAAGGAAAATTCACCATTGAGGTGAGCAAGTAAAATTAATCCTTCCAAATGTAAACCATCAACCAATTTATAGTTGTGAGGCAATATTTTAACTTCAGCTTTTATGATATGTCTATGTCATTATTTTCTTCCCATGAATGAAGTTACAGGAAAAAAAAGATTTGAAGAAAATATCACTTCAATACTATATTGCATTAAGTAATTTAAAAGTAATTGGTGCCTGGTATAAGGGCTTATGCTTATCATCTTAGCTACTCAAGATACACTTATCTCTATTTAACTGGGAAAGAAAGCTGGAGCTAGAGTTATGGCTCAAGTGGCAGAAGTCCAGCTATGAGCAAAAGAGCTAATCAAAAATGAGAGTGGAAGGCCCTGAGTTCAAGATGAGCACTGGCATGCATACACACATGCATGCATACACACACACACACACACACACACACACACACACACACACACACACACACACACACACAGAGTGATGAATGTTCACTTTGCTACAAACTGGGTTTTATTATATGTATGCATCTGTGGAAGTCTAGCTGTTTATCTCTATATCTCACAGTGCCCTCTGGTGTTTAGCAGAAAGAATTTTTTAGGTGTGGCTTCTTCCAGCTATTTTTATCACTTAAATTCAGTTTTCATGTCAAAAATAAGTTTAATAACAATAAACCTTTCCCTCGAAGAATAAAGCTAGAGTAAAATGAGTTTTTGTAATTATAACTATTTAAACACCACCAAATATGTACATGTTCAAAGCTTTTTTAATGTATTAGATATTTATATCTATAGATTTTTTTTCAAGCAATGAAGATTACCAACAGTAATCATCATGCTTGTCTATGGTACCTAAGCCCTGGGTTTGAGTCCCTATGACCAAAAATACCAGAATAATTTTATTTTATGCATCATTTAATCCAGACCAACACTTTGCTACACAGCTGAGCCAAGAAAACACAAGGCTAAGACTAAAGAACTTCCCCTCCAGTTAAATATAGTTGGTCTTTCTAATGCCAAGAAGAAATTGTCCCCTGTGCTGTTCACATAAGTCTGAGTACTGGCCTTGAGCTATGTCTATATTCTTAGCTCATCTTCTGTCCTTGACAGAATCTCTCTGTCTCTCGGTCTTTCTGTCTCTCTGTCTGTCTCTCTGTCTGTCTCTGTGTCTCTCTGTCTGTCTGTCTCTCTCTCTCTCTCTCACACACACACACATACACACACACACAAACACACACACACAAACACACACACACACACACACACACACACACACACACACACACACACACACACACCTGCTTTCCTCAGAATCCACAACGGGATTGGGATTTAAAGTTTACAAACACTATATGGGAGCTCTGAAACAGAAGTGTCAGGGTTGAATGAATAAAATCAGCTCTGCTGAAAAGAGCTCCATTCAATGAGCCAAATCTGCCCTAGCAATTATTCGAACAAAAGTACCATCCACATCGATGGGAAATTGGAGCGAAGCTCTGAAATCTGCCTTTAGCCCAGTGAACATAATAATCCTTTAAGTCTCCATGGCAATTCAGTTTCAGCAGTGGTTTGGACCACCCAGGAGCCCCTGGACAGTGGGAACTTTTCAAGGTCTATTTATCTTTAGATAATTTTCTCTTCAAATCTTCAAGCTCTTCAATAGGTACAATGTCAACTTGATCAGCAGCCCTGGGTCATTTCCTAGCCTGGCATTGAGAGATACAGCGAAACTTCAAAGATAAATTACATGGGAAAGGTGGCTGCTTTAGATTGAAATATGACTTATGGCTTAGGAATAACATCTGATTTTATAGCATTTTTTGATTCTAAAAATCAGCACTCAGCCCTCAGGCATGACTTCTGGGGCTGTTCTACATGGGATAGAACTTTCACATCCCAGGAGAATTTATGTTCATAAAATGATGGCAATGTTTTCACCTACTCCACATGCACTTATCCAAGCATTCCGTTTCTCATAAATTTTATCTGCTGTTCACTTGGATTCTTTGTAGGGAAATCAAGCTTCAAGAAAGGGGCAACTTGTTCAGAAGGAGAGTATGGATACCATTGACCATGCCACTCAGCTTGTAGAGCAAGCCCACAATATGAGGGATAAAATCCAAGGTAAGTATATTCTCTTTCAACTCAAATTTAGTGTCAAGAAAATGTATAATGGGTTATTACAGTGAAAAAAGAAGCCTACCATCAGTGATTATTGTGTACTAGGAACTTAAGAGGGAGATAGATTTTAATTCACATAAGGTCTTCAATTCACGATTGTTTCTCTAGTATTTCTGAACCCTTGTTCCTACTGGTGGCATTCAAGGGAAAATGTCCAGAATAATTCCCCTTTCCAAGTATTTCACCAAGTTTATTACTAGGATACTTTTCTAGGAGAGAAAAATCACATGTTATGGTGTCCCTAAAATGCAAGCATTAAAAGCAGGAAACATAGAGTTTTTCTGTTATTTACAGACAAATAATTGCCTTAAAATGGCAGTAAAGAGATTCAGATCCTAAGGTGCTTCTGTGGTGCTCTTCTCCACTGAGTAGGTAGACAAGTTTCTCCAGTCCCCCACTCAGAAGAAAAGGGAGTGGGACCATGTGATATTTCTTTGCTTAAAACACTGTGACAGACTATCTTTCCCTTTGGAGATTTACTTATTTGTGCTCTAAACCTCTACTAAGTGCTGCCTGTATCTTGAAGATGATATTAATAGTACACTAAAAGCCACCTTCAGTTTCCTAACCAAAAGAGATTGGGGTTGTTCTGATATAAAGAGACTTTCCTTAGGTTAGATCTAGTGCTTGTGTTTCAATATATAATAGTACTTTATATAGTACTATATATAATAGTATAATAAATATCAAATACATCCCAGAGTACAAAGACAGTAAAGGATTCCACCGTGGGAGATTCGTATCTCTGTACAGATAGATCAGGGTATATTCCAAGCATAGAAATATAAAAAACCAAGGTGCATAATTTACATTTTCACTGCTGTCTATAATACTCAATATAAAGTTCCCCTTCTCACATCCTCAATTTCTCAGACTTTTACATTTACTGGTAAAATATTCTTTTCCTACAGCACTTTAGAGTTACTATTGATTTGTCCAAAACAGTAAGACGGAACCTAGAAGATTAGGTGACCCCATCCAATTAAGAAATGAATGCTTCTTTAGGCAACAAATAAAAGTAGATGCCTCATCAGCCATTTAAAGGCAATATATCACTTTTAGGGTTTTATAACCCACATTTGATTCTAAGGTGTTTCATTTGAAAAGAATCTAAATCTTCATATTGTACCCTTAGTCATGCTAAAGGATAAAGAAAAATGAATGGGACACAGTAACTTCTATCCATTTTTTTAGTCTCTTTAAAATAATGTGTGATTAGTCTCCAAAGACCAAAGGCAAAAATTTTACTGTCTATATTTCCTATAACCTATACCAGACGTAACTAAAACAAAACAGACCAAAACTCTCAACATACTATTTGCATCAAAATGCCAAAGAATTCAACATTTTAAGTACTAGAATTCAGAAAAATATCAATGTTTAGTTTGTTCCAAGGGATAATATTTTTAGGCATTATGTTTGAAAAGTGGATGTTTTAATCCTCTGATAACCTTTTTTTAAAAAAGCATATCTTGGTTTCCTAACATCTTCTAGGGAATGCTATAATTTTATAGCATTAAGAATTTTCTGCTCCCATTAATCTCTCTTCTGTCAGAATTCAGGAATGGTGTACAACACCAATAGTGTGTCATTCATCATTCTCGGCCACCTCTAAAATAGCTGCTGGTGACCTTCAAGCCATTATCCACATAAAATACAACCCCTTATCCTTGTGTGATTTATGTGACGCCAGTGTTTGTTTACCCATCTTGTCTGACCAACCACATAGATCATTGTAAACCACAGACACACAATTTCATTTATGCCAGGAAGATAAAATGCTTCCTCCCTGAGTTGCCATAGGACAAGATAGCAATTACATATGTTTCTTCTGATCATATAGAGTAGGGATGAGGGACTCAGCAATTTGGGCCAGCTCGGCATGAAGCTTAACATGCTATTGTATAGAAAAATTATTTAGTCCCACTGAGCCTCAATGGATCCTTTGGTTCTAAAATCCACCAATCTCCATATAGAACAAGGTGAAAAGACCCTGATCAAATAGCTTGATCTTCATAAACAGTCTTTGCAGAAGGCAAATAAAATTGATTAACAAGCTACCATTTTATAATCAGTCTAGAAAACAACAGGAAAGGTTCATTTGGATAGCTATCAGCATGCTCTTATTTTGCCTAGGCTTTGTTTTGTTAAATCCTTGGTTAAAATGCAATAAATACTTCCAATACCCCCCACCAATGATAGACAAGAGATACTTCTGAACATTTTTTCTGAGATAAGTATTTCTATAATAGGTTGATCTAAGGGCTCATTGCCCTTAAGTAAGAGTTTCTTGAATGGGTGTGGATGCGTGCAGGGCAGCTTTGTAGCAGCCTGTTTCCATTCTGAAGATGCCCCATGGGATGCAGCAGGGTTCCCTCTGGTTTTCTTCCTCTTCTGAACACATAATGAACTCCAGCGCCAGCACCATTGTTCACGGCATGATGTCAGTGCTGTCTTTGAAGGAACTTGTTCTTGCATTGCAGGATCGGCCTCATGCGTGCCTCCTGGCCTGCATTCCTCTGTGCTTGCATTAGCGTCCTCTCTCCTTGTCCCTGTTTCACCATGTTCCTTCTTTCAGAGATCAACAACAAGATGCTCTATTATGAGGAAGAGCAGGAACTTGGCCCTGAGGAAGTTGCTGAGAAGTTGGTGTTGGCTCGGAAGATGGTGGAGGAGATTCGAAGCTATCCATCATTCCTCACACAGAGAGAGCTTGTGGATGAGGAAGCTGATGAGGCCCAGGATTGTATGTGTCTTCAACATCTGGCTGACCCAGCACATGTCTGCTTTCTTTGTGGGTCCAGGAAAGGATCCCAAGCCACAGGGCAACATTTGGTGAAGAAGCAATGAATTCTCAATATTCAGAGTTATGTAGGGTTTCTTTGTGGGTTTAGGGAATCATTCAGGAAAACTTAATTATAAGAGCTAGATTTTAGATCCAGGCCCAACTTTACACCTGTGGGAAATAGCTGAAGCTACAGAATTTTTCCTGTAGAATTTTTAGAGATTTAGCACTTGTGAAAAATGTATAAAACAGGGGAAGGAAGGTTCAGAGCTACTAATTCCCAAGACTATATACAGTAAGGAAATTTATACTGAAAAGGCAGCAATACTACAATCCTAGCAACATTCATGTTCTGAGCCCTACAAGACATTTTATTAACTTTTACCTCCAACAGAAAATCAACATTTTTAATGATAAAGATGGGCATCAAATCATACAAGTATTATTGAATCCACTGATCATTGTATCACTGCATACCAATCCAACTCTTATGTATTCAATTAAAACATTTATTTGCTCATGATGTCATGAGTTAGAAATTTAGACTGGTCTCATCCTAGACAGCTCGTTTCTGCTGAGTGTGGCATGGGCTAAGCTTACTCATGTATATGGGCCTAGCTAGGAAGACCGGGTCTCTCCCTCTGTATGAGTTTTACTGTTAAGGAGGTAGCCTAGGCTCATCACATGGTGGGACATAGCTTTCCAAGAGGGTAAGACTAGAAAGTATGAGGTTTCTTGAGGCCTTGGAGTTCACCCATGTCCTATCCACTCTTATTGGTCAAAATTGCTCAAATTCAAAAAGTAGGAAGATGGGATCCATTCCTGATGGAAAGAATCACAAAGAATTTGTATTCCTTTTAATCTTACATGATTAACTAAAGAAATGTCAGGGCTGGGAATGTCACTTAGTGGTAGAGTGCTTGCCTACCATGCATGAAGCCCTAGGTTCGATTCTTCAGTACCATACACAGGAAAGGCCAGAAATGGTGCTGTTGCTAAAGTAGTAAAGTGCTAGCCTTGATCAGAAGAAGCTCAGTGACAGTGCTCAGGCCCTGAGGTGTTCAAGCCCCAGGACTGGCCAAAGAAAAGAAAAAGAAAGAAAGGAAAAAAAGAAATTTCAGCTTGCATACCATATTTTATTGCTACTGCTAATATCTCACAACACTATTTCAATTCATTAATAACAAAATTATGGTAGTTATTAGACCCATCTCCAGATCTTATTATTGAATGGATTAATAAAGTAATACATATACTGAAATAATTCTAATTTGGTCATTTAACATATTGATCACTCTCTAATATTATGTTATGCTTTTAAAGCACATTGTAGGAGGGGGTCTAAATGTTTCCATGAACTACAAAGACCAAAGGCAGTACATTTTTCCCACAATTGTTACTGTCAACCTCTGCTAGTAATTATTGTGGATACCATCGAAGAGCATTATTGGCATAAAGATTTATTGTGGAACAAATCTGTAAAGTCTTAGCAACAGAGAGAACCAAAGAAGAATCCCAGGCCCTGGATCTAAGTCAGGATGAGGCTCACAGCCAGGAAAGCTGGAACTCCAGTACCACATCCAGATGTTCCCAAGCCCCTGGCCTGCTGTAGCATTTAACCAGTCTGTCCTGGGGAAAGGGGACCAGTTGTTTCTCCTGATAGCCTCTCTCCATGTTATTAGCTCATACTTTCTTCACTCAGACAGGAACTTGTGTCTTCTCAATGATTAAAAACAATACAAACCTCAACAAGACAGACTGATAGGCCCTGAAGAAATACAGAAGTAAAGCATCGTCAACACACGTGCTTTTGAGGATACATACAAAGAGAATTCAAGAATACTGTATCACTATTAACCTTTATACCTGTTCAGATCATGGTAGAAGTTTGACCCCAGGAACTAACAGCTGCCTGGAAAAATAAAATTCAGAAAATAAATAGTTAGTTTTGTCATATTACTGACAATATAATTTGAGGAATTTTTGATAGTTAAAAAACCATTATGTATCCAAGTCTCATTTGCCAGGATAAAATGAATAATAATTGAGGTAACAATAAACAAGATATATTGCCATGGTTTCCACATAAAACTAAACTAACCCCTCTCAGCTCAGTCTTGCTGAGGGGCTCCTAAAGTGACCATTCCCCTTTCTCCCACATCCCATAACAGTTCAAATATAAAACATGGACTATTTTGTCAACAGTGGAATTAATCTCAATCACTACAGAAAAATGGCCTGAAAATTTTGCAATCCTGCTAAATGTTGGAAGAGTGGAAGGAAGCAGAAGTCCAGACTAAATCTCTGTCTCCATTTCTTCTCAGTGCTGAGCCACGTTGAGAACTGGCAGCGGCTGCACAATGATACCCGCTCATTGTTTCCTGTCATCTTGGAGCAGCTGGATGACTACAGAGCTAAGCTGTCAGACCTCCAGGAATCACTTGACCAAGCCCTTGACCATGTCAGGGATGCCGAAGACATGAACAGAGCCATCGCCTCCAGGCAACGGGACCATGAGGTATGGTGGGTAGTAACTGTTAATACATGTCAGGCATAGACATTTTGAAGTTACATCAAGGGACAACTAGGATATTTTTTTCACTATTAGTATATCCACTCGATTTTTTAATATAATGACTTTTTAGTACTGTGCTCATGTGAGTGTGTGTAGCTAAAAAATAAGGTTGACACTATCATTGTTTAGTTCTTGTTTTGATAGGTGCTAGGCCAAGGGTGGTAATATACACCTGTAATCTTAACTGCTAGAGAGGCAGATAAGTTAGTGAAACTCCATCTCAATAAACAAGCCGAAGCCTGTAATCCCAACCATAAGGGAGGCATTGTGATCTAAGGTATGTGAATCATGCCCAAGTCCAGCCAAGGCAAAAGGCCTACATCTGAAAAATAACCACAGCAAAATACCCTTCCTCCCTTTCCTCACATCCAGGCAGCCCCAGGACACACCTAGTTTCACTGTCTGAACGGTTTTTGGCTCTATTCTCTGTTTTATTTTCCTCTACACTTCCTTTAGTTCTGGTCTTTTTCTATTTCTCAACCCATAACCACTTCTCTCCTCCATTCTTGCTCCCTTCCATGCTGTCCTCCCTGCCCTTCCAGAATGGTCTATCTGATCTTCCCTCCTACAACGTACCCTCCCAGCAGATCTTATTTAACATTCCTGTCATTAAATTTTAATCTATATTGTACAAAAGAGCTTTACTGTGGTCTCTCTCTCTCTCTCCCTCTCTCTCTTTCTCTCTCTCTCTCTCTCTCTCTCTCTCTCTCTCTCACACACACACACACACACACACACACACACACACACACATATATATTATACTTTAATCAAATTAAAACTCTATTTCTCTGTCTTCCCTGGGCTCCCTAAATCATAATTACTGCACAGCTTTCAGTGAGTTTTGTTATGCCATCTTCATACATATAGACTTAGTGTTCCTCAGTATTATTTTTTCTCCATTATTCTCTTCTTTTTTTCCCCTTCCCTTGGCCCCTCAAACAATCCCACAATTACAATCATGCTTTGTTTCCTGCAACTCCAGGAAGACCAACCTCAATCCCATGTGCCTTCTGTGTAGCTCTGTTTCTGTATCGTGATCATGTGGGAACAGATCATCTTCTCCTCCAAATTCAAGTGGCTCCAAGATGCTAGTCAATTGTGCCTTCTTCATCTTTGGGTCCTAAAGCCTCTATTTTAATGCCTGACACAAAATAATTCAGGAAACATTTCTTGATTCCTTGATAATCATTAAGGGCTTTCTAATTGTGAGATTTCCTGAATTGTACCTGTTTATTTATTTATTTTTTGTGGGTCCAGTCGTGGGGCCTGAACTCTGGGCCTGGGCACTGTCCCTCAGCTCTTCAGCTCAAGGCTTGCGCTCTACCACTTGAGCCATAGCGCCACTTCCGGCTTTTTTCTTTTTGCTTATGTGGTGCTGAGGAATCGAACCCAGCCATCTCCCCAGCCCTGTACCTAAGTTTATTGAAAATCTATTTTCAGCCCTGAATAATAAGTGTTTCTTTCTTGCTGAGATTAAAAACTCATTCCTCTAGCCCATTGAATAGCACCGTTCTATTCTCAAGAAGAGATTCTGAGCATTTACCTAAGGAGTTCTATGTGAGAAATTGTACTTTGAACATATGTGATTGTCCCAGAAGGACATAGGTGAAGACCCCAAGCCATGATCAATACAGAGAACCCTGAAGAATTGGACCCCCCCAGTACAGTCCAACACCCAGCACCAGTCCCTGTCAGACAAGGACAGTTTAGTGGCATAGATAAGACCCCAGACATACTGCAACTGTCTCCATGGCAACAGGCAGTAAGGCTTCATTATGGAGACCAATTATTGCCAGAACTGGTGAGCTATATGCGATTCCCTTTTCAGATAGTGAACTGTCAATCTCATCTTTGTCTTCTAGACAGACGTATGCTAGAGAACAGGTGCATGTATACCATGTATTGCTATGTTTAGTCCTACATTGATTTGTTTTTAGGGCTGGATCCTTTCATCAAAAGTCTTTAGTAGAGTCCCTAACAGGAGAAGGACTTATGCACAATGAACCAAAGTAAATACATAGACACAAAGCAACTGATTTGCTAGCAGCCAGTCAATAACAATGTGTGCCTTGGTGGGGGGGCGGGGTCCACATAGGACTTGGTAAATGTAATAAGCAATAAGTGGACAATGGTACACATATGAAAAGACTTGAGTTCTAAAAGTGAATAAGTAAATAGATGCCAAAATAGCTTTTCATTAAACTTTGCCTTATGCAACATTTTTTTAATCTTATGCATGTGGATACCAGGAATTTGGCATTTTAGTGATTGAAACAGATGGTAGGCCTCATTTTAGCTCTGCTAAACAAACTATCTACTGAGCACAAATGAACAGCAGGAGCAAATTTTCAGGAAGAGAACATCATAGCATGAGGCATTTCAAAGCCCCTCTCATCTCTCCTTTTTCTCCCTCACCTCTATACTTGGCATCAGCCAAAGCCCACCCTTTTGTCCTTATCCCCTCCCTCTGTGATTTTACCCCATCTCACTGTTTCAGTCCTGGGAAGGGATTTGGAGGACTGCATCCTTACTCATAACTGAACCCATGGCACCCATGTAGGTGTCTGTGTACAGAAATACTCACATGGGTATGTCCTGCTATTAACCTGCTAAAAAAAATCAACCCATTCGAGAGATGGGTGACGGTGTTGTCAGATACTTTGTGCTCATGTGCTGTTTTGTAGAATGGGAACTTATTTGTACAACTACTTAAAGATAATAAAAAATAAAAAAAATAAAAAATCAACCCATTCCTATTGAGGCATCTTTTCTCCCTACCAAGTCCCCAGGCTCCTCATTTGAGGACCTTTTACTCCTTCCTTCCTTCCTTCTTTCCATCTTTCTTTCCTTCCTTCCTTCCTTCCTTCTTTCCTTCCTTTCTTCTCTGCTACTTTCTTTCCTTCCTTCCTCCTTCCCTTCCTTCCTTACTTCTGTCTTCCCTTCCTTCCTGTTTTCCTTCCTTCCCTCTCTCTCTCCTTCCTTCCTTCTTTCCTTCCTTCCTTCCTGCCTTCCTTCCTTCTTTCCTACTCTCCTGGCTTCTTTCCCTTTCAGAATCCCATCTCAAGAAATCCTTCTAACTCTGTAGACACAACAGATAAACATGCTTTGAAAGCCTTCTATGGCTTCCTATGAAAAGAAGATACATTTTCCAGTCATCGGTGATTCAAGCAAACATTCTTTAAAAACCCCAGCCACTAGTATACTACTTTATGGTATTCATTTCCTTTGCTCATTGTTCATTGCCTGTCCCTCTATGCCTAATTCTGTCTACTCTTTATGTTAGATTAAGTAGCTCTCTCTGCAGATGGAGGTACCTTAGTAAAGTACCTCAACTACTTAACTAAATTCAGTAGTTCCTACATTGTTACTGTCTTTTAACTCTGTGAATTCAGTGAAAACTAGAATATATACATACATATATACATACATCCCTATCATGAAAACCTTACTCATAAACATCAGAAGCAGACAAATTCAAGTAGACAATCCTAATGCCAAGTTTATAACCTGACCACCACAAGGTGTCTCTACCCATTCCACACTGATATTATCCATTCATAATGTCTAACTCCAACAGTGATCACCAAACTTCATCAGATGTGTCATAAATTCTTCTATGTTCTAATCCATGAGGCACCTAGATTAATTGCTGAGTGTGTAGCTTGTGTGTGTGTGTGTGTGTGTGTGTGTGTGTGTGTGTGTGTGTGTGTGTGTGTGTGTGCAGTGTAGATGTAGTCTACTACTAGACTGTAAGCATTCAAAGGGGGAACACCTTATTGACTTTGCACAAATCACCTTCCTAGCACCTAACAAAATATATCACATGTTTCATTAGCTTTACTGACAGACTGATAAAGACATGGAATATTCCCGTATAATTCAGATATGTTTTGAATATGCTGGTTATTTCTGGATTATAAATACTGTACTCTTTATATATTAACTTGGACCTCTAATTGACTAAATACTATCATTAACATTCTCTTGCCTGCTTTTGTATATTTAAGTATCATGAAACTTTCAGGGAATTTTAAAACCAACTTTTGGCTTTTACATTATTCCTATAACAAATTGATTTGGGTGGGTCTGATTTATCGGAATTTATTTCTATGCTTTAAAGAACAGTTTTAATTTCACAGTTTTCTATTAAACTTCCTACAACATGGTTCAGGAAGAAATAAACCAACATTTCAGTCTTTATGTCAAACTAAAAATACCCATAAACTGTAAGCACTTTGATTTGTGCAAAAAGTCTCCACACAACTAATAATTACATTATTTATTTTGTCATCCTTTTTTAATTTGAAAAGGTAATAAAATAATATAAAAATCACTTTCCAAATTTTAAAGAAAGTTAAATTTCCTTTAAAAAGATCTGCTTAGAGATTCTCATAAACCAACTCTCTGCTCTCCCAAGACTCTTCTAGATTTTTAGGATCAGGAAAAAAATTTCTTTTCTTTCACTTATGTGGAAAGGGTACCGAAGACTGTAGAATACTACTAATACTGTTACTTTCAAAATTATTGATGTTCAGAACCCTTTTCATTCAAGTTAGTCATCTTTCTGTGAGCTTGTTTCCAAGCTAATTTTGCTGCTAATGTTACATATTAAAAGTGGAGGGAAGACTTAAACTGGAAATATATCATTTTTCAACTACTACAAATAAGTTTATCATACAGTGCCCTTAGCACCCAGCTTTGAAGTTCAGTTCTGACTTGAGTGTTAGCAATGTTCTCTTAGAGTAACCTAAATACAAGAGCTCATAGAGGGGCTCATAACTCAGGCCCCATAAAAGGAAAACAGCCCAATTACAGCTAACTCACACTAACCCCTTCAGCCTCCCTCCCATACACACACATGTTTTACACTATTGTTTATGTAGCACTCTATAAGGACCTCTCCTTGTGAAGATATGAAGAATTGGCTCCAGATACTCATACTGCATTAGGCTGATGGATATTGGTAGAAGGATTTTTTAATGTCCTTGAATCAAGAGGAAGCACCAATGTGATTCTTTTCTGTCTCTGTGCCTATGTGAATCCCTGTAAAAATGTATTTGGAGAAGACAGCTTTCAGTCCTCATTCCATTGAATCAGAAAAAAACTGCCGAGAGTAAGAAAGGACATTAGGATGAAAGTCTTAAAGTATGTCCTTCTATAGGTAGGAGTCTAGAATTAATTTCATGCTATCCTACATTACACCTTAACATGTGTTTCACCTCTTATTTAACTGACTATTGGTAAAGCAAGTTCAACACACTTCTTACTCAAATTGTAAAATAGATCCTTTACTTTCTATCCTAAAGCTCATTTCATGTTGCCTTCATAGTCTGAACTCCTTTAAAGCTCCATGCCTCTTCACAGTCACAACAGCCCTGCCTCTGAGACCCCAAAGCAAAGGTAGAAATTCAAGCATTGACCTAAAAAATGGTTGTAATTTCCCTCCTCAAAAAATCTGAGCAGCTAACATAAATAACTTAGAGCAGCGTGAAGCAAGACCACAAGGTCATGCTTCAATAATAGAGACCTTTTTAATTTTTCAATGGACATTAGGATTGTATTTGCTTAAGTGTATTCTTAAATTACCTTCAGGTAGTTCTACAAGGGAGTTTCAACTTATATGTCCATTTATATGTGCCATACATCTTGATCAGAGTTACTCCTTCCATCATTCTCCCCCACTCTCCCTATATATGTAAATAGTTTGTTCCTGTCCAAATGAACTATCTCTTCCAGGACTAGAATTAGGACATGATACGTGTTTTTTAATTAAATCTTTTTCCAATCACTGCAAAAATACAGTCTGTACTCAACCTTGTGTTTATAGTCCCACTTTAACGTATGTAGAGATGATGTTCTTTCTAGGATACTAGTTCTTTGAGATCCTGATGTGAAAAGGGACTATCCTCAAATCTCCCTGAAATGCATATTTCTGTTATGTAAATGAATATCAGACAGGCAGTGTTCTTGAAAGGTGAATAGAAAATTCAATAATGAACCAGAGTTGTCCAAAGCTCAAAAACAGCAGGTTGGTATAAACCATTATCCCTGATGCTTTCACTAAAGACAGACTGTGTCTCTCTCCCTCACCCTTGTTTTGTTCTTCCTTCTTGCAGAAACAACACGAGAGAGTGCAGGAAAAGGTGGAACTGGTAAACATGTCTCTGAGTGCATCTGCTGAGTCTCTGTCAACCCCTCGGCTGACCCTTGTGGAACTTGATGATATAATAAAGGTAAGGACATACCTACATGTTCAGAGTTGTAGTGACAACACTATAGCAGTGGTCTAGGGACACAGGAGAAAGATCAAAATCAAATCTATCAAGTTAGCAGGTTTTAAACAGACCACGTGACAGGATTTTTCCAGTTTCTCACTATACTGTGGCTGGTAACTACATATGGCTACTTACAGTTAAATTACTTTAAATAAAATTAGAAAATTGATTCTTGGGTTGAATTAGTCACATTTCAAGCCCTCGTGTGGCCAGCAGCCGCTGTATTCTACCACACAGATATCACTGCAGAAAGTTCTGTTAGAAATATTGCTGGGTGTCAGTGGATCATGCTTGTAAATTCTCACCACATTAGGAGGCTGAGATCATGAGGATCACAGTTTGAAGCCAGTCCAGGTAGACAAATCTTTGAGAATCCACCTCCAGAATGGCCAGCGAAATAATCAGGTTGAGCCTGGCCCCAGTAGCTGATGCTTATAATTCTAACTACTCAGAAAACTAATATTCTGAGGATTGTAGTTTGAAGCCAGCCCAGGCAGAAAAGGCTTTGAGACTGTATCTCCAAAATAACTAGTCAGCCTGGAAGTGTCACTCAAGTGTAAAGTATCTGCAAACATGAGGCAGAGTTTATGGATCTAATTAATCAATTGATGATAATCAGTAAAGGAATCTGGATCTGCCTTATTCACTCTTTACTCAAAAAGCTGTATGCTAAATAAAGCAAATGTTTTTTTTTAAAACACACTTTTTAAAATACATTTTTTTCTTTTTTAAAAAATACTGTGAACATATTGTACAGAGGAGTTCCAATTACATGAGCAAGGTAATGAGTACATTTCTTATCAAACAGTTTTTATTGTAAAAATAGTGTACAGAGGGGTTACAGTAAAGTATGTAAGGTAAAAAAAAAAAAACTTTTTAGGAGGAAAAACTTTCCAAAGCTCATGGAAGAAAATGATTATAAAATTAGTTCATTTGGAAAGAATATCAGATTAAAGTGGCGTGATTGCCATCTCCTTTCTGTGGTAACCTCAGCACCACACACTCTGTTACCTCCAACTGCCATCACTTCCTTTAGTATCATCAACGTCTCTGTGGATAAGCCACCAACAGTCTGACCTCTAGCTCCATCCGCTTCTCTCTGGCAAGCTTTTCCTCCAGCCCTCTCTGTTCCCATTCTGTGACCTTGCCTAGCTCTAGTCAGCAATAGCAATTCCTCCTCCAAAATACTGCTTTCAAGCTCCTCTCTCCCTAAGCACAACCTCTCATCTCATTTACTCTAGAACGACCAGGCCAACTATTCCATGGTTACAACAAGTTCTCCTTGCCCCATTTCATCTCCTTTCCTCTCTCCTAAAACAACTAAAATTACTAATATACTCATTCTTTAAAAAAAAAAAAATACCTTTGAGCCAGGCACCAGTGGCTCACATCTGTAATCCTAGCTACTCAGGAGACTGAGATCTAAGTATCACGGTTGGAAGCCAGATTGGACAGGAAAGTCCATGAGACTCTTATCTCCAATTAACTAATCAGAAAAAGGCAGAAGTGGTGCTGGGGTTCAAGGAGTAGAGCTCTAGCCTTAAGAATAAAGAGGCTCGGGGCTGGGGAGGTGTCTCAGTGGTAGAGCTCTTGCCTTGCATGCATGAGGCCCTGGGTTCAATTCCTCAGCACCACATAAGCAGGGGGAAAAAAGCCTGAAGTGGCACTGTGGCTCAAGTGGTAGAGTGCTGGCCTTGAGCTGAAGAGCTGAGGGACAGTGCCCAGGCCCAGAGTTCAGGCCCCACGACCGGACCCAAAAATAAAAATAAAAAAGAACAATTCTAAAAAAAAAAAAAAAAAAAAAAAAAAAGAATAAAGAAGCTCAGCGGTAGCACCCAGGCCCAGAGTTCAAGCCCCAGGACCAATACACACACACACACACACACACACACACACACACCTTTAATTCTTTAATTTCCATATCTACCTGTTCCACAGTGTTGTCAAACTGGGAATCCTAACCCTGGATCATACACCCAAGCACCTGACCATACTGGTAGGAAACCTACCTCCACTTCTCTGAACTGGTTGTAATACTTCATGCTTGATTGAGAAATTAGAAACAACAAAGGACTTCCCCTCGTTTCTCCTCTCAATCTCTCTGCCCTGTAGCCACACTTCTGCATATAACACTTCTTGTTATATGTAAGTACGTTTCTCTGACTGTTTCTACAACACATTCTGAATCCCAGTCTTCCTCACCTTGAAAATAGGGTGACAGAGATCCACTCCTGAAGGTATGCCTCCATCTGCTCTACAATCATAAAATTGTTTTTAATTATATTCTATTACCTTTACGTAGTTTTACAAAGGAGTTACCATTCAACAAATCAATTTATGAGTACAATGTATCTTCATAAGTGTCACCCCTGCCCTGCTCACACCTATAATCCTAGCTATTCAGGAGGCTAAGATCTGAGGATCATGTTTCAAAGCCAGCCCAGGCAGGAAAGTCTAAAGACTTATCTCCAATTAACCACCAGAAAACCAGAAGTGGCACTGTGGCTCAAATGGTAGAGTATTCATCTTGAGCTGGAGCTCAGGGACAGTGCCCAGGCCCAGAGTACAGGATCCACAACCAACAATCAATCAATCAATCAGTCAATCAATTTCACCCTTTTATCATTTTTGCCCCATCCCTCCCAATCCAACTCTCTCCCGTCAATACATAGACTTATTCCGGTTCATCCTAGTTTTCAAATACAAGAGGAAAACAGTTGGAGAAAATCATTTAAAATACTGAGACAGAGAGAAAAAGAAAATAAGAGAGAGAAGAAATGAAGAGAAGAAGGAAAGAAGAAAAGAAATGAAAGAGAAATGAAAGAGACAATATGGAGGCTTGAAACTGTAGCTTAGTGGCAGAGTGCATGCTTAGCTTGCATGAGACCCTGGGTTCAATTTTTTGGCACCACATAAACAAAAAATAATAATTAAATAAATCATAGCTAAATCTTTTTTTAAAAGGAAAGAAGAAAGCTTATGTTCCCTGTAACTTCTGCCCCATTTCTCCACTCGCTTCATAGCAGAGTGTCTCAAGTCATTTGCAGATGCTCTTTCCACTGCCAGCACAGCCCACCATTGCTGTGGAACTCAGCCCATTCCACAAGGGATCCCATTGCTCTTCACTGATGCTATTCTCTCTGTTCTCTGTGTTGGAAATATATTTTAGGCCCTGCAGGCCATATTTAGCCTCTGTACCTTATTCTTCTCTGCTTTTTGTTTGTTTTTGCAACCCTCTGAAAATGTAAAATATATTATTAGCTCAGGGCTATGTGAAAACAGACTTTGAGCTGTATCTGGCAGTTGGTCTTACTGATACCAGCTCTAGATAATGAATGGCTGGGTAGGGCATGCTGAGCACTCTTTTCTACCTGTTCTTATTGCCTCGTGGCTTTACAGGATCACAAAGTGACAAGCTCACAATTTCCACCTCTAGCTACAACCAACCTCCACTGAGGTCCAAAATCACCTATCAAAATGCTTACATGACATTTTCAAGTCAAAATTCACTATTGTGGGTCACAAAAAAAACCTTGCCATTTATCTGTCATATATCAAACTTTAATTCTTTCTCAGTTGCAAACCCAACTGTGCAAATGCTATGAGGCTCCTGACTCATTTGCCTCTTTTCTTGCCCTCCAGATACTTTCCCAAATCAGTAGCAAAAAAACATCCTTTAAAAATAGAATCAGATTGCATTAGGTTTTCTACTATAGCCTCTAGGTGAGTTTTATAAGAAAACACATTTATTTCATCGTGGCTCATGAGGCTCTAAGCAACCTGGGCTTGCCACTTCTTTGACTTCATGCCCCATTCACTTCCTCTATCACTATGCTCCAGCCTTCCAAATTCCTCTCCTTTTTTTTCTATCACTATGCTCCAGCCTTCCAAATTCCTCTCCTTTTTTTTTAAGCATACTGTGCCTATTCTTACTGCAGAACCTTTGTACATGCTGTCCCATGTTTTCCTTGCACCATTACTCTCCATTCCATCCCAACTGTGGCATTTTATTCAAGGTATCTTTTACTTTCTGAAACTAACTTGTTCATTTATTTGATCAGCTACCTGCTTGTTATCTGTACCTTCCCATTAGATTATAGATTCTTTAAGGGTGGAGACTCTCTTCATAAGAATTCTATCCCCTAAAAGAAGATCTGGCACATAATAGGTAGATAGTAAATACTTGTTAAAGGAGGAGTAAAGGGGGAATGGCCATACTATATTTTTTGTATTTATATAATTCAAAGCAATTTTTTTCAAAGCGTTATTCTACAGATGATCAACAAAAAGATTAGAGGTTCAATATATCTCTAAAAATAAATCCTATGTGCTAAGAACTGTGCTACATTGTAGAAATGGAAAAATAAATTACAAGTACCTCATTGCTTATTAAGATTACTGTAATCTGGTAAATGAAATAATTCCCTGAAATGACTACCATAATGTGACACAAGGATACTAGGATTGTAGGTCTAGGGTTCAGATGAAAACCAAGGAAGGCCACTTCACAGCTGAATTTCAGCTAAGAAGTCAGCCAAATGTTTTGGCCCCTGTATTTTATAACTGGGTATCATTAAGTGAACTTCTCTGATTGGGAAGAAGCCAGACTGCAAAGGCTGGAATACAAGTTAAAAATAGAGACAGTAAATGTAAACAACCTTTTGGGAGATTTTGTTTTAATGAGAATAGAAAGAGGTAGTAGAATAAAAAGGAGATGGGCAGATAATGAGAGGGTTCTTTTTAGTCTTATTTTTAGAAAGAAAGTGTCAGAAATGTCTGAGTCATAAGGAAACAATCAGTAAAGAAGAAAGAGATGAAAATGCAGGAGAAATGGTTAAATGTCTACTTTTACAGTATTTTAAGCCTGAAATGTACTGAACTTCATGATATGAAAGAGTAGAGATTATTTTTATGTGTCTATTTCCTCGGGAAAATGTTCAAAGTTCCTCTAAGTTTGATTCACTTCATTTTAAATGCTTTTTCTTTAGAATGCATCAGGCATTTATGCAGAAATAGATGGAGCCAAAAATGAACTACAAAGAACATTATCTAACCTTAGCAACCTCAGTCATGATTTAGTCCAAGAAGCTATTGACCATGCCCGCAACCTTCAGGAAGAAGCTGATGAGTTGAGCAGGTAACATCTTTTTTATTGTCAAGGTGATGTAGAGAGGGGTTACAGTTACATAAGTAAGGTAATAAGTACATTTCTTGTCAAACTCGTTACCCCTTCCCTCATTTTTCTCCTACTTTCCCTCCCACCAAGCCCCCAAGTTGTACAGATCGTTTCCAACATATTGTCTTGTGTATCTCACTGTTGCATTGGTTCCCCCCTGTCCTTTGTGTCACCATTCTGTTGTCCTCCTTCCCTTCCCCAATTCTGATAAACGTATATACAGTACCAGGGTACCAAAATCAAATACAGAGGGGATATACCATAGGGGGAAGAACATACAAAAGAAACAAAAAAATCATATAGTACATTAAAAATAACAACAAACAAAAACCTATTGGAGTTCATTTCATTTAACATCATCTTATATGGTCATGTGTACATAGCTATTGAGCTATTCTGCTCATCTGTTAATATTACCCTAGACATATACTAATTAGGGAAACCATGGGAACTATGTTTCTTTGGATCTGGCTTACTTCACTTAATATGATTTTTTTCCAAGTCTTTCCATTTCCTTACAAATGGGGCAATGTCATTCTTTCTGATGGAGGCATAGAAATCATATATATATATATATGCCATATTTTCTTGATCCATTCACCTACTGAGGGGCACCTGGGTTAGTTCCATATCTTAGCTATGGTGAATAATGCTGCAATAAACATAGTTGTGCTGGTAGCTTTAGTGTGACCTGATTTGTGATCATTTGGATAAATGCCCAAAAGTGGGATTGCTGGGTCATAGGGGAGCTCTATCTGTCATCTTTTGAGGAACCTCACCTTCCAGAGTGGTTGAAAATTTATACTCCTATCAACAATGCAGTAGCATTCCCTTTTGGCCACATACCTTCCAGCATCTGTTGTTATTAGATTTCTTGATTATAGCCATTCTAACTGAGATGAGGTAGAGTCTCAATGTAATTTGATTTGCATTTCTTTTATGGCTAGAGAAGTTGAGCATTTTTTAATGTCTATTGGCCATTCTTATTTCCTCTTCAGAGAAGTCTCTCTTTAAGTCTTTAGCCCACTTATTAATGGTACTATTGTTTCTTTGAGGATTTGTTGTTGGGAGATTTAATTTTTTGAGTTCTAAGTATATTTTAGATATGAAGCCCTTGTCTGTTGTATGGCTAGTGAAGATCTTCCTCCTAATCCATGGACTTTCTATTGATCTTGCTAGCTTTGCCATGCAGAAGCTCTGCAGTTTAATGTAATCCCACTTGTCCAAGCTTTCTTTGTTTTGTTGTGTTTCTGGGTCTCTTTTTAAGAAAATTTCAGCCTGTACCAAGGAGCCCTAGAGTTTCTCCTGTTCCTTCCTGTAATGTTTCAGGGTGTCTGCTTTGACTTCGAGGTCTTTGATCTATTTGGAGTGGATTCTGGTGCAGGTTGATAGATAATGATCTAGCTTTAGTTTTCTATAGGTGTTAAATCAATTTTGCCAGCACGATTTACTGAAGAGACTGTCTTTCTTCCATTCTAATTTTTTGTTTCCTTTATAGAAGATTAGGTGGTTATATATCTGCAGGTTCATTTCTGGGTCTGCAGTTCTATTCCATTGGTCCTAACGTCTGTTCTTGTGCCAGTACCAAGCTGTTTTGATTACTATGGCTTGTAATAGAGTTTTGGTATTGATATTTCTTCAGCACTCTTCTTTCTGCTAAGGATTGTTTTTTCTATTTGGGGTCTTTTATTGTTCCATATGAATTTTTGGATTGCTTCTTCTATTTCATTAAAGAATGAGGTTTGGATATTAACGGGTATTGCATTGAATTTGTAGACAGATGTTGGCAGTATTGCCATTTTCATGATTGTAATCCTCCCAATCCAGGAGCATCGTGGGTTTTTCCACTTCCCCAGTTCTGCTTTAATTTCCTTTTTCAAGTTTTTAAAGTTTTGATCATAGAAGTCCTTCACTTCTTTCGTTAAGTTAATTCCTAGGTATTTTAGTTTTTGTGGGGCTGTTACAAAAGGAGTTGCTTTCCTGATTTCAGCCACACTCTTCTCATTATTAGCATACAGAACAGCCATTGATTTTTGAGGGTTAATTTTAGACTCTGCTACTTTGCCAAAGTTTCAGATCAGCTCGAGTCCATGGGGTTCTTTAAATACAAGATCATGTCATCTGCAAAGAGGGAGAGTTTTACTTCATCTTTCCCTATTTAGAACCCTTTTATGTTTGCATCTTGTCTTATTGCTGTAGCTAGGCATTCTAATACTAAATTGAAGAGAAGTGGAGAGAGTGGACATCCTTGTCTCATTCTGAGTTTAGAGGAAATGGCTTTAGTTTTTTGCCATTAAGTATAATACTGGCTGTAGGTCTGTCACATACAGCCTTTATTGTATTGAGGAATGTTCCATGGATTCCTAGTTTTTCCAGAGCCTTCATCATAAAGGGGTGTTGGATCTTGTCAAATGCTTTTTCTGCATCTATACAGATGACCATGTGGTTCTTATCCTTGCTCATGCTGATGTGATGAATTACATTAATTGACTTGCATATATTGAACCAGTTTGCATCCCTGAAATGAATCCTGTTTGATCACAGTGTATGATTTTTTTTTGATGAATTGTTGAAGTCGATTGGCCAGAATTGTGTTGAAAAGTTTTGCATCGATGTTAATCAAAGAAATGGGTCTATGGGGGCTGGAGGTTTAGCCCAGCGGAAGGGCACCCACCCAGCACGTGCAAGGCCCTGGGTTCAGTCCTCAGCCCTGGAAAAGAAAAAAAAAAGAAATGAGTTATAGTTTCTTTGATGAGTCACTGACTGTCTTGGGAAGAGGGTTATTATGGCTTCATAGAAAGAGTTTGGTGGTGAACTTTCACTTTCAATTTCATTGAAGAGTTGGGGGAGTATTGGTGTGAGTTCTGCTTTGAAGGCCTTGTAGAATTCAGCTGTGAATCCATCTGGTCTCTTTCTTGGATAGGAGTTCCCTTATTGCTGTTTCTATCTTGATGCTTGATATAGGTCTGTTTAGTTGGTTTAAGTCCTCTTGGTTTAGTTTTGTCATAACAATATTTGCTAGAAATTCTTCCATTTCTTCCAGATTCTCACATTTGTTTAAGTATTCCCTTATAAAGTTCTGAATCTTGGTTGTTTCTGTGGTGATGTTTCCATTCTCATCTCTGATTTTGTTCATTTGGGTGTATTCCTTTCTTTTTTGGTAAGATTTACTAAAGGGTCTGTCAATTTTATTAATTTTTTTCAAAGAACCAACTCTTTGCTTTGTTGATTCTTTCTATGTTTTCTGGGGACTCTAATTCATTTAACTCCAATTTAATTTTAATTATTTGTTTCTATCTACTGGATTAGGGTTTGGCTTGTTGCTCTTTTTCAAGGAGTTTCAGGTGCATCATTAAATGGCTGGTTTGAGATTTCTCCAATTTGTTGATGTAGGAACTGAGAGTACTACCTTTGCTGTGTCCCAGAGGACCTACTAATTTGTATGTTCATTTTTGTTAAATATCATGAACATTTGAATTTCCTTCCTAATCTCTTCTATGACCCACTGGTGGTTCAACACTGTGTTGTTCAGCCTCCATGTGTTACAGGATTTTCTTTGGTGGCTTTTGGTGTTGACTTCTAATTTTATTCCCTTGTGGTCTGAGAGAATGCAGGGAATAAATTCGGTGTTTCTGAATTTGACACATTTGCTCTGTGATCTAAAATGTGGTCTGTTTTGGAGAATGTTCCATGTGCTGCTGAGAAGAACATGTATTCTGATTCTGTTGGGTGAAATATTCTGTAGATGTCTGTTAAGTCTACTTGGTCTATGCAGTTGTTTAGATCTGAGCTTCTCTGTTGAGTATTTTCCAGGTTGATCTATCCAGCAGGAAAATTGTTGTGTTAAAGTCACCAACAATCAATGTCTTTGAATTTATATGTGATTTTAGGGAAAGTAGTATTTCTTGGATAAATTTGGGTGCTCCAGTATTTGGTAAATAGATATTTAGGACTGTTATATCCTCCTGTAGGAGAGATCCCTTTATTAGTATGTAATATCCTTTTTATCTCTTCTCACTAATTTTAATTTGAAGTCTATGTTATCTAATGTTAGGATTGCAACTCCCACCTGTGTATAGGGGCCATTTGCTTGGTAGGTTTTGTTCCAGCCTTTCACTTTAAGAATATGTTTGGGGGCTGGGAAGGTGACTTAGTGGAAGAGCACTTGCCTTGCATGCTTGAGACCCTGGGTTTGATTCCTCAGCACCACGTAAGCAAAAAGCCGGAAGTGGCGCTGTGGCTCAAGTTGTAGAATGCTAGCCTTGAGCTGAAGGACAACGCCCAGGCCCAGAGTTCAGGCCCCACGACTGGACCAAAAAAAAAAAAGAATATGTTTGTTTTTGTGGGCAAGGTGTGTCTCTTGAAGGCAGCAGATAGAAGGATCTTGCTATTTGATCCAACTAGACAATCTGTCATTTAATTGAAGAGTTAAATCCATTAATATTGAGAGCTAAGATTGAGCAGTGTTATCTACCTGCCATGATATCCACCTTCTTAGGGCCTGTGCCTACTGAGTTCTTCATGTGATTCTCTGATTCT
Source organism: Dipodomys spectabilis (assembly GCF_019054845.1). NCBI lineage: Eukaryota > Metazoa > Chordata > Mammalia > Rodentia > Heteromyidae > Dipodomys > Dipodomys spectabilis. Next base: position 5,462,908 of record NW_024870678.1, on the reverse strand, counting down.
CTGTTTATGAGCCATTTCTCTGCCTTTATCATGGCAGGTAACATCTTAATGTGAGGCATACAGATATCTACAAGGTTTAAGTTCCACATGCCAGAATTACTAGGATTCAGGTGGGCTGGGGTTGGGTTTACTTATTTTTTGGTTTCTTAACAATTCACTCAGAGAGCCAATCATCATTTATTGCAATTGTTTTGTAGAGAGAGATTTTGTATGGTTTTTTTAGTCTGTTGGGTTAGAGGCCTGTGCCTTTTGGAGAATGGTGCAGATGTCTGGGGCCAGGTCGGTCATTATTAATAGGGTGGCCTAAGGCAATTTGATGAGAGGCATTAAATGAGACCCTTCACGTGATACATTTCTACCATCATCACTGACTTATTTCATCTCCGACATGTGCTTTCCCCACCCAAGTATCTTAAGTTAATTGGAAGCTGTTAAATAACTGACTTCCAGTAAGTACTCTAGTCTTTCTGTGGTACCCCGTGGGAACTATTTGATTTCAACACCTATGAAGAAAAAAATCAATTGACAATTTTCCTCACAGTGTCTGGAAGAGAGTCCTGCACCCTGTGGGCACTTGAATTAATGTTAATTGAAATATACTGCAAAATTGGAATTGAATTCATGACCTTGAAATAATAGGTAAATAATAAGATCATTATAGAGGAAGACTACAGATTTGGCAGTGAGAAACAAGGACTCATGAAGACCATGAGTAAAATAAGAACCAATATTAACTTCTCAAAACCTTTTTATTCCTATCTGCCAAATTTTTCTAACACCCTTTGAAATCTCAGAGGCATGGCAGGAATGGGGGAAAAGAAGGACTTAAAATCTTAGTGTGTGAAATAGTTATATCTATCCCAATGTTATACCCCTACGAAATGTGGTTTGTGTGTGTGCACACACATGTGTGCACTTACATATGCATACATATACACACACACATGAACACATACCAGTTAGTACTGGGCTTGAACTGAGGTCTTGGGCTCTGTCCCTTAGTTTTTTCATTCAAGGTTTGTGCTCTACCTTGAACCACAGCTCTACCTTCCAGTTTTTTGGTGGTTAACTGGAAATAAGAATCTCACTGACTTCCCTGCCAAGGCTAGTTTCAAACCATGATCCTCAGTTCTCAGTCTCCTGAGGAGCTAGGAGCCACTGGTACCTGGATGGAAATGTGCTTTTGCTGAAGGCAACAAAATGGACTTAAATAAAATGCTGGTTTTGATAATATACTAGATAGATAGATAGATAGATAGATAGATAGATAGATAGATAGATAGATAGATAGATAGATGAGAATTAGTTTTAAGATACAGCCTATGGCCCTCTTGGTCATTCCTTCTTCATCACTCTAACTATGTCCCACTGACTAAGATCCCAAACATAGCTTCTCCCAAGTCACACTTTACAGAGTGTTCCAGAATGCTTCCAAGGACATACTACACATTGCACATAAAATATAACCAGAATTCAAAATCATCCTGAAGTCCTTTTATGCTTAGTGTATGTCTGATTGAAACTATTCATGAAAACACTCAAATTTATAGACATCTCCTTTTTAAAATGTTAATTTTTAGTGTGTTTGATAGACACAGTAATGTGCATGTTATCCTCCAACAAAGACAGATTTATTTCACTGAGAAGCTTCCATTTCCAAAGCACTTTTAAAATATTGATCCACTGTGTTTTGTGCCTGGCAATATCAATAAAGTAATAAAGTCTTTGTTTCCAGCTCTTTGCTACTTCTAATATCCTAGCCAGCAAAATCTTAAAACATATATTTATAAATATTTGTAATATTTTGTCCCTTTTCAGCTTTTTTCTTTTTATAAGTTTTTAATCTACCTTCTCAAGTTTTACTCTCTGAACCATTTCTAGGAAGCAGGGGAAATAAGGAGAAGAACTTGCAAGCATTTTGGATTAGAGCCACCTTTACAATGCAAGCTAGAATATGATTTTCATAAGCCATACCCACTTTTGCTTTGATTAGTCTTATTTTTCCTTAAAATAAATTTAAACTGCATTGGTAGAAAGACTAGCAGCAGCATTTTTATTATTCCTATTTATTTTCTTCTCATTTAAAAATGGAAGAGTAAACTTTTTTTGTTTTGATTAAAAAAAAAAACAATTTTCCTAATAGGTAAGTTAGTCCTGCCACCAGGGAGATAGAATGGTTGGCGAACTTGGAAAGAAGAGCATGAAATCACTGAGGAGATGTAGAGGAAGTCCCTCAGAGCCTAAAAGAGCAATCCAGGAGTGGACCAGTAAAGGAAGAGGTGCAGAAACAGTGGACTGAGATGATGGTTCAGGTGGTTTGAAAAGAAAAGTCTGCAGGAAATGTGCAATGTCATCTCCTGACTGGGTCACAGAGAAGCTTCGAAAGCTTATTGATGAATAAAATGATCATTGGCCTCAGTATTTACAACCAAAAGGAAAAAATCCCCAAGAACAGATAAGTTGAAGACTACATAAAATTGAGATGAAAGATAGAGGATGACCTGTGGAACTCAGAGTCATGTTTGTATTATAGAGGAATAAGATTAATTTGGCGATAAAATAAATTATGTAGACACACATAGAGTTTACAATTACAATTCAGGAAGCAGTTTATAATAATAAACCTGAAGCTTCCTGGATGTGCAGGATGGTAAGCATTTACAGACTTAATCACTGGTAGGCCTCATATCGATCATTTGAGGCCATACTGATCTTAGCCACCATATGTGAGAGTGCCCAGTGCATGGTGGGTGATCAGTTAATAATCAGTGAACTGTACACCTAAAAAGGGGAAGAGGAGGAGAACATGGAGAGGGAGGGCAGAGGTGAGGTCAGACTGAGGCAAATCTTCACAGAGCAACATGTGCCTTCTCTCTCAGCCGCATCTCTTATGGAGAGAGAGTAACAATGCTGATTCGGACAAGGGGCTGGTGAGGATGACCGCAGGTTCATGTCTTCACCTGACCGCCACCATATAAATACATGATTCTTTCCTTTTACAGCAGCTTTAGTTAGGCAGCAGCTGCCATATTCCCAAATGGGTGACATGTTGGAGGTAACATGGGCAAAGGAATGCTGACATGATGCGCCCCTAAGCAAGGGTGGCTCAGAAAAACCTTCCATAGACATTGAATAATCATCGGGAGGCATCTGTGATCCTTAAAGATAGCCCCATTTCCCCCAGGAGACCAGAGAACTAATGACAGATTGGTCTATTAACAGACGTTTGCACAGTTCGGATATGAACGGGCTGGTGCAGAAAGCCTTGGATGCATCGAATGTCTATGAAAATATTGCCAGTTATGTTGATGAAGCCAGTGAAAAGGCGGAATTTGCTTTGAATATCACTGAGAGAATTTATGATGTAAGTATTTCCCTTTTCTAAGATAGATCTATATGTTACCTTTTACCATTTTAATCATTTTATTTCCCAGTATCATCTCATGAGCTTCCAATGTAAAGTAAAAATGACAGAAAGGCAACTAAGAAAAGACCATTTTATGCCATGAAGATTTCAGTTTGAAAGTTTTCCAAACTATATGTATCTCAACCAGTGAATACTAGTTTCTTTAATTGCTTAGTAACCCAAGTTCCTGAAAAAATGTATTGAAGACTAGTTTTTAATGATAAAGGATATGCTTTATATGTGCATTCAGATTATTTCTTACTTGTATCATTTATTAAGTAGCTTGTATGCAACAAATACTCTGAGGGAGCCATAGATGGAGCACTGTTCTGGGTATGTGGAATTTTCCTGAGAAATCCAAATACTTATCCTGAAAATTCTAAGGGCTTTGTTTTTTTCATGTTAGTATTTGACCTTAATTTTAAACTATGAAAATTAAGCTTTGGCTCAGTGCCTAGCAGATACATTGTGTCATTTAAAACTATGGTAAGTTGATGTTTCTTCTATTGTCATTCTTTCTTTCTCCCCACTTCCCTTGTAGGCTGTGAGTGGGATTGATACTCAGATCATTTACCATAGAGATGAAAGTGACAACCTTCTCAACCAAGCCAGAGAACTCCAAGATCAAGCAGATATCAGTAAATATCTCACCGGTCTCTCCTCCTTCTGCCTCCTTCCTTCATACACCTAATTCAGAGATTTCTAAAATCTAGGCTTAAAAAGTAATTAATATTGCAACTGAATTATTCACCAATAGCTCCTGCTTTGATATCTTAAAGTAAATTATAATGAAAAATAGCCTGTATCTAGAAAAACTGCATGGAAACATATTAATCTATGCTGAATATTCTTACTCGTCAAATAGATTCATAGCCACTGATTAATAGACTCTTAACCAAGTACTAATTTTTAAATATGCACTTAACTGTAAAACTATTCTTATTCCTCCTTAAACAATTTGGAAGGCCCTTGAAATATTCTACTCTGTAGGAATGGATCATCCTTCTGAGAGTCGGTCAGGATGGCAAGGTGTCACAAAGCCGTCTGGTTACTTGGGCTTTCTTGCAGCTGGTGTTTCACAGTTGACTGCATAGAAATGTTGTAGCTGCTAACTAAACCAAACAAATTCAAGAATGAGATAGGGAAGGAAAATACAAATGAGCAAACACTATGGCTCAAGCTTCTAACCCTAATTACTTTGGAGGGAGAATTTAAGGATTGAGGTTCAAGGCTAGTCCTCTCCCCCCACACCCCAGGCCACAAAAAAAAACAACAACAAAAAAAAAAAAAAAACAAACAGTGAGACTCTTATCTCCAGTTACCCACCAGAAAACCAGAAGTGGCACTGTGGCTCAAGTGATAGAGTGCTCTAAGAGCTCAGGGACAGCACCCAGGCCCAGAGTTCAAGACCCATGACTGACAAAAAAAAAAAAAAAAGCTTGAAGACCACACCCTGCCCTGAGTTCAAGTTCCAGGACTATGCGCACGAGCGTGTATGCACGCGCGCGTGCGCGCACACACACGCACACACACACACACACACACACACTCCCATATTGTCTACCAAATCACTCTGTATCCATATCTTTGAATATTTTACAGATTTAGTCACTTATTTCATGATCTTTTTTGGTTAAAATCTCTTCATAAAAGAGACAGTGGAAAGGGACTCAGGACTATGTGGTTCAGGACTTCATAAGACTATCTCCTTTTGACAATAATCATGTTTGTGATATCAATTCAAGTTTTCATCTTAAACAATTATCATTTGCTGAGCAGCATTATAATTTTAGCTTACTATTTATTCATCCTTAAATGAATTTCAATCATGAGTAGACTTACTTTTCAACTTTTAAAAATTCATTATCTAGCTAGGCACCAGTGACTCACGCCTGTAATCCTAGCTACTCAAGAAGCTGAGATCTGAGGATAGCAGCTCAAGCCAGCCTGGCTAGGAAAGTCCGTGAGACTCTTACCTCCAATAAACTACTCACAAAAAGCTGGAAGTGGCACTGTGGCTTAAGTGGTAGGACTCTAGTCTTGAGCAAAAAGAAGCTCAGGGACAGTGCCCAGGTCCAGAGTTCAAGACCTGGGACTGGCAATTAATTAATTAATTAATTATCTATATCAAACAGTTAACAATGCACAATAAACTCAGGAAGCTGATATTTAAATGAACCTTGTATAGAAAATGTTTGTGTAAGACAGCAAATTCCAAAAGGACACACTTTTAACCAGACATTTCTTCTGATAAACATCCAACACAAAATATATTTTATCCTATTTTTACCATGAGTTCCAAAAAACAGTTAAGAATATTCTTACTCATTATTTCAAAGACTGTTATTTGCAGTAATAGGAACAAGTCTTTTTGTAAGAAAAAGATGACCAAAGCTGACCTACAAAGAACATAAGATCTAATAGAACTACATGTATACAAAAGCATAATAACTTTAATCAGCAAGTAAATTTTTCCCATGAAGAAATCTTCAGCCCCCACCCCCACCTGAATGACTTGAAACAATTAAATAATAAATAGCAACCTGAGCTGGGCTCCAGTGTCTATAATCCTAACTACTCAGGAGGCTGAGATCTGAGGATCAGGGTTCAAAGCCGGCTGGGATAGGAAAGTCTGTGAGACTCTTATCTCCAATTAAATCACAGAAAAATCTGGAAGTGGTGCTGTGGCTCAAGTGGTAGAGCATTAGCCTTAAGCAAAAGAAGCTCAAGGACAGTGCCCAAACCTGAGTTTAAACCTCAGGACTGGGAGAAAAACCAAAACCCACTGGTATACAATCCTTTCTGGGAAAAAGAGAAAGGATAAATCTCTCCATCTCATTTTATAAAGCCAACAAAATTTAAATATTACAACCTGAAAAAAATATATAAAAAAGAAAAACAATGCAAGCTGAATTATTGTAGAGTTACAAATCCTGTCGGTATTAACAAATCAAATGTAGCATATACAGATATGGTAACACATGATGACTAACTTGAATTTTCTTCAGAATTTCAAAGTTGATTTAACATTTAAAACTAATTCATCACTTTATGGAATTCATGAGAAAATTCATATGATCACCTCAATACAGGAAAACTATTTAATAAAGAAAAACCCATTCATGATTCATTATTTAAAGTCTTAGTAAACCAAGAATACAAGGATACTTTCATAATCTACTGAAGAATAAAAATATTCAGGAAACATATTAGCAATAAAATATTTAAAGCCTTTCTTTCCACAAAGACTTGAAACAAAACAAGGATATGCCCATTACAATTCAATGTGTAAAAATCCATTTTAATTTTATGTAAATCACTGGAAACTACTTTTTTAAATCACACTATTTGCAATGAAATCAAACTCATAAGGGGGAAAAACTAATGAAAAGGTGCTAGTATCTTGTACATCTACACAAAAACTATTATGTATTACTGAGAGAATAAGAACTCTAAAGAAAAGATGTTCTAAATAAGAGGTTAAAGTCTAAAGAAGAATATTTTAAGAGTATTTTAAAAAATTTAAGAGGGCCAAGAATGTGCCTTAGTGGTAGAGTGCTTGCCTAGCATGAATGAAGCCCTGGGTTCAATTCCTCTGTACTACATAAACAGAAAAAGCTGGAAGTGGTACTTTGGCACAAGTGTTAGAGTGTTAGCCTTAGGCAAAAGAAGCTCAGGGGCAGTACCCAGGCCTTGAGTTCAAGTGCCAGAAGTGGCAAAAAAGAAATTATAATAATTTTAGAATATTTAGCCATTAGATAATTTAGACTATTAGATGATATTTAGAATATTAGATAATTTAAGAATATTTTAAAAAACCATATTTATGGAGAAGACTCACTTGGCAAAAATAACTATTGATGCCAAAGTTAACTACAGATGAAATGTAATACTATACCAAGTAAACTATAAGGTGTGTGTGTCTGTGTGTCTGTGTGTCTGTGTGTCTGTGTATGCGAGTAGCATGATTCTAGAGTTTCCTTGAAAATAAGGAGGAAAGATATGGACACAAGAAGTCTGTCTTTATTGTGTTAAATGTACTATGTGATTTCTTTTTTGTTTGTTTCCTTTGCGTGTTTCTCTCCATGTAGCATATGCTCTGTTGTCACTGTACTTGATTTCGGTACCTTGCATTTTGTATATACATTTGTCTGATCTGGGGAGGAGAAGGGGTATAACAAAATGCTGAAACAAGGACAAAGGATGACCCATGGCAACAATTATACCCACAGGACAGAATATTGGAAACAAACTTTACAACTTTGGGAGTGGGGGTTAAGGGGTGAGGGGGGTGGGAAAGGGTGGGGAAGGAGTGTGGGAGGTGGGGGAGGGAAGGGATAGTGGGACAAAAACAAGGAAGGGGTAACAATGATCGACAAGTAATGTACTCATTGCCTTACTCATGTAACTTAACCCCTCTGTACAGCATCTTTAAATAAAAATGTAAAAAAAGAAAATAGGGAGGAATTTTTAATAGCCAAAAGAAATAATCTTGAAGAATGTAAGTTGGAAGACTTGAAACTATAAGGTATCAGAACTAATAACCTTAGAATGCTAAACAAAAATGAAAGATTACAGTACTTAATCATATCTTTTTATGCCCCAAGCCATCTTTTATTAAAGTATTTTTATCTTCAAGAAGTTGTACAAAGGATGCCATTCACCAAAGCAGTTTATAAATACAGTGCATCTTGATCAATGTCTCCTCTTTCAACATCCTCACCCACCCCTCCCAACCTATCTCCTCCCTCAATTTTCTTAATTTTAGGTTGAATCCTTTGCCATTTAGCAGAGCAGTTTATATATATAATGCATCTTTATCTGTGTCATCACTTCCACATCTTCATCCCAGTCCAACCTCCCTTTTCCCTTATATTTTTCAATTCTGTGGTATATACAGTGAACTTTTGCCTGCATTCTCTCCCCTTCCTCCTTTCATTTTTCTACACCACTCCCTTCCACCCCATCTTCCCATCTTGCAAGTACTCATTTCCTGGTGCTTATTTTGTTGGGCTTTGACAACAACTCTTTTTAAAGAATTACACTATGTGTGCTCTCCATAGTTAATTCATTTGTAACCCCTTGTTTATCATCTAGTGTGTTTATAGGCACATTTTAGCTACCACAAAAGAAGGAAAACATGCAACCTATGTTTCTCTGAGTCTGACTTAACTTCAATTAATGTAATTTTTTCCAAGTCTTTCCATTTCCTTATGAATGGTACAATATGATTCTTTCTGATGAGTAAGTAGAATTCCATTGAGGATATATACCACATTTCCTTAATCCATTCACCCATTGAGGGGTATCTGGGCTGACTCAATATCTTGGCTATGGTAAATAATGTTGCAATGAACATGGTTGTGCTGGTAGCAGTGTTGCCTTGTTTGTGCTCTATTGGAGCAATGCCCAGAATTGAAATTGCTAGGTCACAGGGAAGATCTATGTTTATTTTTTGAAGAATCTTCATACTGCTTTCCAGAGTGGTTGAACAAGCTTAAATTCCCAACAAACCCATAGACCTATAGCCATGTAATATTTGATAAGGAAGCCAAAAACATAGATTGGAAGAAAGACAGCCTTTGCAACAAATGGTGCTGACAAAATTGCTATCCACATGCAGAATACTGAAATGAGATCATTCTGTATTACCTTGCACAGAAACAATTTAAAATTAATCAAAGACCTTAATGTAAAGGGGTAGTAAACACTAGAGCTCCTAAGCACAGGTCAAAACTTTCTAAGTAAAGACCCAAAGTCACAACAAATTAAAGAAAGACTAGATAAATGAGATTTCATCAAACTTAAAAGTTTCTTCATGCAAAAGACATAACTAACAAGCTAAATAGAAAGCTCACAGAGTGGGAAAAGATTTTTACCAGTTATACATCAGACAAAGCTCTAATATACAAAATATATTCAAAGCTCAAAAAAATCAAACTCTAAAAAAATTAACCCTCAACAACAACCTAATTAATAAATGGGCTAATGACTTAAAGAGATATTTCTCAGAAGAAGAAGTAAAATGTATCAGTAAACACATAAATACTCAACACCTCTGGTCTTAGGAAATGCAAATCAAAACAACACTGGATTCTACCTAATCCCAGGTAGAGTGGCCAATAAAAAAAACTAACAATAACAAATGCTGGTGTGGATATGAACAAAAGGGAATTCTATTAATCGTATCTTGTTTTTCCATTGTGGGGCCTGAAATTGGGCCTGGGTGCTGTCCCTCAGCATTTCACCTCAAGGCTAGTGCTCTACCACTTGAGCCACAGTGCCACTTCTGGCTTTTTCTGCTTATGTGGTGCTGAGGAATCAAGCCCAGGGCCTCATGCATGCAAGGCAAGTACTCTACCACTGAGCCACCTTCCCATCAATCATATTTTTAATAGAATTTAAAACCAGACAACAGCAGAAAGAGATCAAACTCAGAATAATGGCCATCCTTGGGTAAGTGTAGACTCCCAAGAAGCATGGTGTATTCTAATAATGTTCTATTTTCATGACCTGAATGCTGTCTGTGCTCATCAAGCTAGGGATTTATAACATGTACCCTTTTCTAGTTATATGCTAGATTTTAATTAAAATGTTATTGAAGTGGCTCAGACCTGTAATCATAGCTATTCCAGAAGTTGAGATCTGAGGGCCTTGATTCAAAGCCAGCTGGGGCAGAAAAGTCCATGAGTCTCTTATCTCCAAAAAGCTGGGAGTGGGCTATAGCTCAAGTGGTACATGCTAGTCTTGAGCCAAAAAAAAAATGCCCAGGGACAGTCCCCGGGCACTGAGTACAAGCCAAAGATTCAGGATCCAAACCAATAAAAATAAAATAAAATAAAACATTTTTATATAATCACTCATCATCAAAGAGGTAAATTTCAGTTTTTTATTGATTGTGCTGTTGGATGCGATTCATCATATCTCTGGCTTTATTTCCCAAAGAAATTAGTATTATGGCATCTTAACTCACTCCCAACCGGTGTTACAAATTCTCTGCAATCCTGTACTTCTTACTGTAAATGGTGAAATGATATTCTATTTACAGAGTAGTCAGAATATTGTATATGAGTCTATTGTTGATCAGGATTTACACTGTTTCAATGGAGACTTTTTCTAGGCGTCTTCAACCCAGTGGTACATTTTGCTGTTGCTTCTCCATAGGCAATGAAGCAGCTGTAGCTGACACCAGCAGGCGTGTGAGTGGAGCTCTCTCAAGAAAGGATGTTCTTAAAAACATATTAAATGATGCTGTGAAGAGACTCCAAGCAGCAGAAAGAGGTAAAATTCACTTGAAAGTCTCAATTGTTTACTGGTATATAAAACTAATCTCTACAGGAGGATTAGGCAATTATCAATCTTAGTATATGTTTCTAAAAAGGACTTGTGAATATTTTTATGAATTAATATCCCTTTCTAGGGAGAAAATAACCAATATTCATTACCATGAAAAACTGTCCTAAAATACTAAAAAGAAGATAGAATGTATAAAAAGCTATAATCACCCTAAAGTGACTTTTATATCTGAGAGCATTTTCTTCCCATTTTCCTCTGTGCCTGAGCACATACTGAAGTGTTTTAATGGGTTCATGCTGTTCTACTTCTGGACAATCTGCTTTCTAGTGAACATCCGTCCTTGTTAACAAAATGCCCTAATTTGGCTGTTGACTTTCTCTGACCCCCACTTTAAACAGTTTCCCTCTGTTACATATCAAGTTATTCTTATCACCTAAGCAGGGAGATCAACAAGTCCAATGGAAAAAAGAGCAAACATTTTACCTAATCTGGACTTCAGGAGTATCTTAGAAAGCTGTGATTAGAAACAGATGTGCCTTCCTCCACAGAGTGAACATTAAGGCAGTGCTAGATGTGAATGTTTTGCTAAAAATGTGCACATCTTAGCCACAGGACTGTAGTCCAGCAAAGCTCTGCCCAGGGGAGTGGTGGTGAATGGAGAAACTTTGTTGTCAGCCATGCATCCAAACTACTGTTTATTGAGGCTTTGTGCAAGCTGAGTACAGAGTTAAGTGTTTTAGAGAACTTAGCTTGTGAGACATAAGTATCACTATTAACTCAAGGCTATAGGAGCCCTGGAGCTGGTGAAGGTTAGGGAACTTGTTCTAATTGGCATGAGTAGGAGGAAGCAGATCCAGAACCAATGATAGAATCCAGAGTGTGTGAGGTTGAATTGTTTCCTTGCTTTACAAATCTGAAGCTCTAACATCATTTAAGTCATCTAATTATTTTTATTATAGAACTAACACATGACCCTAATAGCAAAATAACAAATAAGAAAAACAAAGGACAAAAGTCACAGTCTCATCACTTAAACCAAAAATAATGTACATTGTTTTCATTTTCAGTATGTCATTTTATTTTGCCAGTCCTGTGCCTTGAACTCAGGGCCTCAGCACTGACCCTGAGCTTCTTTTGCTCAAGTCTAGCACTCTACAACTTGAGCCACAATGCCACTTCTGGCTTTTTTTTTCTGCTCATGTGGTGCTGAGGAATTGAACCCAGGGCTTCATGCATGCAAGGCAAGAGCTCTACCACTAAGCCACCTTCCCAGCCCCTGCCATAATTTTTTAAACAAAATGGGATCACACTATTGAAACTCTCTTATAAAATTTTTGCTAAGCCAGTCACTTTTTTAATTAATTTACTTCTGTAGTCAATGTAGCATCATTTTTATGGCCAAAGCATCCCAGGAGAATACTTTTCCATAAATGGAAGAGGTATTTGTGATGAATTTCAGACATAAGCCTAAGTTAAAAATCTCAAAATCTCATATGCATTTTCTCTGGGTCTCTCACTTGAGGAAATTTGTATCTCCCTTTTTTTTAAAGTTACCGCTTAATTTGAATACCTTTCAAGTCAATTCTTGGTTTTAATGAGACTGGAGTCTTGCAGATTCACTTATTAATACTCTGCATTTTTGTATACTTGGATTGTATTATAGTTAACATACATTTAAATATTCATTTCCCTTACTATTCCAAATCTTGAGGTCTAGTTTATCCCTGTGATTAACTGAGTATTGGTGTTCTCCAATAAACTCCAAAGTGAATGTCTTTGTGCTCTGTGGAAGGAGATGCTCAGCTGCGCCTTGGTCAGTCCAAGCTGGTCATCCAGGAGGCTAACAAGGCAATGATGGAGGTCCAACGGGTCACTGGCCCCATGGCTGGCAATCTCACAGACTGGTCACAGAATCTTCAAAGTTTTGACTCCTCAGTTTATAACACTGCTGTGGACTCTGCTAGAGATGCAGGTATGTCTTAGAGTTGACAGCTTAGATCCAAGTTGAACCACTAAAATCTACACACCTTTTGATGTAAAGCAGAAGCCAGGTGCTGGTGGCTCACAACTGTAATCCTAGCTACTCAGGAGGCTGAGATCTGAGGATCGAGGTTCAAAGTCAGCTAGGACAGGAAAGCCTGTGATACTCTTATCTCCAATAAACCACTCTGAAAAACAGAAGTAGCTCTGTGGTTCAAATGGTAGAGTGTTCACCTTGAGCTGAAGAGCAGAGTGAGAGACAACACCCAGGTCCAGAGTTCAAGCCCAATAACCAACAAAAAAAATGTAGAATGCTTCATTTAGAGTTTGGATTGGAATATTGTAGAAGTTAATTGAGAAAAAGAGAAAAATGTTACTCAGTCATCTATCTATATGCCAATATCTGTAGACATAAGAAATAAATGTGCATTTCATATAAATAGATGCTAGGTGTCTGTTGAAGTAAGTTTTTTCTTGGTGAAATAATAATAGTGGTTGTTTTCATCAGCGGAAGCTTTTGCTGAAACAGTAACAGCAGCAGAGTGATACCCACACAGGCTTCCTGGAAAACATTGCCCCTCTTCATTTTGTCCGGTGAATTCATGGGCACCTGTTAAGTCATTTATAGAGAAATCAAGTGGAATCTGTGCTTGGTGATTAAAGAGACATGTGTACATTTGTTATGGATCCCGCCCTTGAGCAATGTGCATTCTAAGTTAGCCTATTCTGCTTTCAACTTATACCAATAGGTAACCTAAATATCACAAAGTAGAAATGGATTATACCTTGGACTTTAAACTATTAATTTGATAGGATGAAAAATAACTTCTCACATTCTACTAAAAGTCATCATGTGCTTGTTGTCTTGTCACTTGATTCCCGAAATAGATGTAATATTCAGCTATTTACTCTAGCGACTTTTTTACTGCAGTAAGAAATCTGTCGGAAGTTGTCCCTCAGCTCCTGGATCAGCTTCGTACTGTTGAGCAGAAGCGGCCTGCAAGCAATGTTTCTGCCAGCATCCAGAGGATCCGGGAGCTCATCGCTCAGACCAGAAGTGTTGCCAACAAGGTAACTGCTGAGAGGTCTCATAGTCACTCAGTTATAATGAGAACACAAAGCTGAGCTCCAACTCCTTGGGAAGCTCCTGGGACCTGAAACCTCCCTTCTATATAATCCGACACACAGAGTTCTTAGAATCGCAGAAGGAATTTTGAAAAAAATGAAACAATGTCTGTGCCAGAGCGAGAACACACGCACACACACACACACACACCTATGCAAACATATATATGTATATGTACCTATGCATAAATGTGTGTATATACACACATGTACATATATACGTATACACATGTGTACGCATATGTATTTTTTGTGTGTGCCAGTATTAGGGCTTCAGTCAGAGCACTGCATTCTCTCTTAGCTTTTCCTGTTCAAGGCTGGAGCTCCATTACTTCAGCCATACCTCAACTTCTGCTTTTGGCTGGTTAATTGGAGATATGAGTCTCTCAGATTTGTTGTCTGCCAGAGCAGGCTTTAAACTGCAATCTTCTGAGTATCTAGGATTACAGACATGAGTTAACTAGTGCTCAGCCTCAAGATCGATATCTTTTTAAAGTTGCTAAAATATTGTAATGCGTAGCATGGATTCAGAACCACAAAGTTAATCTAGTCAGCAAAGCTCACATAACAAACAAAATCAAGTGCTAATGAAAAAGACTCAATTCAACATTATCATTTGCTACTTTAACAGCTGCACAATTCTAATCTTGCCCATCTGTCCTACCTCTTCAAGAAATTCTCTGGTCCACACATGGGTTATGTGAAGCTTTTATGGAGCACTCCATATGCTTAGCTGTCCTCATCCAAGTACCAGCTAATTGAAGAAACACAATAAGGACTCATTTCTGAGTTTCTTTTACAGGAACAACCTAGGAACAAAGACACTAGAGCCAGTGTTTATATAAACATCCTGACACAATAATCTAACACAGAGTTCTTAGAGTCACAGAAGAATTTTGAAAAAGATAAAACAATTTCTGCTCCCAACCTCAGAGCAAGAAGATCTCAACATACAAACACACATACACAACACACATACACACTGGTATATAAGCATATATACATACACACATCTATACATATATGTGTATATATATACCTATAAACCCACATGCATCTATATATACATACATATACACTACACTCATTACACACACACACACACACACACACACACACACACATATCTTTTTGTGTGTGCCAGTGTTAGGATTTAAAGTCAGAGCCTTGTATTCTCTCTTGGCTTTTTCTGTTCAAGACTGATGGTCTACCACTTCAGCTGTTCCTTAACTTCTGGATAATTATAGTTAATAATAATTATAATAATTAATGGGTTTTGGTGTGGCAATGTAGGGCCTGGTAACTCTTTTCAGTTTGATTTTTATTGATCTATGGGCTGGCCTCACCTTTTTTACCACCAAATTATACACTTTTCATTTTCACAATGAAGAACAGGGCACTGTAGAGAAAGAGTAAGAGCTTAACTATTTTATAATGATGGAGATTATTTTGCTAACTATATCCAACTTTTAAATGGTATGTGATAAATTGCCCTATATCACCTTATTTGGATAGCTCAGTGAATTTTTTTTTTTTTTTGGTCTGATCATGGGACCTGAACTCTGGGCCTGGGCACTGTCCCTCAGCCCTTCAGCTCAAGGCTAACACTCTACCACTTGAGCCACAGTGCCACTTCCAGCTTTCTTTTTCTGCTTATGTGGTGCTGAGGAATCAAACCCAGGGCCTCATGTACGCAAGGCAAGCACTCTACCACTGATCCACCTTCCCAGCCCAGCTCAGTGAATTTTTGAAAGAAGGTTTCTCTTAAGGTATATTAAAGAAATGTTATGTTAAAAGCTACATTTCCTGTTACTCAGCCATCTAAGTAGCAAACAATCACAGTTTAAAGTGAACTTGAGTAAACAAATCTAAAAGACTCTTATCTTTGGTTAATCAGCAAAAAGCCAGAACTGGAGGCATGGCTCAAGTGGTAGAGGACCAGCCATGAACAAAAAAAGCTCAAGGCCCTGAGTACTAGGGAAAAATACTAGGTTTCTATGGAGGCTTTCTTGTAATATCATTTATATGGAATTATAGCTTTGGGGACTTAGTCACCTAAAAGCATTTTCTAAAAAGAGTCTTAGCCTACAGTCATCTCCCCAAAGTGAGGTGCCTTTCCTACAAACATACTTTACAAACATACCTTCTCAGACTCTTGATTCTTACAAAAAAGCTTCACTCTCACATCCTGCTTGATTGTTTGTTCAGATGTATTGATATTTACTCAACTGGCAACATAGGACAGCTGGACTCTCATCACTTGGGAATAGAATCTTTAGCTTCCTGGCAATCAACATCAGCCAAATCAATATTAATTAGTGTAAACAAATCCAATTATTCAGAAAGATCTGTCTCTGAATACTCTAAAAATCCCCAATGGGTCAGATTAGCTCAGCATGTCAGAAATGTGCTGACATTGTGCTTTGTTGTAATGTCTTTCTGAAAACCATTGTAAGAAACCTCTTAAGGAATTTCTAATTATAATTATTACAATGATAGAGCCAAGACTTTAGAAACCCTTTATTGGTATTAGCTTGATTCGTTTTCCCAGAAATTGTTTGTTTGCATATTACAAATGAGGAAACAAAGCTAAGTGACTTGTTCATGGTTACCTAGTTACTGCATGGTAAAGTCACATTTCAAACCTACAAGCTGACCAGGTCCAGACTCATGTGGTGTGTGTGTGTGTGTGTGTGTGTGTGTGTGTGTGTGTGTGTGTGTGTGTGCAGACTCGTGTGTGTGTGTGTGTGTGTGTGTGTGTGTGTGTGTGTGTGTGTGCTGGTACCAGGGCTTGAACTAAAGGCCTTGATGTCTTCTTTAAGTTTTTCTCTCAAGGATGTTGCTCTACCACTTGAGTCACACCTCCACTTCTGACATTTTGCTGGTTAATTGAAGATGATAATTTCAAGGATTTTTATAACTAGGGTGGCTTTGAACCACAATCCTCAGATCTCAGTCTCCAAAGTAGCAAAAATTATAGTCATAAGCCACTGGTGCCCAACTAATGGTGTTGCCCAGGCTGGTCTCAAACTCATGATCTTCCTACTATATACTTCTTGTTGATTACCAGCATGTGCTACCACAGCTGGTTCAGACTTGACTGTACAAACATGGCTAAAGGTGATTCCAACACCTTACCCCATGATCCTTTAATAATGACCCTGTGGAGAAAAGTTCTATCTGCATTAATACTCAGGATTAATTATACTTAATTAGTTTTTGTACAGATATTAGGGGCATTGTGAATTGCATAATAGGTCAGATGTCCCTTCAGGCTGTTTGGTCCAACCCAACCCAAGTATATATAGTTCATTATGGAATTCTTATCTATCCTCATGCTTCAATCTATGATGTTCTTTTATTGTTCTTGCTTTATTTTATCTCAACTCAAGTGTAAACTACTGTATTGTAATCTGCCTTCAATTCTTTTTTTTTCCAATAATGGGAGAGTGTATAAAGTAAATAAATGAAGGCCAAAAGAGCTCTGATTTTCCCCTCAGGAAGGAAGGAAGACCACTGAGAACTGTTTGAATGCATGTGGTCCCCTTCTGCAGGGCATTTGTTAATGTAATGATTTTCTCTAATTCTAGATCCAAGTCTCCATGATGTTTGATGGCCAGTCAGCTGTTGAGGTGCACCCTAAAACCAGGATGGATGATTTAAAGGCCTTCACATCCCTCAATCTGTACATGAAGCCTCCTGTGAGACAGCCAGACGTGGCTGAGATTGCAGATCAGTTCGTTCTCTACCTTGGAAGCAAAAGCGTAAGCATATAAAAACTTTTTTTTCTTTTTTAGCATATAAGAACTTAAAAGAAGGGATAATACTAAAGGGAAAACTGCATTTCTCTTGCTGAAAACAAAGTTGCCTAGACAAACAGGCAAATTCACCTTCTGGTAGCTAAGAGATAGAAATCAATTTTGTGGCAAGATTGGAGGGCAAGGGATGCCTTCTCTATGTAGGATATTTCTGGGGTTGCTTCCTAGCAGTAGCCTATTATTATGTTTGATGAATCTGAACAGAGTACTTCGAAGACCTTTGGAATAACCGCAGCCTATTTATATTTGATCCTGCTTGAAGTTACTGCAGCAATTTACAGTGTCAGGATGCATGATATCCCTGGCTAGCCTGGTCATTTTTGCATACTCCCAGAATTGTGTGTCCTAACTTCCTAGCAACTTTGCACAAACTTTCAGTCAAGCTCCTTCCTACCAGGTTGAACTTGGAGTAAGCATAGGGACAGTAGAATAGACATAGTAGTCCAGAACAGGAAATATCAATGTCAAGTTTAATGTGAATTTTGGGTAACAATCCATGCCCAAAGTTGCTCATATAAACCATATATTTTGGACTGCTGATTGTGTTTTGATGATATTCATTTATATGCATTTTATTTCAGGCCAAAAGACAATACATGGGCCTTGCAATAAAAAATGATAACCTGGTATATGTCTATAACTTGGGGGCTAAGGATGTGGAGATTCCCCTGGATTCCAAGCCTGTCAGTTCCTGGCCTGCTTACTTTAGCATTGTCAAGATTGAAAGGTGAGGCAACTGCATAGTGCATGGTTTGTATGTACCTTGTGTGAGAAATTGATGGAGCACACATCTGTCTGTAGAGGTTATAAATATGTTCTTCCTTTTCTTCTTTCATTATTTCTATATTCCTTCTCAAACACCTTAGTGAAAAAGAACAGGTTATAAAAATTGTCATCATTTTTAAACAGTAACCTGTTTATTAGATTTATTTTACCTGGCTAATCCAAGAGTTAATTACAAAGTAGTGTGTTTTCTCTCTTCCCATTGACAGTCCATGTTCTATAAATGCTTATTAATAGGATCAAATCACCAATTTTGTAATGAAGAGAAATTATAATTTCAAATTAAGGAAGTATATATATATATATGTATATATATATATTGCAAACTATCAGATTAATAAAGTATGTCAATCCTTTCTCTTAATAGGATAGGGAAACATGGAAAGGTGTTTTTGACAGTTCCAAGTCTAAGTAGCACGGCAGAAGAAAAGTTTATTAAAAAGGGAACCTTTGCAGGAAACAATTCCTTATTGGACCTGAGTCCTGAGGACACGGTGTTTTATGTTGGTGGAGTGCCTTCAAACTTCAAGGTAAGCCATCCAGTTACATTTTGACTTATTACAAAGTGACAATGATTGTTTTCATAGTTTATAACCCTATAGGCATAGGGAGAACTATGATAAGGGATGACATTGATCAACATGTATTATACTCATAATCTGACTTGTGGAATTGTAACCTCTATACAAATACTAAACACTAAAAAATGTTGTAAACTCAGCTCAGTAAATAGACTTCTGTGCCAGAATATATAAATCCAATATATCTATTCTCTACTACCTGTTTTTTCATAGAGTCAAATGCTAGTCAAGCTAACACTTAAAAATCAATTAATTTTATTTTGATATATGCAAAGATAATCATTATGGTCCATCTGCTGCAAGAATGCCTTGCAATACACATGTTGGACCTAGTCTTAAGCATTGCACATGAGCAATTTCACACATGCCTATCTCAACTGATAGGTATGAAATAATACTGTCTGCAGAGAGAGTAGGACCTAGGGGAGACCATGAGACCTGATGAAGAGTGACAAAAGAAGCCTTAGAGGACGAGAAGTCAATCTAGCTGTTCCAGGAAGTCTGTTCCAGGACTCTTAGTGCTTGTGGGCACTATATTGAACTTCACTAAGAATCACCCTCTCTCACTTTGTAGGTGATCAGTAATCCCTGCCTCATAAAACTGATGTGAGGATTGCTTTTTGTCATGAATTCATTGTCTAGCACACAGAGTACACATGGCCCCACATTCTCTGCTAGGGTATGCATTAACAGACTGTTCTTTCAATGATTGGGCATCGAGTTGTTGCAAACTCTGATCTAGAAAGATGTTTATGTCTGTGAGTAGGTCCTCTTGACATACGCTCAGCTTTATGGCCTGTTCTGTGTGGTGTGGGGGAAACGTGACCAGAGGATAATGGATTTTATTTGTCTGTTGCACAGCTCCCTCCAAGCTTAAACCTGCCTGGCTTTGCTGGCTGCCTGGAGCTAGCGACGCTGAATAATGATGTGATCAGCTTGTACAACTTTAAGCACATCTATCACATGGATCCCTCCAAGTCAGTTCCCTGTGCCAGGTAAGACACAGTGAAGGGTACTAAAGACTGATAGACAGGCAGGAGTGGCCAGCAGGATGAGTGTATGTCAATATACAGATTTTCCAACTTGTGCTTTGAGGAAAATGGTTGTGAAATTATACAATATCATGCCTGCAAAAAAAAACTCTTCAGTTTTTCTCTACCCCAGATGAGCACAGACTGGAAGGGTTTCCTGGAGACTTAGTATATAGGGTAAAAAAGAAATTCATTAAAAATAAATCCGTTTACTTTGTGTGTAGAAGGAGGGCAGCACTGGGGCTTGAACTCAGGGCCTGAGCACTGTCCCTTAGCTTTTTCCCTCAACCACTCAAGCTACAGCTCTACTTCTGGCTCGTTAGTGGTTAACTGGAAATAAGAATCTCACAGAGTTTCCTTTCTGGGCTGGCTTCAAACCACAATGCTCAGATTTCAGCCACCTGAATACAAGGTAAGCCACCTTACCCAGCCCAGTTAACTTACTTATAAGTTCTTCATTTCTTCCACACAAACAACAAGATTTCACTTAAAAGTAGGGTCAATGGGAGACCAGAAAATGGGGTAAAGGATCTCTCTTGAAAAACATGACAGAAACAATAATGTTTATATGATCCTGTTTCTGTTTCAGAAATAAACTGGCCTTCACTCAGAGTCGAGCTGCCAGTTACTTCTTTGATGGCTCCAGTTATGCAGTGGTGAGGGACATCACAAGAAGAGGGAAATTTGGCCAAGTGACTCGCTTTGACATAGAAGTTCGAACCCCAGCTGATCATGGCCTTGTGCTCCTGATGGTCAATGGAGTGAGTAAATCAAAAAGTTCTACTTCTTTATTTCCCTTACTTTCTGCTGATTACATTTCCAGGTATCTTTCCAGACTGAGTGCATCATTCCGTGAAACTGAATTTCTAGTTTAGAAATCAAGATTGGACTGTTGTTTGCCCTTCAGAGAAGCTACAACTGCAGCAAATAAAAGCAGTACTGAAATGCATTTCCCCATTCTACATTTTTCAATGTTTGTTAAACACACCCTTTCATAGACTAGGAAAACCATGAAAAATCAGTACCAAGAGCAAAATGTATTGTCTCCCTACAGAAATTTCACACTGGTCTCCTTTCTAATTCATATATCCTAAGCAGTCAGGACCTGACCACTTTAGTGAGCACTGAGTGCTTTACAAGTATGTGTGTAAAAATGTATGAGGTTTATCTATCTTTGTAAATGATGTGCTATATGTAGACATAAGTACTCATGAAACATTCAAAAGTAGTCATAAAATCTATGCAAAGATAAAATATTGAATAATAATTAAGCATTTAAAAAATTCTCATAACACATGCAGAAACTTTTGCTCTCACTAAAATTTATTTTAATGTAAATGTTGGTGATGTTATCATTAAATATCCTAAATGTTTTTGAGAATCATGTTGAACTCTTCATGATGCAATTATTCAAAAGATATTCAGCAATGAATATCTTGTAACTGAATATGATATCTACCACAAGCAAGGAAAATTAAGTCACATATGAATAGCTGTGCTTACTAAATCACATACAGTTTTTCAATTTCTTATACCCTTGGCAAAGGTAAATCCTCAAATTTTGGCTATTAAATTTTCTCTGTCCTGATGTCAGTTCTTGCAAGCTAATAATAAACTTTAGACACAATAAACTTTAATAAAAAGAAGTTCGAAGCCATTGAAAAGAATCTTCATTTAGAGAAATTTCAAAGCCATGAGAAATCATTTTATTTCATAGTAAGAATTGCGTAGGACTTCCTTAGTCTTCCAAAGTAATTTTAATAATAACAAAATGTTAGTTCCCAGTTCAGCTAAATCTGACTCTACTTCCATAAAAGCAAATGCTCCCATCTTGACAACTTCCTTCTCTCCACAGAGTATGTTTTTCAGCCTGGAAATGCACAATGGTTACTTACATGTGTTCTATGACTTTGGATTCAGCAATGGCCCTGTGCATCTCGAAGACACGCTGAAGAAAGCCCAAATTAATGATGCAAAATACCATGAGGTAAAGCCATCATACTTTGGGTGGTTTGGGTTTTGGATTTTGAACTTAGATTTATCTAATGATTAAATCAGGCTTGGAAGAATAGTAATTAAACTGAACAGTTTCACATCTAAAGAGCAACTGAAGAGCCAGGTAATCATTGCTACTCAGGAGACTGAGATTGGAAGGATCATGATTTCATGCCAGCATGAGCATAAGGATAAAAATCTAGGTGAAGCTGTATGTGTCTATGATCAAAGTTCCAAGGGAAGCCTAAGTAAAAGGATTCCAGTTCAAAACAACCCTGGCAAAAAAAAATGGAGAACCCTATTCATTATGTGCAGTTCTTCATATGTCAATTTCACTTCAACAAAGAAGATGGCACCTGCTGTAGTTCCTTCTCAGATCTCCTCAGAAGGGACATGGAAAACCATAGGTCTCATTATTAGTCTCTAGCTGCCTCTTCTTCCCGAGGAAGTATAAACAGTAGTTATAAGAACAAGAGTTTTCATGTCTGTGAATAAGAAAGCAAAATCTGTTCCCTATTTTGTGAACACACAGACATGAAATAATTAAAATATATACAAGTCTTCAAACACTTTGAATCAAGATTTACTTCATATTATTTCTCACAGATCTCAATCATTTATCACAATGACAAGAAAATGATTTTAGTAGTTGACAGACGCCATGTCAAGAGTATGGATAATGAAAAGATGAAAATACCTTTCACAGATATATACATTGGAGGTGCTCCCCCCGAAATTTTACACTCCAGGTAAAGCTTTTGTGTTAAGTAGCTATTTATTCTTAGTGCTATACTAATGAATACTAAATAAGTGGAAACATTTAGGAACATGTTTAAGAAACCCCACTTGCTACTTCTATACATGTACATAGGGCAGGCACACACATGTACCCCCAGACCTTCTGCAGCCAGTTCTTATGATGTTCTTAAATTACTATCTCATTCATGTACTTCACAGATCTCTCTACTTACTGAATTCCTCTTAGAACATAGTCTAAAAGAAAAAAATGAACACAATCTAATGCAATATTTCTCTTCAACCAAAAAAGCAAAATATATGTATTTTGTTTGAGCCCTAGACTTATTTTTGAGTTATCTAGGGGGCTGTGGCTTCAATAATGAAACATTATTCTATCCTATTCAAAATGTCCACTCATATTATAGTCAAAGAACCACAGAGCCTTAAAATTGAAAGGCAACTTTTAACAACCCAGTCTACTGGTTTTGATAGAACAACCCAAAGAGCTTTATAAATGCTATTGCGTGTGACCACTTTCCAGAAATTCTACTATATGTTATAGTTAAAAACATAGTTAAAAAAAAATAAAAATTCCCCCAGTCAAGTGATTTTCTGTACAATCAAATTTGAGAATTTCTGATGAAATCCAGCCCTCAATCATTACAGAATGCCACTGTGTTTAAGTGAATTTATCATCTATACATGCTTATTCCAGAAAGCAAAAGATTCTCTATTTAATAACTTTAATTATAAAGCTTTTCTTTGTGTTGAGTCAAAACCAGCACCACACGATTATCATGTTTCAGTGTTTCATGTCTAAATACGTCTTCCCAACTTCCTTTCCAAACTGAGAAGCCTCGTCAGCCCTTCAGTCATGTCATATGGGAGCTTTAACCATTCATCACATTCACCTTTCTGTGCACCCTGGTGTGTCAAGTAGCATAATCTTCAGTGTGATCTGATCAGAGCAGAACACGGCAGGACTGTTAGGTTAGTCAGTGTTCATCACAGGTACACTGAAGTTATTGGAATATGCTCAAAATCAACTTCACATTCATTCAGTATGCAATGTGCTCTAGAGAATTTTCTATGTAGCATGTATAAGGAGTGCTAAGATGGCAGTATTGGACAAGATGCCATCTAATCTTAAGGATAAAGGATTTCTTACTTTTCTTGTTGGTCCAGCAGCAAAATATTCCTAATATATTCCCCATGTTATAGTGCATTGCAAATGGGATCACATACATTAGTGAAAGCTTACAAGTTTGACTTCAGTTCCTAATCTAACATTTGTAATATAAGAGAATAATTTATTTTCCAATTTTTATGGTATTACTAAGAATTGACTATTTTTTGCCTCTAGTTTAACCTAAAGACCATCTGTAAGAATAAAATAAGAGTATTTTCCTTCATCTCACTGAGTCATCCTAAAAATAATGTAATAACACAAGTTAAAAAATTTAAAAACTATATACAAGTTATCTTGACTTAAAGCACTATTACAGAGAAAGATTTGATATTGCTTATACTTTTAAAAAAGTATGGAAATATTAATTGTGATAAAGCCTTTATTAATAATTAGAAATAAGCACAAACTGTATGCCTTCCATGGTCAAGGTAACATCATCATCATCATGGCTGCCTCCATGAGAACTGATTATCTTTTTTCCAGGACCCTAAGAGCACACCTTCTCCTGGACATAAACTTCAGAGGATGCATGAAGGGTTTCCAGTTCCAAAAGAAAGATTTCAATTTACTGGAGCAGACAGAAACCTTGGGAGTTGGTTATGGATGCCCAGAAGACTCTCTTGTAAGTACTTTTAATAAATGACACAAAATGTTCATCAGCTGGAAAAGCCCTTTTTTCCTTTTCCTGAGATCCTATTCATATCTTAGGCTCTTTTGTAGCAGGAAGAAAACCATATCAAGCTGGAAAGGCTATGTGTTTCCTCTGATATGGATCAGTAGCTTTTTGTGAGTGTGGCAGGCATTCGAAGTCAGAGAGGCTACTTAAAAGTCATTGGTCACTTAGGTTAGAGGAAAGAGACAACTTAAAATCTCCTCTGATAGAAGAGTATAGTAGGAAGGCTGGCATGCTCAAAATTCAAAACATAAATTACTTCTCTAGAAACCATCAGGCAAGGCCTTTTTTATGAGTACTTGGCTTTATAACCATTTGATAATTACTAAAATCACACTGTACTTGCTTTCTTGTTGCACAGATATCTCGCAGAGCATATTTCAATGGGCAAAGCTTCATTTCTTCAGCTCAGAAAATATCCTTCTTTGATGGCTTCGAAGGAGGCTTTAGTTTCCGAACATTACAGCCAAATGGATTACTATTCTATTATGCTTCAGGGGTAAGTATTTGATTTTTTTCTCTGTGAAAACTTTTTGATAACTGTTTCATCTATTGAAAATAACTTTTGTTCAGTAACAAATGAGTTTAAGCTCAGATTTTGATTCTCATACAGTGTCTTATTTCAGGCACTATACAGTATTAGACATACCAGGAATTCTTAAAACATTTGATCTGTAGACTGTAGATATACTTCAGAGGTCATGGCTAGAAATCAAGGATTCTGTGACTTAGATAGGGAAAAGTATGTCTCTCTTTTCTGTAGCTTTAATTTATCATCTTCTTCGATGTTTTATGGCAACAAACCAGAGTAGTACATACGACTTTGTCATTTTAAAAGTGTACTAATGTTTTTTGTTTCACATTAAAATTTGTCACAGATATCTGAAAATACCATATCTTCTCATTTCTACTTTCATTTCTATTCGATCTGCTACTAGATCTTACTATTTAATGTCTGAATAAAGAAGTATAGGCCTGGTATCATGGTTCATGACTATAATCTCAGCACTCAAGGGCTGAAGCAGGAGAACAGAGAATTAGAGGCTACAGAGTGAGACTCTGTGTCAAAATATGTGTGTGTTTGTGTGTGTGTGTGTGTGTGTGTGTGTGTGTGCGTATATAACAGATTTATTGATTTAATATTTTGAAAACTGTATTTCAATCTACTTGGTTTCTTTCCTATTTGTGTATTTTTTGTCTTACACATTTTAAAATATTGTTTTATGAAGAAGTCCACAAAAAAATGTTAAAGGCCTCTATTTGCATATTGAACACAAATGCATGTGCGATTTAATGTATAAGATAAAGAGCTTACATATTCACCTTCTCCTACAGAACATTTAAGCTCACATTATGAAACTGTTATTTCAAGAGTAAAATAAGATCTGATGATGCTAAGAGCCAACCATTAGAAAACACTGAGGTCATCACCAATATAGACATAAAGAGATATTTTCTTTTTGTCCCCATTACCTGTATCTCACATTTACATCTGATTTCATTTAAATCAGTAGCATCTGTGAGAATATATGGAAAACATTTAGCAGGATTTTCTGCCCTTAAAACTGCCTTAAGATTAATCTGGTAAGTTAACTAATGCTTTTTTGTTCACAAAAAGTAGTCTGTTTTGGATAGAATTCAAGAGGAAATTGGAAAGAAAAGCAAGAGTATCATTTGCCAATATTTTAAGACAAGCAATGAACAAAATCAGAAAAAGAAATGACTTCTGACTTTTGAAATTTCTCTTCTGTAATTAAAGATGAAAAAAGAAGGAAGTATTTTAAAAGTCCAAACAAATTAACTCTTACATGGCCATATCTACACCCTCCAGGAGACACAAATATCATCCTTTATGGAGGATTAAATGAAACTAATGAATAGAAATGCTCAGGCTAGGAAAGTCATTGAAACTAGGACAACTCTCAGCATGACAAAACTGCCCAAACCTTTGCAGTTCAAATTGCAGGACTTTTTCTTTTCCCTTGGAACATGTCTACTATTATAAGTAATACCAATATAAGCAAAAGTGACTGTTTTGTTGTTATTCATAGCAATCATTTCACAAGCAAATTTCCCATAAAATATGTGTCTTCCTTAAAGCCAATCTTAGAGTCCATGTTTCAATCCCTGGACTCTCTTATTTAACCACCTGTGCTCGCTTTCAGTCTGATGTGTTTTCCATCTTACTGGACAATGGAACTGTCGTCATGGATGTGAAGGGAATCAAGGTCCAGTTGGCAGAAAAGCAACTGAATGATGGGCTTGCCCACTTCATCATCACTTCTATCTCACCCACAAGGTACAGCTCCTCACTTTGGGTCCTTCCCACCATATGTCTGTATTTGTAGGACAGTGATCCTGTCACACACTGCTATCAGAAACACACTCTCCTGTTGTTTTTCATGTCGTCAAAACAATAGCAGAAGGAACATTATGCTGTCTTCCCCTCCTCCTCCAAAAATGCTATTAATTTTCAAGATATGCCAAATAAATCACCATAAAGTTACTTAACGGAAATATAAAGAGTCTTTACACACAACCCAGCTACCATTTCTCCTTGAGTTCCTCTCTAGGTTGTTTTGTTTTTTTTATTTTTCAGCCAAAAAAAAAAACTCTACAAGATTAACTAGTCATGAACTTCTTTACTCTATGGGCTTCCAGTCTTGGTTAGAAGAGTCTTCTTGACATACAGAAATATTCAACCATTTTATCCTGAGCCTCATGAAGAGCCTGACAGAAGTCTTGGTCTTTTCATGAACCAGATCTTTTATTTCAGTTTCATGAGAAAATAGTGGCTGGGTTGTGTGTAAAGACACTGTTTATTTTGCAGATATGAACTGATAGTAGATCAAAACAGACTCGTGAATAAGAATCTTACCAAAGGGAAAGCAGAACAGCCTCCAGAAGGAGAAAAGAAGTTTTACTTTGGTGGCTCTCCCATCAGTCCCCAGTATGCTAATTTCACCGGCTGCATAAGTAATGCCTACTTTGCCAGGTATCATACTTTTATTATTAATGAATCTGCATGATTTAGAAGGGTCAAAACAGTAATAAAAATATTTACATTATTAAGATAGAGGATTATAAAGCTGGGCGCTGGTGGCTCACACTGTAATCTTAGCTACTCAGGAGGCTGAGATCTAAGGATCACAGTTTGAAGCCAGCCCAGGCAGGAAAGTCCATGAGACTCATCTCCAATAAACTACTCAGAAAAGGACAGAAATGGTACTGTGGCTCAAGTGGTAGAGCACTATCCTTGATCCAAAGAAGCTCAGAGATAGCACCCAAACCCTGAGTTCAAGCCCCAGGACCAACACACACACACACACACACACACACACACATACACACACACACACCAAACATAGAAGACTATGAAATTTATTGAAGGCAACAGGTAATAATTAAAAGCGTGTTTGTGCTTCAGCAACTGACATGCTTGGGTTCATGTTTAATTTTTTTCTGCCATTTAATTTCTGCATAACTGTGGCTGAGTAAACCCTCATTTTGTCACTTAAAAATGCAAATAAGAGTAGTGCCTGCTTAATGGACTCATCATAAGGGTCTAATAAGACAACACATATAAAGCATCTTGCATAGCACCTGGTCTATCACATACTATAAAATAGTAGATGTAATTGTTTTCATACTTATTTTTAAGGGTATACTATAGAGCACATACCAAAATCCCTGTTCAAAGGTTAAGTCTTGCTAATTTAGTGTATGAATATAAACCAAGCCATTATTCTAGGTCCTTAACACTGAGGCCTGGTGTTCCTTGAAAACAAGAAAAAGCACTGGAAAAATTGAATAGAGACTAAGAAACTGAGGCAGAGTCACAGTCATCAGTCACACTGTGTTTGGCCAGGCCCCTGGTTGTTTGTTAACTCTTTGGATAATAATTGCAGGGATTCTAGATTTATAGTGACAGTTCAGGACCCATTCTTGCACATAAATTGCCGGTGTTCTTTGACTACCCTCATTTTCCTCTGTTCTCAACACAGGTTGGATAGGGACGTGGAGGTGGAAGATTTCCAGCAGTACTCTGAAAAAGTCCACACTTCTCTGTACGAGTGTCCCGTGGAGACTTCACCATTATTTCTCCTTCACAAAAAAGAAAAAAATTCCTCAAAACCTAAGGCAAGTCAGAATGAAAAAGGTAAAAGGTAACACCCTGTGAATTACCTGATTCTTTCCTATGCCAAGAACAGAATTGCTTTATAGAACTTGTTCCCGTTTTCAACTGTCACAGTTGAAAGACAGGGCACTGGCAGTATTGAGAATGTCCAGTTCACCAGGTTGGTTGCATCCATTCTTTTTTTTGTATTTTTTTTATTGTGAGAATACCGCACAGAGGAGTTACAATCACATGGGCAAGATAACGAGTACATTTCTTATCAAGCATTGTTGCCTCCTCTTTGTTTCCCCTTCCCATCCCTTCCCATACTCCCCCCTCCCCCACCTGATCCTCCCCCAACCCCCCACCAAAGTTGTAAAGTTCGTTTTTCGACATAACAACTTGTACATCTCCGTGTTGCAATGGGTCCACCTGTATCCCTAGTTAAACGATTCGTTTTTTCCCTTCCCCCCCACAAATTATACCAACATCAAATACAGTGAAAGCAGGGATTATACCATGGGGGAGGGGCATACAAAGCAACATAGAAATCATCTTATAAATATGTTAGAAACAATTGCATGAAAGGAAAACAAAAACAAAAACATTTGAATACTTATCTTGGGGTTCATTCCCCTAACATCCACATTCTTGTTCCTGAGAAATACTATTTTTTGCTCCTGTCTGTCAACTTCTTATGTTATTATAAAGGTGATGGACACAGGGGTCACAGCTATGGAAGTCAGGTAATGAGTACAGTTCTTTTTTGTTGCATAGTGTTCATTCACTCTCTGAGAAACATTTTTAATCAGCTGTTTACTCCTATTTCCAAGTGCTTTCCGTTACAGTGGTTAAAAATACTCTGTTCTTAGCAATGCATTCATGTGCTTCCCATATATAAGTTAGCAGTCCAGCTCTCTAGGATCAGTTGCTTTCATGCAATAAGCTCAGACTTTTATCACCATCCTGGAAGTTATTAACATTTGCCATCTTATCTTTGTTCTCCCTCCTTCCGTGACCTTCATTTCAGCCACTCCAAGCACAGTTGTCTATGGTGTCAGCTGGGCTTGCTTCCGCCAAAAATAGTGTATCCTAAAATGATTCTCTGACTACTATTCTTTCCCACTTACTGACTCCCAGTGTGCATGTTATTGGGTTCTATCATAAAGGAAGCCCCTGATTGCCTCTCATTCTTTCAGTCTATTACTCTTGGCCCCAATTTGTGGTGAACTGTTAACACTCAGATGTCGGTATTACCACCCTAGCCCAAGTTATTACCGTATCTCATCTAAAGCCCTCTAATAGTCTCTAAAATATTTGGTGCTCTTTGACAGTCTCCTCACAACAAACATCCAAAGCAAAAACCCGAGTCTTTAATTCATGAGAGGGCTTGTGTGATCAACACTGCTTTCCTTCTCTGAGTCCTTCTCCTCCCACTTGCCCACATCACTCCCTTCTCTCCTTATCTCTCCCTACACCCATGCCTCTTAGCAATTTCAAGCCACATTCACTTTCTAACTTAAGATCTTCCTATAAAATTGTTATTGCCATATATTAGTTGTATAGAGGTGTTTATTGTGATCTTTCTATGCAAGCACACAATGTACCTTGATAAAAACTCACCCTTTCCATTACACTCTCTCATCCCCCTCCCGCTTCTTAAAATAATTCCGGCAGGTTTCATTGTTCAAGTTTGATACCTGTACATGAAGTACTTTAATTATAGTCACCACCCTGTTTGCTCTCTCCTCTCCTACTGACACCTGTCTCTCAACAGATCATATCTGTCTTTGGTGTATATAACATTTTCCCCATGGTATTTCACATATGCATTAGCTAGCTTAACCTCCTTGATTGCTCTCTTTTTATGTCCCCTCCACTCTCATATTCAACAGCTTTCTTTATTTGAGCTTTCCTTCATTCTCCACTCTTCTCCCAAATATTAGCATAGGAAACATCTACTATAATCACTCAACTTTCATCTACCCAATGAGACCTATGTTGACAGCCTGCTTAGATGTAGCTAGATATAGCTTAAATAGTTATCAAGAAATAGTGTAGGGGCTGGGAAGGTGGCTCAGTGGTAGAGCACTTGCCTTGCATGCATGAGGCCCTGGGTTTGATTCCTCAGCACCACATAAGAAAAAGCAAAAAGCCAGAAATGGTGCTGTGGTTAAAGTGGTAGAGCGCTAGCCTTGAGCTGAAGAGCTGAGGGACAGCGCCCAGGCCCAGAATTCAGGCCCCACCACCGGACCCCCCCACTCAAAAAAAAGAAAAAAAGAAATAGTGTAGCCTCTATTGAAACTTTTTTCAAGGTTGTCTTAATGGATTGAAATTATAATTTTCCTAATATTCCCTTTTATGCATTTATTGTCTCACTTAGCCAATACTTTCCATTGTTTCCTTTTCTCCTTTTTGTGTATAAATAATCATGCACATAATTGCTGAATAAATCACTAGAGTACATTCAAGAGGTAGGACTACTGGACCAAGTCAAATTATTTTCCAAAATAGTAAAAGTAGATATGACAGGAAGCAATGCCAGATGGAGGAAGGTATGGGCTGATAATATGTGTTTTGTTGACTAATTCTCTTGGTGTTGTTGTATTTCTGGTTTTTCTATTTTTTCATTATTATTTAAGATGTGTGCTCAATTTAAATGATAGGGTGGTTATCTGTCTTGTTTCATTTTAACTCTGCTTTATAATCACAGACTAGAATTTTAGGTTTATTAATATGGTTTGCTGTTGTCATGATTTTGTTATTACTGCTTCAGTTGCTGCTCTCATTTGCTTATCATAGCCAATATTTATTTATTTGGTGATGGACAGATGAGGAGTACCTACTATTTTATGAATGAAAAATACTCAATATCTATTTTGTTATTTTTATTATTATACATGGTGAAGATAGCACAAATCAATTTTCATTATATCACTTTTATCTCTTAATTTCATTTATTTCCTTTTTTATAGGGAGAGAAAAGTAAAGATGCACCTTCTTGGGATCCTGTTGGCCTGAAATTTCTAGAACAGAATGCCCCAAAAGACTCGCACTGCCACCTCTCCAACAGGCCAAGAGCAATAGAGCACGCCTATCAATATGGAGGGACAGCCAACAGCCGCCAAGAGTTTGAACACTTAAAAGGAGACTTTGGTGAAAAGTAAAGCACCACACTGCATTGCCAGAGACCAAATGCTGTGTGCCATCCTTGCTTGCCGCATGCCATCTTCTGTCCTATGGTCTTTCCTTCCTGTGCCTCCTCAATCCCATTTTCTTATCATCAAAATATATTAAATAATATAACCATCATTGCTTTCCAAGAAATTATGTTCTGACTTCTTCCCAAACATAAGACATACAAAAGTGCATTCTTCCAGGAGTTTACCATATTTAATCAAAAAGAAAAACTGCCCATGGAAAGGAAGGTAGCCCAAGTTTCCATGCTCATATCTGACCTTTTATATCACATGTCTTCCTCCAACAAATTGCTTTCAGATTGTAAGTGGAATGCAACCAAAATGCTAGTCAAGGAGCAACACTGAAATTACAAATGCACTTGTATGTCTGTGGCCCTCCTGCTGTCTTAGACTTCTCATTACTTCTCTGAACTTCACAAAACTGATTACTCAATAGCATGAATGGGCTTGGATGTAGCTCAGTGGCAAAGTATTTGCCTAGCAAGTGCAACGTCTTAGGTTTGGTCCCCAGTACCAAAAACAGCAAAGAAAAAAAGTACAACTTAAAAACTAACCAAAAATAGTATTAATGATCCATTTATAGTTTTGATACCCAAAAATTCACATATATAAGTCTTATGTACCTTTTTTATTTTTTTTTTTTTGGGTCCGGTCATGGGGCCTGAACTCTGGGCCTGGGCACTGTCCCTCAGCTCTTCAGCTCAAGGCTAGCGCTCTACCACTTGAGCCACAGCGCCACTTCTGGCTTTTTTCTTTTTGCTTATGTGGTGCTGAGGAATCGAACCCAGGGCCTCGATCATGCAAGGCAAGCGCTCTACCACTGAGCCACCTTCCCAGCCCCTGTACCTTTTTTAAACTTTCATGTAGAAAGTACCTCTAATGCCTTCAAATATGAAGGCCACTTAGGCAGAATTAGTACTTTGTGTTCTTCAGGAAGAGTTTAGAGGTAATCACACTAGAAATATACTTAACCATTTTTGGAGCCAAAGAAAGGAAGTTTTCTTCATATATCTATTTCTACCTTTTTGTGTGGATACTTTATTGTGATAATATTCATCAATTCATTTTTATTGGGAAAAAATTTAATATGTAATTTAGGTAATACACTTCTATTCAGATTTTTAAAACCATACTCACTAGTATATTGTCTACATAGTTAGGTATCTTAAACATGCAGAATCTTACTAACTAGCAGCCACATTTTTCCAAAGTGACACATGATAAAAATCCTTAACTAGGACAACACTCTTCCTTAATTGTGTAGATATGTAGAAAAGTTACATGTTTATCCAATATTCATTAATAATTCTAAGGCGTGATAAGAAGTAATTCTGCCGCAGGTTAGATAGAAAAGCTACTTATTTCTTGCTTATAACATCTATTGCTATTTACTATTTATTCATCCTTATCAATGTATTATTTGGAGAAATTAAGATAATCCTCAGTCTCATTTTACTTATGGTGATCTTTGTCTTCTCATTTACCAGAGCTCAATTTTCTATTCGTCTGAAAACTCGATCCTCCCATGGGATGATTTTCTACGTCTCAGATCAAGAAGAGAATGACTTCATGACACTCTTCTTGGCCCATGGTCGCTTGGTTTTCATGTTTAATGTTGGCCATAAGAAACTGAAGATCAGAAGCCAAGAGAAATACAATGATGGCTTGTGGCATGATGTAAGTTGAAGGCAGAAAATAGCTCACCATCACAATGTGGCAATAGAAATATCCATTTTAATATTCTGCTGCAGAGAAAATTTTGTCGTGAAAATCTTGAAAGACACTTTTTTAAAAGATGCTTGGTTTATATATAATCCTTTTAACCAAAGGATCATTAACCAAAGTAACTGAACATAAACTGAAGTTTGGATGCTAATGATTTTTACTCAACTTTTTCCAGTGCTTATAGCCTCTTAATTTTTCAGCAATTATTACTAAATATCTTGGGTTTATGCTGTGGGAGATACAAAGTGAGTAAATTAGTTCAAAAAATGGGCTGTTACAAAGGAAGCACTTCAATATTCCCTGGCAACAGGAAGAGCTTCAGAGAACCTGGCTAAATATAAGCTGAATTTAGAAATTACACTTGTAGCTTTAAATCATTCTTTCTAGAGGTCAGAAAATGTGTGGTGAAAATACAAAGTGAGCCAGAAAAACACACCAATGTCTAAAAAAAAGCAAGGTTGGCCTGGTGCTAATTTATAACAAAGGACAGGATTTCTGATGTTTCTGGCATTTCTTTGCCAGAGGTTTACTAGGCAGAAAAAGAGACACTGCCTCTGGCTTTCAGAAATGGAGCGCATTCGATGATTGCAACAGCATTGCAATCACATGATTGGGAGGAGAGAGAACATGACCTACTCCCCAAACTTGGAAGATACTAATATGTACTATTTTCCTTCTCTGCATCCAGGTGATATTTGTTCAAGAAAAGAGTAGTGGCCGTCTGGTCATAGATGGTCTGAGAGTCCTAGAAGAAAGTCTCCCACCCACTAGAGCTGCCTGGAAAATCAAGGGTCCTATTTATCTGGGAGGAGTGGCTCCCGGAAGAGCTGTGAAAAATGTGCAGGTAAACCAGGCATGACAAGGTGAAACCATCCAACTTTACAACTGAAAATCACTTAATCCAGGCCCATGTTTTACAGTTTAAGAAACTAGCAAAAGTAAAGTTGTAGTTTTACTAGATGAGACATCACAGTAAGTATTACCTGCAGGCTATCTGTCTGCCTGAGGCATTACTAAGTCAGTAGTTGTCTTTTGATTTTAATATAGAAGTAAAAGGAAAAAAATATTTCAGAAGCATAAATTATCATGAAAATTCATTGCTCTAGGGGCTTTTATTAGTTTTGCAAGTATCTATAATTTTAATTTAGGCAGATATCAACACTAGTAAACAAGTTATTCCAGAAGATTATTGAGTTAGAAATGTAATGTTTCAGGTCATTCCATAAATGCAATTTGATTTGTGTTTCTTTCACATATATATATATTACAGAGTACAATATATAAAGATGTGATTATTATAAATTGATAAATGATTCATATAAATGATTATTATAAATGTACAATTATAATGTACAATTACATAAGGATTGCAGGTACCCTGGGAAATAAATGAGAATGTAGTAAGAAAAGTCATTTTGTAATTTAAAAACTAAAATATATCAGCTTTTAAAAATATTTAGCAAGCTTTTTCTAGCTCTCTTCTCTTTCCTAGCTCTCTCTTTCCAAGCTCTCTCTTCTCTTTCCCAGCTCTCTCTCTTTTTCTAGCTCTCTTCTCTTTCCCAGCTCTCTCTTTCCCAGCTCTCTCTTCTCTTTCCCAGTTCTCTCTCTTTTTCTAGCTCTCTTCTCTTTCCCAGCTCTCTTCTCTTTCCTAGCTCTTTCCTACCTTTCCCAGACGCTCTCTTTTCTAGCTCTTTTCTCTCTTTTCTAGCTCTTTTTCTCTCTTTTCTAGCTCTTTTCTCTCTCTTTCCCAGCTCTTTCTCTTTCCTAGCTCTCTCTCTTTCCCAGCTCTCTCTCTCTCTTTCCTAGCTCTCTCTTTTCCAGCTCTCTCTTCTCTTTCCCAGCTCTCTCTCTCTTTTTCTAATTCTCTTCTCTTTCCCAGCTCTCTGTCTTTCCCAGCTCTCTTTCCCAGGCCTTTCCCATCCGCGTGGAGGGCCCCCTGGCCTGGTCCCAGCAGTTCTACTCAATAAACCTACCCCTTACCTGAAAAAAAAACATTAGCAAGAAAAGGAATGAATCCAAGGACTAAAGTTTTTTTAATGTGAACATGTTTGATTGTAATACAAAGGGCTAATAATACACTTCTAAAATCCATTAACATATATAAAGCAAAAAATAGTCATTCACATTATAATTCAAAAGAATTATGTTGAAATATAATTTTAAAAGATTTTCAAACAGAATGAAATCAGTTATCCAATATGGCCCAAGTTTTATGTCCTGAAGTATGATAAATTCTCAACTACAGTAACAACTAATAAGGCCAGAAACATAAGCTTTTAGTTAGGAATAACAGGTTTAAGGATTTTGCTAGCTCTCATCAATGTTAGTGATCTAGGGCCTTCCTAGTATTCTTTATTGTGTGTGTGCATGTGGGTCATGGGACTTAAATTTAGGACCTGAGTGCTGTCCCTGAGTTCAAGAGTAGTGCTCTACCCCTTTGAGCCACAATTCCACATCTGGTTTTTCTGGTGGTTTATTGGAGATAAGAGTCTCACAGACTTTCCTGCCTGAGTTGACTTTGAACCATGATACTCAGATCTCAGCTTCCTGAGTAGCTAGGAGTGATAGGCGTGGGCCAACAGTGCCTGGCTCTAGCTGTTATTCTTGAAGAAAAAAAACTATTTCTAATGCTCAGTTTGCCAACTGCAACTGCAATTTATTTTGTCACAGTATATGGAGATTTTTTTTTCATAGCTTAACTATACAAGCTGATGTTGTCAAATGCAAAGTTCCAGTTTCAAATGGCTATTTAAAAAGCAACCTCCTGGAAAAGTATTGATAACTCAAGAGAACTAAAATAAATTGATAAGGAATTGCTTGGTGTTCCTTCAGACCCAAACCCTCCCATTTTGCTTCTCCATGAGTGCTGAGAAAATGGGTTTTTAAGAAATGTTTTCTTCTTTCAGATTAACTCGGTGTACAGTTTCAGCGGCTGTCTCTGCAATCTCCAGCTAAACGGGGCCTCCATCACCTCTGCTTCTCAAACATTTAGTGTGACCCCGTGCTTTGAAGGTCCGATGGAAACCGGCACTTACTTTGCAACAGAAGGAGGATATGTGGTTCTAGGTAATGTGACTGCTGTGATTTCAATGTGGTTTGTTGCCATTTAAACTCAGGTTGAAAACTATTTCCCAATTTAACAGTAGTGAAAGGTGTTGGTTGGGCTCCTTAGTGGATGATGAAGCCATTAAGAAGGATTAATGCTTTTCTCACAGGAATGAATTCCCACTTTGCAGGGGGACCAGCTGGTGACTGCCAGAGTAGGGTGTTAGAAAGTCTGGCCCCTCCCCTCGTGTTCTCACTCTCTTGCCCACGTGTTCATTTGACCTTCTACAGCTGTACTACGACCCTCACTAGATGCAGGCACACCAGGCTCCTATCGTTTCCAGCCAATGGATCTGTGAGATAAATAAACCCTTTTTTCTTTATAAATCACTCAATCTTAGGTATTCTGTTACAACAACAGAAAATAGACTAAGATCAAGACTGGTGTTGAGTACATGAATGAAATGCTCTTGAGATGGTTTATATTGGGTTCCTACTGAAAACTTTAAAAAGCCCCACTCATTTTGATCAAATGACCTTCTTTCTAGAAGGATCGTTATTTCCAGCCTCTCTATTGCTCAGGGCAAACATGTGGTCCCCATCCCTGTAGGCTCTCCCTGACTAGAGCTTCCAGATGCAGACAATCATAGTTTCTTAGAACTTCCTATTCCTTAGCCGGTCACCAGTGGCTCAAGCTTGTAACCCTAGCTACTCAGGAAGCTGAGTTTTTGAGGATCCAGGTTCAAAGCCAACTTGGGCAGGAAAGTCGGTGAGACTCTTATCTCCAGAAAACCAGTTAACCACCAGAAAACCAGAAGTGGCGCTGTGGCTCAAATGGTAGAGTGCTAGCCATGAGCTGAAGAGCTCAGGGACAGGGTCCATTCCCAGAGTTCAAGCCCTACAACCAACCAAAAAAAAAAACAAAAACCTTTCTGTCCTGTTGTGTGGTCTAGCCTATGTTGGTTGGCTCTTGCCACCCCCTGTTCCTCTCATTCTTCCTGTACTCTCTTTTAGTATGACCTGTTGTCCCCACTAAAGGAAATATCTGCCACACAACCCTATCTGACAACACCATCCCTCAGAAGCTCTTAATTCTGGATTTTTATTGTCTTTAACTATTACTTACTCAATCAACAGTTTTGGGTTTTTTTTTGTGTGTGTGTGTTTTTTTTTTTTTTTTTTTTGGTCAGTTGTAGGGCTTGACCTCTGGGCTTGGGTGCTGTCCCTCAGCTCTTCAGCTCAAGGCTAGCACTCTACTACTTGAGCTACAGCGCCACTTCCGGTTTTCTGGTGGTTTATTGGAGATAAGAGTCTCATGGACTTTCCTGCCCAGGCTGACTTTGAACCATGATCCTCAGATCTCAGCCTCCTGAGTAGCTAGGATTACAGGCGTGAGCCACTGCTGCCCGGCTTTCAATCAACAGTTTTATTGTATGCCTCTGATAGGGTAATCCCTATGACAGATGATGGACTCTAATAGTTGTACAAACAAAATCCTAGCAGACTATAGACAACTACCATCTGATGCATTCCAACAAACATTCTATAGCACAACTATTAGAGGTGAGAAAAGCATCAGAATAGGCACTAGGAATGAGAAAAGGACGAGTATAAGAACACATGTTCCCTGATCCTTAGGTGCATCCCCAAATAAAGAAATTTCAATGTAGCTGTGCACTTTCTTAACCATTTGTGTCCAATTGAGTAGCCAGAGGTACTCTCCCTCTCTGTCTAGCTTATGACTTTGCTTTCCTCTTCTGCTCCACCTGTTTATTACTACTAAAACATCGATATACTCTTTTCTTATTTCATCTCTGAGATTTAGTAGTATGAATCTAACAGTTTGGGTAGCCTCAAATGCATAAGCATCTGTACAATTGATGTTCTATTACATGAACATTAACTAACAGCAGGAAAAATGGTAAGGTATACACACAACTAAGATACCCAGGTCAGCAGGGTGCTGGTTGTTCATACCTGTAATCTAGCCAATCAGGAGACTGAGATCTGAGGATCATGGTTCAAAGCCAGGCAGGGCAGGAAAGTCCATGAGACTCTATCTCCAAATAACCAGCACAAAAGCTGGAAGTAGAGCTGTGGCTGAAGTGGTAGAGTACTAGCCATGAGCAAAAAAATCTCAGAGGCAATGCTTAGGCCCTGGGTTGAAGCCCCAGGACTGGCAATAAACACACACATACACACACACACACACACACACACACACACACACACACACACACACACACACACACACACAGGTTTGCAATTAACCTCTTGGAACACCATGATTCCTCAAAAGCACTGTCTTTAATCACTGCAACAGCAGCAGCACTAGATGCTTTTGCTGCTATCAATTTTTTTTTATCTGAAATGGTTCAGCAGCACTGTCACTAGTAAGCTATCTGTTTAAGAATTCATTTACAAGCTGGGCACCAGTGACTCATGCCTGTAATCCTAGCTACTCAGGAGGCTGAGTAGCTGAGGATTGTGGAGGCTGAGGCTGAGGATTGTGGTTCAAAGCCAGCCCAGGCAGGAAAGTCCGTGAGACTCTTATCTCCAATAAACCACCAGAAAACCGAAAGAGGCGCTGTGGCTCAAGTGGTAGAGCACTCACCTGAGCTGAAAAGCTACAAATAAAGTCTAACTTCCATACGTGAGTACTGGAGCCCTTTCATTGTGGTTCCCCAACCGTCATGCTTGATTGTCACTATGTAGTACATCCAGACACACTGGCCTTCACCTGGCTGGCTCTCCAAGGGTTACAGCCTCCACACCAGGCTTCAAATGTTATCTTCTCTCCAGATTGCCCTGTCCTCCTTCTCATTCTCAGAATAGTAAAGGATGCTAGTTGGCACTCATTTCTCCTCCCCTGAAACCTCCAAGCACAGACAGTATTTTTAGCTGCTTGTCCCACCTCCCATCCCACAACAAGAAGAATGGGTTAGTTATCTTAGTCCCCCACAGAGCTTTCCATGCTGAGTTAGACATTGAAAATGGCACTTTCTACTTCCCCGCTGAGAAGTACATCAAATTTTTGAAACTAGATTCAAAAAAAAATATGTAATTACAAAATCACCCCATAGTTGCAAATTTTAGTTTGCTGTTCTCAAAGCATATGGTATTTCTCTCCACAGATGAATCCTTCAACATTGGCTTGAAGTTCGAAATTGCATTTGAAGTTCGTCCCAGAAGCAGTTCCGGCACCCTTGTCCATGGCCACAGTGTCAATGGGGAATACCTAAATATCCACATGAAAAATGGACAGGTCAGCCTTAAGAAAGAATTTATCAGGGTGTTTCATCAAACCTTAGCTTCTGCTCTAAAACTGATTTATCTCACAAAATTTTTTCATTAATCTTTCTAGCTGGAAAAAAATAGGAAAGCTGTAATATGAAATTTAAATGTGGGGAGTATTTGCATTCACATTCAAACACTGGAAGTTGTTTGATTAGAAGAATCTTGAAAATATGCCAATATTTTAAACAATAATAAATAAATAAAAAGAAAATATGCCAATATTACCAAGAAATGAAAATGAAAAAGATCGCCAATAACAGTCTTGTAAAAACTTGTAACAAAACTTTTTCAGCAATTGGAAGCAAAAAACTTTTAATTACCAAAATCAACAAATGCAAAAACATCTTTCTAACTAAAATGTATTTTTATCAAAGATACTTGTGCATAAATGTTATTTTCAATGATCAGAAATGTATAAATTTAGAATAACTTGAACATAACTTTCACACTAAAATATTACCAAAGAGTATTCATAGTACAATTAAATATATATTAAGGGAAATGTACATTTTCATTATATCTTAACATAAAGAAACCACGCCCAAAGCCCTCAAAAATAAACTAATAACAATAATAATAACTTATCTTTCCATGGTACTTAATGAATCAATTAAATTAGTCCTCCCAATATCTCTAGAACATAGGTAAGATTACCACTCTTAATTTTACAAATAAGACAACTGGAGCAGAAAGTGAGATAAATAGGAGCCCCAAAGCTTCTACTCATCACTATTTTAACCAGCTTTCTTTAATATACCCTGCCTTTAGAAATCAAAGGAGTTCCTCTGTTATATTTGTCATTCTTCTTCTCCCCAATATGATTATCTTCTCCAAGAAACATACCCAGAATAAACAATTTCTATCTCCTACTGAAGACTGCCCTCTTGTGTTCAAATTTGTAAAGTTAATAAGGTGTAGATACTTGTTTAAAGGATTATTTCTCTGTGGTAAACTATTTAAGAAAGTCATGATGCAGGCAAAGTTAAACTAAATTACATAGCATTCTCTGTCTTTGGCAGGTCATAGTAAAAGTCAACAATGGTGTCAGAGACTTTTCTACCTCAGTAACACCCAAACAGAGTCTCTGTGATGGTAGATGGCACAGAATTACAGGTAAGAGAATCCAACGTCCTGTTTCCTTTACAAAAATGAGTCTTATCACACACACCCCATCCCCTGGAGAGGGTGGTTAGGGACTAGCAGGACTTTATGACTTATATGGCAGATGATGAATGTCAGTTTAAAGGCATCCAAGAAAAGAAAACCAAATGTTAGTTTATTAAATACATATATTGAATCCATGTGTGAGTTGAAACTATGAATGCTGCCAAATAGTGCAGGGGAGTTGTTTGTGTAACGCATAACTTGTGAAGCTAGAAGGCAGCTCTAGAGTAGTCTACATATTCTCTCTTTCAAATAAAAATCTTCCAGTGTTTGCTCAGTTAGATGTGGCTGGACATTATGGATGTTTTGATGACACAGAAGTATGGAGGGTTATTGTAGAATTTATCATTATTGTGATAAATGAGTCACTTCC
Source organism: Dipodomys spectabilis (assembly GCF_019054845.1). NCBI lineage: Eukaryota > Metazoa > Chordata > Mammalia > Rodentia > Heteromyidae > Dipodomys > Dipodomys spectabilis. The sequence goes on along the minus strand of NW_024870678.1, from coordinate 5,421,372 downwards.
ATGTGAAAATTGATGACACATTCGCCTCATGACCTGTCTTTTGCACTATATTTCAGTTATTAGAGATTCAAATGTGGTTCAATTGGATGTGGACTCTGAAGTGAACCATGTGGTTGGACCACTGAATCCGAAGTCAGCTGATCACAGGGAGCCTGTTTTTGTTGGAGGTGTACCAGGTAAGCCAAAAAAGCAATCAGTTCTTATGACTGTTATTGTGATATGAAGAACTGAGCCATTGGGCATTCCTAATTCACCTAATAACTCAAACTAGCCCCGCCAATATATAGATATGAAAAAGGATACCGAAAAACATGGCTCCTTATCCAAGCACCAAGCAAGTACTAGCATTCTAACCACCATTATTACTCCAGCTTGCCATTCTTGCCTGTTTTTCTCTCCATTCCTTTTAAATATCTTCCATACATATACTACAAAATACTTAGTGAAATGCATTTGTTAATACTGCTCTAGGATCTGAGGGCTAGGAGGATTAAAAGTTTGTTGATAATTGCTCCTTGCTCTTAACAGGAAAGAATACATAGCTCTCTGTCCAAATTAGTTTGAATTGTGAAAACAGCTGCATGTGGTTCTCATGTACTGCACAGTCCCTGAGAGGTTCCCAGCTGTGGTCCATAAACTTCATCAGCAATATCACTGCCTCATCTGCTGAGAATGCTGAATGCATGATCCAGGAGGGTGCTGAGCATGAGCACACTTACGGGCCCCATGTCAACTCCCGCACACATGCACGAGCTCTCATCTCTGTCTCTGTCTCTGTCTCTGTCTCTGTCTCTCTCTCTCTCTCTCTCTCTCTCCCACCTCTCTCTCTCTCTTCTCTCTCCATCTCTTTCTCCATAACCTTATGGGGAACAAAATTGTTTTTGTGTATTTCACTAACTTGGAAAAAAATAGAATACTCTTAACAAGGAGAAGGATATAAGAAAGATATCTGTATTTTTGTATCTGGAATTTTAATCATCTCCTCGCAAGATTTAGACTATTCTGCATAAAGGTAGTCGATGTTTCCAAGAGAAAGAAAAGACAGAGATAAAAGTAAGCACCTCACCTTGGGTCCTCTCAAAATAGTCCTTTCTAGTATTTTTTAATAACAGTATTGACGATGACAGTAATTTGGGATCAAAAGTAACATTTAAGATTCTTAAAAATAATTCTTCCTCTCTTTTACGTCCTCCTACTAACTCCTGTAGCTGCTCTGCTCTTTCCGCTTGCCTCTGGCTTTAGTTCTGAAAGAGATTCTAGCAAAAGCCACCACTGCATTTCATGAAGGTGCAGTATTTAAAAAGAAATGTTTTACATCAGTGCTTATGTTTCTATAAACTGCTTCCTTCCAGAAGCACATCATAGTTTAACATAGTTTTCAAAGGCCCAAGGATCCAATTCCACATAGTACTGAAGGCCCTTGATCATCTGTCCCTTCCATCCTTTTACCCCTGAGACCCCCCTATACATTCTGACACTTCCCTTAATATTCAATGATGCTTTCTTTGTTCCCAGACTTTTCACTCATGCTCCAGGCTTCAATTTCTGAAACAAAATATTTTTTCTTCTAGTACTTTTCAGGCAGCAACTTCTTCCAGTCTAAATTGCCCTTTAGAAGTCAGCTAAGATTTTTGCTTACACCCTTTCTCCCTCGGGTGTGTAAAGTAACAGTGCTGAAGTACTTATCACAGAATGTTGTTAAAGCTGAACAGAACAGTCCTTGCAGGCAGGGAATCTGCCTTCATTCACAACCCCAGCACTGTGCTAGGCTCCCGGTGGTGGGCAAAACAAGCATGGCCCTCTAGGGAGGGTACAGTTGTGGTTTCTCCCTTTGCAGCTCACATGCTCACCACATCATTCGAAGTGTTTCTCTTTGGGTTTTTTTTTTGGTCTGTTTCCACAATCAGCTTTTAGCACTATAGACTGATATCATTAAACTTACTATGTTAGCAAGATGTACCTAAAGCCAAACCCAGCCTATCAAAACCATATAGTGAATAGCAAACTTAGTTAATGACACATCCTGCAGGAACTGGCAGCTAAGGAACATTACTACCAGCCCAGTACACCACTGCAGCTTTAATGCCTTCTCAGAATCCTATCAGCAAGCCTACAACACACACAATTATATCTTAAGCTGAATGTAATTAATTATGTCATTCCGAACTGTTCGAGATTAATTCCATTAAAATCACATCAACAACAAGGGCTTTAAGAAAAATAAATAGCATAATAAAATTCCTGGAATAGTAGCCACTTGTCCCACTCAGAGCCCTAGTGACTTGTTATTTCTTTTTCTTATTTATTTATTTACTTATTTACTTATTATCCTTAAGTGGTTCTACAATGGGGTTTCAATTCAGCATGTCAGTTTGTGATACAGTGCATCTTTTTTTTTTTTTTTTTTTTTTTTTTTTGCCGGTCATGGGGCCTGAACTCTGGGCCTGGGCGCTGTCCCTCAGCTCTTCAGCTCAAGGCTAGTGCTCTACCACTAGAGCCACAGCACCATTTCCAGCTTTTTCTGCTTATGTGGTGCTGAGGAATCGAACCCAGGGCCTCAGGCATGCAAGGCAAGTGCTCTACCACTGAGCCACCTTCCCAGCCCCAGTACAGTGCATCTTGATCAATGTCACTACTTTCACGTCATTCTCTCCCATCTCTTCCAACCCCATCATTTTTTCTATCACTGAAAAGCCAATGCATAAAATTCATAGGACTATTACACCAACAGAAGGCAACTTTATTCCATGAAATTTAAAAGTCAAACTTTAAAGTTAAAAGATTTAACTTCATGAGCCCATACACAGGTTTAAGCAATTATTTCTCTACTAAAAATCCTACATTGTTTTATATGTAATCAAACTTTTAACCTAAGAAATATTCTCTTAATTGATTTTGTCAGTCAATTATGTATGTCCTGCATTTTTCTGTCATGTGGTGAATTATACAGACTATAATTGGTATACAAATTCTTTCCTCTGTGAGCAACAGGATGAACCAAAATCCATGTTCTAAATCTAGTCTATGATGTGGGCAAAAGCTTTAGATGTTCCTACTCCTTGTAATCTTCCCTATTCATTTTTTTAGTCATCCTAATTTAGGGAACTGAACTACTCAAGCCCCTTCTGCATTTAAATCTTTATGACCATCATTCTGAATATTAAATGCTATTTCCATGATTTATTTTTAAACTTCTGCATACTGACTCAACATTACTGAGAAAATTTATGACAGCTGCTTGATGATGTTTAATGTGCTGTCTTGTTTTATCTTTCTGAGTTACTGATTTCTGTTTTCCATCTTTTATCTGCTACTGCTCACAGAGCTGTTTGTATACAATAGCAGATTTGACTAAATGGATTTTAATTTCATGATATTTCTAAGCTCTCTAAATTGCTTTCAATTATATTACTGCTATCATCCTAACACATCTAATTGTATCTGCACAATTAATAAACATAAGGCTTCTTTGACCGGTCTAATTATAATAAGGGGAGAAAGTTCCCCTGGCATATTACAGGCCACCTGTGCTCACAAAAACATGATGCCAGTTATAAATTCCCTATTTGCAACTCTGAAGCCCTGAGCTCAGAAAATTAAATTTTAGTTTATTTGGATTCATTATTTTCTCATTCTATTCTATGATCTTGGCAGAAGTGTAGAGGCTGAAGGGTTATAATACTAATTAAATGGAAACTGAAATTTCTTTCCCCCTTCTCAGCAAAGCACAGGAAATAGGTGAGGCCTGTGTAAAATTAACTGTTGTGGCTTTACATGTAAATAGCAAATTTTAGTCCTAGAAGACAACTAAAACGATAGCTGATCATAGAAAACACTGTAAATCATTTAAATGATAGTGTACTCATATTACTTTGAAAGCAAATGATAGCCAGGCACGGATGGCTCGTGCCTATAATCCTAGCTACTCAGGAGGCTGAGCTCTGCGGATCCTGGTTTGAAGCCAATCTGGGCTTCAGGAAAAACAAAGGAAGGAAAGCAGATGATATTCCCGAGAGTCATTTACAACTATTTTCCTGCTGACATATGAAAACTTGTGAGCAATTATGTTTTTTGTTTTCTTTTGTTTTTGTTGGTTGTGGGGCTTGAACTCAGAGCCTGGTACTGTCCCTGAGCCTCTTTTATGTTCAAGGCTAGCACTTTACCACTTGAGCAACAGAGCCACTTCCAGTTTTTGAGTGGTTAATTGCAGATAAGAGTCTCAGGGGGACTTTTTTGCCCCAGCTGGCTTCAAACCGTGATCCTCAGATGTATTCTTTAGCTAGGAGCTAATATTTGGTATCAGAATGCCTCCATTACAAATTTTTTATTGTAAAGGTGTGATGTACCCTAGGGATTACAGTTACATAATCAAGTAATGAGTGCATTTCTTTCTGAACAGTGTCACCCCCTCCCTCATTTTCTTCCAGTTTTTTTCCTCATGACCCCCTCCAATTCCCCAAGTTATATAGTTCTTTCCAACATAGTGTCTAGTGAATATCACTGCTGAATTGATTGGTTCTTGTCCCACTGTTTCTGTGATTTCCCCTTCCCCTTCCCAAACCAGATAGATTTATATACAAGACAAAGGGTACACAAATAAAATATAGTGACAAAAGGGAATAACACAAAGGACAACAATGCAAACTGTACAATAAAAAAATCTATTGTTTCCATTTCTTGGAGAGCTTTCTTATGACCCAGGAATCCCATTCCTGGACATTTATCAAAATGACCACAAACCAGACCACACTAAAGCCCCCAATACAACCATATTCATTACAGTATTGGTTACCATAGCTAAGATATGGGATCAATCTAGATGCCCCTCAGTGGACAAATAGATCAAGAAAATGTGGATATATACACATGGCATTCTATGCTTCCATCAGAAAGAATATTGCCCCATTTGTAAAGAAATGGAAAGACTTGGAAAAATATTAAGTAAACTAGACCCAAAGAAACATAGGTTTCATGGTTTCCCTTATTTGTAATAATTAAAATGTAGCTATAAATCTACAAGAAAACCCAATGGACAGTAAAAGACAAGTTACATTTGGGCATGATTAATTAAACAGGACTCTAAATTATGCACACAGTGAGACCAAAAGAAGATACTCTTGAGAGGATCACAAGGACTTAATACCTATGTGCATATGATCATATAAAATGATGCTTATCAAAATGAACTCAATTCCAATTTTTATTTCTTTCTCTTTTCAGAGTCTCTTCTGACACCACACTTGACCCCAGACAAACCCTTCACAGGTTGCATCCGCCACTTCGTGATTGATGGACGCCCCGTGAGTTTCAGTAAAGCAGCCTTGGTTAGTGGTGCTGTGAGCATCAACTCTTGCCCTGCAGCCTGACATGACCAGGCCACAGCTGCCTAGAGTACAGAATTCTTTGGAGCACTGAAATAAACACAGAGACAGTCAGGAAGAACTCTTTTCCTCTCAGTAGTAGCTCTCATCATATTGAACAGGACTTAAATGACTTGTTGGGGTCTGGATGCTTCTTCTCATTTGGATTTATAACCTGGGGGGTCCAAAATGCTTGCAGTGGGAAACAAGAAAATTTGTATTGAGGGCATACATACTTCCTGCTGGCAAAATTACTGTTGCTGTCTCTAATAAAAATAAAATGGGTTCTAAACAAATACTGGTATACATTTTGTAATAGTGACCACATTCTCAAATTCACCTTTCAGGGAAGATAACTTTCAACTTACACAAAAATATTTTTGACAAAAACTACCTTTATCTTAGAAAGATTTACTCACATTTATGAAATCTAAAATTAGAGGATACATTTATCACTTTAACAAGAATAGGTTTATTACCTCAGCTGTCAAGATTTAATCGTTTCATTTGGCAAATAGTAGTATAGTTTATTTTTATCTAGATAAAGGGAATTTAACTGCTGTTTATAAGAAAGACATTAACATTCCCTGTGTTCTATAGGAATCACTAAGGAATTATAGAAAAGAGAAAAATCATAAAATTCAACTTAAAAACATAAAAGTTCTTTTCTGAAGGCTACCCCTTCAGAAAAGTGTAGCTCAGTAATAGAGCCTTGGGCAATTTGTCTTGACTTTGTTTTCTTTAAGGAGGGTTACATTTTTATTTGACAATTATGTTATCACCTTTATTTTCTTGTTTTATTTTTTTATCTGATATTCCTCAGCCTTAGGCTAGCTATTTACAATTCCTAATAGAGGCATAGTTTTTCTCAGTCTCTACTTAAAGCCCTATATGTTCAGCAAGGTCTTTCCTCTTTGATTGGAATTCTCGGGTCTATACAAGCTTTGAGTTTGTCATGTATTGACTCCCTCGAAGATTTTTGATTTTTCAACTAGTTCAGTACATGTATAAGCTAATATTTTTCTTTGTCTAAAAAGATATGTCAAATATTCAAAGAGGTTGATAATTGAGAGAACTGTATCTTTCCCCAAAGACAGTCTTTTGAAGAAGACAGTTTCATTGGATGAAGTTCCTGGGAGAACATATATAGAGCTGGTCTAAACTTCAAAAGTGATCCTAAAGTCTGAAATAAAAGGATTCATCTGAGATTTCTCAGTATCATTTGTAGACAGTTTCAAGATGACTGTTGGTGACTTCAGTCATGATTATAGAACATCATTTTTCTTGATGAAATAGGGATCCCCTTCCATATCCTTAACCTCATTACCAATAAATTTAGTCAATAAGCTGAGCTCCCATAGTAGCAGTTTTACAGGAGCTTTACACATTTAATCATGCACTAAAAATTTTCTTGGGTATTTTTTCCCAAATACACATGCTCCATTTCTTAACTGATACTATCAAAATTTATTAAGCCAGAAACTATCTTGGGGTATTCAATAAAAAGATTTCCACCAAGTGTCAACACAAATATAAACCATGGAATCTTTCTTAAAAACATTCAGCATTTAGAAAAGGCCCCACAGAAAATAGACTTGAATAAGTATGCACACATTAAAAAAATTCATACATGCTAAAGAAGCCAGGTTAGCAACAGTACCTAATTTTAGCATAATGAGAAAAGGTGCATTCAAGAGGGTAGGCAGGACAGTTTTACATAATTTATGTCACCCCTCTTGACCATAAGCATAGTAGCATAGAGAGATATACCATCATCTTTGGGGAGAGATACATAAGCAAGCATAAGACTTTGCCTCAGAAGTCATATGAGACTACCATAGTAAAACCTGGCACAAAATCACAAAGGCCCCAAACATAAGGCCACTACTTCATCTGTGGGTAGATCTAGATCTAATCCAGCCCTAGCAAGATGAGCTTGAATTCTGGCCTACATCACCACAGCAAATTATAGCCGCCTTTTATCCTGAATATACTCAGCAATGTGTCAGCCATCATGGCCAACAGACTAGTGTTGCACCAGCCTGACAGCAACAGGCTTTGAATGTAACCAACAGCCTTAGTAAATAAAGAATGCTTTCCAATAGTGGTCCTAAGCTTAGAGTACCCTTTTAGCACTGTAATGGTAAAAGTGGTCGCAAGATTCGGCACTGGGTCAGTCAACCTGCCCCAAATCCCTGTCTATAGGAAAATCCCAAGCACAGACAGACTGTGAAGATTGGATTCAACACGCACACACACACACATTCGTAATCATAAAAGCCAGAAAGCCAGGATCAACCAGAGAAACATGACATCACCAAATGGAAAAAGTAAGATACCAGTGGCTGATCTCAGAGAACTGTCTGAAAAAGAGAACTCCAAGTAAGCTGTTTAAGGAAGCTCAGGGAACTTCAATACAGAGAAACAATAACAACAGTGATAGAAATAATTTTAAAGAACTAGGTGGAATAGGAGAAATCCTAAGTCTCCTTGGAACAGACAAATGTTCTTAATAGAGACCCAGAAGCACAACAAATCAAAGAAAGGTTGGACAAATGGGATTGCATGAAATTGCAGAGCTTCTGCATGGCAAAGGACATAGCTAGCAAGACCAATAGAAAGCCCACAGATTGGGAGAAGATCTTCACTAGCCATATGACGGACAAGTGTCTCATATCTAAAATATACCTGGAACTCAAAAAATTAAATCCCCCAACAACATATCCTCAAAGAAACAACTGCCCCATAAATAAGTGGGCTAAAGACTTAAAGAGAAACTTCTCTGAAGATGAAAGAAGGATGGCCAAGAGACATGAAGAAATGCTCAACCTCTCTAGCCATAAAATAAATACAAATTAAAACAACATTGAGATTCCACCTCACCCTAGTTAGAATGGCTATAATCAAGAACTCTAATAACAACAGATGCTGGAGGGGATGTGGACAGAAGGGAACCCTACTGCATTGTTGGTGGGAATGTAAACTTGTTCAACCACTTTGGAAAGTAGTATGGAGGTTCCTCAAAAGACTCCACATTGAGCTCCCCTATGACCCAGCAATACCACCTTCTGGGCATTTACCCAAATGATCACAAACAAGACCATACTAAAGCTACCAGCACAACTATGTTTATTGCAGCATTATTTACCATAGCTAAGATATGGAACCAACCCAGATGCCCCTTAGTAGATGAATGGATCAAGAAAATGTGATAGATACACACACACACACACACACACACACACACACACACACACACACACACACACACACACACACACACAATGGAATTCTATGCCTCCATCAGAAAGAATGACATTGCCCCATTTGTTAGGAAATAGAAAGACTTGGAAAAAATTGTATTAAGTAAGCCAGGCTTACATAGGTCCTATGGTTTCCCTTATTTGCAATAACTAGTATATGTCTGGGACAAGCAGAAAAGCTCAAATAAGATGATAAGTGAAATGAACCCCAAGATAAGGACACAAGTGGTTTTTTCTTCCTTGCTATTGTTTCTAACATATTTATAAGGTACCATGTGATTTTTTTGTTGCTTTGTATGTCCCTCCCCCATGGTATAACCCGTTTTCATGGTATTGGATGTTGGTATAATTTGGGGATGGGAAGGGAAAAAACAAATTGTTTAAATAGGGATACAGATTGACTCATTGCAACAATGAGGTGTTCAAGACGCTATGTCGAAAACCCAACTTTACAATTTAGGCGGGGGAGTGGAGGGGCAGGGAGGGAGGTGTAGCTGAGCAGGTGGGAGGGAAGGGATGGTAGGGGAAAAACAAAGAAGAAGGCAACAATACTGGATAAGAAATGTACTCATTGCCTTGCTCACATAACTGTAACCCCTTTGTACAGTATTTTCACAATTAAAAAAACTTAATTTAAAAAAGAGAACTAGATACAGTAGTACATTGGTGACCTCAAGGTTAACATCTGAAAAAAAAAGACTTGTTTTCATGTCTTGGAGTTCATTTCAATCAGCATCATTTTGTATGGTCATATGTACATAGCTCCTGAGTTACGGTTCTCTGCCAAACTAGCTTAGGCATCTACTAATTATTACAAATGAGGGAACCATAGAGCCTATGTTTCTTTGAGTCTGGCTTACTTCACTTAATATGATTTTTTCCAAGTCTTTCCATTTTCTTACAAAAGGGGCGATTTCATTCTTTCTGATAAAAGCATAAAGTTCCATTGTGTCCATATACCACATTTTCTTGATCCATTCATCTACTGAGGGTATCTAGTTCTTTCTTATTCCATTTTTCTTTTTCAATTGGTTTAACCCTGGCAATCTCTGTCTTTGATTCTGGTACCCTCCATCTTGTATATACATTTATCTGATTTGGGGAAGGGAAGGGAAATAACAAAATGATGAAAGAAGTACAAAGGATGACACATTGCAACAGTGATACTCACAAGACACCATGTCAGAAATGAACTTTACAACTTTTGGCGGGGAGGGGGAGGACTGGGGGGGAGAGCAAAGGGATAGTGGGAGAACAACAATGGAGTGGGTAACAATGTTCAACAAGAAACATACCTTACTCATGTAAATGTAACCCCTCTGTATAGCATCTTTACCAAAAAAAATATTTTTTAAAAAAATGATTTAAAAAATCAAAAGTCCCACACCTGAAGGATAAACCTTATAAACTGGGCTTCATCTCAAATTCTTGGTTATTTATTATCTACTGTGGGCAAGATGCCTTTAAGATACGTTCTACTTATGAAACATTCTGTCTTCTCATTATGTAACTACATTTCTGTTGGGCTGTTTTTTCATAAAAAATTAAACAGTGCAACTTTGTCATCATCCAACAGTGCCGCCACTTTATTTGTTTACCAGATCATACTGGCCATTACCCTTGACCCTAGTCAACCCTTGACCGAAGACTTAATGACAGATGACTATTTCGGATGCATTTCCTTGCTGCTTTGTGCAGGTGGCTTCCGCATTGTTGCATAGACAGTGATGGGGACATCAGTTATTGTCAGGCAATGACTTCCTGGGCATCTTCGGAGTTGCCTGAGGAACAAATGACAGATAGAGCACTGAAGTTTCAGTATATATTCAATTGTTTAAAATCACTCTGAAATCTTTGCATATCACAAAATACATATAACACAGAATCGCTGATGAAGCAGACCTTCTAGACTTATATACTAAAGAAATTGTGGTCGTTGCCACACATTGAAGTATAAGAAGTTCCTAAATATAAAAGTAATTTTCCAAATGTTCATTCTGAAAGATATTCAGTGATTGCTAACAGGCAAAAAGACACATAGTTACAAACTATTGACACAGTGATAATACTGTGTCAATTTGTTCATATAGGCACTTTAATGTCACTTTGGGTGAGTGATTTTAAAATTAGAGTATTTGTGGAGAAAAAAAAATACATCAACCATCTGGTTTTCCTTTTCCACATTCCCACCAAATAGTCATCCAAGTTCTGACATTTCTAAAGAGAAGGAACTCATTACTTCCCTAAGTAGACTATTTTATTCTCGAATAACTCTGATTTCCAAGCCACTACCTTATTAAGCTCAAATCTGTCTCAAAATCTCTAAGCCAAGACAAGCCTAGTATTTACTGTTTTGCTACGATAAATGGCAGAAAATGTGAAATAAATCCTATTATAGTTTTCTTTTAATTTTTCAAAAATGATTTAATAGGTGCTTGATGCTCTGCATTAATCTCTTCCAAATAGAAATACAGTCAGTCAAAATTACACTAAACCTGAGGCTTAAATACTTCGTTATTCATGTTTGTAGACTTATGCCTAATACAATACACTCATAAAACAGCACTAAAGATTTTCTTGAATGTTGTCCAATCTTGAAACTATCAACAACAACAACAAATATTTCTAGCTAAAAATTTACTCCCCAAAACAGAGATAACAAATTGGTCCAGACTTACAGAGATACAAATACACATTACAGTTTTTAAAAAATAACAATGATCCTTGGAAACAATAATTTTATAACAGCAATATTTGAATTCCTGAGCCTTTTTGTGTATTGCCGAAGGCTGAATATCAGCTAAAGCTTATACTAATGATAACCAATACATATCTCCTCAATTGTCAGGAGGAAGTGAACTGTCACCTATTTGGCGACGTCTCCTTCCCATTACAGGCAGCACTGGAACTCAGGCCCGATTCTAGCCCGATTGAAGAGTCTCCTCCTTCCACAGGAAATCTCCTTGGCTGGGTCCCAAACCGAAAAGGCATAATTCACTGAAAACCTAAATTTGAAATGTAAAATCATGAAGAGGTTATCTTCAAAGAGTGACATGAAACTTTTAACATTATAGGCACCCACAAACATTCTGAAAAAGAACACCTTAAGATATCTAGAAAAAGTACAAAATAGTGTATTACACACTAAGTATGAGTTTGTGTTTCACTTTCTTAGAGAAGCCTTTCAAAAATTTTATTATCTAATTTGATAGCACCTTTTATTTCTGTTTTATAACGATTACTATCAGTCTAATTCAGTGTTTCTCTTCCATGGCACTAGTGACATTTGGGACAATACCCTTCTCCAACATAGAGAAGGGCAAACTGTCCTGTGCAGCACAACGTGTTCTGCAGTGTTCATACACTATATGCCATCATCGTAGCCCTCTCCCACAGCTGTGACAGTGCAAAACGTCTTATTAAGTGCCACACATCCCCCACTAGGAGAGAAAGACAAAATTTCTCCCCGGTAAGAAACACTGGCCTAATGTTTTCATCACCACTTCCTTTCTGTCTTTGTCACCACTAAATCCTTAATGCCTAGAAGAGCTTTTAGTATGCAGTAGATATTTAATAACTCTCCCTTGAATAATTGTCTAAGATAGACCAAAAGCATGAAACATGAAAAATGTCAACACTATCTCATATATTTAGTATATGCCTACTAAATAAATGTTTATTGGTGGCAATATTAAAACCAAATTATTAAGGTTTAACAATTTGAATAACGTGATTTTTAGATGATACATTAATCATCTAGGAAAAAAGATTTTGGAATGGAAGGTATTGATCATGATACATTTTACTCATAACTTGACATGTTGAATTGACTAGTATAACTACAGAAAACAATTTTTCAAAACGAAACATACATTTTGCTCAAAAATGATCTTTTAACATCAGAATAAACTATGGCTTATCTAATTGTGGAGGTACTGAGTCAGTTAATTTGATCAAGGAAACATGAACTTACCAAAATAGGCCGAGTCTGATTCCTGTAGAGATGAATAAATCAATTGCTTCTACTGACCTTCCATAGAAAGCTGGACTTGCCAAAGGGATGATGATAAAATGTTCCAGTGCTACCCAGAAATTGTGACATCAGAAGATTCTTTCCATGGCTTCCTACCTGCTAAAGAATCAAATGTCTCCAGTCATAACTAGCAACAAGATGAAACTTGGATAAAAATTTTCATCTCTAAGGCTGTTGTATCTTTTAAGAGCTTTATTCTGTGGCTACCGACTTATTTTCTAATATTAAGCATTTTCATCCATGAATGAATACATGTAGCCTCATCCATCTGCACAAAATTTCACTGGTAATTCTTTTCTTTATATTCCATCTTCCTCATCTCTTTATTTCCCACAACTTCCCTTAATAATTCAAATGAATCCACCCTATCTATGTCATCATCCAACTTCAATATCAACTTCAAACCAAATTTATTTTTTAATTGTGTTATAATTGATGTTATAAAAACACTTAAAAAGATAGTAGTATCCAGGAATGGAATTACACTCACAAGTGATAATAGCATGGATAATCAGTACAAATGACAGTGATGTTACCACTACAATGTAGTCTTAAGAAAAATTCACTTTTGAGCAAAACTTTAATTTGTAATGCTAAAATGTATCAAGGTACAAAGGATACACTTATACACACATCTTTCCCATAAATAAGTTTTATTTTTGTATAGGAATAATTATCGTAGCTTTATTTTTCTTATTTTAAATTTTATTGTGAAGGTGACGTACAGAGGGGTTACCGTTACATACGTCAGGTAATGAGCACATTTCTTTTTTAACAATGTCACCCCTCTCCCTCATTTTCTTGCAGTACCCCCACCCACCCACAAGTTGTATAGCTCATTTCCCACCTCGTATCTCGTGAGTATCAGTTTTTACAAGGGATATTTTATGCCCCAGACTACTTCTTCTAATGTCTGTACCACCTATTCTTTTCCTACTGCTTTAACACTGCTTTGAACTCCTAAATAACATTTGCAGGAAGGGAGACTATGTTTTGTACTGTCATTATTCTGATTTCTTACCCTTGAATTTCTTCTCTGTCAGTATCTCAGTTTTGCCTGGTTTTGATCTGCTGTCCTTCTTCCAGCAAGTTCTTGGCTTCTATATACATACCTTATACTATCATTCAGTACCTCCCCTACTTAAGAATTTTTCGATTTACCACATAAGCCAGAACATTGCTTTTTCAACTAGCCAGTTTTACAATCTTCAAAGCTAATGACTAAAGTACTAAATGTCAGTAAGCAGCTTTACCTTGATTAAATTATTTACTGCTACCTACATATTACACTAAGTTCCCACTGCTGTGTTTCACCATTTGTTATGAAAAAGTTGACATCCCATCTAAGAATTTATTTTACATAATATCTTACCTCTAGACCTTCTTTTTCTTACCAGGTGCTATCTGTGGATAACTTGATAAAAATTTTAGCTTAAAGAAATACAGGTTTCACTTACTGTGTCATAATAAGACAAATCACTGCTGCTCATTGTTGGCTAATGCATGATTAGGACATAAACAGTTGTTCCTTAAGATGGTTAAGAAATGTTTAATGGTTGGACGTGAAGCATCAGTGCAAAAATGATGTGGGGTCAACTTAGAATACAGTATAAATTTTGACACCATATTAGCAATGAAATTCTGAAAACAAATCATTAAAAGCTTTTCTAAAATGGTATTACAACTACAAAGTAAAAAATGTTAGAGATCTTGAAGAAAAATAATATGTGATTACTTTGAACTAGTTCATTTTGAATCAATTATGCCAAATTTCTTAGTGAGTGGTATAATGCAACCAAACAGTAGGCTTAATTATGAAAATTCATAGGATGAATAATATATTTGAAGACAAAATGAACTTGACTCCACAGTAGATTTGTACAAAGCAATGGTAAAGTTTAAATGATGGTTAGTGAGATCTCTAAATATGTTCCTTTAACTTATCATAAGCCCTGAAATAATTATCCTTCAATTGTCATATTAATTCATGAGGTGCAGAAAAGGAATAATATATAAACTAATCATATCCTAAGAAATATTCACAGACTTTATTCAACAAATATTAATTTTCTGGGAATTCATGTGCTAAGTGATATATAAAAGACTAAGCAAAAACAATTTTTGCCATAGTGGAGTTTAAAGGTTAGAGTAAGATTTTTTTTTACATGCAGATTGTTCTTTTAAGAACAAATTGATATTATCTGCTTATTTTTTTATTGTGAAAATACTGTACAGAGGGGTTACAATTACATGGGCAAGGTAATGAGTACATTTCTTATCAAGCATTGTAGCCTCCTCCTTTGTTTCCCCTTAGACTAAGATATTTTTAAGACTATGCTATCAAATCTAAATCTAAAGGATGATTAGGCACCAATGAGGTAAAACTTAGGGAGAAGCAAAGACATGCAAATAGATGGAATAATATATGCAAAGATTAAATGCCTATGGACAGGACAAAAAATAGACCTGGAAGGTCACCATCCCTACAGCTGGTCTAGGAGATAAGTACAATCCAAATTATGCAGGAAAATGAATCAAAGTTAAGCAGACTTTATCATATGAGCAAGGGAACCTGGAAAAGAACTTTGATTTCTCAAGACATATATTTAGGTTTTACAAATTTCTATTTATTAATTTTCCACTCCAATCTTTACTCTTTCCTTTTATCTGCTTACTTTGGGCTTGAATTGCTTTCCTTTTTCTAGCTTCTTAACAGGACACTTAGCTACCAATTTTCTTCTTTTCTAATCATTTAATTCAGTAAAATTCTGTCAAAGCACTACTTTCATTCCATAGATGTTGAAAACTTGTCTTTTAATATTTCTCAGCCAAAATTTTTCCTTTTAAAGAAGGCATATAAAATGTTCAACATGTTGTCATGTTTCTTTGACCAATGAAGCTATTCACAATCTTGTTTCATCTTCAAACATTTGGGAATACTCTTATTTTTCTTTTACTTATTCCTAGTTAGATTTTAGTCAGAGAGCATTCTTTGTATAATTTGAAAATTTTAAATTGAGACTTGTTTTATGCCTAGGATATGAACTACTTTAATAAATGTCCCATGTGTATTGGAAAAGTTGCAACTTATGATGTTAATTAATGAAGTGTTCTGTGTCAGTTACCAGAGTTGTTAGATGCTTTTATTTTCTTCATACTTGCTTATTATTGAAGTAGCCATGTTGAAATCTCCAACTATGAATATGAATTTATTTACTTTTCCTTTCTGTTCTGATAACTTTTGCTTAATATAGGTTCAAAGCTGTTATTTTATGCGTATTTCATATAGTGATATCTTCATGAATTGACACCCTTATTATTGTGAATTATCTTTGTGAATTATCTTTTATCATTGAGAATTATTCTTACCTTTGAAATATAAAACTTTTATAGCTACTTTGTATTGCTACAGTTGTGAACATATTTTTCCTATTATTTTACTTTTTGTGTATATGTGTTTGTATTTGTTTTTATACCCAAAGTGGGTCTCCTATAAATGTATGTAATTGAATCTGATTACTTTTGTCTTTTAAATTATAATGTTTTATCTGAATTGAAAGGTACGTTTGGATAGAAAACTTCCATCTTGCTATTTGTATTTTCTTTATGTCATAAATTCTTTCTTCTTTTTTCTTATTTTGTCCTTTGGGTCTGAATATATTTTATGAATCTTTTAAAATAAACTGGTTTCTGTGCTTCCTTGGACTTTTACATTTTATTTCTTCAGGGTAACTGCCTTCAAATAACATTACCACTTCAGTATACTAAAAGGACCTGACAGGAATATATTCATTTCCTTTCTCTTGCCATTCATGACTTTATTTTCACATATTTTACTTCTTCCTATACTAGAAGTGTCATTGGACAATTACAGGATGATTGTTGAAATGAGAAGTCTTTTATATTTACCTATATATTTATCATTTTCAGTACTTTGATCCCCTTGAATAGGTCCAGATTTTCATCCAACATCATTTGCCTTTTGCCTAAAACAAAACTGATCCGATAGTGATTAATTCATTCAGCTTTTATATTTTTTTGTTTTTGAACAATACAATATTTTCACTGTGAAGAGATCCTAAGTATTTTTCTAGGTTTTTAGTACTTTTTATGTTTTGCTCCATTGGCTGGTATTGTTTCCAATTAGAAGTCTGGTATCTTTCTATTTGCCTTTATCTGAAGTATTTTATCTACTGACTAACTTTAAGGTCAGTTCTTTATCAGTAATACTAAGCAACTTGATTATAATATAGCTGAGATAGTTTCCTTCTTATTTCTTGTGCCTAAGAGTCATCGAACTTTTTGGATCTGTGAGCTCATGTTTATCACATTTGCAAATTTCTCAGCTATTATTTCTTTAAGTACTTTTTCTTCCCTCTTGTAACTTAAATTACATGCTTATTAAAGTACTTCCATTTTTCCCAAGCTCAATGACTTTTTAAAAAATTTTTTGTTCTTCATTTTAGTTTCCATTACTGTATTTAAGTTCTTTACTCCATTTTGGCAGACCAGAGAGTCTTCTCTCAATTCCATCATTTCACATTAATCATTGTGCTTTTTGTCCCTAGAAGACCGATTTGAATATGTTGAATTTGTTTTTTCATTTCTTCATTTGTCCATGCTACCATCTGTTTTCTTGGACATATGATATATGTGTATAACAGCTGGGTGTTTGGGTTGAGATTTTTTGGGCCTTGTTTACTGACCTTTCATTTGTGCCATTTCTTGTTATTTGTGTATGTATGTGTGTGCGTTTTTGTGGGTTTTGTTTTGTTTTTGTCAGTTGTAGGGCTTGAACTCTGGGCCTGCAAGCTGTCTCTCAGCTCTTCAGTTCAAGGCAAGCACTCTACCACTTGAGCCACAGAGCCACTTCCGGTTTTCTCGTGGTTTATTGGACATAAGAGTCTCACAGCCTTTCGTGCCCAGGCTGGCTTTGAACCATGATCCTCAGATCTCAGCCTCCTGGGTAGCTAGGATTACAGGCATGAGCCACCAGTATCCAGCTCACTTGTTCTGTTTTTAGCTGACTGAATTTTCTCATTATTGGGTTCATCTTTGGATATCTGGAAATGTTTATTTGAATTTCAGACGCTATGAGATTTACATTGCTAACTAATTTTATTTTTAGTCTGTGAAAGTGCTAAATAAAATAAAAATTAATAAAAATGATTTTAATGTTAGCCCTCAAAACTACTCTTTTA
Source organism: Dipodomys spectabilis (assembly GCF_019054845.1). NCBI lineage: Eukaryota > Metazoa > Chordata > Mammalia > Rodentia > Heteromyidae > Dipodomys > Dipodomys spectabilis. The sequence continues at coordinate 5,403,515 of NW_024870678.1, read as the reverse complement.
AATATTAAATTTTTAAAATTTTACAAATAGATTTGTTCTTTGGAAATTTGGTTTTACTCTTTCTTAGTGTAGACCAACAGTAACCTTTATAAAGGGCTAACATATCTTCTACTTAAGCATTACCTTTCTGAGTACTCAGCTCAATGCTCTACAGATTACAAGAATTCTTCACCCAAGATATTGAGAAGGTAAATTAGACCCAGCCCTGTGTGAACCCTAGGAATATTTTGCCTGCTCCAGTTGGTCTTTCCTTAGTCTTAAGTATTTTCCACACATGCATACACCAATCAGTATTGACATCTTGAGGTTGGTAGTTACCACAGTATTACAAAGTTTATCCTGATTTGTACAGACTCAGGTCCAGACAGGGACATCCGTAAAAAAACCTAAAATAAAAGTCATTATCTTAGCAACAGTTAATAAGAAAACTTGTTGAAAACTAAAGGGATAATGATACATATTAATTCAGTGACAAACTATTGGGAGGAAAACTTTTTAAAAAACTGAAAATCTGCCAAGCCAATAAATTTACTAATACACTGGAGGAAGTTAGAAAACATAATGTAAATTACTGTCAAGTGACATAATAACTCATAACAAGCACTGTGCACGCAATAGTAAAAATTGATAGAGTATGTACAAATTCAAATTATATTTCAATGACAATTTGGAAAGTGACAGAAGTACATTTTATCTCTTTGCTGTTCTATTTCATGTGTACTTATTAATTTTACACTGAGCCTTCTTTATCTCCTGCCTTTATATTATCTTCTAATAACTTCTTTTATATTACTTTCTAATAACTTTAGTATTTTTATCTTTTGTCTCAACAGTCTCTATGATTATTACTTTGATTTTTTCATCACTGTAGTCTACTCCTTTGTGCTTTTAGAAATTATTTTTTGCCTGGACTAGCCTCAAACTATGATCCTCCTGATCTCTACCACACAAGTAACTAAGATTACAGATGTGAGCTACCACATCCAGCTTAGGACTTAAGTTCTTTCCCATGCATGATTTCTGCAATCTAATAACTGGGACAACAGGGTAGAGCTTTGAAAGGTAAGAATACCAGATGAACTGGCACCAAAATTCACTGACACAGACATATCATCACCTACAATTGTCCACATTTTATGAATTTCACAAGTCCCAGACTTTGGGACCTCATCCCAAGAACTGAAGTGTCTGACTGCAGCTCAAAGACTCCCAAGTTTATCAATACGCAGTTAAAGGTAAATCTAGCAACTAAAATTTTCTTGACTAAAACTGCCTAGCAATTCTCAACAAGCTCAAGCACTAATGTGAAAAACATCCAAACAGAATTATGGGGAAGCACCAAGAGCTAATAGCTCATGCCTATAATCCTAGCTACTCAGGAGGCTGAAATCTGAGGATGAAGGTTCAAAGCCAGCTGGAACAGTAAAGTCCATGAGACTTTTATCTCCAATTAACTTCTCAGAAAAAGCCAGAAGTGGTGGTGTGGCTCAAGTGGTAGAACAGTAGCCATGAGCCAAAAGAGGCTAAGGACAATGCTTAGGCCTTGAGTTTGAGCCCCAGGACTAGCAAGAGAGAGGAGAGAGAGAAAGAGAGAGAATATTATGGGGAAGCCTTAGTAACATAAACAGCCCATTGCAACTTCAAACTTACCAGTTACTAGAAAAAGTAATGATGAATATTGTTTGTCCTGATGGGAAATAATGTGTTCTAATAGTCTGAATTATTACGGTTCATATCATCACACATTAAAAGCATATACACCTTTTGTTAAACATATATTTCTTAGAGTATTTTTCCAAAGATTTGTGGGAAATAGTGACTTCATTAAAAAAGTATTTGAGCCTTAAAATCTGGTCTTATTTGTTCCATAAAAAAATAATTAAGGCTTTTTATGTAATTGACAATTATAAGACATTAGGTTTTCAGGAATGCCTGACTTTTCAAACTTTTCTTCCACTGTCCCTTCTAAACATTGTGTATGCAACATTTATGTTATAAATCCCTCTATTCATGAGACTTTTGTTTAGTAACCCCTGAATCCTATGGGACTAATTGTCACCACCACACAATATTTTAATCCACAGTCTTTATAGGTTAAGCTTGTTTTCGATTAGTTTGTTGGAGCTGGATCTAATCTTAATTTCTTTTGAATGTGACAGAGGAGAGAAATAAATTTGGGGGAGTATGTGGCCTTCAACAAACAATTGGGTTTCTGAACTTAGCTTTGCCATTTTTGTGAGAAGGCACCTAGTTTTCGGTGGCATCTTGGTAGTCTATTGGTCTGGGGTTTCTTTATGCTCATCGACATTTTGGGTTTTGCATCAGAACAAAGGATCCACACGTTCTGCGTTGCCTTTAGAACAAAGGCCTCGTTTCATAGGGACACTGGGGTGGGCCTGGGGTGACATGAGTAGAGGGAACCTGACCCACCGCCCAGAGGGTTGAGATGTGAACCAGGACTAAACGTCTGATAATCCAGGAACAGCTGCAAAGACACAAACTCAAAAAAAAAAAAAAAAAATCACTCCAAAGCCGAATTACCCGTCAGTTACCGCGGCCTCCAGAGCTGCCGTTGCTCAAAGATGAGTTCACAAGGCAACTCAGGTTTGTGCCTCCGGGGCCCGGTCGCTATGGTAACGGCAAGACGCAACTGCGCTTGCGCGTCCTCCCGACTAAGCACGGCAGCCCGGACCTGTCGAAGCGCTTGTAGACGGCAGCGATTTGCGGCAGTAGCGTGACTTACGGCCGCCCCCTTTGTGCTGCCCGGTACTGGCAGTCTGGCGGGATGACCCAGTCGGTAGTGGTCCAAGGTGAGCTTCGTCCCCAGGGCGCAGGGACACGATCGCGGCGCACCTTTGCTCTCTGTTTCCTATCTAATGTCAGGTTCTCGCTCTCTCTTCCCTGGTCGCAGTCGGCCAGTGCGGAAACCAGATCGGCTGCTGCTTCTGGGACCTGGCGCTGAGGGAGCACGCCTCGGTCAACCAGGTAGGCCGCCCGATGGTGGCCCGGCGAGCCCGAGCCTCCACCTGAGCCTTGGTCTGGCCGCTATACACTGTGTGGGATCTGCTCAGTAGAAAACGTCAGAGCCAGTGGGCACCGGTGATCCACGCCCGTGATTCTAGCCCTCGAGAGGCTGAGATCTTGGGATCATGGTTCGAAGTCAGCTCGGGCAGAGAAGTCCATGAGACTCTGATCTCCAGTTGACTATCAAAACAGCCAGAAATGGAACTGTGGCTCAGGTGTACAGCGTTTGTCTTGACCCCAAAAAAAAAAAAAAAAAGCCCAGGAACAACCTTAAGCCCCTGAGTTCAAGTTCCGGGACTGACACCAAAAGAGGAGAGAAAAGAAAAACGTAACTGATTTTTAACGTATGTTGCCCAAACACACACTGGACTGAAAGAACATTGACCAGAGACCTGAGTCTTAACAATTTTACTAATTCTCAGTAGTTCTCAGTAGTGTTCTTGTGAAAACCACAAAGGAGGAGTGTGTGAGAATACTCTTACAAAGTACCTGGCGAGTATGATCTTGTGTTCCTTATAGTCATTTTTAAAAAAAGGTCACTAGAATCCAGAGTAAACTAATTACACTTGTTTTACAATCCTTGAAATTTTCATCACCCTTCTGAACTTTAAGGCTTACGGTGTTTACTTTATTCTGAAGAGAAATTTCAAGACTCATTCCAAGCAATGTTCTGTTAACTTGCTTTTCGTTATAGACACATTAGCTATTTCAGTATTGTGCAATTGTTAAAAATGAAAAAAAAGAAAACTTTGGAAAATAAAATTTACATGATATAAATATTTTTCCTTCTTTTTAGAAAGGCATTTATGATGAGGCCATAAGCAGCTTCTTTAGGAATGTAGATACCAGGTAAGATGAGATTAAAGCCTATCAGAGAATACAATCATCCTTTCTCTTGTCCTCAGATTGGAGAGAATTCTTCAAAGGAAGGTAACAGTTGGTAGCTATGAAGATGTCTAGCCCTTTTGTTGTTCTCATTAAAAATATTTTGCATTATATCTTGTAGCAGAACAAGTTTTGGGTTTTTTTTTTCCCCAGATTTTATTAAAAGAAGTGTGACTTCTTTTACCTGGATAAAGTTTTACTAAAGGAAAGCTGAACTTTCCCTGAGATATCATGTGATTGCATCTAGTAATGGCTAGCTTTTATGACATTTCTCTGATCACACTACTTGCTGTGAGTATAGAATGTGCTCAAAAGGAGAAAACGGTAACTGCTTACAATAAAGATTACTTTGTATGCCTGTGTCCATACTAAGGCATGAACTGAAGGCCTAGGCACTATCTATAGCCTAGCCACTATCCTAGGCACTATTTCTCAAGGCTGGCATTCTACCAGTTCAGCCACAGCTTTACTGTTTCAGTATATATGTATCATAAGTCTTTTACCTCAAAGAGTAAATTGACATTCAGGGTATGCCCATGACTCTTAATGTGAAATGGTATACATTTCAAAATACTTTGTAAAAACTAATTATATAATCTTGCACTTAAAAATTGTACTGAAAAGTATAGGGACAAATCTAATTTGGTAGAAGTTCTAGTTAGAATTACTTGGCTGACTTGGCTGGGTGTTTGAGCTGTTATCCTCTGATTCATTTTCACTTGTTGATGAATTCCAGACCCTAATGCTCAGGCTTGCAAACTCATAAACCTGCTTTTCTTTTTTCCCTTTAAGAATGAATTAACGGGGGCTGGGAAGTTGGCTCAGTGGTAGAGCGCTTGCCTTGCATTCCTGAGGCCCTGGGTTCGATTCCTCAGCACCACATAAGCAAAAAGAAAAAAGCCGAAAGTGGCACTGTGGCTCAAGTGATAGAGCGCTAGCCTTGAGCTGAAGAGCTGAGGGACAGCACTCAGGCCCAGAGTTCAGGCCCCACGACTAGACCCCCCCCAAAAAAAAACAAAACAAAAAAAGAATGAATTAACGGGCTGGGAAGGTGGCTCAGTGATAGAGTGCTTGCCTTGCATGCATGAGGCCCTGGATTCGATTCCTCAGTACCACATAAGCAGAAAAAGCTGGAAATCGCCCTGTGGCTCAAGTGGTAGAACTCTAGCCTCGAGCTGAGGGACAGCGCCCAGGCCCAGAGTTCAGGCCCCACAACCAGCAAAAAAAAAAGAATGAGTTAACTTCAGCCAGGCATTGGTGGCTCAGATCTGTAATCCTAGCTACTTCAAAAGCTGAGATCTGAAATTGTATACAAAGCTGGCCAGGCAAGAAAATTTGAGACCTCTCCAATTGAAAAGCTAGAAGTGGAGCTGTGGCTCACAGTGGTAGAGCAGTGGCCTTGAGCTCAAAAGCTCAGGGATGACAGCATCCAGGCCCTGAGTTCAAGCCCCAGGACCAGCACAATTGACAAAAGAATGTGTCAGTTTCTCTTCAGATTCCAACTGGTCAGATTCAAAGATAGGGGAGATTGAAAACTAGAAAGGCAGTGTAGTACTGTAGGAACTATAACTCAGACCACATGTCCATACATTATAAGTACATTTTTTTTGGTAGGAAAATTTCCAAAGATAATCAAAAGGTTGCTTAGTGACTGGAATCAGAATAAAAGACGTTAGAAATATGTGTCATTTAATATATAGCATAAAGGAAATTTATCTATAGCAGGGATTAACAAATCTCCCACTAAGGACCAGATAGTAAATATATTAAGTTTTACAACTATAAAGGTCCCAAGTTATATCTACTAACCTGCTTTTGTAGCCTGTATACCATCATGGATAGTACATAAATGAATGAGCATGGCTGTATTTGAATAAACCAGCATAACAGCAGCTAGTTGTATTTGGCCTGAAGACTGAGGTTTATTGACCCATGGCCTATAGCATCTGATTTAGCTAAGCTTCCCAACTAATGTTAGCTTACCTTTTGAGATATCTTTGAGAACCCATGCATTGTGTTTGGCATCAGTTTCAGTAGTTAATATATTTTGAAGATAAAATTCAGGATAAGATTTCAAGGTAAGAACAGCCCCAGACACTCAATGGTATTTAACTGGTATATCCATTGATGTATGTTTATAACCTCATTAAAGGTAATTTAAGTAATAATGGTGTCTGTTTACTCAGAAATCTGGGAATCAGATGGTTAGATATTAGCACAGTTTTTCAGATACCTACATGTACTATATGTAATTTACCTATCCTTAGTACATTGCCTTTGTCTCATTTATTACTTCAGGACAGTCTCCAGGAATCATATCCATATCATTTTTAAGGCCGGGGAAAAAGAAGAAGGTTAACACTAATTTTGCATCTGGTCCTTTTTATCAGAAAAGCCTTTCTCCCCTTATCATTGGCTAAAGTCAGAATGCACGGTCAGCCTAACAACAAATCAGCTTGTTAAGACAGAGACAAGGAAGAAGTTAGGAATGACCTATCACATCTAACCTGTAACCACCTTTAATATGTAAATGTAAGTTAACATGTATACACTGAATATTAGAGATTTATAATAGATCTTAATGACCTTTTCTTACTTTTTATCTTTCAGAGTAGTTGGTGATGGTGGCAGTATATCCAGGGGAAAAATACGTTCTTTAAAAGCACGCGTAAGATATATATGTTTGGATTCTTACATTGGAAAAAGCTAGCATCCCACTTCAACATTTAGAGAAAAAGAGAACATCATTTCATAGACTACTCCTGATTTGAGCCTTTTTTCACCACCATATCTGGATGGGAGGTGAAGGAATTAGTTTTAGGAAATAATATATCAGTGTAGATTTTTCTCCTTAGTAGTTCTTAGTATTTTATGGGCTATGATCACTGAAGAGTCTGGGCTTCACAAGATTAGTTGCTGCTTGGTTTGCTCAACAAGCCAAAACTCAGAATTATGCAAATCCTATATTATGATTATGAAAAAGCCAGAAGCTGTTACCTTGTGGGTCTAGAAGAAAATACAAAGAACAGTTGTGACTCCAGACCTCACATACCTAAATGAGAAATGCAGAATACACTCTCAAAATATAATACTTGGAAAGGAAAAATAAACCAAGAACTTGATGTGATTAAGGAAGAATTGGAAAGATTGTATGCTATGTTAAGGTTTTAAAATGGACTAAATGATTCTGTCAAAAGAGGAGCGGTAAACCCTTGTAAGCTAGTCAGGGGGTAACATGTACTTTTTGTTTTCCATACAACATCTCTATTTTTTTCTTTTTTATATATGTAAATATATATATAATTTATTTATTATTTTATGTATTATTTATTTTGGGCCAGTCATGGAGCTTGAACTCGGGCCCTGTCCCTGAGCTCTTTTTTTTTTTAATAAGTTTTTTATTGTGAAAATATTGTACAGAGGGGTTACAATTACATGAGCAAGGTAATGAGTACATTTCTTATCAAGCATTGTTGCCTCCTCCTTTGTTTCCCCTTGCCATCCCTGCCCTCCCATCTTCCTCCCCTCCCCCACCAAAGTTGTAAAGTTTGTTTTTCGACATAGCATTTTGTACATCTCATTGTTGCAATGGGTCAACTTGTATCCCTATTTAAACAATTTGTTTTTTCCTTCCCCTCCCCAAATTATACCAACATCAAATACAGTGAAAACAGAGGTTATACCAGAGGGGAAGGACATACAAAGCAACAAAAACATCACGTGGTACCTTATAAATATGTTAGAAACAATAGCGAGAAAGAAAAAACCACTTGTGTCCTTATCTTGGGGTTCATTTCGCTTAACATCTGACCTTTTCTGCTTGTCTCAGACATATACTAGTTATTGCAAATAAGGGAAACCATGAGATCTATGTTTCTTTAGGCCTGGCTTACTTCACTTAATATAATTTTTTCCAAGTCTTCCCATTTCCTAACAAATGGGGCAATGCCATTCTTTCTGATGGAGGCATAGAATTCCATAGTATATGAGCTCTTTTGCTCAAGGCTAGCACTCTACCACTTTGAGCCACAGCACCACTTTCTGTTTTCTGGTAGTTAATTGGAAATAAGATTCTCACAAACTTTCCTGCCTGAACTGGCTTTGAACCACAATCCTCAGATCTGTCTCCTGAGTAGCTAGAATTATAGGCATGAGACACCAGCACCCAGCCTCATTTATAATCTTACACAACCTGTAGTAATCCATCTAGTTAAGTCCTTCTTATGGTTATATGTTAAAGACAGCTTTTAGGTAAATACTATATGCTCTTAGAAATATTCTGTGCAATCACTAAAGTTGCCAGTTTATAACTATATAGGCATATGTATGTAAACATAAAATGTATGTAAATGTTTACATATATAGCATATACATGTATATGTTTATATAAAGTAGCAGTATGTAAGAGACACAATTTGTTAAACATACATTTTTGTGACTTCTGTAATTATATAGTAAAGTAGCATAGCTAATTATACAAATTAATTCAACAGCATTTATATGTGTATAAATTGTAACTTTTACACAGTATTCTGAAATATCAAAATTTGTTTTCCTTTCAACTGAGCAGTCAGACATAGAGTTTAATGATTAAGAGTCTGCTACCAGGCTATTTGGATTTGAGTTCCCATTTGCCAACTGTGTTATCACAGCTGTTCAGGTCACTTTTGAGGCTTCAGGTTCCTCAGCTATAATATGAGGAGAATAACACCGATATTTAGAACATTAGCTTACAGTAATTGCCTCATGTTTTGTGGTCAGAACTAAAGCCCATAAAACAGGCACATTCAGTCTTAATTCACAGATAATTTACAGTATAGGCTGAGGTTCTTTCTTCTTTATAATTTTTTATTTTTTCAGCTTTTTGTTTTTGTACTGATGAAAAGGGCTTGAACCCAAGGCCTGGGTATTGTCCCTGAGCTTTTTTATTCAAGACATAGTTCTACTTCCAGCTATTTGCTGGTTAATGGAGATAAGAATCTCAGGGTCTTTTCTCCCCAAGCTGACTTTGAATCACAATCCTTAGATCTCAGCCTCCTGAGTACTTGCAGTTACAGGTGTGAGCCACCAGTCCCCAACCATTTTAGTTTAGTATATTATGTAATCTTATTATATAACACAGTCTCTATAGTTAATTTTATGTTCTCACTTTCTTCTTGGTAATACAAATTACCTCCCATGTCAAAGAAGTTGTGGTAACGAATTAGGTTATGAGTTACTTGGAACAAAGGAACCTATTGTCATCCTTGTCACCTAACTAGTTCCTTGATTTTGCATATAATAGTAAGTTGACTTTAAATGGACAATTTTTGGCTATATTCATGAAGAAAACAGCATGATGTTTGTAGTAAGCAAATGCATTAGTATAGTCTACATTTATTTTATTTTATTTTTGGGGTCTGGTCATGGGGCCTGAACTCTGGGCCTGGGCGCTGTCCCTCAGCTCTTCAGCTCAAGGCTAGCACTATACCACTTGAGCCACAGCACCACTTCCGGCTTTTTTCTTTTTGCTTATGTGGTGCTGAGGAATCAAACTCAGGGCCTCATGTATGCAAGACAAGCGCTATACCACTGAGCCACCTTCCCAGCCCCAGTCTACATTTATTGAGAAGCTTATCTAGATTTCTAAGACCTTGTTAGAGATTCAGTTAAGGGGATTATTGAGTTCTTATTCCCCCACATGTATAGTTACATACACTCATACATACATACATACACACACACACACACACACACACAGAGTAGGATGCAAGAGTTTAGAACCCATTTTTCAATTGGATTTCACCTTTTGATTGGAATAGAATAGAATCTATATAAATATTTTGATGAATTAAAGTATAAAAAGAACAGTACACTTTACAGTTCATAAATTCTTTCAAGATAGCATATGCCTGTAATCTAATGCTCAGGAAGCTGTGCCAAGAAGATTGAATTTGAGGTCAGTTTAGGCTATTTGCAAGATCCTATATCAAAAGAAAAAAAAAAGGAAACAATAGTTTTCATTTACAAAGTAAGCAATTTTAAAATACATGCATCAATTTTGTTTCCCTTTTCAGGCTGTCTTGATTGACATGGAAGAGGGGGTCGTGAATGAAATTCTCCAGGGACCGTTGAGAGATGTATTTGATAGCAAGCAGCTTATTACTGATATTTCTGGCTCAGGAAATAATTGGTGAGAATTTCCTGAACATAACTATTGAATGTCATTGAAAAAAATTGAAGCTCTTTTCTTATTCTGATAGGTCCTACTAACACAAAAGCAAGATGTGCCACAGCTGAACTGCCTGTTTTTCTTAATAAGTGATGGCATTTCACGGAGCTTGGAAGTAACTGTGTTTATTCTCACTCCTAGTTCCTTGTAATGGGTTTAAGAAAGAGATGGATAGTGAAATTTTTATTTTCTAAGTTCTTTGAAAATTGATTCTTATAGAACAGTAAATGGTATTGTCACTACTTGAACTGATTTTTCATATTGTTTAGCTCTCAACTAGGATTCAAATTCAAATAGAATTGACAGGTCTGAAATGAAACCAGTATCCTGTCTCTCAAACTAAGCCTGAGGCCATTTTGGCTCTTCCATAGTCTCTTCTCATTAATAATCACCCACAGGGATCATTTAAGAATTAACTGCAAAACAGTTTTTGCAGCTTCATCTTGTAATATTTGCAAATTTGAGCAGTCCCAAAAACTTGCACAGAATCTCATGAATATCAGTTGTGTAATATTTGCCATTTCATCTAGTAAGATGGTACCATACTTTCCTATTTGAAATAAGACTACATTTTTTTATTTCTTTGTCTTGATAAATGACCTTATCCTTTCACTGCAGTTCAGAGTTTACATGGAAACAAAGAATAAACTATGTAACTGAAAAAAATAGTTAAAACCCACTACTAATGAATTTTGTATCAACACAGTTGAAGATTATCTAGTACCTGTAGGATATCTGATTGAATGACATGAAACAAGTGTAGATTTTACTTGGCACAAGTACAAACAGTACCTGTTGAACTTTTTTCTATAATCATTAGGGGCATAAATAACTCAATAAGTAAAAAGTATTATTTTTTAATCTATGTTCTTTTTTTCAGGGCTGTTGGTCACAAAGTGTTTGGTAATCTTTACCAAGAACAGATTCTAGAGAAACTCAGAAAGTCAGCCGAGCACTGTGATTGCTTGCAATGTTTCTTTATAATACACTCCATGGGAGGAGGTAAGCTCATTGACTCATTTTCCAATGGCAGTGTTAAAATGCAAGTAGGAACTCATGCTTCATACCTATGTTTCCAGACCTCCTTACAGTCTGTCTATTGTTTAATGTTTGTATGTGCTAACTTTTGTCAAGAGAACTATATTGAAAATTTTGTTTCTTATTGCTTTATTTTCTTTTATGAAATTTTCAGCCCTATTTTCATATTTGCAACCTTTTGAAGAATGCTTACTATCTCCTCAGAGCTTGCTTATTCTGTCCCTACAGATGCACATTGGCCTGTTCTTAGGATGCTTGCCAAGAGTCTCAATACCTTTCTTTAACCATCTTCCAGCCTTTCTATCTCCAAAGAGCAGAAAAGAGTAAAAGAAATTCCTCCTTTAAGTCATTTCTTACATGGTAATTAATTGATCTGAGTATAAATGTATGAAATGTACTATTTTCTTTCCCCAGAGAAGCTGTAACTCAGAACTGAAGTATATTCTCTCTTGTTCTGTGAGATAAAAGGAATAAAATTTGCTAATTTTAAGATAGGTATCACAGGACTTAAAGGAATTGCCACACTTATTTTCTCTAAGCTGAATTTTAAGATTTTATATTTTAGCCAAACATGGTAGTTCACACCTGTAATCCCAGTTACCAAGGAGGCAGAATTTGGGAGATTGTGATTTGAGAACAACCCAGGCAAAAAGATAACAGGCCCCTAACTCAAGCATGGTTGTGCATGCCTGCTGGCTATGCAGTAAGCATAGATAGAATTCAGCCCAGAGCTGGCCTGAGCAAAAAGTGTAGTCTCTTATCTGAAAATAACAAAGCAAAAATGACTTGAGGTGCCATTCAAAAAACCTCAGTTTAAACCTCAGTACCACCCAAAAAAAAAAGAACCTTGTTCAACAGGTTGTTTGATCAGTTTTAAGAAATACCTTTTTTACTCAGTCATAACATTTTAAAATTAGTTATAATTACTGTGTAAAACATAATCTATTAATTAATGAAGCAAATTGTCATCTTACTAGTATAATTAGCCTGCAAGTTTTGAGAAGGCAATTTCATATACAATTGTTTATAAAAGCCCTTCATTTTCTAGTAACTCATAAAAATACACTTTATTTGTAAATTACTAAAAATGGGGAAGTAAGTAAAATTGTCCTATCTAGTCTATCTCGTTACAGACGACCAGGTTACAGGCTTGCTTTATTTTTTATTTTATTTTTGCTATTGTTCTTGCCAGTAGAGGAGTTTGAACTCAGGGCCTCATGTCCACACTTGGCTTTCTTCATGGCTCGTGCTCTACTATTTCAGTCATACTTCCAGTCGATCTTCGCTGGTTATTCTGGAGATGGAGTTTTTGAGATTTCTGCTCGGACTATCTTAAAACCTGGTCCTCCAAGTTAAGCTTCCTGGGTAACTAGTATTAAAGGCATGAGCCACTAACACCCAGCCTCTTGTTTATTCACAACATATATCCTTCCAGATATTTGCTATGTCTGTGAAAGTATGTGAGAAAGTAAATGAGGTCTTATATATTCTATAATTGTTTGGCTTTGTGTCTTTTTCAAGTGTTTCCACCTCAGCTCATTGACTTGAATTATATGTATTGTATCTATTGCAATTCCTGTTTAGTTATTACTAATTGCTGTCAGAGAGTATCTAGTACATATATATTTCACTTGTGCCACTATACTATAGGCAATATTCCTAGAAAGGAAGTTGGGATCAAAGAATATGCATGTTTTAAATAGTGGTTGATGTTATTAATATGTCTTCCTATGGTATTGCATTAATTCATAATTCATAGTATTAGTAACAGTACATACTCTTATCATCAGGAATTACCTGAATAGTCTCCCTCATTTTCATTATTTAGCTCCTCTTCCCATCATTACCACTGCCAATTCTAGGGATTAAATACAGGGCCTGGTGATTACTAGGTAAGCTCTACCACTTGAGCCTTGCCCAGCTCACCATCTTAGCCTTTTAATATTTATCTACATGAATTAGAGCATTGGCTTTAAATTTTTAAGCAAAATAACAAGGAATACATTTTATAGTACAATGCAGCATGCACTCATGCAGGAGTATACCCACACTGAAACTAGTGTAACACATTGATACTTTCTACTGTCTCATTTAAGAAAACACCAATCTGGTATGTTGGTAGCACACACACTTTTAGGATTCTAGTTAAGTCCTTATAGATTTCTGAATTTGCATAAACATAACTGAATCAGAAAGTTATCTTTAATGAGATCCCTAGTTTCTACTTTTAACTAAGAAACATTTCATATTTGAAAATTTTATAAATTCAAAGTAGACTTGCTAAATTTTAAACAATTTTAACTTTACATTAGTAATGACGTGTTTCATTTTATCATGAGGATTATTCGCAGAGTGCACAAAAGCTGTTCAAGATAGTGTTTTTTAAGTCAAATGAAAATTACTAAGACTGCATACTGTCTTAGTAGGATTTTTCACTATTGAGTCAGTTCTTTCAGCATCTAATGAACTAAATTTGGAAAAGAGTGAAATATAGAAAGTCATTCCAGAGAAGTCAGGACTTTCAGCCTGACTCTCCATGCCTTTCTCCTTTTTCTATCTAAAATTCCACTAATGTAAGTCACAGGAGTAAGTTGAAAATTATGCCTGCAAATAAAACATAAACTTTTAAGTTCTTCACAATTACATTCTGAATCATTTATCCTTCTTAATTGCTTTGTTTTTGAAATTTTATTCCTCAGGAACAGGATCAGGACTTGGCACATTTCTTTTAATGATGCTGAAAGATGAATTCCCAGAAGTATACAGATTTGTGACTTCCATTTATCCTTCAAGCGAGGATGATGTCATAACCTCACCATACAATAGCATGTTGGCAATGAAGGAACTGAATGAGCATGCAGACTGTGTGTTGCCCATTGACAATCAAGTAAGAAATGACCTTAGGGCTCAGGGATAAGTTTTAGATGCAATTAATTTTGTGTTGTGCATCTGTGTTTTTGTGACCTCTGTTCAATTTTTAGTCTTCATCTAAGAAAAAATAAGTTTAAATTGTTTTTCTTTCTCTTCTGTCCTTCCTAGGAAAATATCTCTAAGTACACTCTTCTTAAAAGATTCTTTCCCAATATTTTTCTCTCAAAAGTCTTTATTTGACATCATTAGCAAAATTGACCTCATGGTGAGTTCTGGAAAGCTGGGTACAATTGTGAAGCCAAAGAGTCTGATTACTTCAAATGCTGAGGCTTTAAAAAACAGACATAAGAAGCCCTTTGATGCAATGAACAACATTGTGGCAAATTTGCTACTCAACCTAACAAGGTAATTCTGCAGATGAAAAAATCACTTGGCTTTTGATGGTGTTTTAAATTTTTGTATAGTAGCATTATTTCTTCTTCTTAGTACTGGGTATTGAACCCAGAGTAGGCTAGATAAACTCTGAACTACCTTGTTAAACTGTAATGTAACCCGGTAGCACTTTTTATTCTGAGTTGTAGGAGCTTCTTTATACATTATTTTATCTCATATTTTTATCTGTTAGAGTAATAGATTAGAATTTTAATGCTTGTGACTACAAAGCAGCATTTTTCTAAGTATATTCCATGAAATTTATCAGTGTACAATGATAAAAAAAAAATGGTTTAGATGATTAACACTGGCTTTTCTGTAGAATATCTTTTTTTTTTTTCTGTCGGTTGTGGGATTTGAACTCTGGAGCTGAGCGCTGTCCCTGAACTCCTCAGCTCAAGGTGAGCGTTCTACCACTTGAGCCACAGCACTACTTCTGGTTTTCTGGTGGTTAATTGGAGATGAGTCTCATGGGCTTTCCTTCCCAGTTTGGCTTTGAACTGTGATCCTCAGATCTGAGCCTCCCGAGTAGCTGGGATTACAGGTGTGAGCCATCGGCGCCTGGCAGAATATCTTCCTTTTAAACCAATTAATCTATATTTTTTCATCCAAAAGATTTCTGTGACTTGAGTCTCAAATATTTCTTGGGCATTATTAACTTTAACATTAAAGTTTATACAATTATTGAATAATTATTGACCTCCGTTTAAATCAACATGAACTCTGTTTAAAATACCTTTATATATGAAAGTTTAGTAGTATGCTGGTTATATAAATACAAAAATAATAATTGTTACTTTGTATTATCCTGATATATAATTGTTTATGATAGTGTTTCAGTAATACAGAAAACAGTAACATTCCTCACTGAACATTGTACAATAGGATTAGAGAAAATGCCAACTGAATAAAGCAACTGGAATTCAAAGTATATAACTTGAAAGTTAATACCTTTCTCGTTTTCTTATTAATCTTGCAGCTCTGCAAGGTTTGAAGGGTCCCTTAATATGGACCTTAATGAAATCAGCATGAATTTAGTTCCTTTTCCTCAACTTCATTATCTTACATCAAGCCTGACCCCTCTGTATACACTGGCAGATGTCAACATTCCTCCTCGCAGGTAAGATGTAAATGAATTCTAATCTCTGAAGAACGTGAAGTTCTATTTTAAAGCACAATTTTTAACGTTTACGTTATCTGGTCAGTAATCATTTTGTTTGTGAGAAATATATAAAATGTAATTGATAACTGCTGTGTGTGTGTGTGTGTGTGTGTGTGTGTGTGTGTGTGTGTGTGTGTGTGTGTGTGTGTTTGTGTACAAATGTATGATAGCATTAAACTTGGAGCAAGTGACTTTTCATCTTTAGTTTTTCTTACCTGTAAAAGTGGAAGTGTGCTTTTCACATGTGCTTTTTAAATAACAGTGAGTTTTCGTATGATAGCTATTGTTCACCTAAACACCTGGTTCTGCAGCTTGTGTGTGTCGTCTTTAAGCCACTTTCTTTAACCCAAAAACAAAATGGTTTTAAAAGATGCTCTTGGCATACACAGTGATGATTAGCTTATCATCATTTACATGCACAGTTGAAAATGGAAATCAGAAAAATAGAAAAATGAAAGCTAGAGATTTCTTTTTATAAAGCTTCAACAAGGTGATAGATGTATGCTTTAGGAATATTACAAGTGATACTCCTGCAAGCAAGGTAGGACACCTTTCCCCATTGGATCATAATGATCACTATAATGAAAAAGTATACACAATGTAGAATACGTTATTCACTGTATTCACTCAGCATGCTAGTATTTTTAAGAAGAGTGAGCACTTTTAACCTGAACCCTAATTGTACTTTGATGGTAAACTAATTACTGTAAATATATGTAAAATTTATTCTTTATGTGTGTGTATGTTCTGGTCCTGGAGATTGAACTCAGCCTGGTCACTGTCTCTGAGCTTTTATGCTCAAGGCTAGTGCTCTTCCACTTGAACCACAGTATTGCCATCTCTGTGATGGCTAATAGGAGATAAGCGTCTTAAGGACTTTCCTGCCCAGGCTGGCTTGGAACCACTATCCTTAGATCCACCTCCTGAGTAGCTAGGATCACAGGCATGAGCCATAAGCATCCAACAGTAAAGTTAGTTCTTAAGAAAACAGTAAAGTTATTTCTTAAGCCTGGAAGATTCCATTTCCACAAAAGAAAGATAAATGTGCCGGCACACACTTGTGATTCCAGCCATGACAGGAAGCTTGACATAGATAGAATGTGACTCAGGAACATGCCCAGTCAGGATGCTAGACCCTATCCTAAAATAATGGCCAGTGAAAACCAAGACCAGAAGTGTGGTTCATTGCTACCATGCCAGTCTCACAAGCACAAACCCTCCCCCCCCCCAAAAAAAAGAGAAATGAACAAATGGAATTTTTGTAATTAAGTTTAACATAAAGAAAAATATGTTCTGACTTGGTTCTCCTATTTAAATATTTAAAAGTCAGTTGAATATACTTTACTTGGTTTACTTTGATAAAGATAATACTTTTATGTCAACACGTGCGTGCGTGCATGCTAGTCCTGGGCACTATCCCTGACCGTTTTTGCTCAAGGCTAGCACTCTTACCACTTTAGCCACAGCTCTACTTTTGGCTGTTTTGATACTCAATTGGAGATTAAACAGACTTTCCTGCCCAGGCTGGCTTAAAACTGCCATCCTCAGATCTCAGCCCCTTGAGGAGCTAGAATTACAGGTGTGAGTCACCAGTTCCTGGCAGCACTTTTCTAGTCATAGAAATCTATGGTGAAGATTTGTTTTGAATTATAATGTATCACCAAAAGATTATAAAACTCATTACCTTACTTATGTCACTGAAACTCATCTGTACAACAGCAGATCTTTTTTTCTATTTCCTGTTCTAGGTTGGATCAGATGTTTTCAGATGCCTTCAGCAAAGATCACCAGCTAATTCGAGGAGACCCCAGACACAGTCTATACCTTGCCTGTGCCCTCATGGTTAGAGGAAATGTACAGATTTCAGATCTTCGTCGAAATATTGAAAGGTTCGTTTTCTATTTTTCAAGGTAATTTATGTCTACTTGGGACAATGGAGCATAGTAAGGAAGACAGCCTCTCTTCAAACATAATAATGCCACTTCCTAAAGTGTGACCTTGGGAAGGCTTCTCTGCGACTTGTTTCTTTCAAGTATAAATAGAAATAATAGTATAATGTTATTTATGACTATTACATGGTATGTAAGTGATTTTATTTTCTGAGCATATCCAAAAGGAATTCCCACCACTGCTGCACAGCTTCTACATTTATTTTTACTATTTGGCAGAATGTTTTTAGAAAACTGTTCTATAGAATTAAAAAGAGAAAATTATGCCTTTATTTCCTTTCATTACCAGATTTCCAACTTTAAGTAACATGTTTCTAGGTTTTTAAATCCCTCCATAACCAATTTAATGTCCTTGAGTTACTATTAAATGACATTGTTACTTATCACATTGTTACATAAAGCTAATGTAAAATAAATCATTTAGATTATAAACTTAGTTAATAATTAGACTGATGCCATCACTAGTATCCTTTAACTAATGTGGGGTACCATAATATGGTAGACATTTTTAGTGACTTAGTTCTTACCTTTAAGTTTCTATGTCTCAGATTAAAACCTGCCCTGCAGTTTGTCTCCTGGAATCAAGAAGGCTGGAAGACCAGCCTGTGTTCAGTACCTCCTGTGGGCCACTCGCATTCATTATTAGCTTTAGCAAATAACACATGCGTGAAACCTACCTTCATGGAGCTGAGAGACAGGTTCATGAGGCTGTACAAGAAAAAGGTAACCACACACTTTTATAACTGTCTTGGCTCAGGTATGTGGTAACACAAGTCAGGATTGGCCTTGTCTACCATGTATTGCTATACTGATAGTAACTGAAGAAAAGAGACTTCCACTGACTTTAAATGGGAAGTTGCCTGAGGATTTCGATAGAATATTTTACTCAAGTTCTCATTTCCCGTTTATAAAGTTCCTGAGGCAGTAAATGTTATCGATGGGGTTATTTTCAGGCTCATCTCCATCACTATCTCCAAGTCGAAGGGATGGAGGAAAGCTGTTTCTCAGAGGCTGTGTTGTCTTTGTCAGCACTCATACAGGAGTATAACCAACTGGACACTACACGGAACATGCCAGTGCAGGACGTACCACGGCTAAGCGTAGCTGTGTGACAAAGAGCCAAAAACATACTGCCCTTCCTGTTTCCTAATTTCACAGTTTCCCTCCCCTTCCTGCTGCTGCATGCTTGTGATTCAGAAAGCCCAGTTGGTTTTTATATTAGCAGGAAGCACTTTTGTCTTGAAGAGGACTTCCTGTTGGATCACAGCTTGTTGATAATACTTGCATGTGAAATGGGTGGAAGCCTACCATCTTCACCCCAAATTGTGTCCAGAATTCAGAGAACAGATTTCCTGATCAATATGCTATATTGATAACCTTGTATTTAGATTTTTATACACGAATAATCTTGTCTTTTATTTTTAAAAAGTTTACAATTATATTTTTATATTTATTTATAACTTATTTTGTGATTCCACTAACTTTTCAGGGTTTTTTTTCCCTTTGTACTCAAAAGAGTCATAATTTAGATATTGTGTATTTGTACTAAATTATTTTTAAATAGCTTTCTTGTCAAAATCACTTGATTTTGTAATAAACAGTTTTAAAAGATTTTAAGCAATGCCACTTGTTACTACTGTTTTGAATGCCATCATTTATATAAATGAACAGAACACTACTAATCTTAATACCCTCTTTCAACTTTATCATGAAATTGTTCCAGTTAATATTTAGATACATTAGGTTAATTTACCTTATAAGGGAATAAGTTTTAGGAAAAAATAATTTTAAGTTTCTTTCCTTTGCAAAATAATGATACTGTTCTTGGTCTTTATCTTGGAAATTTAGTTTATTATTTGTTATTAAAAAAAAGTCCAGATCATAGATGTCAAGAGTAATCAAGAAGTCCATTCTTTCCTTCCCAGAAGAAATCTTAACTGATATTCAGGATATATACCATAGATAGATAGATAGATAGATAGATAGATAGATAGATAGATAGATAGGAATATATATAGAAATATAATTATATTTCTAGTTTAATCATATTTCTTTTCAAGGACAATCTAGAATCTTACTTGCACCTATACTGATTATCATCTGGTAAGAGCCTTGTCTACATTTTTAAGTATAGATTAATTTTTTTAATTTGATATAACTTTATGTACTATCAACATAGTATTCCACATTATTGTATAAAATAAAGTTTTCCTATAAATATTATCATTTGTATATCTTATGTGGAATGCTTTAACGGTGCCAAATAATCTGCATATTACCTAATTACAAGGATATATTTTAGAAATAACTTTTAAGTTTTCTTCCGTAAATTTTTTGTATATACATGTGTGGGACTTGAACCTCGGGGTCTGGGTGCTGTCTCTGCTTTTTTGCTCAAGGCTAACACTACACCACTTGAGCCACAGCTCCTGTTCTTTGGTCATTAATTGGAGATAAAAGTCTCATGGACTTTCCTGCCTGGGCTGGCTTCAAACCGTGATCCTCAGATCTCAGACTATTACTTAGTAGCTAGGATTTACAGGTATGAGCCATCAGCACCCAGACACTTTTTCTATACATTTTGGTAGAACTTTTCTTAGAAATGTCTCATCCTTCAATATGGTGATATGAGAATGAATGGATATTCTTAGTATTTTTGACTCATAAAGATTTCTCACCCTTTTCTACCCATTCTGTTTTTTTTATTATAGATGACACAATTGACTAATGTTAACTTTATCCCATATTTTATAGAATCTTGAGTTCTGAAAACATATCTCCAGGTTCTCTGCAGTTTCTCTGACATACACAAGATATTATCCACAACATCTTCCACTTCATTGACCCTTCATTAGGGCAATCAAACTGAATGGTAATCATTGTAGACTTATTAGGGATGCAGCATCTCCTATCCAAGCACATTCCACAAAACGTGGGTTTGTAACTCTGAGTACTTGAACATCCAGAAAAGACAAATTTTTCAGCTTTGGCAAGCTGGAAAGTAGGTTGGCATGCTTTCCCTTTGGGAATCTGAAAAAAACAAAAAAAAAAACAGCCGTTCTTTAAATTTAATACAATAGATTATACAGAACATTTCCTAGCACAACATGCAGATTAAATCACGTCTGGAGCATTAATAATAGTTACTGTGTCATGACTTCCAGCATCCTCTTTTCTGCCTCTAAAATTTCTTCTCCCCGGAGGCTCTCTGTATTCTTGGTCTCATATTTCTTGCTATCTGTCCTTAAATCAGTTCCATACAAGTGGAATATTACCTAAGACTTAGCACATTCCCTAATAATTTAAACTGTTTTGTGGCTAAGTAGATGAATAACTATCTTAATCCCTTTAAAATTGGGTTGTCAACTTCTAATATGACAGGTAATACCTTGAGAATGAGTAATATTTTTGAAAATTAATCTTTGAGACAGTTGCTTGGCCTCTTTGAAGAATGGGGCCAGGTCTAGACCTAGCTCCCCAAGTCTCAGGGAAAATATTTTATAATGGTCCTTTGACAAGTTTACTGTTGAGCACATACCATTTGGAAAATGATGTGATTCAGTCCAAGTTGGTGATTTGTATCTAACACCAGAACTCCTTTGCTTTGACCATCTTTTTTTTTTCTTTTTCTTTTTCTTTTTCTTTTTTTTTTTGTCGGTCGTGGGGGCTGAACTCTGGGCCTGGGTACTGTCCCTCAGCTCTTCAGCTCAAGGCTACTGCCCTACCACTTGAGCCACAGCATCACTTCCAGCTTTTTTCTGCTTATGTGGTGCTGAGGAATAGAACCCAGTCCCTCATGCACGCGAGGCAAGCACTCTACCACTGAGCCACCTTCCCAGCCCATGCTTTGAACATTTTAATGGCTGTTTTCATAACTGTGGTAAGCAACGAAGATTTTGCATTCATTACTTTGATTCCACTAATACAGAAATATGGCTATAGAGGGTTAGAATCTGAAAAGGATCTACTCTGTAAAGAATAATATTCTTGGAGGTTTACCCCCAACAAATCATTTTATTAAGCTGGTAGACTATCTAGAATCAGCAGATTAACAATACTTTTAGTAGGTAAAGTTCTCTACACAATGTGCAGTTAGATGAGTATCTGTTTTCTTTCCAGATAATTGGACTAAGAGTTCCAGTGAAGAATCAAACACTCTTACTCCCTCCAAAACATATTTCATTTTATAATGCTGAATTAAAATTAAGTTAAATACACACTTTACCTCTACAGTCTTTGATACATTACTGCTGCATGGCTGAATGTAGCATAGTCTTTTCTCATTTCTCATTTCACAGTTACTGTTTTCGTTGGTCACCCTGTTAGATATGCCCATTCCACATGTTCTAGAGCATGGAGTCCACTTTGTTGCTTGCACAAGACATTTTCTTTTCCAAATAAGTGGGAGATTCCTGTAGGCTAAAATAAATGGGGAAAAGTGCTCATGTATACATACATACATAAGTATATACATATATAGAAGTAGTTTTTTAATCATTAAGCTAACATTTAAGAGATCTGGATAAAAGATTGTTTGTGGGGCTGGGGAGGTAGCTCAGTGGTAGAATGCTTGCCTTGCATGCATGAGGCCCTGGGTTCAATTCCTCAGCACCACATATGCAGAAAAAGCCGCAAGTGGCGCTGTAGCTCAAGTAGTAGAGCACTAGCCTTGAGCTGAAGAGCTGAGGGACAGCACCCAGGCTCAGAGTTCAGGCCCCACAGCCGGCAAAAAAAAAAAAAAAAAAAAGATTGTGAATAAACGAAGCTTGTGGTCATTCTGTTTTCCTGATTGTCTAAATTGCCTTTCAGTCAAATGTGGCAGTCTAGTTTTTTGTGGGGTTTTTTTTTTTTTGGGGGGGGGGGGGAGGCAGTTCTTTGTTTTGGAAAACAGTGAATTTGCTATTTGCATCATTCTGCTTTACCCAATCTGAGTCTTAAGTTTATGTTCTCATTGATGTCTTTGTTATATGTGGTCTGCTGCATGTTTGTTATTGCTAACAGTCTTTGAAATAAAATTAGGGAATTTGAGATATTAATCAGAATAGTTGAAGGAGGAGGGGTAATTTGTTTTTTCCTTTAGACAGGATTTCAATACCAACCCAGGCTGGTCTGGAACTCTCAATCTTCCTACCTCAGTGATTTGCATCTGTATATACTGTGTATACTGCCACACCAGGTAGAATAACATAGTCTTAATGCTAAATATAAGTGTGCTGGTACTGGGCTTGGAACTGAAGATTGGGTGCTGTTCCTTAGTGTGTTTTGTTTTGTTTTGTTTCCTCTCAAGGCTTGCGCTCTACTACTTGGCCACAGTTCCACTTCTGCCTTCTGGGTGGTTAATTGGAGATAAAGGTCTCACAGACTTACCTTGTGGTTCAAAGCCAGCCCTGGCAAGGAGACTTTCACTGAGAGACTTTCACCTGCTATTAACCACTCAAAAGCCAGAAATGGAGCTGTGGCCCAAATGGTAGAGTGGAGGAAAAAAAGGCAACAGCACCCAAGCCCTGATTTTAAGCCCCAGTACCAGCACCGGGGAACAAAAAAAAAAAGAATTTGACATCTTAATAGAAAATATGAAACACTCTGAAGTATGTGTTTGCTTTGAATTAAATTATAGCATGACTGTTCTTAGCATTAATACAGTAGGCCTTGCGGCTGCATGGAAAATTGCAAGAGAAAAAGCAGAACCACGAGGACACCTGGGAAGGTTTGAAGAGCTCTATGCGGGAATAAGATTGGAAGCCTGGTACATTAGACTGTCTCATTACTATTATCCCTGCTGACAAGTAACCGAAACCCCTACAGTTCAGGAATTTAGCATTTGTTAAAAAAAAAAAAAAAAAAGGCAAGAAAACTACAAGAGATTTGTGAAATAGGTGCTTAGATTTTCATGAGCACTGAGAAAAGCTTGATAGCTGTATTTTACCACATGCTTCATACTGACCCAGCAAAAGCCAGATTCCAGCCGCAGTTGTAATCACATATATCTTAAAGTATGGTTTGTGGTAGAAGCTAATTGTGAAAGCCAAATTCCTTGTGGGTGATAAATACAACTTCATAGTTGAGCAGAGAAGGGACAGGTTGAACATACACTCTTTTTGGAACATATCGAGGCCTAAATCACATACCAGAGAGTACTTTGTGACATTTTCCGATTGTTCGTAGCGAGCACTGACTGCCAAAAATGACCATATGAGACCTCTCCAAACCAAGCTCCAAGTAAATCCACTGAAACCATTGAGCTGCACAGAAGAAACCAACTTGAACATGACCCAAAGGGAGAAGTACTGTGCTAAGGTAATTTCCTCCAGGGAGACTCGCATCTGGTTTGTAACAAGAGCCTTATTTTGAATCAGATCTCATGCAGAAAAAGCTGGGCACTGAATATAGCAAATATCAATGACAGAGTAGTACATACTTGACATGTGCAAAGCCTGGGGTTCAACTCCCAGCACCAAAATAATAAATTAACTATTTGCCTTATTTTAAGACTTTGTTGTTTTGCCAGTCCTGGGGCTTGCACTGTGAGCCTGTCCCTGAACTCCTTTTTCTCAAGGCAAGCACTCTGCCACTTGAGTCACAGTGCCACTTCTGGCTTTTTCTGTGACTAATTGGAGAAAAGGGTCTTGTGAACTTTCCTGCCCAGGATGACTTCAAACCACAATCCTGATATCTCAGCCTTCTGAGTAGCTAGGATTACAGGTATGAGCCACCAGCACATGGCTATTTTAAAGATTTTAAAGCATATGTAGTGTTGTATCATTGGCTACCTAATTATGTGTGGACAAATTCACCCAACCTAGTGAATATTTTTCAAATTAACTGACAGAGTCCCTGCTGATCTTCTTTTCATGATTAGTTTCTATATTTGCTTCTATTAATAAAGATGAGCTTTAAGGAGCTCTTAACATTCACAAATTTTCTACACCAACATGATACCTATCACTAAGCTCTAAAAAGAAATTCTTAGCTGGGCGCTGGTGGCTCACGCCTGTAATCCTAGCTACTCAGGAGGCTGAGATCTGAGGATCGCGGTTCAAAGCCAGCCCGGGCAGGAGAGACCATGACACTCCTATCTCCAATAAACCACCAGAAAACAGGAAGTGGCGCTGTAGCTCAAGTGGTAGAGTGCCCGCCTTGAGCTGAAGAGCTGAGGGACAGCGCCCAGGCCCAGAGTTCAAGCCCCACGACCGACAAAAAAATAAATAAATAAAAAATAAAAGAAATTCTTGATTTCTAGACGAGAAAGAGAGGTAAACAACCTGGCAACAATATTGCCCTGATGTGTGTTCTTCTCTTGGGCTTCATTTGCCTCAGTGGTAGATCCTTTTGTGCTATTTACTGTAGCACTTACATGAGATGTAAACTTAAACCAGTCCAGAGTGCCATTTGTATCATAAGTAGCCAGGTCTCAAAATAAGTAATATATCATTTCACTTCTTGCAGCATATATAAGTAACCTACTTTTAAAAGCCTATGTGTAGTGTCTGAACCACATGTATTTAGAGTCAGATTGGTAACCGTTGTTAGTTCTCAAATTGTTTTTAGTTCTATTCCTACTTGTTTGTTATATTTTTATTTAATTGTTTGTATATATTCTTATTTGATTTCAAATTTACTTTTTTTTTTGGCCAGTCTAGGGGCTTGAACTCAGGGCCTGTGCACTGTCCCTGAGCTTCTTTTGCTCAAGGTTAGCACTCTACCACTTGGGCCACAGAGCCACTTTGGGCTTTTTTTTTTTTTTCTGTTTATGTGGTACTGAGGAATCAAACCCAGGGCTTCATGTATGCTAAGCAAGCATTCTACCTCTAAGCCACATTTCCAGCCTAAATTTACTTTTTAAACCAGTAGCTCTCCGCTTGTGTTTATATAGAAAAGTTAACTGTGACAATTTTAGGACCTGGGTGATCAAAGCTTTTGCCCATAATAAAATGATATTAAAGTTTTCTTCCAAGGTATATATGAACAATCTTTGATCAACTTTCTTAAAAATAGGTTGAGAAGAAGCCAAAATGTACTACTTTTTCTGACCTAATAGAGCTTTGAAACACAGGAATGTTTTCCTGACAAAACCTAGAAAAGAAAGTTTTCTTTTCAGACCCTTAAAATGTAGCTGCCTGAAGCATAATGCTCAATAGGATAATACTAAATATTGCTCTGACCTCCAGTCCAAACACTCATGCTCAGTCCCTGTAGTGCACCAAAGGAACACAAGAAAACCACATAAGTCATACGTGCAAAACAGCTCTACGTGTGAGCACCTGGCATTGTTTTGTGGCTTTCTGGGAGCTGCCGTTGTGATGATCCCAGAACACAGTTTGACGTCTTTCCAATTTTGGCTCCGGAGCAGCGGCTGCCAGCCAGCTTGGGTATGAACAGAGGCATGCATCCAATGGCTCCACTCACACACAGGCAGCTAAACAGAGGGTTGGGCTGAAACACTTGGCCATTCTGATAATGAACTCTGTTGATCTCACATCCAACAGCTACCAGGTCTAAAATGGGAGAAAAGCAGCATTGCTTTAAAAAGAAAAATAGAATAACTTTCAGTGATACACCAGAAGAAAGCTATCTCTTCTATGAAGAATAGGTCTCAGTTTCTTAGGACACTTTAGAACTGCCTTCACAGAACTTCTCCAGAAATCAGCCAGGCACCAGTGGCTCATACCTATTGTCCAAAGAACTACGAGGGAGGAGAGGAGGATAATGGTTCAACTTCAATCTGGGCAAAAAGTAAGATGTCATCTCAATAAGAGCCTCCTACCCCCAACTACATGACACAATTTTTATTTTATTTATGTATTCATTTTTGTCTGTTGTGGGGCTTGAATTCTGGGACTCGGCACTGTCCCTCAGCTCTTCAGTTCAAGGTGAGCACTCTACCACTTGAGCCACAGCACCACTTCCCGTTTCCTGGTGGTTTATTGGAGATAAGAGTCTCAGACTTTCCTGTTCTGGTTCGCTTTGAACCGTGATCCTCAGATCTCAGCCTCCTGAGTAGCTAGGATTACAGGCATGAGCCACCAGCGTCTGGCCACAATTTTTAATGATAGAAAAAGGCTGAATTCAGGTTGTGGGCAGTATTAATAAAAGCTGTCATTTATGGTATTTTAAGAAGTCAACTCTATTGACATAACTTCTATTTTTCTATCACTTAAAAGCAATTACCTGAGAATTGCAAAATCCACTTCCATGTAAAGGAAATAATAGGCTCCTGAACATATGTATCTGCTCACTTCATGTGAAGCCAGTTCACTGGTGCACAAAAATTAGTCCACCTTGAATTGAGCCAAACTAAGTTAATCAAAGTTAACAATTCAAGAGTTGGGGGGGTGGGGGTTTGTGGGGGGCAGGGATGTCTGTCTAGACTCCGCCTTTGCCAAAGGTCCAGAAGCAAACAGACACTTACATGCACACACGCCGGTCTCAAACCGAGGCCTGTCTGCTGAGTAGTCACAGTACAACCCTTTATGTGGGTCACAGAGGTCAGCTTCATTGCAGAGGTCCCCTGGTTGCTTGGCACAGATTTTGCAGCATCCACAGCCATCCCTCACCAAGCTCACTCCAGGAGGGCAACTTGGCTTCTGTTGGGGGCATTTGCAGGGCCAGTGACAAACTTGTTTACGCTGATGCACTTCTGGAGTGTCTCTTGGTCCTCTAGGGGTCGTGTCTGGCAGCCCAGTGTCCTGTGCCCTGCAGCAGAACTTCATTTGGTAATAGAGGCAGTGTTACAAGTAGTTCTTCGGACTCATCATGGATCTTGGAGGAATAGATTTCCTCCAAAGAGGTAGATACATCTGGCTTCTAATATCTGTCAGCTTTTGACATGGCCATTCTGTCTTTCAGCGTTCTTCACACAGCTTCCAGCACATGGCTTTTTCTTACTCTTCCTTCCTCATCCCACCTTCTCAGTCTCCTTTGCTACTTTCTTCTCATCTTCCTGAGCCTAAACCTTGGAACCCCTTGGTTAAGACCTCAGCGTATCTCCGGCCTCCCATTGACTTCTCTTCTGACCTCAGACCCAGATGGCCTTAAGACCTCCACCTTAAACCAGGTATAGCGGCTCATGTCTAGAATCCTAACTACTCAGGAGGCTGAGGAGTTCAGGCCAGTTTGGAGCAACAGTACAACAGTACAAACATCTCAAAGTAATTATAGCAACTCTACTAGACAAAGCAAATTTAACATGACCAAGAGCAAACTTACAAATTTCCCCTCCAATCTATAGTTTTCCATACCCTTCCCAGTTTGAGCAAATGCCTGTTTCCTTTTTCTCTTGGAGTTAAATCATGATTGACACTTTCACATTTTATACGCAATTTTGTCCATAAATGTTGCTGGTCACACCTTTCAAATATACCCCCCTGGACCTCAATATCTCCCCTTCTACCATTGTGACCCAATTCACCCTTCTTTCTCACATGGATCATTACAGATTATTTTTAACCTGTTCTTAGGTCACACAGCAAGCAAGGTAGGAGAAGGGAGCTAAATCAAGCAGGTTCCAGAACCTAAGTGCATAGCCCTGCCCCTCCTTCCCCACTGCAGAGCCCACTGCAAGCCAGCTTTGATGCTGAGCAAACAGCTGAACATCTAACATGCATTCTGAATCCTGCAGGCTCTGTGAGCCTGCACTGACTTCCATGTAGATTTCATAATTAGTTGCTCATCTCTGCATGCTCTTTACAATCTCATCTGTCCTCTTGTCTTCAGCTTGTCCCTGTGCAACCCAGGCTGCAATCTAGAGTTCTTCACTGTAGACAAACTCATGTAAATGATTGCCTACTGGGCCAGCCCTGGGGGGGCGTGGAATTCAGGCTCAAACCTCAGAATCTTTCGTCCCAGACAGCATCTCCAAAGTTTGGAATCCAAAAGCTATCAATCACCTCAATCGTGACTAGCCTTGCTTATCCTATATTCTAGTATTGTCACTCTAGTCTAGTCTAGTCCTAGATCCCACTAAGTGGGACTGTGATAAGGTCCATGGGTCTTCCCCACTGAAGAATGAGAGGGACTCCCCCTGCGCCTCTCTTGCCTCACATCGCTGCTAGAGGGATGGATCTCTTTAAAGAGCTTATCAGCAACCCTCAGTCGCTGCTTCATCTCCAGTGAGCAGTCCAAACTTCTGAGCATGGTACCTAAAGTCTGCCTGTTCTTGTCCATCTGCGAAACTCCCTTTCTATGCCTTGTTACTTAGTTTCTTCTCCCTCCTCCTCCTGACTGTTGCTCCTTGGTGTACTAAGGTTTGCACTCAAGGCCTTGCACTTGCCAGGCTCTACCACCAAGCCATGCCTCCAGCCCCTTTCTGTGCTGGTTATTTTTGAGACACGGGCTCTTAACTGTCTTAAGTAAAACAGCTTGTTTTGTTTTGCTTTGGTTGCTTTCTTTGATCTGATTTGGTGCCAGTATTGAGGCTTAAACTCAGAGCCTCGCATTCTTGCTTTTTTTTTTTTTTTCTGCTCTACTCCTTGAGCCACACTTCCACTTCTATAACAGCTTTGTATGCTTGTGGAATGTTTTTTTCTGTACATATCTCTCTATGTTAATACACTTGATATTTAAGAATCTATAGCAAGTTGGGCATCTGTAATCCTAGCTATTCCAGAGACTGAAATCTGAGGATCAGTCAGACGCCAGCCAGGCAGGAGAGTCCATGAGACTCTTATCTCCAATGAACTTCAAAAAGTCAGAAGTCAAGGAGTGGAGTGCTAGCTTAGAGCACAAAAGCTCAGGGACAGTACGCAGGTCCTGAGTTCAAGCCACAGACCCAGCACCATAAAAAGAAAGGAAGGAAGTGAAGGAAGGTAGGAAGGAAGGATGGAAGGAAGGAAGAAAGGAAGGAAGGAAGAAAAAAAGAAAGAAAAGGAAGGAAGGAAGGAAGGAAAGAAAGAAAGAAAAAGAAAGAAAGAAAGGGAGAAAGGAAAAGACAAAGAATCTGTAGCAGCTCAGTCCCCAGTAATGACCAGCCTTTTTTCAGAATATGGAATAGGAGACATCCTGCCTCATGGCTGCTAGGGAAGCACATCCCCACGATATCAGCAGGAAGGACCTGAATCACTGCACTCCGGGCATGACCCCTTAGAAATCATCTATTTACTCTCTGTCGAGAGTAAAATTTTCAAATCCTTGGTTTCTGTGATGCATCCACTGCTCACTGACTGATGCAACCATAACTCACAGACACTCCATGTTTTCTAAGTCAACAGATTTCAGCAGTTCTGTCTCCTGTGCCAGCAAGCACCTCCACCGTGTAAATAAATCAGGGAACGACTCACCCTGGTTAAATTTTCTTATTAAAAAAAAGAAAATATGAAGGCAATAAATTGCTGATATTCAACTCCTTTTGGTCTGTCATTTGCAACATCTCAGTCTCCATGGACAGATCTTGTGCCCTCCATGGGAGACACGGGGATTGTGCCAAGACAGAAACAACAGAAAGTTGGAGAACTGCAGAGATTCATTCCAAAGGCCTCCTTGCCAACAAGAACAGGCTGAAAATCATCTCTCCCCTAATCCACATGCAGGGGCTCTCTGCAAATGACTGGCAGGCAGAGCCCCCGGCTGGTATCCACAGGAAGGGACAGTGTTTTGAATCCACAGTGGCAGCCAGTACTGCCTGGCCCCAGAGAGGCGGTGTGTGTTACAAACCGCTAAGATCTATAAATATAGGAAAGTCTGCGGCTGTTCAAATACAGCCACAGTTTACCTGCAAGAGAGAAGGGTCTCATGTGTGTCTCACGAAGCTGTGAACTCAACTTTATTTGGAGAGGAAAATGGCTTCCTGCTTCTCCTGAAATACTTTTTCACCAGTCATTTTCCCCCCACCTTCTTTTCCTTTTTTTTTTTTTTTTTAAATTTTGGTCCAAAGAATGAAGACCAGCCAAAGTCTCTGGAAAGAAACAAGAAAGACTTACCAGTGCTAGCCCGGTAAGGAGAAGGATGAGGATGAGGAGCTGCTGCATACCGCCGCCCGGAGGTGGGTGTGGAGGGCTGGCGAGGTGGCAGCTCCTCTTTGCTCGAGGCACACAAAGCCCCCCCTGTCTTCTCTGTACACGAGCTGTGTCTCCACCTCCCAGCTGGGCTACTGCTTCACAGGCTGTGCGTTCCGTGCCTAAGAATCCGTTTCTGTACCTGTTTGCTTTCGTGCGATTCTTCCAGAACAAGCTTCGCAGTTAGTGTGAAGGGGTTGGTGAGGGCTGGTGAAGGGGGTGGGAAGAAGTTAGGAATCTCCTCCTGGGAGGTCAGGGCCTACCCTTGGGCACAATGGTAGCATTAGGTACCTCTCCCTCGCTTGTCCTCGGCCTCTGTCTGGGATTTCCTTGCTCTACATTTTCCTTGTGATGCTTTCTTTCCCTCTTAGAACCTTAAGCTCACTGCTGACCCGATCTTTTCCCCTTCTGGTCCTATCCAGGGTGATCCTGGGGCTCTCAAGCCTTCACTGACCCCCCAAAGTGCCTTCTGTTCTAACATAGTTCTCAAACCTGATGGACTGTGTTTAGATAAATGTCTAGATGGACAGAGTGTACTCCTATTGTCCCTGGAGAAGCCCTTTCTGTAGTCACAATTCCATTACAGATGACAGGATAGGGAACCCCGATTTTTCTCCACCTAAGCTCAAATACTTGTAAATTATTAGGGAAACTAGGAAACAGTATCTTGGGTTTTTGTGGGTTTTTGTTTTGTTTCTTTGTACCAATCCTGGGACTTGAACTCGGAGCCTGGGCACTATTCTTCAGCTTCTTTTGCTCAAGGCTAGTACTCTGCCATTTGAGTCACAGCTCCACTTCTGATTTATTGGTAGTTTATTCAAGATGACAATCTCACAGACTTTCCTACCTGGGCTGGCCTAGAACCACAGTCCTCAGATCTCAGCCTTCTGAGTGGTTAGAATTACCGGCATAAACCACTGGGGCCTGGAAATTTTTGTGTTTTTTATGTGTCACTTTAATTTTTTTAAAACATCTAAAACCAAACTTACTAATGTGTACCCTGTTTCCTCCTTCTCAGCCCTCTTACGTAAGTGGCACCAGTCCATATCCTATATTGGTCCCATGTGACCTTGGCTTGTGTTAGTTACTCTTTGGTGTACAGATTTGTCTTCCTGTGGGCCCAGCAGGAAGTCTACCTTCCCTTGCCTTCCTACGGCCTATTCCTATTCCCCGTGGCCTTTTCCCTAACCTACCGACCAGCTGTTTATGTTCCTATGCCCTACTCCCTGATCACTTCTTTGAGCCTAGCTACACAAGACACAGGAGTGAAGCCTCACTAAGGCCCGAGACCATGGTCTTCCACCAAACACCGAGAATCTGGTGTCCTTGGAGAACTAGAGTCACCATAAGCATGCAAGCAACCCATAGGCCATTGCCAAGTATTGAGTTAAATTATAATGATATGTACATTGAGCAACGGGTGGGGTGGGGAAGCCAGCAGTAATACTGTTGATCAAAACCTGAAGACAGAGAAGGAAGGTGTCCTTCTGTCTTCTCAGTTTAGGCCTAGTTGGTCTTTGGTTTCCCAGCCACAGTGATTCCTGTCTCACCCTGGCTATTGGACTGGGAAAATTCTTGTTTCCTGGCTCGCCCATCAAAGGCGGAGGAGGTGCCGTGTGCTCCCCATCCTGTGTGCAATGCTGCTCAGAGCAGGGCAACGATGGGACTGAGGAGACTCCTGCTCCTTCCATTTGCTCCTCAGGAAAAGCTGAAGCAGCCATTTTTCTTTTTCTTCGGTCCCTCTGCGTTATCCCTTCTGTGGAGCAGGGAAGATGTCACGGTGGCCATTCTTGCCTCTTGGTAAGAAAGGAACATATTGCCCGAGAATTCAAATAGCAAAACTTCCCCGGATCCATCCACTCTGAGCCGACAGTCATTCATGTTTAGACATCTCCAGCCACGGCATTATGATTTCCCTCCTCTTGACATGAGAGGGTCAGTGAAAAGGGCAATGTGTGAGGTCAGGGCTACTGTCGACTTTTTTTTTTTTTTTTTTTTAAGCACTTTCCATTATCATCCAATGGAAATTCCTGTCTAGGAGCTCATTTCTCAAGCATTCAGCTTATGAGGTACATTCAAGCAGACATGGCGGTAGGCATAACTATTATTTTCATCGCATTTTATGATTTACAAGGAGGTTGCCCATGTATTATCGTTTCTAATTTCACAGCTCAGTGAGGTAGGCAAAAGCAGTATTACCATCCTCATTTAACAGATTAAAAAGTTGAAGCTAAGTCATTGTACTTGGTCAATAAAACACACTTAATCCCTGCCCTGCAGAGGTATGTAATCTGCTGGGAGAGCAGACCCTGAAGACATAAACACACCAAATATCCATCATTAAAAACTGAATAAAGACTAATCAAAGAGCGCAACCCTCATAAGAGAGAATGACAGATGGGAGCAAAGTTAGACTGGAGGCAGAGAGGACACTTCTGAGAAGTGAAGAGTTGAGAGCTGAAGACTGAGGAGAGGGCTCCTAGTCCAGTGCACATCTTTCATGGAAAGAGGCACATCTCTAATAATGTGCATACAAGTATTCTATCACTGTGTCCTGTTTGCTCTTGCTTTTTACTATACTCCTCATCTTTCTCCCATGTGTTCTTGTTAAGTGAATCCTACTCATTTACCAAGCAAGATCTCCACACAATTGGAATCATGAGAGTAGGTTGGTTCTCTTTTTCCTCTAACCTGTACTCAGCCTTGTTAACCAACACCTGTGCATTCCCTGAGAGCCTCGCTTGTTGCCAACACCCTCCTCCACCGGGAAGGCAGGGTGCAAGAGTTACTAAGTTCTGTTTGGCTTTTCGTGAACAAGGTCCAAAAACGAGAAATCTCTGACAACCACCAAATGCCCTGCCCTACCATCTGTGTGGATCTTGGATCAGATTCTCTTGAAAAGAAGCAGGTGCCCTCATTCCAAGGGCATAAAAAAAAAAGTTAGGCTGTGGCCCAAGAAAAACAAGGCCAAATACTTAAGACAGATATAATTCGCTTTGTCACTTGGTCCTGTTCATCTGGTTTGCAGAGAGTTCCTCATAGAAAAGAGGTCTGAGTTAATTAGATGCAGGCACTGAGGAGGGCCAGATGAAAAGGAGGAAGGGAGAGAGGAGGAAAGGAGGACAAAGTATTCTCAGTATTTCCAAGTGTGGGTGGAGCTAGTGTTCCAGTGAAGGGAAAGCACACATAATGTGGCGTGCTATTCCTGATTTCTAAAATAGTTGCACATGTGCACCGTAATCCACTTAGGTGGACCAGGCCCCCAGGCTTGCTGGGTTTGCAATCAGAAGACCCAATTCCCATCCAAGTCCCGGCCACTTTTATGAGGTCTCTGGCCTCCCACAGCCTGCTCTAGGTCTGTCTGCCTTCAGACTTGTTAATTCCTGCAATCCATCCCCAATGCTGTTATCTGATTTGTCTGTTTTTAAACTTGCATTTGGTCATGTTACTCTCCTACACAAAACCTCTTATTCACTCCTTCTTGTGTATGAGAGAAAACCCAGCTGGTAAGAGGCTAGCTTTTTTTTGTTGTTATTTTTTTCCCCTAATGGGACTGGATCACATAAAAGTAGAGACAGGATCTCAAGGGGGCATCACTTTGTGCCCTCCCCCGCTTCTTCTCCCCCCACTGCCCAGGCTCCCAGTTCAGCTGAGCAAAATAGGGAGCTCCCAGCCTTTGTCATGCTGTTCTCCCAAGAGAACCCCCTAGTGAGAAGATCCCATAAATGGTTTCTCCAAATCCCCTCAAGCAAGCCTGGCTCTGCCACCAACCCTTTCAAAAACCTGTGGGAGGGTTGCCAGGCTTGGCTAAGAAAAATCTGGTTATGATAGGATGTCCAGTTAAGTGTTTAGTGCCTATAGGAAGCACTTATATTTTTCTTTTTAAAAAATCTCCATTGTGAACTTGAAATTTAACTGGGCATCTATGATATGATTTTTTGTTTTGATTGGGACTAGGTCCTGTGGAAGTAAAGGCTAAGACTTCATAGCTTGATACAAAAGGACCGGCACAGCGCTTGATAAATCTGTATTCGTTGTACGCGACCGGCACTCGGT
This sequence comes from Dipodomys spectabilis, assembly GCF_019054845.1. Classification (NCBI taxonomy): domain Eukaryota; kingdom Metazoa; phylum Chordata; class Mammalia; order Rodentia; family Heteromyidae; genus Dipodomys; species Dipodomys spectabilis. The sequence continues at coordinate 5,368,898 of NW_024870678.1, read as the reverse complement.
GTTCCTTGCCTTAAAATTAATCTGAAAGGCAAAAAAAAAAAAAAATACAGAAAACAAAAACCGCTCCATTTATTTTTTTCCTTTGTCTTTTCAAGCGAAATGGAAGGCTTTGTGCTACCCAGGCAGTTTCCGGATCTTCCAGTTGCAGCCTGCAGGGGACGCCGATGGACGCTAGATGGCGCAGCGGGGCAAGGTTGCGCCTCGGGGTTCCGGCTTTGCCGCAGCGCCCCTGCATTATTGATTGAGATGCTGCCGCAGAGAAGGGAGGAGCCGGCCGCCATCTCGGCCAGTCTCCTGCGGTATCCGCTCGTTCCGGGGGGGAGAGGCTTGTCCCTCCCTGGTGAAGCGGGGGAGTTGTTTCATTCGTGGGAAGAGCAGCCCTTTCCATCCTTAGAACCTCTTTGTTTTCTCATGGCATCAAAGGACAGCAGCTGGACCCTTTGCCTTTCACCACCTGCATCTATTTGGATCAATCAATTTGCACCTCAGTTCACACGCGCCGATCCCCGCGTCCCTCCAGCTTCGTAACCGGGCGGCCCGAGGGTGGGGTCCCCCACGTGATCCCCGCCTGGCACCTCGCGATTCCGACCAGCAGGGGGCGGCCTTCCAGCAAGGCCGGCCAGGGAATCTCACAAACAATACCTTCCAATAGGCCACACCGAGACCCAAAACGTGTGTGTAGCCCGCGGTGTTTTCCTGGGGTGAGTGCCCTGTTAGTACAGCTTTGTTGATGAGAATGCTGCATTGTCCCCTTTCTACACCAGCCTGAGTGTGGTGCTCCCCCCTTTGGATTTCTTCAGCAAAGTAAGCCTTTTAAGCCACTGCCAAACCTCCTGCCTCACCAATCATAAACATTCTGTATGTATACCCTTCAAATGACTTCTCTTCACTGAATCTTTTTAAAGCATGATGCTATTTTCACTGGAAATGTCCTCTCTTTCTCTGTGCACTTGTGGAGTACTGGCTCTTAACGTTTTTTTTCCCTCGTTTGTGCAGTTCATTGGAGTTTTAATTAAATGGAGTGAACAGCTCAGGAAAGAAGCAAGCAGCACACTGTGGACATGTAAAAGAGAGCCTCTGTCCTAGCAGCCCAAAGCTCTGGGCATCCACAACTATGAGTGTTTCAGAAAAGACGTGGAGAATCAATCTAGCCTGTCAGTTACTTTACAGATAGCTTGTACTTGGATTTAGAGGGGGGAAAAATTAATAAGAGATCCATTTTATTTTATTTTTTACAAGGGGGATTTCATTATTACCTTTCCACACATTTACAACATGTTCCAAACAATTGCACTCCTTCTGTTAGCCTCCTTTCCCCTCTTCTTCCATTCTCCAAATAATTTCAACTGGTCTTATTGCTCTGTTTTTTATAGTTGTATACAATCTATGTCGACCATATTCATCTAAGACTAATCATTTTTAAGGGACTAATAAAAATTGCAATTCTAGCTTGTTGCCAAATCCACATGTAATATAATTAAATCAAGTGCTGAGTCAAAATGGTTTCCTAACAGAGGCTTTGGCAGAACCAGACAGGGCTTACTGGCTTACTCTTACACTCAGTGGGACTGTCTATTGATGAGGCTCCTCTACAAAAAGACACCCCCATCCCACTCCAAGAATACGCATGCCAAAAGTTCAGAGTTTGAAAAGCTAGAGAGCCATCAGTGTCCCAGGCAAGTCACACGGACACTGCCCTTAGCTGGCCTCAGATTTTATGTCACCACTTTGTATATTCAACTGCAGCCACCAAGATGTTTAGCTCTTAAGCTCAGGTACACAGAAAATGTGATCTATTTTTAGAATCCTTTGAATCAAGCTCCATGTGACCAACGGCATCCTTCCTTTGAACTGGTAGGCTACTAGATCATGGTTATTTCTGCAGGACTCCTGGTTTAGGTCAGGGGTCCGGGCTACAGCCCCCATGGCCACATTGCCTTAGCTTCTCTGGTCCTCTTTAGGCCAGAAGACTGGGCCCATACTATACCTGTTTTAGGCATAAGAATATTTGGGGTGCTGGAATTTTCCACTGTTGACCACAATCTCTCTGATGAAGGTCACCTGTGGGGAGGTCTTGCTACCTCCCTTCACACTGCAAGGAGAGGTGAGCCGTTGTCACATTCACAAGAACTCTCACTAGTCTTGTGGGTTAGGGGAAGAAAGATCTCTTCCTCATCACCTAGCCACTTAGAAAATGTGACTTTTCCCTTCTCACTCTCCAACAGAATCTACTATAATGTGACAGCTGTGGTCCTTTCAGACTGGATCATGACCCACTTTCCTTCCCAACAGATCCAAGAGGCTGCAGAAACCAAATTTGTGGGTTGGCACTGCAGGGAAACAACTTCTGTTCATGGGGACAGAATCATCTTAAATATTTAAAGCAGCTTCTATCAAGAATATTCTGTCTTTTCTCAACAGTTATGAACAGAGAAGAAACAGGAAATGACCCCACCATGAAGACCATGAGAACATGGTTTGGGGAATCTTAAAGCACTTCTGTATCTAATCATTTTGTCCTGCTAATAGCATTTCCAGTCGGTATATTCCTTCAGTACCACTTCTCATTAAGCAAGTACATAAAATATTTTTTGTATCAGCAATACATGTCCTCTAGCCCAAGAAATTTCTATTATAGTTGTATAGCTTTTATAGGCTAACCAAGAAATAAGTCAAGTTTATATGATGCAACTACTGCTTGAGAAAATATGGGAACTAGTCAGGAAGTAATCCACAGGAAGCAGAGCTGTGGGAAAGAAAGCTGAGGCCTATAGCTCCTGGGAGCTGGAGGGTCATTCTAGGTCATCCAGCCACTTCCTCTGGGAAGCTTGTCATTTAGAGACACTTCATGCCATTGTTGGAACCTTCAGAGGCAGCACTGTACACAATCGTCAAATGGGGAAATAATCTAAAGCACTCTATAATATAGAACTATATTGTACTATTGAGCACAGAACTTATAGCTAGCATGATGAAGAAACAGAACTTGTCATTTTACTTAACTTCAAATAATTAAACAACAGTCATGTGTAGTGTGGCCACCATGTTAGCCAGTTTGGTAGTCTTCTTTTTCTTTTTTCTTCAACCTATGATTCATCTATCTACCTAAATATTCCAGGGTAACTCCTGTTTCCAAAGCACAGTCTGAAACAGGAAAAGAAGAAGAAAAGAAGAAGAAAGCTCAGTAACAGAGGAGAGAGCAACCTATATTCTCCGATGCATGGAATGTATTAGGCACTGTCTTTGGAAATGAAATTTATTTCTAATCTACTGTAAAGTAAGAAAGGGGAGGAAAAGTCATGCAGAAGGCAAAGTTGAAGTTTGTAGTTGACAATTGTCTGGCTCCAACAACCCTCCAACCCTGCCAATGGTTGCCCTGATGCTAAATTCCCTGCCCTCACCCTTGTCCTCTACTGGACCCAAAACCCAACTGGCCAACCATAACCCGTGCTGTGGGAGATGAGATTTGAACATGGGAAAGCATGATCCCTGCAGGCTTCCGATGGATGTCTTGTGTGAAGTTTGAGGTTAGTGGAACAGAAGGACAGGTGGCAGCAGTGTACACTGAGGCAGTAGAATGACATGTAGGGGAGGGCTCGGATCCATACCATGTCCCTCACTTGCTAGCTATGAGACATTTGGCCACATTCCTTAATTACTGTAGGCTTCTTCCTCCAAAAATGGAATCATTTCCATTCAGGTTTACCTAGAGTTGTTGTAAAAAGAAAATGCAATGAACCTAATTTCAAACAAAACAGAAACAATACCTTAGGACATAAAAAATTGCTCCGTAAATATCACCATTAACTATAGTCCCACCGTACTCAAATTTATGCATCTGAGTCCTTCTGTTCATTAGGATTTCATTAGACATACTTCTCCTCCATATTTGTTCTTCCCCAACCCCCAGTCCAGCTACATAATTGGTGAATTTTCATTCTTATAGATAAAACCTCCAATAGAGGTTTAACATGTCTGCCATTTTGTTCAGAAGTCTAACTTGTCCATTTCCCTACACAGAAGGCCAGGTAAACTGCAGGAGTTCTTAACCTTCCACCGATTCTTATCCCAGGCCAGGAGCATAGGATGGGGGAGTTTAGGCAAGCGGAGTCTTAAAAGGTACTAAAAGCTCCCAGACAATGCATCTTGCTGGAAGGAAGGCTTCTTACCCTCAGAGCTACAAGTTGTCAAATGATTCTTTCTTCCACACACACCCTCTCCCCTTCCAGGGAAGGCACAGTGTGGATACATGATCTCGGCTTCAATGACTGAATATTCTGGATTGGTACTTCGGAAGGAGCAACACAGACATGACTTGTGGTTGTCATGGTGATGACAGTGCTGCTGCCGAGAACACTGGAGCAGCAGCATCCATGGTAATGTGCTGGCCCCATTGCTCCTGAGACGTGACCCTCATGGGCTCCCCTGCCCAGCCTTTCTCAGTAGGTCATTTTCATGCTTATTTCTGCAACCTTTCTGTCAGTTCTGAGAGCTTCTCAATGAACTGCCAGTGAGTTTCATTTTTGCACACAGTAGCCAGGAAGGGGAGGGGGGGTGTGGTCTTTTGTGATGAAGAATCCAGCCTTCTCTTCCACCATTTTCAGTAAGAAACAAACACAAAAAGTTTGCTCTTACAACTCTAGCTGCATGGTCAACTTAATCTGCTCCTGTACCCAAGGTGGGCACCTTTCATCAATTCATGCACCATTTTATGGAGCATAGACTGTCATGTAACTACATCTAGCCTGGTTACTGTTCTGTGGCATAGTTACTGAGGCATAACTAGTGGAAAGGGTCAGAAGGACCAGTGCACATCACTTTCAAAGCTACCCATATCAAATTTGAGGCTGACATCATTTTCTGTGGAGGGAAAAATAACATTTTCAGAATTATTGGATTTATACACAGATCACATTGTTAATGTGATCTTCTTTAAATGAAATTTAAAATGGACGTGCCACTGCATCTCTAATAATGAGCTTCTGGTTTAGATTAAAAATTAGTCTTCTCTATGGAAGAAGTAATACATGACAGTCTCTTCTGTTAATACATAGTTATTTGTGAACACGTTCTGGTCTATAATGCATGCTGTATGCATTCTTCTCTGTGTTTTAGGTGAACAAGCATAGTGTTACCCCGGGCCTAGAACTGTTCCTAGAAAACAGTAGCTAATAAGCATCTATTGCGCTAGCAAACAAGAAGCTGGTTAGTGAGTTCACACACAGCACTAGGGTAGCGTGATGAGTGTGCAGCCAGGGGCACTGACAAGGTGCCTATTGTGTGAGCTTGAAGAATGGTAGGCAAATAAGACTGATAGCCTAACACATGTACTCATCATAGAAACACGAGGCCATTTGGTCTGCTTTTCATTACAAGGAAAGCTGGCAAGTAGATCTTCCTGCTAAGGTGACAGACTCATACAGTGATAGGTCTTTTCTGGGGGTGGGTGGAGATCCTGTGTGGTAGGGGAGCACACAGTCTTTCACAACTGGCCACAGAGGTCCTGACGTTCTGCTCAACTCCCCTCTCCTCACCCAGCCTTGCTTCCCAGTAGTGCCTGTTGTGGTAAACTCATCTATGTGAGTACCTCCCTGGTGTTCAATCTGCCTACTCCAGGACTTCCATCTTCCTTCCTGCCTACCTGCCTGCCTACCTTCCCTCCCTCCCTCCCTCCCTCCCTCCCTTCCTTCCTTCCTTCCTTCCTTCCCTCTCTCTCTCTCTCTCGCTCTCGCTCTCTCTCTCTCTCTCTCTCTTTCTCTCTCTATGAATGCACATGTGGGCACAGGTATGCATGCCAGTCCTGAGGCTTGAACTCAATCTGGTCACTGTTCCTGAGCATTTTTTTTTTGCTCAAAGCTAGTGTTCTATCACTTGAGCCACAGCTGCACTGCTAGATTTTTGGTGGGTAATTGGAGATAAGAAGTCACACAGACTTTCCTGCCCTGGCTGGATCTCAGCGTCCTGAGTAGCTAAGATTACCAGCATGAGCTCCCTGTGCCTGGCTCAGCACATCCACCTTTGATTGCTCCTCATCCTCTGTTAAATCCAAACCCAAGAAGGAACAGAATCTTTTCTGACACCATTTGGAATCTATGTAAATACAGCTACAGGTTTTTTTTTCCTGCTTCTCATCTTGCCAGAGGAAGAGTTAGATAGGTCTTTACTCATTTGGGTCCCAGTTTTAAATATTGACTAGCTGGCCTTAAAAAAAAAATTTCAGGCTGGGATGTAGCTCGGTGACAAAGTGCTTGCCTACCAAGTGCAGTCTCCTGGGTTTGATTCCCAGTACCAAAAAAAAAGAAAAGACAAAAGAAAAATACAGTTGGAAAAAAAAAAGCCCAAACAACAAAAAAATTTCAATTGTGGGAATCTTAGATGTTCCTTTAGAAGACAGGCAGCCACCCTTCAGGATAGCAGAGTGGTCCTGCTGCCGTAACTAAGGAGCCTTTGGTACGAGGGTGCTGTGAGAAGCAGCCACATAGTCAGAACCCAGCATGGCAGGTGAGATGCAGAGGAAAGTCTCTGCATAGGAAGGCACATAGTGCTTCTCACGCTACAGTGCTTACACCACCTGGTGCATGATGAGGAGCTGGCTGGACCTGGCTTTCAGTGTGTCAATGTTGGGATCCTTACATCCCAGCTGGAATGGGAGGCTTGGGTTCCAAGGTGCATAGCACCAACCATTATTTATGTAACTATTTCCTATAACAATTTCTGGCATGGCAAATCCATTGCACAAAGGAAACCTAGGAGCAGGGGCTATAGCTCAATGGAAGTGTTTGCACAGCATGCATGAGGCCTTGGTTGGCCAAAGGAACCATAAAATAAATAAATAAGATTAATGCAGCACTTCAAACTTTTCTAGATGTTTCTTACTGTTTTCAATCTACATTTTATGGCTTAATAGCTGAATGAGAGGCAGAAATTTATGAATTTAGTGTCTCGGTCACATAAGACCAGTGCAGAATAACTGCACTTAGCTGGGGAGTATTGTTGCGATGGAATAAAACTTTGTTTTTAAGAGGAATAAGAGAGGACCGTGTATGTCAGGGAGGCCTTCAGGGAGGAAGTAGCACTTTTCTTGAAGACTGAAGGATGAGAAGGATCGGATCATGCGGCGGCACAGAGGAAAAGGATGAAGGAATGATTAGACGTGAGGGGTCTGAGGTGGGAGGAGCAGTAAGTGGGTGAGACTGAACACCATATTGCTAGAAACACTCCGTGTATGCAAAATAAAGATGACCTTGTTCATATGAGAATTTTCAGCCTCCCTCCCCCCATTAAATATTCTTAAAAAAAAACACTTTCAGCTGGCTCTACAGACTCACGTCTATAATATTAACTACTCGGGAGGCTGAGAGCTGAGGATCCTGGTTAAAAGTCAGTCCAGACAGACAAAGCCAAGACGCTCTCAGCTCCAATTAATAAGCAAAAATCCAGATGTGGAGGTATGGCACATGGTAGTGCAGGTAGCCTTGAATGAGAAAGCTAAGTGAATTCAAGCCCCACAATCAGTAATGTTCAGAAAGACTATAAAGTTGCCTATTGCTGTACTTTTCTGATTTTTTTTTTTAAAAAGGATTACATTTAGAATTTTTAAAGTGAGGTCACACTTCCAGAAGTAATTACTAGCTTTTTAAGATTCCTACATTTTTTATTCTAACAGGTGAAAGCATTCAGTGATTTCAGTCTACTATTTACACCCCCCAAGCAGTGACCTTTTTGTTACAAATGAAGTAGTTGAGAAAAGGCACCAAACTCTGTCAAGCCTTAAATAGGAAGCACCTTTCTCTTGACTGGGAGATGATAGCGAGGCAGAAGTCAATACTCCTAATATCTTGGGTTTAAAAGGGAACTTTGTCAAGGTGACAGGAGTCAGGTCACCAGAGCCGAGAGAGACATTTAGAGAGAATGTCACTGCAGTTTTGGAGTGGAGAAGGTGCCTGATAAACATCATCCTAAGAAACTCTGCAGCTAAAGAAATATTAAAGATAGCTTCAGAGATGTATTTTGGAGAGAAGAAAGTCATATAACTGTTGCAATCAGATGCTGTAAAATCTTGTGCTATTGGGATGGCCCAGGAAAAGTAGAGGGCAGAGTGTACTGGAAAGCATTTCTAAATAAAACTTTATAACCTTGGAGGTACTCTGGGTGAGGGGAGCGAAGGAGAGCAAGGAATGAATTATACCAATAAGGGTTTGAAAAGAACATTTTAAATACGTAATTGAGGAATGGTTTCGTAACTATCTTGTAGGTACGCATTTCTAGTGATTGATTAAAAAAAAACAAAAACAAAAAAACCAAGATGTCACTAGGAGACCCAGTTTGGCCTTGAACTCACAATTCACCTGGCTCAGCCTCCAAAGTGCTAGAATTTTATAGCCACACACCACCATCCTTGGCTTTTTGTAGGATTTTTTTTAAGGTTTTATGTCACCTATGTAAAAGCCACAATGAGGTAGAGTACCTACTTTCACACGCACTGATCTGTTTCAACGTCTTTTTGCCAAAACTAAAATCAGACGTTTAGTTTTTATTGTTGTTGTTTTCCTGTTCTATTGATACTGATAGTACCATCAACACAACAACCACAAGGAGTCACTGCAGGAGCTTCATTGCCCTGTGCCACTCCCCTTGTGGTTAAGTTGCTTTCCTAAGGGTCAAAGGCATGATGCACAGGGATTTTATCTGTGAACCACAGGGCGGGCTCACATTTACTCCTCTGCTTTCTAGATGTGTTATTGATAGAGAGGGCAGTGTCACTGGATGGATGGTTGGTTGGGAGCGTGCTTGAGACTGAACATAGACATCCAGGTGACTCTGTGAGCCATACAAAAGCTCACACTCCAGTGCCACTCAGACTTCAGCACGCACACAGGTCATCTGGAGGAACTTGTGAAAATGCTGATTCTGGGGCTGGTGCTGGTGGTTCTGGGCTAGCGCTCAGAGGGAGAGTGCTTTCTTAGCATGAATTGGGGCCCTGGGTTCAATCTGGCAAGACACACACACGTAGTCTACTAAGCACCATGAAGCGAATGTCCAAGATAGAAGACCACAGTAGAATGGAAGGTCTTTCTACCAAGGGAGCTCTCAAAGGAACTGCACTATAGACCACTGAGCGGGCCACAGTGGATTCAGAAGAGCCAGGAAGCCTATGTGGATAGAGACTTCAGAGCAGGGAGACACAATCTCCAAGCTTCACTTTAGAAACCTTATGGTCAGGGTGTGGATGTTCTATTGACAGTGAAATTACAAGAGTCCAGTAAGACAGCAAAACAGCTGTCAGTCAGCTGCTTCTGGGCGGGGCCTGTGGAGGAGGAGCATCAATTCTGGCAAGAACGGGGACTGTTTTATCATGGAGAACTCCCTAATTATGCAGTTAAAGAGCTGTGTGTGGCACATACCAAAGCCTACACTGCTCTCATAAGGATTCCGCTGTTGATGTTTTTTAAAGAGAACTAGCAATGCAACTTTCTCAACTCCCACACCATCCACACATGGAATTTGTGTGCCAACTCTAAGCAGACCCACTGGAAATGAAAACAGAGCCAAAGCCAAGGCTTACACTGAAGCTTGTCAAGCCACAGATTTACAGGAGGACTTTTGTTTTCTTTCTTTCCTCTCAAAACAAAATTTTTTCTCTCTCTCTGCAAAATTTACATTTCAAAATTTACATCAAATATGTATTTGCTGAACACAAACCACTAGAACCCAAGTAGCTTATCACAGAGCACTTCACATAGAAGGATTGCCCTGCTCATTTGCATAGGCTTGCATCCTAGTAAGGCCTTTGCTGATAGGCTCAGACAGGACCAGAGTTGTTCCTTTGGTAACTAGCAGCAGACATGGGTGGGATGGTTAGGTCTGGAAGTCACTGGAGTACATGGACACCATGTAGTAATGAAACATCAAGTCTGGCCCCTAATCATTGGCCACTCCACCCAGCTCAGTCCTGGCAGAACATCCAACTATAAGGGAAGTCTCTTGGTTAGGACTGTCCAGAAGAAAAACACCATCGATCATATCACAACACACACACAGCCTTGAAGTAAAGTGCTGTGAAATCATAATGATATACACACCTCTGCTCTCAATCATAGTCTCTTCAAATACATCATGCAGACAATTCAATAACCTACATCTTTGTTTCAAGGTGTTTTTTGTTTTTAGGGTTTTTTATTAGTAAGTTTTTTTTATTGTGAAAATACTGTACAGAAGGGTTACATTTACATGAGCAAGGTAATGAGTACATTTCTTATCAAGCATTGTTGCCTCCTCCTTTGTTTTTTCCCTACCATCCCTGCCTTCCTATCTCCACAACTAGTCTCCCCCCACCACACATCTTGTACATTTCATTGTTGCAATGGGTGTTTTTTTTTTGGGGGGGGGGGGTCCGGTCATGGGGCCTGAACTCTGGGCCTGGGTGCTGTCCCTCAGCTCTTCAGCTCAAGGCAAGCACTCTACCACTGAGCCACCTTCCCAGCCCCATGCAATGGGTGTTTTTTTAACTATCAAAAAAAAAAGCACCAAAAAAATCCCCACATGGCAGCTTTTCTTTGAATTTGTAATATCTTAAGTTACTGTTTTAATAATTCTTTTGGCCTTCATCATCCTTTGTTCAGTTGTTGCTAATGGTCTTCTCTTTACCAATATGTTTTACTTTTTGTCTTTCAGAAAATGAATTTAGGGGCTAGGAAGGTGGCTCAGTGGTAGAGCGCTTGCCTTGCATGCATGAGGCCCTGGGTTTGATTCCTCAGCACCACATAAGCAAAAAGAAAAAAGCCGGAAGTGGTGCTGTGGCTCAAGTGGTAGAGTGCTAGCCTTGAGCTGAAGAGCTGAGGGACAGCGCCCAGGCCCAGAGTTCAGGCCCCACGACTGGACCCAAAAAAAAGAAAATGAATTTATTGGGAAGGCAATTAGTGCTGTGATTTCTGAGTGTCTTTAGGCAGGTTACATGGCCCCTCCAGGTCTCAGTTTCCTCATCTGTAAAATGATGAAGATAACAACACTACCGGGTAGGATGGTTGTGAGAGTTTTAATATATTAATACAAATAAGGCTCTTAAAATATTCCCAAGCACCCAGGAGAGAAAGGCACCTGTTACCAAGCTGCTGCCATGGCTCAAATCCTGTTCTCTGGAAGGAGGGGGTCACTGTAAAAAGCCCCAGCTTGATCTTGCTCCCCACTTCCCCCGCCATGCACTTCCCCATGCACTGACGCTAGACAGCCTCCTGCCCTGTCAGCTACCACTCTTGCTACGTGTCACCTGCATTTTTATGATCACTGGCAATACCATTGTAAGTGTCTGGATGTCTCTTCAACATTCCCCAGATACATTATTTAACAAATGATTTCTGAAGATATGGAGTCTATTTTGGATGTTACTTGATCACAAGGGATCATGATTAAAATAACTAACTTTAATTCTGCAATGTACTGCATTGGTATCATTCCCTTCAACAAGATGCTCCCATCTTCCAGGAGCCTGGAGTCACAGGTTGGTTAGAGAAGGAATAGAATCCTAAGAATAAAATGGATACTGTGGGTCAATTCTTTGTGAGGAAGGGGCGTGCATTTTGATGCTTGTATTTAGGGACATTTTTTTGGGTACTTGTATTTGGGGACTTTTTTTTTTGTCTGTTTTAGAAACACAGTGGATCAATTATGTTCTAGATAATTACTGTTACCAAACAAGGATATCCTGATGAGCGAAGCTTGTTATATTATGTTTTGGGGGCCTTTTATGAGTGTGCAGTGTCTCTTTACAATCTGATTTTAAGTGAAGTACTGACACTATATATATTTTTTCATTTCATTCACTTACAACAAAAAAATGTACCAAGCACCTGACATACTGGGCATTATGCCAGATGATGAAAATAATACCAACTCTGTTCACATGGGATTTTATTTTTATTATTATGTTTAAGTAGCCACATGAAGGGCTTTATGACCACGATGCATCTTGATCAGTGTCACCCCTTCCGTCATTCTCCCCCAATCTACCCCAGACCTACTCACCTCCTCAACTTACCTGGTTCTAGTACATGGGATTTTATAGCTGCCCAAATGCTTGTGGGTAAACTCTCTTGTTTATTCTTCTAAATGGCTCTGTAAAGCAGAATTTTTTAGATTCCCATTTGAGAAAGAGCAAACAGCTCTGTAAAGCGATTATTTTATTTGCAGACAAAAGCAAAGACAGAATGAGAAAGAGTACAGGGGAAAGACAGGCTTGACTATGACTTGACCCAAAGTCCTGGACATCCTGTGCACATGGATGTTTACAGAGGGACAGCACACCCAAAGGGTGCGGACCTTCCTATAAACTATCTGCTGTCTGCTCTGCCCAGAAGAGTGCAGAATGTCTCCAAAATACTTTGGAGGAAGATCATTGGGATGCTGGTGAGATCTGGGCCTTTGTTGAGAAAGAGCAGGAAGGAAAAAAAAAAGTAGAAGATTAAAGGAAAGTAACGAGGTTTATTTCCATCTGGGGACAGGGCAGGCTGACAGAAGGGACTGGTGAGGTTAGAACAGGAGGCCACAGAACACACACAGCAAGACTCAGAGCCAAGGAGAGTTTTCAGGATGTAATGAACTGGCCTGGAGAAAAATGAAACATGCTTGTTCGTGCTTTCATGAACAACTTCCAGCCAGCAAAAATGTTTCCATATTTCTGGCAGCTTTGAAAAATCAACTTCAGTCCCCCCCACCCCAAAATCAAAGCAGAACTGCCCTCAATTCTTTTGGCTCTCAAAATGTCCCTTTTCTGTTGTTCAAAATACTCTTTATCAATGATTTCCTAGCTGCTCTCAGAGAATGCTTCACAGATCCATCAATGAGCCAAACAGTTATCAGAGACCTACTGCATGCACCATACCACACAGCACCGTACAACACCAGCTGGTATGGCGATGAGGGGGAAAAGTGACATTACAAGTAGGAGACTGCCTGCTGAGGGACTGTTCCCTATGTCTTACTCAGCAAAAACAACTTGAGCCTGGCTTCTGGGGGAGTAATGATTAGATTGGTAGGGTAAGGCAGGATCACACACACACACACACACACACACACACACACACACACACACACACACACACACCTCTAAGGAACATGGAAATTAGGGAAGAAGACTTAAATTAAAATCTCACTGCCTAGTGTGTGCCTAACATCTATTTGTTGAATGCATGCATGCCTGATTTTAAATAGGCCTGTTCTCTGGAGGCCAGGAAACAGTCTTCTCCAAATCACTGAGTCCACTAGGTTTCATATTGTGTCAAATCATTATGATAGTGACATCTTCTTAGAATTATTCAGAGATAATAGATGGATAGAGACAGTGTCTTTGGACTCCTCAAACCCACTTGGTTACATAGAAGAGAAGAAGTTGGAAGAGAGTAGTGCCAAGGGCATACTGGATCCACCATGCTAATTACTAAATAACAGAGAGAGGGTGAGTGAGAGAGCAAAGAGCCACTGCTGTGGTCAAATTCTCCTCCTGCCTACAATCCTGCCTTCCAGAGGGAGGATCAGGACACTGAGGAAGCAGGTTTGCCCATAAGTCTCCTAACCAGGCCTCTTCTGTAAAGACAAGTTCACACTTCATTTTAAGTATTGTAATTCTCTGTGCTTTGCTAACCCTCAATTTTTTCCATTATGTCTTGTTTATCTTAATGATGTTAAGATTATATAGAGAAACCAAGTGCTGGGTGAGTTCATGATGGTTATCTAACTATTTGGAAGCTGAGATCTGAGGATTGCAGTTTGAAGCCAGCCAGAGCAGGGAAGTCTCCTTCTCCAATTAACCATTGAAAAAGTGAAGCCTAGGCTCATAGTGGTAAAGTACTAGGCTTATGCATCAAAGATCAGGGACAGCACCCAGGTAAAGGAATTCAAGTCCTACTATACATGCATGCATGTACGCACACACACACACACACACACACACACACACACACACATACAGAGAGAGTCAGAGACAGAGAGAATATATAGAATAGAACATATAAGACATTTGTAAAGTAAAAGTGAATTATCTGGTTTCTGAATCTAATAATCTGGTCTATGGAAGATCTTGCCAAACAAAGTCTTTATCAGAGAAAATCCCTTCACAAACCTTGCTGGATAGAAGTGTGGGTGCTTGTATTTCTCTCCTGTTACTGCTGCTGCCTTCTAACTACATAAACCATGCCACATCCTAAAGCAAATGCCCCTGTGTATATGTGTCTAATCTTAATTATTTGAACATAACTAGTATGACCCTCTGGGGACTAACCTTATTGCCTTAATGAACAAATAATCCACAAGTACCAGCAGGGGGAGTGGTCCAAAAGGGATACAGCAAATCAAGCTGGTTGCACAAAATGGCTTTAGAAGAATTCTTGTCATTGAGCTCTTCAAATTTCTTTCCATTAAATTTGTCTGATTGCTCTTAAGCTCAGAACCCTGAAGAAGAGCAAGGTATTTCTTAGACAGTTAGCTACACTCCCACACTGTAAGACTAGAGCAGGAAGAGGCCGTGCCTGTCAGGAAGGGCCAATGCTTTTGTGCCATTTCCCTGGGGAGATAGTTCTGCCGTGTCTCTTGATGTCACACATCTTACCTGTACCCACTGTTTTTGCAGTGGCCTATGTGAAGAAAGGATTTACCAATGGAGACACTCAGATATGCCCACTAAGTTTAAATGGGAAGCTTATACAGTTCCATTGACTTTAATGCCTAAATAGGTAATCAGTCTTGGTGAGTTGGAGGAGGGACTGGGGAAGAGCATAGGAAAGCGGAAGCAGGGTTCCCCTGCCCTTTCGGAAGACAGTGCCCACCCCCAGGAATTCCCAGCCGAGACACATAATAGTGAAAACTCCTTGAAGGGGCAACTTTAAAAAAGCTTTTACTGGGCCTGTGGATTAATTAAAAGCTAGACACCCAGTCCTTCCCCTCATCCTCCTCCCGTCCCCCCTCCCACAATTACATCCTGTCCTTTGATCTGAACTATTCTCTGCTACAGTCACTTCACAACCATGTTGGGCTTCCAGCAGAGCAGATTGACTCATAAGCATTTTTTGACTGGGGTCAAATTGCCCTTTAAACAGGCAAGGTCATCTCCTTACCTTGAAGAGAACAGCCAAAAGTGACAGAACCTCAGAACTTCAGAGACAACCACTGAGCTAATGGCATCTATTTTCTTTGTACACTCCAGTAGGACAATCTAAGCTCATCCTGAAGATTTCCAAACAATAGCAACAATGGGTCTCCTACTCAAGAGGCAATCGTAGATTGTTACCATGGCTAATCTTTTTTTTTTTTTTTTTTTTTTTTATCATTTTAGACTTACTTAACTGCTTTTGCAAGCACTTGGCTGCAAGTACCAATGCACAACAGGATGCGGTTAGGCAGTCAAAATTCAGAGAACTCGGTAGCCCTATAGGGCGAGATAAAACAGCTCATCTGAAAAATCCCCACCAAAAATATTCAGGGTTAATTGACAATATTAGAGCATGCAGTCTAATTCAACAGCGATTGCTTTCTTGCTTATTATGTACAAGACATTGTACTTGGCAATATGGAAGGTAAAACCACACGTGCTAGCAATGGGTATAATATGCTACAGACTCAGACTGTTTAAATAAGGCTTGTTTAAGCTCTGTCTTGGAAGGACTGTGGGTTTCCCACTTTGACCACTCCATCCAGGCATCGGGGAGGATTCTGAAATTAAGTATCCCTTGGGAACAGACTGAACCAACACACTGGGAAGAGCTTGATGCATATTACCACATAGCTCATGTACAAATCTCAACACATATAACTTCCAATGTTCTAAGAGACAATCCTATCTCCTGGTCTTTCTGGCACCAATGACAACCAGCTCATGACCAACTGGTCTGAGCTCTAGGGGCTCTGTTTTGTTTGTTTGTTTTTCCTGAGCTTGGTGGGATTGGCAGACCTTCCTCTACCCACAGATGTGTTCCTGCTTCTCTCCAAAGAGACTGCTTCTTTCTCCTTTGCAGACTGGCGCCTCTCATAAGGTAGAACTGTCCTCTGCACCACTAATATTCCGGTCCATCTGTACTTCAGGAACTTGATGAGAGAAAAGAATATGACTTGATAGAGCCATTTCTTCTAGTTGGAGACTGATATGAAGGTAGCTCCTGCCTGGAGAATAAGCAGGCTCCAGGTAGTCCCTGAGCAAACTGTTAAATATTGGTAGCATGTATTTCCTCTGCGCCTTAACACTGACCATTGCAAAGGCCAAGCAGAGGAGAAGCATGGGAGAGAGACAGTAGGTAGAAAATCCCTGCAGGAGGAGGGCATGGATAGCCATCTTGATTTTTTTCCCCACTCCACCTCTGTTAGCTCCCTTCATTGCTCAGAAGTAGAAAGATGGTTTAACTGCCATACAGATGTATCCACTGTACTTACTATTCAAGGTATGACACAGTATTCCAGACTTTTCATGAAATGTAACTGGTGCTTATCATATTAAAAGTTGATTCTTGGTCACCATCTTCCTTGTATTTTTTTTTATCTTGTCTACACACACACACACACACACACACACACACACACACACTGCTTCCCATTCCAGGCATACCACACTTTGTTTTAATTGTCCCTTGAGCTTCTAGAAATCAAACTTTATATCCAACATGGCCACACATGATTTCTGTACCTGCACAAGGCATTGATCAGTACTCACTGATTAATAATGAATAATGGTACAAGTAAGCCATTAGCTTTCTAGTCAGTCCCAGGATAGGGAGAAAGTCAGGCCCACTTACTCTCATCATTTAGTCTATAATGTCCCAATGTAAATTCTAAAAATCCCAGAGGGAAAAAAAATCATCAAAACTGTCAGAAATACCACTGAACAGTAGTAAATAAATTTTGTTATAAAAATTGTGGAACATCTGTCACAGTTCTGTTCTACAGTATTTCCTGTAGAAAAAGTAGGAAACACAGTACACTGTGAGGATGCTACCTGCAACTACCATAGCTAAGTACTTACTGCCCCATCTCACCCTTCACCACCTCCATTTCTACTATGGTCTGACCACACCTAGGATAGCACAAGATGTGATATCAACAGGGCAGAGCCAGGTTCCAATCATGACTCTGCTACTCACTCATTGGTGGGCTCCATCTCCAGTTTACCAGCAAAAAAAGCTAGCTGAAGGCATGCTTCAAGTGACAGTGCTAGGCGTAAGTGGTTAAGCTAGAGGATATTGAATTCAACCTTTAACCAGCAAATAACAAAGTCATGTTGGATGCTAGGCACTGGTGACTCATCCTGTAATCCTAGCTACTCAGGAGGCTAAGATCGGAGGATTTTGGTTTCAAAGCTAGCCCAGGAAGGAAAGTCCATAAGACTCATTTCCAATTAACCACCACAAAATCAGAAGTGGAACTGTGGCTCAAAGTGGTAGAGCACTAGCTTTGAGTGAAAAAGCTCAAGGATAGCGCTCAGGCCCTGACTTCAAGCCCTATGACTGACCAAAAGCAACCTCCCAGAATTGGAGTTTGGCCAGTCATTGTGTTATCACTACCTGATAATATTAGCTGCATTTATATGTAGCTTACCCAGTGCTAAGCACTAAGTACTTTATATGAGTAAACTCACTTAATTTTCACAAACTATGCTATGGGGGCTATTGCCCCTACTTGAAAAAGCAGCAAATGAAAGCACAGAGAGGTTAAGTGCCTTGCCAAGGTCATACAGCAAGTAAGTAGCCAAGTTATAACTCAAACCCAGATAGTCTTAGCAGTAGAGTCTGAACTTTCTTTTCCATGACTACCACGTTCAATCACATTTGATGAAGGCACAGCCAGAAAAGTTATATTGCTGGCTGGGACAAAAAACAGGTTTATGTGAGCTCTCTTCCTAACAGAAGAAACCAGACAATAGCTCAAGTACCAAAGAGGGCTTCCACTGAAAGAACAGAAACTTCGCGCATCCAGTTTTAAGCAAATGCTCTGAAAACCAGCATATTTAGGCCCACCTTTGGGTAATGATTCAGGATGGAACGTTGGAGGAGGATGTTCTGCTTCCCGTCTGAAGAAACCTAACAAGGAAGTTAGTGATTAAAGAGGTAGTCTACCAAAAGTACTCATGAAGGAGGGGAGAATTCAAAAGGAACAGGGGGACTGAGAGGGTGGAATAATATTCCCAGCTATAATTCACCTGCAGCCCAGGTGCTGGTAGAGTACAGAGGGACAGCATGTCTGCTGACCTGTACAACACACAAACCCCAAGGACTTGTTTCAGCTAGAAATGTTTCCTTGCATGAGATTCACAGGAGGCATGATGATTGTGTGACGGCCCTTCTAGTGTATAAGGCCACAGCGACCAACATGAAATACTGTGTGTACATGGTGTGGCCTTAGTGTCCACAGTCCTGTGCTGCCTTTATTACCTTCCGGCCTTGTCTCTCCAGTGTCAGTGCTGCTATGCTATAGTTGGGGAAAGAGAGAAGGGGAAAGAAAAATAAAATCCCTTGTGGAAATCTAGATAACACCTCCCTGCCCCCCACCACCAGCGAGGAACTTTAAAGAAAGCTTTGGAAGTTGAGCTTAGTAGTATATTCCTATAATCCAGGAGGCTGAGACAGGAGAATCCTGAATTCAAGCCTAGCCTGCTTGAGTTGGCAAAAAAGAAAGAAAGAAAAGAATGTTTTTCCGATATCTGATTCTTTTTAAATGCATCTAGTCTCTTAACAAAACTTGTTTAAAATTGTATCCAAAGAGTGGAAAGCCCTTGAAATGTGCACTCTGGGATTCATCAAAATGGAGCCCCGACTGCTCTACATTGAACTCACCACTCCAAAGGCCAGTCATTAACTGTGGATGCAGCCAACAAAATCTTCTGGCTAGGATGGACAAACCAAAGCCAGGGTCCACAGACTGAGCATAAAGTCCCTGGGGTGTTGTCTGCAGCTAATATCTGTGGGCTTGCCTGTTGCCATGGGGACAGAGGCCCTTTGCTGGAGAGAAGAGCTATCATTTCCAGCAGCTGGCTACAGTGCAGAGAAGCCTTTTTTTTTTTTTTTTTGCAAATAGTATCTATAATTTCTACCAACATATGCTATAATACCTATGCCCAAATGAGAAGAGAAAGGAATGAATGGATTTGTACATTGGCTCCTTTTCCTGGCACTTTTCCCTTTTAAGGAAATAATAAATTATGAAGTAAGAGAGTGGGTTTTTTTTTGTTGTTGTTGTTGTTTTTTTACCAGTTGTGAGATGCAAGCTAAGCTAACCTTCTATTTTATGTGCTGGATGTTGAGCTTGAACTAAGGGCCTAGCCTCTGTCCCTTAGCTTGTTTCCATTCAAGGCTACTGCTCTACCACTTGAGCCACAGCTCCACTTCTAGATTTTTGGATGATTAGTTGGAGACTCGAATCTCATGGGCTTTTCTGCCCCGCTAGATTTGAACCACACCCCTCAGATCTCAGCCTCCCGAGTAGCTAGGTTTGTGAGCCATCAGTGCCCCCCAACATTCTACTTTATATCACTGCCACTGAATGAAAGCTAGAAGCTCTTAACTGGGTGAGATCGAAGCTGCAGAAGAGCTTCTGGAGGGTCATGGAATGTCCTCAAGTGTTTCTAGATTCACCTCCCTGGAAACCTCAGAGCTGAGAAGCTTTTCATGCTTCCTGCAGATTGAGCTACTCCCAAGCAGTCTCTGTCTCCTCCAACATCACCATGCCACGCTGCCACCATCACCACCCCTTTCTGGAGTTGATTCCCTAAAAGACTTCTTTGACCATACACATACACTCTCATTTAAATTCCGATTCATACACCCACGGGCTGATCAACAGAGATGCAGCATGAATTGAATGATAAATAATACATACAGACAAGGACAACACCAGCCCTTATTTGCAGATGAAAGAACATTAGAAATTACTTCTGAGGGAAATATAAAAGTTTAAATTCAAGCAGAGAGTGGGAGAGGAAGTTTTTTCTTAAAACTCCTTAAGAAATAAGTTGATTGTTTCACTTTTGAAAAGACACTTTCTGTCTGGAATGGGGAATGCAGTGGGCACATGGAACTCTGGCTCCAAGGGCAGAGGCTGATCTGCCAAGAAGAAAAAAGAGAAGAAAGATGGTCGCTGGAGTGTAGGTTATCCTACCATCCATCTCTTCTACTGGTGATTTTTTTTTTGGGGGGGAGGATTAGTCATGTGGCTTGAACTCAGGACCTGGGCACTTTCTATGAGCTCTTTTGCTCAAGGCTAATGCTCTACCATTTTGAGCCATAGCACCACTTCCAGTTTTCTGGTAGTTAATTGGAGGTAAGAGTGTCAGGGACTTTCCTGCCCAGGCTGGCTTTGAACCACGATCCTCAGCTCTCAGCCTCCTGAGTAGGTAAGATTATAAGTGTGAACCACCAGCACCTGACTCTACTGGCAATATTCTAGTTTTAATTTCCCACCTCCTTTCTACTGTCACTTCCTGGAGCCAAATCCACCATGTATGACCTAAGTAAGAGCTTGTTGTATTCCACTCGGCATGGTGGATATAAACCAAATCATGAGATGTATTCTCTGTATTTCATTCCTCCTTGCCTGAAGTTGCTGGCAGTCAGCCTGGGGCTACTGGTGGGCCAGCAGGCTTGGGACAACCTGCCTAAGAACCTAACAAAAAGAAACGGAGAGCTACAGATTCTTAGTCATGTCATACAAGTGTTCCTGAAGTTAGACTGCCCTGGATATATCAGCTATGTGAGCTAATGAATCAAGAACTTCACTGTGTAGACCAGTGGTGACTGTCTAGAAACAGGTCTGAGTCTGGGTTGCAAGGAAGGGAGATGGGGGAGATTATCACCTTTCATCTAGGTTTTGTCAGGAAAACATTCCAGTGTTTCAAAGCTCTATTAGCTCAGAGGAGAAGACTGCTCACTTCTGCACCTCCTCTGGTTCCAGCTTCACTGCAGGGTGACAGAATTTTCAAGAGCACTGAGGAGAATTAGTATTGATAAAATTGAAAGGGTTAGGGGGCCCCAACTGAAGAGTCTTCATGGAGACTCATCTTAAATGTTCACAACCTAAAGAAGTCACTTGCATAAATAGATGTAATATACATAAACATGGACAGTTATGCCCGCATGTACTGTTTGTGGTTTACTAATACAAAGGCCATATCTTGTGGCTATTAGTAAAAAGGTTTTTGTTACTGACAGGCAAAATCTATCTAAGATAAACCCAGGCTTATCAATTGATAAACTAGGGAGGGGATAGTTATTTGTCAAGGATTACCTAGACCATCTGTGAAGAATTATGTGGCAGACAAGTTCTCACCTGAAATTGGGGAAAATGATTTTCCTGAGAGAATTATGGTCTACAAGGTACCTTAAAAGATGATGTCACTCCACAGAAAATGTAACTTTAAACATGAAAAAGTAACAAAGATGAACATCAAATCAAAGTCACAAACATTGTAAGAGTCTCCAACTCAGTAAATAAGTAAGAAAAGTGTTCTTATAAACGAAGCAGTTTATAAGCTGACTGTTCAGAGAGAAGAAAGAGGAAGCACTGACTAACTTAGGCCATGAAACCTTGGTATCCTCTGGGATAGATTTTTTTAAATCTCACACTGGAGGCCAGGACGTGCAGAGATTCTGGTCTATGGAGAAGAGCTGGTGCAGTTGCCCTGGTCCTCACACGCATGGTCTAGAAGTCAAGCTCAGCTAAGGAGTTCTTCCCATTCCTTCCACAGATCCAGATCAAGCCAGGCTGCCGTGGCATTCTAATTGCATAACCAATCTTCCTAATCTTTTTGGCTTTACCTTTACAATACCTAGAGACCCTAGCTCATTCTCACACTTCGGTCAAAGATAGCATCACGTGGAGGATGATAATATCTCCTGATTGATCTCCGCGTCCTCTATAAACTACTGCATGACCTTAAAAAAGACACATGTTGGATCATGGCACATCTCAGCTCAAAACCTCTCCATCTCTCTCAGGAAAAGGCATAGCTTTCCAAGGCCCTACAAAGCCCTCTTCTATCTTCCCCGTGATCCATTTCATCTCTGATTTCATCGGTTCCATATCGCCACCCTACCCTCTCACCCACAGTCTAATGGGCCTGATAGCACTTTCTGGAACTTCTTCCTGTGACTTGAAAATGCCAGGCCCAGAAGAATCACATGACCTGCTCACTCACCTTTCACTCGCCAGGAACATTCTTTTCAGGAATACCTTCAGGATAGATCCTTCACCTCAGAAGGGCTTTGCTCAAATGCCACTCACACTATTTATCATCACAAATTCCTTCACTTCTTCAACACTCCACCTGCATTCCTGGCTTCATTTCTCTCCATTGACCTTATCACCATTGACTATATGGGAAAGCCAAGTTCTTACAGCTTATTCTGAACACATGGCAGTGTTTTAGTCAACACTTTAATAGGGAGATAGGAAGAAGATAAATGCTGACTCCAAGAGCATCTAACTAAACAGATTAATAAATAGTTGGTCTGGGGAAAAGAGTATTGAAATAAGATTGCTAAGGTGGATAAAGGATAGTTAATTTTGTAAAGGGCAACTCAACTACATCCTTCAAAGTATCTTGTTTATAAGGACACACACAAAAAATAAAAAACATCATTACCTTTTATCAGTTTTCTGAGGGGTTTCTCCAAATTTACAAATTGTTAGTTACCTGGTTTTCTTGGGCCCTTATTAAGTGAAATTCTTTCTCCCTGACAATCAGAGGTCATGGGTATCAAAAATGCCCTAACATCCGATTAAAGAAAGTAACCATCACTTAGGCTTATTTCCAAGAATTGGATAAGCTATTAGTCAACACTTACTTGCTTATTTGCTTATTTTTAATTATGTGACTTACCCTACTAGAGTGCAAGTTGTGATTAGTTTGTTTTTTATGAGTCTATTACCTAGAATGGTGCAGGACCTACAGCAGGTACTTTTAAAAAGCATAGTTGAGTCAACTGATTGTCATATTTGATTTTTGTAATGCTACTACATGATTATCACTAATGGGCAAGAGTATTGTCTTACTTTTTTAAAAAAAATATATGATTTCAGCAGGGCGCCGGTGGTTCACATCTGTAATACTAGTTACTCAGGAGGCTGAGATCTGAGGATCATGGTTCAAAGCCAGCCCGGGCAGGCCAGCCTCAGCAGAAAAGTCTGTGAAACTCTAATCTCTAATAAAGCACCAGAAAACCTGAAGTGGTGTTGTAGCTCAAGTGATAGAGCACTAGCCTTGAGCTGAAGAGCTGAGGGACAGTGCTCAGGCCCAGATTTCAAGCCCCATGACTGACAAAAAAATAAATAAATATATATATATGATTTCACTCATTTTCATTTAATAGGCCTTAGTGATTGGGAGTCTTCCTGAATTTAATTATTACAGAAACATTTTGTAAAGTTAGCTGGATAGTTTTTCAAATAGTTTGAATCTGGACAAAAGTTAGATAAAGATGAGTCAAAGGCCTTTAGCTTGCTGTTTTAGATTGCCCAATCATCTTTGACATTCATTCTGAAAATTTAATTGTTTTGGAACTTTGGATTGAGAACAATCATTGTTAATCCTCTTAGCCTATTTGGGGGACATGGGACAAGTCTAATTATTTGTCTTTGATATCTCATGGAGCATCCATGTGTGACTTGTCTGAAGATTCACTGTTTTTTTCATACCTGGGCAGGAAGTGAAGGATCAGAAAAAAAAAAAATCCCATGGAATGACTATAACATGTTTAACTGGCCAAAGAAATGAGAACAAGGAGTAATATCTTTGCCTCTTTTCTCTCTAACTGAAGGTTCAGTTAAAAAAAAAAAAAAAGGGGGAAGTGGCGCTGTAGCTCAAGTGGTAGAGTGCTCGCCTTGAGCTGAAGAGCTGAGGGACAGCGCCCAGGCCCAGAGTTCAGACCCCACGACCGACAAAAAAAAAAAAAAAAAAAAAAAAGGGTTATGGGCTGGGAAGGTGGCTCAGTGGTAGAGCGCTTGCCTTGCATGCATGAGGCCCTGGGTTCGATTCCCCAGCACCACATAAGCAAAAAGAAAAAAAAGCCTGACGTGGCACTGTGGCTCAAGTGGTAGAGCGCTAGCCTTGAGCTGAAAGCTGAGGGACAGCGCCCAGGCTCAGAGTTCAGACCCCATGACCGGACCCCCCCAAAAAAAATTTTAAGAAAAGTTACAACTACATCATTATTCAAAGTACTATAAAAACAGAAGTAATCAAAACAGACTTGAAGCATTGTAGGGAAGACATACAGCAGGGTGAGTAGAAGCACAGAAGACATCTGGATTCATAAGCCAACTCTACTACTCAACTATGTAGGCAAACTACTTCATCTTGCCAGGTTTCAATGTTCTCATTTGTGAGTGTCTATTTTGGCAGATGATTATACAGATGAAATAAGATAATACGTATGATATGATATGCTTAGAGATTTGCCTAACTACATAGGAGTTCAATTCATGCTAACTATTCACAATTACCATTTGTAGGTGATAAAGAAAAAAGTCAGGCAATTTTGCTGTGAGCGAGTATCAACATTATTGCAATTATGTATAAAAAAGAAGAGGGCCCAGTCTAGGCCATCAGACATATTTGCACAATATACTGTTGATCTGTAATATACATAAAAATATTAAAAATTTCCTTTTTCTACTTTCTACTCATCTCTACACACATTACCCACGATAGCCAGAGTCGCCAGCTTTTCATCTCAGATACCACCCATTAATTCTCCAAGCTGGCTTCATCAGCTCCCAGCATGCATCCCTGATACTCATCCATAGGACTTAGCTGGTCCTTGTGGCTAGGTGAGGCAGATGTCACATTGTCTCCCCCATCCCTTGCCTTCTTTTCCTTTCCCAGTTAGAGAACCAAAATTTCTATGTATTAGATTAGCAAACATAGTGTGTGTGCGGGGAGAGGTAATAGGAAAGAAGGTAGTTATATATTGGAAGCAGTCAATCCCGTGTGACAGTTACAGAAGAATCCTTTCTTGAGCCCTTTCTCTGAATTTGAACTATACCTTAAGTGAAGACAATATAGAATTGATTCTTTTAGCTCTCCCAACAAACTGGAAGAAACCACTCTTCCATGTCTCATTCTCAAGCACATCATCCATATCCTTGCACATAATACCATCTCAATCATTTCTCTAAGTATGAATAAATTAGAGAAAAGTTCTCTTTAGGAAATTTAATATGTACTCAAAAGATGTGATCCTTATCAGAACAAAACATTTGGCATGAAGTATCAGGACCACAGAAAGATTGCTTAGAGGGCAGGGAAGATAATAAAACATATGAGTCATCAAAATTAGAGATTGTAAGGCAGGCATTGGTGGCTCACACCTGTAATCCTACTCAACTACTCAGGAGGCTCAGATCTGAGGATCGTGGTTTGAAGCCAACCCAGACAGGAAAGTCCATGAGACTCTTATCTCCAATTAACCACCAACAAACCAGAAATGAAGCTGTGGCCCAAAGTAGAAAGCATTAGCCTTGAGTGAAAAAGCTCAGGGACAGAACTGAGTTCAAATCCCATGAGCAACAAATTTTAAAAAGTTATGGACTGGGTCCCAATCAATAAAATGAGACACAATAATGAAAAACCAAGTGATCTCCATATGAGTAGATATCCAGTCAGCTGAAAATCATGATTGCTGGTCTGGCTAAAGCATGAGTTGTCCACCAACGTTTAGAAGCCCAAAAGGGGCCCTGCTGCAACTACAGACCAAGTGAGTTGGGCTAGGTACACAGATAACTCATTGGAAGGCCAAGAAGGCATGTATTTATTACTCTTTACTTGGCCTTCACTAAGTACAAATCTAGTGGGAAAACTAAACATATTCTTCTTCTAGCTCCAAATTTCAAAATCAATGCAATCTAATCAAAGAAGTTTCAGAGGAAAAATGAAAACTATTGAATTTTTGAAAAATAAGTCTTATGAGAAAATACTGTTAAGATGGCCTGCATTTGGTTTGTAAGAAAAGAGACGAAAGGGAGCCATAAGTCTCTCAGTGTATCTAGAGGACAAAAAAAAATAAGGCAAAGGGGACAAAAATGATTTATTCTCTCTATCCCTGGTGGAGAGTTAAAATAATTGAGGCATGGTGCCAACATTGCTTTGTAAGCACTGACGAATCTATAGAGCAGGCAATGAGAACAAGCGTTGGCACGGTCTTCTCCACCCTGGGTTAAGGCTGGCTTCCATCAATGTATTACTCAAATGCCTTGCTTTTTCCCCACCAGCATAAACAAAATCTACCACAGAAACCTTGGAAGAAAGAGCAATACCCCTCTCCTCATCAAAATATATTATCACAATAAAAATATTGTATTTTAAGACACAATATAGCCCTGTGCTGGTAATCCACATGCCGGTAATCTTAGCCACTCCAGAGACTGAAATCTTTTCTTAAAAATATATTTATTATAAAGGTGATGAACAGGAGGGTTACAGTTACATAAGCAAGATAATGAGTGCAATTCCTCTTAAACACTTCTTTTCTCCTGCTTTTCCCTCCCCACTCCTCTCCCCTCTAAGTTTTAAAGTTAATTACCAACTTAGTGTCTAGTGAATATCATTGTGGTATTAGTTCATCCTTTGTCCTATTGTTTCTGTGATTCCCTTTCCCTGCCACAGATCAGATAAACTTATAAACAAGACTAAATAGGATCATATATAATGAAGCTTATCAAAATGAACTCCAAGAATTGGAAACAAGAGACTGAGATCTGAAGATCAAAGCTCAAAGACAACTCAAGCAGAAAAATCCACAAGGCTCTTACCTCCAATTAACCAGCCCCAAACCAGAAGTAGAATTGTCATTCAATTGATAGAGTCTTGAGCAAAAAGCCAAGTGAGAGCATGAGGGCCTGAGTTCAAACCCTAGTACCAACACACCAAAAAGAAGAAGGAAAGAGGGAGGGAGGAAAAGAGGGAAGGACGGAGATAGGGAGGAAGCACATGTGCTGACCACAGAGATGATGGCAAAGATGGAAGGAGGGAAAGAGGGAGGGAGGGAAAAAAAAGGAAGGAAGGAAGGAAGGAAGGAAGGAAGGAAGGAAGGAGAGAGAAACAACATGATGTGGCTTTTGCTACCATGTTGGTTCCCTGTTGTGCTGAGTGAGTTGGTGAGATTGTAGAAGGCCATTATGAACTTTGTACACTTTAATTTAGCATATGAATCTGAATATAAGCATGGAACCCATGAAAGCTATAAACAAAAGAATCTTTAATGGTATTTCTGGGCAATATGGCCTTCTTCAGGACCCTCTCACAGTATCATATATTTCATGTGCAGTGCCATAAACACTCTACAAAATTCCTGGTGACTTTAGACAGCATCTTGATCCAGATCTAGAGATCCAGGCTCCTCCCTCATCCCAACCAAATCTCTTCTGTCCCATGCCTCCATTCTCTGACAATTTCTCATGCCTAGATTTCCAAGCACTCCTCCCAAAGCCTCCAGATTTGTGTTCCATGAGCAATCTCTGCTTGAGTCTCATTTCAGCCTTTATCTCAGTGTTTTCTTATGGATCTTCCTTGAATCAGCACTAGCACCCCTATCTCTCCTTAGGTCAGTCTCCTGAACCTCAGACTTGGTCATGGATCACAGAACCCCCCTCCAATGAGGTGATTTGGCTGTCTTGATCTGTGTGCTCCCTCACAATGTCGCAGGGGCCGGGCAGGGAGGGGAGGGGGGAGAGGGTCCTAATTATGTAAAAGGATTATTTTGGATGAAATTCAGAGTCTGCAGTTTTTCAGCTTGCCACTCTGTAAGACCATTGGAGAGGAGATTAAAGCCTTTTTTTTTTTTTCCCACAACCAGGAGAAGCAAGAAGCCCTGACTGTTCCTTACAGGTGTGGTCACAAACAATATACCACAAGAGGTCAGGCACGGACAAAGACTGGGATTTAGTCCCGTCTCATTGGTTGCAGCTGGTGGGTTGATAATAGACTACAACCTTCTCTGGCACTGTGACTGATGAACAACCTCTGCTGTGGGCATCAGACTGGAAGTGGACAAAGCTCAGCCATCTCTGTCCCAGCAGGCTAAGCAACTCTAATCAAATACCTGCCCTAAGAGGTAAGGAGATGGGAAACATCAGGAATAATTTCTGGCAAGGGCTGTCAGAATGTGGACATACCTGAGGCTGTCATGGAGTTGCTTGGTGATAGCTGGGTGGAGAAGCTCCCGGAGAACCTACAGAGCCCAGCAGCTCCTATGCCAGGAAGCACACAAACTGACACAGATGTGGTGGCAGGGCCACACTGCGCAAGCGTGCAAGTTACAGGGTCAGGGGTCTTGAGACTTCTTGGGCCATCAAAAGCTAAGAAGTAGGAAGCTACAGCAGAAACAAGAACAAAAATTTAGGAAGCTGGAAGAAAGAGTAGAGTGAGGGCATCAGTGGTGCTGGTTTTCAGATGTGCACAACCTGGAAATCAGAAACAAGGTAAGAAAACGTGGCTGTCACAGCCATAGCAAGTGAACCCTGGGAACCAGGTGAAGCAACAGTAGCAGCTAGCTTATGACTACTGGAAGGAAAAGGGGGAGTTAACTGCCACTGGATCTTAAGTAGCAAATAGGTGTCAGATATGCACACCTAATAGAACCCAGCTAGAGCTTGGTAGAGAAAAGCGGATTCTAAAATTACTTCAGGACCCAGCCTAGGGTGAGCTAGTTTCTGTGAGCTCAATATTCATTCTGAAGGATGTTTTCCAAACAGCTGCAGTGTGTCAGGAGCCAAGTGGTAACAAAGCACGTACTTGGGCCCCGGAGGAGTCTAAACAGACAGGCACAAATCTCCACAGTGAAGGCGCTGATTGCTGCAGTAAAGGAGAGCTCAGCGTGCTGCTGGAGCCCAGAGGCAGCAGGAACCACCGGTCACATCAGAAAACGGGTATGATTTGCTGAATGAAGGAGCCTGGGTAACAAAGATTTGCAGAATAGTGCCTGAGTGGGCCAGGCATTGCTATGGATGCTTTGCTCCCTCCAACTCACTTCACCCTCCAAGGCAGGCATTGTATTAGCACCATTAACAGATAAAGAAGCTGAGGTTCAGAGACATCTAACTTGATCAATGATCCACTGTTAGTAAATGGCAGAGGGCCACAGTTCAAACTTTTGTGGCCTGACAACAGAGCCTGTTTCTTGCTACTTTTTAAGGGAAGGTAATGAATTCGACCTACAAGGTCACTCCTAAGAGATGCCTGTGGCTAAAAAATCTATCATGGAAGTTACCAAGTCTAAGTGGCATGTGGGATGGAGACATAATGCCTTCAAAAATCTCAAATTCCAACACTGCTCTGAACCCTCTCAGAGGCAGACGCACCTCACTCTTTTCTTAAGGGAAAGACATTCCAGGAAAGTATCAATGGCTAGCCAATAAGATTAAAATTTAGTTTGGCACTAATGAAGACCAAGATCAGGAGACTGACTGGTCTCACCTCCATATAAAAAGTCAGAATTTCTTGCCCAAGTTCAAAATGTGATCCAGTTTGTGGATTTTTGTTATTAAATACATTTTTTATTGTAAAGATACTTACAGAGGGGTCACAGTTACATAGGTAAGGTTATGAGAACATTTCCTATGGAGCATTGTTACCCCCTCTTTTGTTTTTCCCCTACAATTCCCTCCCCACCCCCCGAAGTTGTAAAGTTCGTTTTCAACATAGTGTCTTATACATCTCTGAAAGAGAGACTGGATCCTGAGTAGAAGGGAGCTGCAACATCATAGAAAGTGTACCCAGCAATGATTTCTCCAATGTTTCCCGATGAGCCTTGTGGTAGCCATTTGCTACAGTCACATTAGGGAAAGGAAAATATACTAAAGCTTCTGAGCTCTGTTGAACACTTGAATCTGTAAGCAGACTCAAAACATCACCATGATCCTTCTGCTCCAATGAGGATACAAAGGACCCAGACAATAGAGGGTGATTTGGCCCAGGTCCGCCTCACAGTAGGCCCCCTAAATCCAAAGGTCCAACCTACAGTCACTTCCACAGATCCCAGGTATATAGCTGGATATGCATATTCCTATGATGATCTCTTGGGCTGTGGGTGCAGCCAAGTAGAAGCCTCTGAACTGCACCACCATTCTAGTCCAAAATAGTAAATTGAAAGCAATATAGCTTCTTAGATGAATAACTGAAATAGTCTGATCCCTTAAAAAAAATGCAGCATTAGTGATCCCACCTGATTTCCATTGAAACTTGCAAACACAAGCAGGGCAGGTCCCAAAGGGTGACAGTGGATAACTGCCATTCAACCAAGTCCAAATGTAAATGTAGTTGTTGTACTAGGTGTGTATCTTTGCAGAGCAGATTAACAAGGTGCTGGTGTATGGAATGCAATCACAGATGAGGCAAATGCATTCTTTTCCAACTTCGTGAGAACCACATAACACTGTATATTGAATAAAGGCTATGTTAACTCTCTTGACTGAGGACTATGCTGACTCTCATTTTTGTCATAATGTAAAATATAATAAAAATATAATAATATAATATAAAAAGAAAATATAATATAAAAAGAAAAATTGTACTATCCAGATGTCCACAGATTACCACACATGTTCATTTTGCAAATAACTTTTCTGTTATCTGAATTAGCTAAGCCAAAAATTAGTACATTACATTGTAGGTCTAGGTGAAACCATGTGCTCTAGAAAATTCCAGACAAAACCTGTGAAGATTTGAGACAAACTATGAAAATTCAGGAATTCAACACACCAGTAAAAATTTTATTGTCAACTGGTCCAAGGAATGTTAGCTCATCTCCAAAATAAAGAATAAGTCATTGCATCTTGCACACCTTACCAACAAAGAAGGCCAGCCATGCCTGGTACCAACAAAAGTACTGCCATCCATTCAAATCTCTGAGTACACTTGGGGATCAGCACCGAGTAGGCTTTAAATAGAAGTAACTACAAAATATCTAATGGAAGTGAATCTCTAATTCGTATCTCCATGTCAGACTCCCAAAAGGTTTAGGCCATTTTAATACCACCCAACACAAGAGAAAGAAGTCTGCCAAGTGAGCACTTTACAAGGGTCCATCCCAGGTCCTTGCAAGTGGTCTGTACAAGTGAAGCTACCTGGAGCTGAAGTGTCATTAGTTTCTAGGACAATTCACTCATGGCTAGGAGCCAAGAGAATAATGGGGATGTGGATGAGATTGGAGATAGGAAGTGAACAAAAGAGTTTATGTCTTAATGCATTACATTCAGGCTTCTTTTCTGTTCCTCTATAAACATTTTCACCCTGGGACAACTGCCCAGGACTTTTTAGTTGTTTACTTGATCGAACTAAGTTCCATCAAATGTGTAATGAGAAACAGTTAGTGACGTCTAGGTACTGGGAGAGGAGCCTACTCTTCATTCTCATCCAAAGAGAAAGTAAGTGAGACCTGGAGTCTGCCTCCTGAAGAGTTGCTCTGGGTGGGATGAGAATTATCTGGATTTTCTTGTCACAATAAAATTCCAGAGTTTCAGACCAAGGAATGGGAGCTTACTGCTTCACTTTTTCTCATCTGCAAATCAATGATATTTACTCGTCACCGACTGCTGGATAAATGGCATTATTGAACTGCAAAATATTCCCTTATTGCTTTTCCTCTTTGATCTCACGGGACCAGATAAATTTATGATATTGTAATTGTTTCCATGACAGCAAATCATATTGTCCCAAACAGGGAATTTCATGACTTCATGGCTGGATTGAGAGAAGGGAGAAATCAGATTGGGAGTGGGAATTTTGCTCAAGCATAAATATCTTCAACTACAGCAAGGGGAATAGGGCAAATTACAGACAGGCAAAATTGCTTTGGGTTTAAATGTTCTTTTCACAAGTTCATCCTGGTGAAAAGCCCCTTCTCCAGGCATGTAATTTGTGTAATGATGCCTCCTCCGTGCTTGAATTCACAGAAGGCTAATGTGTAGCTCATCTATTTCAGGAATGTGTCAGCAATGCTAATTCTAATTGTTTTGCAGCAGATATCTGGGTTTTGGCTTTAAAGCAATCTTATTTGGTTTTGCTGTTTCTGTGGGATGTGTGTGTTTACTTCCTCAAGGAATTACTTCCACAAATGTATTTGAAATCAACTGATATCCAGACAAAACTTAGGCTTTTGTCATCTGAGAAATCAGTCAAGAATTTGCTCCTCACTGGAAGCATCTACTTTATGGTAGTTAGGTTCCTATAGACTTTTATTCTCATATTTCCTAAAAGAAAGCAATTGTTTCTCTAATTTTAAACCCTCTTAATCCCTTCAGTGTCATTTAAACATAGACAACAAGTAACGACTTGAAATTTTTTGTTGCTGTTGTTTCATTTTATTTTTGTGTGCCTGTCCTGGGGTTTGAACTAAGGGCCTAGATACTGCCCCTGAGCTTTGGGGAGGAAAAGAGCTTAGAGGCTGACTGCAATTCAAGCACCTTGTTCAAACTCGCTGTTAGTGGGGAGACCAGGGATCCAGGGTTTTTGACTTTCCGCAGTATAACCTAGTGCCCAAGACATCATTCTGTCTCTGTACAGAATAGTGATGATATCATGAGCATAAAATGAGAAAGTTTCTTTATCTGTTCTGTGTTAGATAAGGTCTTGCTATGTGGCCCAGGCTGGTCCTGAAATTTCCGATCTTCCTGCCTCAGCCTCCTCAGTCCTGGAATTATAGATATGTGCTATTATGCCAAGCTCTAGATATTGTTTTGTTGGTAGACAAAAGTTAGAGAGAGGAGGATCTCAAGGTTGTGAAATGAGCACTTCTACTAGGAGAATGAAATGGACTGTAGAATGAAGTGAGCGCTGGAGGTCACATTATCTGACAGTGTCTCCCAATCTTCCTACATCTTAGCAGCAATTGACAATGCCAACAACTTCTCCAGATCTTCTCTGACACACTTCTTTCCTGCCTCCTTTCTGCTCCTCCTCTGGATGCCCCTTGTTCTAGCCAATCAGCATAAGTGTTTCAAGCAAAACTATCTGTGTCATCTTTTCTTCTCTTGTTTAAAACAGTCTGGCAATCCACACTGACTTTATGACCTTAACATTCATAAGGGGAAGTAAATGGCCTTCAATTGCTATTGCTATGTACAACTCTGGTCATGAGTTTTAGGTTCTCATGTTTAACTATAGACTGGAGTTGTTAACTACCCACCTGAAAAATCCCACTGTCACCTTGAATTTACAGTGGGTGAAACTAAACTCATAGCTTTCCCTCCCAGCTCTGGTTCTCAGCAATTTCTTGTCTTTTTTTTTTTTTTTGTCAGTCATGGGGCTTGAACTCTGGGCCTATGTGCTGTCCCTGTGCTCTTCAGCTCCAGTCAAGCACTCTACCACTTGAGCCACAGTGCCACTTCTGGTTTTCTGGTAGTTCATTGAAGATAAGAGTCTTACAGAGTTTCTGCCCAGGCTGGCTTTGAACTGCAAACTCAGATTTCAGTCTCCTGAGTAGCTAGGATTATAGGCGTGAGCCACCAGCACCTAGCAACTTGCTGTCTTTTAACTTGTCAATTAGACACTTGGGTTCAACATTTCAGCATCCCACTTGTTAATATGCTTAGTTATGTCCTTTCTACCTCTCAAACAGCTCCTTCATCTTTATGTGCTTGCCTTTCCTTCCCCATTGCCCTTATGTAGGCTGCAGTATTCTAGCTAAATGTGTATGCCTTGCTTTGCATTTCTCATCTATAACCCAATCTACAAATTAACATCCAGAAGCATAGATCTGATGTATTGTTTATCTGCTCAGTATTCTCACATCTCTTTCCAATCCTTTAAATGAAATAAAAATTCTCCGGCTTCTCTTTTCCACCTAATTCCCATTCTTCTCCCTCATGCATTCTAGACCCTATCTGCACTCAATAGTCTCCCTCTTCCCAGACATGAATGTCTTCTTGCATTCTATTCATCCATTCTATCCACCTGAAAGGCCTCCCCAAGATCTACACATCTGAATACTGACTTTCAAGGTCCATCTCAAATGTCCTATCTTCCCTGAACTCTTCTCTGATCCAAATGCAAATAATTTTTTTCCCAACTTCTGGATTCTCATGGATCCTAACATGTGATTCACTATCGTTCTACCTTAAATTATGCTCTCTATATATGTTTTACTTTTCAGGCTAGATTATAAACTCCATGAAAACAGAATAAGACTCATTATGCCAAGTCCTCCCTGCAAAGCACTTCACACTGTTTTTTGCAAATCTTAAGCAATAAACAAACATTTTCTAATTTAACAAATTATGGAAGAGGAAAATGTAGCCCTTGGTGCTGAATCCGAAAAAAAATTAAAGAAAGGAATGAAAATAGCTTGGATTTCAGCCTCCGTTGAGATAAAAAAAGTAACCTCGGTAGGGATAGTGACACCAACAGTGGAAGGTGTTTGGCGGGGCTGGGGGAAGGGTGGGGGGAGATGAGAAGGGATGGGAAGGGGAAACAAAGGAGGAAGTAACAATGCTTGATAAGAAATGTACTCATTATCTTGCTCATGTAATTGTAACCCCTCTATCCAGTATTTTCACAATAAAAAAAAAAAAAAAAAAAACACAGTGGAAGGTGATTTGCAAGTCTGAGATGACAATAAAGCA
Organism: Dipodomys spectabilis; assembly: GCF_019054845.1. NCBI lineage: Eukaryota > Metazoa > Chordata > Mammalia > Rodentia > Heteromyidae > Dipodomys > Dipodomys spectabilis. The sequence goes on along the minus strand of NW_024870678.1, from coordinate 5,334,320 downwards.
ACTACATGGAAATGGCCACCAGGGATCTAAACATGAGATTGCAAAGAACATAGATGTGGAAGATAAAAGTCTGAAAATACAGATGACCCCCAATGAAAAAAAATTGTCTTAGTCAGCTTTCCACTACTAACAAAACACTGTAGATAATTTATAAGGAGAAAAGGCTTATTTCGATTCATACTTTCAGAGGTTTCAGTCCATAGTTAGTCACTCTGAGCCTGTGGCCAAGCAGTACATCATAGTAGTGTCCCGAACCGCAGGACGTCAACGAGGGCAGTGAACCTAAGCTAGAAGGAATGAAGGGACAAGAGACACGAAGAATGACAGCAAGACAGGGGTCCTGATCAAGCTGCTAAATTTTATTTTTCACACAGCTGTATTTATAAGGAAGCTTTTTCATTGGCCGTCATTGGCCGAAGCAGCTGTAGGATGTTTGCTTAAGGCAAGGTGAAAAAGGTGGTCGGTCTTTAGCAGCTGCAGGGTGTTTACTTAGGGCGTGGTGAAAAGGTGGGACTCTGTAAACTCAGCCTCAAGTTGTTCCAGTGAGATAGTTAAGCCTATTATGTTGAGAGACTCAACTTTTGGCTCCCAACATAGTAGGAGTACATGGAAGAATAAGCTGCTTCCCTCATGGTGGCCAGGAAACAAAGAGACATCTCCAAGGGTACAGCCCCAGTGACTTAATTTCCTTCCACAAGACTCTACTTCTTAATTCTCTTAAATGTTCTACATTTTTTTTGTCAGTCATAGGACTTGAATTCACAGCTCCACTTCCAGTTTTTTGGTAGTTAATTGGCAATAAGAGTCTCATGGACTTTCCTGCCCAGTCTAGCTTCAAACTATGATCCTCAGATCTCAGCCTCCTGAGTACTAGGATTATAGGAATGAGCCACTGGCACCCAGCTCTACTATTTTCTGTTAAGGGATAGGGACTAACACATGAACCTTTGGAGACATTAAAAATTCAAGCCATAGTAAAGTGGTAAGAATCTGAGCTTGAGAAAAAAAAAGGAAATAGAAAATAAAACTACATATGAGGGACAAGAATTAAGATGATAAAGACAGCATTTCCAGAAAGACATGTTGACAAGAATATGTATACTAATGTTAGGCACTGAATGTCTCCTACCTCCCACAGACTGAGGGCCAGGCATTCGATCTCCAGGTGTTGGCTGGAACAAACAGTAAATTCTTTAGATAGCCTTACATTTTCTAAGTCTATCTGAAGAATTTTCTGATGAGCCCAGCACTTTTAGGAGTTCTGAGGTTCCATATAGAACACAACAGAGTCCCTGAAGTGTGACAATACAGTAAGGAAGAACAGACATCAGACAACAAACATATATCAGATTGTGATGAAGCACAATAGAAGCAAGATAAAGTTGGGTAAAGGAAGGGGCTTGAGAGTGGAAGTGGAATGTTAGATAAGATGGCAGGAAAGGCCTCACCCTGGAGGTGACATTTGAGCAGAATGCCAGATGAAGTGAAGTAGTAAGCCATGTAATTATTTGGAGAAATCTGTTTCAAACTACAGACAGTATGGTTGTTTCTTTCTGGGGCCATCCTCCATTTAAGGAAGTCAGTGGTGAGAACGTGAGCTGAACAAGGAAAGGCATTTTGGAGAATGAGGAAGTTAAGAAGAAGATAAGAAGGTCAACCCTTCAACCAACCGTACCAGAATCATGTCATAATGAAAGGAGAAAGACCCTGTATCTAGCTGGCCATGAGAGAGTGAGGAGGTCTGGTTCCAGGACCCTGCTTTGCCCACTGTTTCTTTTGCTGTTTCTTTCACTTTAAAATAAACCTGCTCTGTCTGCTTTACTTTCTTTCTTTTTTGCTTATGTGGTACTGAGGAATCGAACCCAGGGCCTCATGCATGCAAGGCAAGCGCTCTACCACTGAGCCAACTTCCCAGCCCTGCTTTACTTTCTTATTCTTTACTTCTTTCATCAGTAAAGAAAACAAACCCGAACTCTAGATGGTATCATCATTTTTATTTTCCTTCTTATCCTTCTTCGGTTGGGATTCCAGTTTCATTCCAGGTCACTCAACTTAAAACCCAATATAGTGATGCTCTGTGTCAAAAAGCAAGGGGTTCTGCTTCTCTTCACCCCTTCTGTATCCCTCTAACATTCTAAATCTGCCCTCTGCTGAAAAGAAACCTATTGCCAAGCTATGCCCTGAGCTCTGCCCTGTCATCTTGGGAAACGGATCTGTTAAAGACCACAGACTCCAGGTCTGGTCGTGCAGTTTTCCCCATTGCCTTCATCTTCCTGCAGCAGTTAGGAATGCACACTCCCCAGTCACTTCCTGAACTGGATGTATAAATGTAGGCAGTACATGGCAAATTACGGAGTGAATGCTTTAGTTTGTCAACTCCAAGGATAGCCTCTATGTTGTTCTCCATTTCCTGTTGACTTTCCCAAGCAGAACTGGGATTGCATGTCTTTGTGATTGCCTATATCCCAAAGGACCCTTGTAGATATGTAAAAGGTATTGATGGCTCTAGATCCTCAAGAACAGGTTGCTATCTCATTCTTTTTACCTGCATTAGTCACTGTGGTAAATAGTGCCCAGTATGTGCTGAACTAGTACAGACTATTTATTGAAATGTACTATGAAAGATAAGCAAAGGCCAAGCCTGGTATCCAACCAGTAATCCCAGCTACTTGGGATGGAGAGCTAGGGAGATGTCAGTCCAAGGACAGCCTGAGTAAAGACAGCATGATGCTTTATCTATTGCAACAGGCAAAAGGTATGAGGATGTGGCTCAAGTGGTAGAGTACTTGCCTGGCAATCACAAAGCCCTGATTGCAATCTCGAGTACCACACAGAGGAAGATAAAACCAGACACTAAAATGGTAAAGGCATACATGAGGCATTAATAGTTACTACAATAGAATAAAAGGCTCTGCATAAACTGAAATCAACCTCAATTGTAAGAATTACTTGGAGTTTTAAAGGGAGAACGAAGGCAACATAGTGGGAAGGGTAAAGTCAGGGATGTGAAAAATTACATAATGCAAGAAGAGGGGTTGGTTCACATGAAACCCACATGGGCTTGCTAACTAGTACTTTCTGTAATTAGACTCCTACCTCCCACAGACTGAGGGCCAGGCACTCTATCTCCAGGTGTTGGCTGGAACAAACAGTAAATTCTTTAGATAGCCTTGAATTTTCTAAAGCAGGCGTGGGGGGTGGGGTAGTTAGCCTAAGTCCTGAGCTCTAAGAAACTATGTGTTTGTTCACATCTTTACAGGTCATTGTTCAAGCCTAGTCCAGAAAAGAGCTCAAAGGAGCCTGGCTAGAATGTGGCCAAGGTGAGAATCTTTGTGAATGCTTCAAGGGCTTAAAGGGTTATTGCCTCAAGAAACTGGGACAAGTCCAATTGAAGTTGGACACAGGGCATTCCGTGCAACATATTTCCCGTTTCTGACATTGAAATTTCATTATTCTCTTGAGAATGTCTCTGGAAGTTTGTGTCTCAATAGAGCAATTGGATTAGACCTGAGAATGAAGGCTTTGAGCAAATGGCCAGGCCCTCATCTAATCATGAGGAGAGGAAGGAGCACAGACAAAAACAGGGGCCGCCCAAGCACAAGTGTGCACTCATAGCTTAAAACCAGGAGCCAAACATGCAGCATTTCCATCTTGAGGCTTTGTTAAAGACAACAGCAGGCTGGGCTGCTTGCAGAAAAAACATAGTATGATTATATTGGAGCTAATTTATCGAAATTACAGGAAAACGTATCCCCCTTATTCCCCAACTCCCAAACGCCTGTTTTCATCACCAAACAGCAAGGTCACAGTCCAGGCACTGTGATTTTAGCCTCTCTCTCCTGGCTCCTGACAGAGCTGGAGGTCAGCCTCTGGCTCCATTCTTTACTGCAAATGAACACCATCAGTCCAAGCTACCCCTGGCTGGACATGGCCCTGGGGATACAAGTTCTGGCTTCAGGGGAGTGGAAGAGGAGGAGGCCAGAAGCAGAGAACAGGGAGGAGGGTGAGTACTCTTCCCAACTGATTACTGTGCCTTAGAAGAACTGAAATCAGGGGGAGAAAGTCTTCAATAGCCAACAGAAAGCCTCACACAGAAATAGAGAACTGGCCTCTCTAAGGAGTAGCTATCAAGGACTGAGAGTGTGAGCAGGAGCCCTGGCTGCCTCCACCACTCCCCCAGGCACCTCCCATGTAGCTTTTTGAGCTCCTCAAACACATCTCTCTCTCTCTCTCTCTCTCTCTCTCTCTCTCTCTCACACACACACACACACACACACACACACACACACACACACACACACACACACAAAGAGGTGGGGGAGGGGGAGACGGAGTTAATCAAGCCCAGCAGCACAGCTTTTAAAACCAGTACCAGCGATGAATTTGGGGGAAATCTGGAACGAAAAAGGCAAGGTTTTGAGTAACATATCCAGCGTTGTTAGAAGTGGTGCAAATGTGAAGAACTCTTTGGTGATGCTCCTGAGATTCTCTACCACAGAAAACAATGAAAAATACGTGTTTTCCCTTTGTTCGGTGGGATCTTGATGGGAATTCCCCATCTCTGCTATTTCCATTCCAAACGTCGAACCAAATGCAAAGTCTGAGCCATACGCTAGAGGTCACTGTTCATTACAACCAAACTGCAGCTCCCCAGATGAATGGGGGGAAACCTGGCCACTGCAGAGAGCAACCTGCAGCCTTCTGCAGGAGGAAAACCAGTTTGGATCCACCCAGGCCAGGTACCTCCTTCCTGCAAAAACATGGCTTTTTATCACACTGATGGAAGTATAAGATGGGCTCAAAGTAAATCATCAAAGGTGCTGAAAACTTAGTAGTTTTTTTATAGCACTGTGTAATTTGTGATTTCAGCATTTCCTCTATTCCTATGCCTTCCCTTCCCCCAACACTCAACTGCATCATTTCTTCCAGGCAACCAATCCAGGAATCAAAGGGATGTCCAATAAGAAGGACTTGAATAAAAGCCAAGGCTTAAATACAGACTATACCTGCAGCTAGCTACTACCACCAAACACCACTGGGTTTGTATCCTTTCCAGCTGGTGCTTCACCCGAAATACAGAACAACTAAGAAACAAAATAGGCAACAATACTGATAACACCATGAGCAACCATAGCCTCTTTCGTTTTTATTGGTAGTGTTGGGGGTGGGGTTGAACTCAGAGTCTTGCTCTTGCTAGGCAGGCACTCTACCACTAAGCCACACCTCCAGCACTGTATTGGGCTGGTTATTTTTAAGATAGGGTCTCGATTCCTGCCCAGGTACGTGCCTGGACCATGAGTCATCTATTATAGGTTTCCTGTAGAAGCTGGGATGACACGCACATGCTGCTGCATCCAGTCTCCCTCTGTAGAAATGGAGTCTCCTTCCCCTTAGGAAGGCTTGGGAGGATGCTCCTCCTCCCACAAAGTGGGAGCAACAGATATGCTCAACTATGCCCATCTGTGGCAGGGCTCTCATGAATTTTTCTGCTGTGGCTGGCTTGGAACCACAGTCTTCCCATTCCCAGCCTCTCAAGTAGGTAGGATTATAGATGTAATCCACCAGTGCCTGGCTACAGCCCCCCCCCCCAATGGTAAGATTCCTAAAGATGTTTCTTTAAAAAAAAAAAAAGCAATATTCCAATAGAAGGCCATTATCAATGAACCACAGCTTCTATTCTCCTAATTATGTTCATCTGGCCTTCCTTTAGTCCTAACGTTGAAAATTGTTCTCAGCACAGGCCAATCCCAGAGGCAATACAGAAGCCAAAGAGGACATAATAGTCATTGGTATTATTTCAAGGCGAGTCATCAAGTCCTTCCTTCTTCTCTGCTGTCTCCTCACTCCTGTCTTCCCGCCTCACTCTGAAGGAGATGCTCCATGGTGATGGCTCATGCAGTCACCACGTAAAACAAAGTGCGATTCAACGTGAAGGCAGTGGGAACGACTCCAAGTTTTACAGAAACTCCTGAAAGATAGAGCCCAAAGCACCAGTGTTCACTGGAGAAAGACTGTTGGTTAACAATGGAGACTTTGACTGTTTTCCCTGGAGGCAGCAAGCAGAGACCGGAAGCAGCTGAACAGGAGTGGGAATACAGAAGTGAACAATGGCTTCTGTTGGGGAAAATGGCCCGTTGGTAGCCAAGGGCCACCAAGCTGAGGTGCCATTGCTGAGCTGAATAGGAAAAATAAAACTTCTCAAGGTAGAGGTAGAGGGAAATAACACGTATAATTGTTCAGCTTTTAAACTACTGTAGTAAAATATGCGATTATGATCTGGGCAACACACATTGCCCACCCATTCCCCAAATTCATATGTTAGAACCTAATCCTGTGTTATAGTACTAAGAGGTAGGAATCTTTGGGGAAACAAGTCATGAAGGCAAAGCTCCATGACTGGAATTGCTGCTTCTAGAACATAGAAGGTCATCTATGAGGAACTGGCCCTCACCAGACACTGAATTTGGTGGTACCTTGATTTTGAACTTCTACTCTACATACAGACCTGATTCTATTGTTTATGAATGATTTGGTCTAAAGTATTTTGTTTTGGCAGGTCAAACTGACCAAGACCTGTATATTCATTTGACCATTTAAAATCTTTGTGTGTATGTGCTGGTAACTGGGGCTTGAACTCAGAGCCTGGGCACTATCCCTCAGCTCCTCAGGTCAAGGCGAGCATTTTGCCACTTGAGCCACAGCGCCACTTGCAGTTTTCTGGTTTATTGGAGATAAGAGTCTCACGGAGTTTCCTGCCTGGACTGACTTTGAACCACAATCCTCAGATCCCAGCCTCCTGAGTAGCTAGGATTACAGCCGTGAGCCACCAATGCCCAGCTGGCCCTTGGTTTTTTTAACTCAAAGCTAGCACTCTGTCTCTTGAGGCACAGTTCTACTTCCAGCTTTTTGCAAATTAACTGGTGTTAAGAGTCTTATTAACTTTCCTGCCTGGGCTGGCTTTGGACCAGGATCATTAAATCTCAGCCTCCTGGGTAGCTAGAATCACAGGAATGAGACACTAACTTTAAATAGTTTTTAATGTGCCATTCAATGAAATTAGTACATTCATATTTATGTATAATCATGGCCACTGTCCACTTCCAGAACTTTTCCATCATCCAAAATTCCATGAATATTAAACACCAGCTCTCCATTCTTCCCTTTCCTCTCACTAGCCTATTCCCCAGTGGATGCTCTGATTCTACGCGTTTTCCAACTATAAGTATCTCATTTAAATAGAATCATACAATATTTCTCCTTTTGTATCTGGCTTATTTCACTCAACATATTTTCATCCATATTGTAATATGTTAATCACTCATTTCTAAAGCTGAATGTTATTCTAATGTATATGTTCTATATTTTCTTTCCCTATCCATCTGTCAATGGACAGATTCACATCTTTTGGCTATTGTAAATAATGCTACTAAAATATTAGTGTTTAAGATCTGAGTCCTGCATTCAGATATATTCCTAGGAATAGCATTACTAGGTAATTACATGATAATTTTATGTTTAACATGGTGAGGACTATCTATCTGTTTCCACAGTTGCTGCTCCATTTTCCCTTCCTATCAGCAATGCACAAGAGTTCCAGTTATACTACATTGTTGACAATACTCATTATGTTCCTCTGTATGTGTGTATGTGTATGTGTGAAATTAGTAGCCATCTGAATGGATATGTTTTGATATCTCATGGTTGGATTGGACATTTTTCCTTAATGTCCAAGGATGCTGAGCACCTTTTCATGTATTTCTTCGGAGAATCTTCAAATCCTTTGCCCACATTGAATGACCACACACTTTGAAAACAGTCCTGGCTTCTGTCTTGGCTCAGCCACCTATAGTGGTGTGACCCTAATGGAGATAAATAATTTCTCAGAACCTTAATTCTTTTAGCTGTAAAACAAATCTAACAATGTCTACTGTATAGGATCCCATGTGAATTAAGTGACCTCTTATCTGTTGGCTCTACTTTCCATAGTGCCACAGTTGATACTCAATAACTCCCCAAGATGGCAGGGAAAAGGGAGGGCAGAGACTAGGGAAAGGGAAGCAGTCAGGAGACAGACTCCTACTATTTCTGTAGACAGGAATGGCCTCAGGGTTGTCGGTCCTAACCTCTTTGTAATACAGAAAGTGAAATAACAAAAAGACAAACTCAAGTGGTTAGTGGCAAGAGGAGACCTACAAACAACATCCTTAAATCTGAGTCCAGGACTTTTTCTACCACGCTTAATTTTTCCCTCTGCAGTACTTTGTTAATGGCCTAGTGTAATAAGACTTGAATGGCTTCCAGGCAACCTTGACAACATGTATTGGTACTACTAGTTACATGCAAAAGTCAGTTCTGAGGGTAGGAGGGGTAGCTGGTGTGAGAGGCAGTGGGGCCTTCAGACTCCAAGGTCCAGGCTCTCAATAGTGTCTAGTCTCTCCAGCATCCTGAATCCTAATGATCCATTCTACCTTCCCATCTTAGTTCTTATGTAGGTAAAGAGAAACCAAATAGAGTAGAAATTTAGGACTTCTGGACCCTCTGACCTAGAGAGATAATGCTGGAATGCCCCATTAAGCACCCCATTAAGCATTACGAGAGAATGCAGAGGTACCTCTCATTCTCTCAGGCTGTGTTTGTACTGATTGGAACTCTGTGTATCTTCATGTAACTCCAATAATTTGGTATCCTTTAGTAGGTATAATATCCCTAATCATCTCCCAGCCCGATCACTAGCAGGTGCCACAGAAGTAAGTAGATAAATGGATAGAAAATGAGCTGACGCTATACAATCCACTAAAGATTTCACAGCCACTCAGAAACAGAACACCTGGCCTAGCTGGCTGTTGAAATCAATATGCCTTGTTTCACAGTGCCTGCAGCTGAAGTTCATTTCCAATTTCCTAAGCCATTCTTTCTCTAGCAGCAGAATCCACTGCGATCAGCTTTATATAAACTTGGACATTGTACATCCACCTTAGATTCAGTGCATGTGATTTCTCCTGTGCACTGTGCTGAAGCAACCCACCATGCACTTCATTTCTGACTAAGCCTGGTCCCTTCTCAATTCACTCTGCTTTTCTGATGATTCACATCAAATTTCCTGTTTGGTTTCCTGTATAGATACGTGGCTCCTGCTGTTTCAATCCACCTCATGGTACATCCGGCCTAAGAACGCTTATCACCCTTGCCATTTCAAAAGCTATACTTCTGCACCAAGGCTATCTTAGGAGAAGACAGTTTCATATCTTTAAAATGTGCTAATGATTGTTTGTTCATTACGCATGTTCCCTTGTCTTCTCAAACTGCTAACAGAGGGCTCTTTGACCTTTATCCTACTTTTTACCACAGCCTATGAGAACTAAAGGGCTCTGTCTCTCACCAATACCTCCACCGAGGCAGAGGGAAGAGGCCAAGACAGCCACAGCACAAAGGGTGGCCCCCAGGTCTTCCATGGGAGGAAGATGAGAGGAAGAAGTTGGAGTTTAGGGGATGATCCAATGTAACAGAGGCACCTGGGGTATAAAGTAGTGATTTTCAAACATCAGATCAGGAAAGAGCCAGATCTTGAGGCCACTTTCCATGATTCAGCAGAAGCACTCTGAGTTTAGATTGTGTGTGTGTGTGTGTGTGTGTGTGTGTGTGTGTGTGTGTGTGTGTAAGAGAGAGAGAGAGAGAGAGAGTGTGTCCTAGGGATTGCATTCAAGGCCTGGGCCCTAACTTTGAGTTTTTTTGATCAATGGTAGTGCTCTATTACTTGAGTCACAGCTCCCTTTCCAACTCTTTGGTGGTTAAAAATTGGAGAGCGGCGTCTCATCAACTTTTGTGCTTGGGCTGGTTTCAAACCTTGATCCTAAAATCTCAGCCTCTTGAGTAGGATTACAGGCATGAGCCACCAGCACCTGACACGTTTAGACCTTTTGTTTTTGTCAGTCGTGGGGCTTGAACTCTGGGCCTGAGCTCTTTAGCTCAAGGCAAGCACTCTACCACTTGAGCTACAGCACCACTTCCAAGTTTAGACTTTTTAAATAAGCTTTTCTTTGGAAGAAGCAGCCCCAGCCATGCTCACTTCTTATGTACTAGAAAGGCCATTGTCTTAGGAGACAGGATATTAAGATTTAAACCTAACTCCATAGTCTTTGACAAGTCATGGGATTTTGCAGTTTTTCCCTGCCAGCCCTGAAACCATGAGAGAGGAGACAGCCAAGGCCCTTCCAGTCTGCTGATCTTCTCTTAAATATTCTTTGTATCCTTCAGGTGACCCTGTCAGTTTTGAGTCAGAAAGGCTTGGAGCTGAATTCTAACTCAGCTTCTCAGCTGTTACCTAGGGAAGGAGACTCTACCCTGAAGTGCAGTTCACCCTCATTTGAAATCCTGAGAACATCAGTGACTTTGCAATGTTGCTGTGAAGATTAAAAATAACAATACTTTTTTTTTCTTTGACCCACTATGCCAAATCGGGGCTAAGACTTGAAGTTGTAGGTGTAAAGTGTCAGCAACTTGTTCATACAAGGATATCCACAGTAACAAATTGCATCTATCCATCAGGAAGTGAATAAATTATCAATTATATGTTTCTGTGTATAAGCAGTCTTAAATCATGGCCTTGTCCTAACTACCTGTAGCAGTCAGTGCTCATTATATTTTTTCATCCTGTAGATGAAATCCTCTGAGCCAGTACTGGTCTAGTACCAGTCTAGGAGAGAAATGTTCAAGTAGGTTTGCCTGTCTCTCTTCTTACCTCTGAACAGCCCACGCGTGTACTTGCTGAATGTCATGCTACTTCCTCTAGCTTCAGAGCCTCATGTGACATCCTGTCACACCTGCTTTCTTCTGAAGTGTGCCAAGCACCACAGAACTTTTCCCAACGCACCCATCTTCTGCAGAGCCCCCATCCTTATACCAGTTCCAATTTTCCCCAATCTTTGGAGCTGCCTAGCTCCTGTAATTTATAATGTGACTGATCAATGGTCTGATAGCTTTCTCAGGAAAAGTAAAGGTTTTCACTGAGACCTTTTGTACAGACCTTTGCCTTACTGAGATTTCAAACCCCCTCTCTTTCTTCTTCTCTAACCCAGCAGGAATCCATGTCCATCTGCAACCTGTAATAGGAGGGCTCTGGTGGCTTGAGGTCCATGTGCAGGGGAAGGAAGCAGCCTCTTTCCCTTGGCTTTTCTCCTGTCATCCCACCTGCTTCAGTAGGTCTTCTGCCTGGTACTAGCCCACTTCACATACCGTCCCTCTGCAGGTGCTTAGGTATCTGGGCTGAAACCATAGGAACAGAGTTTAACCATAGGACACAGAATATGAATGTTCTCTGTGTAAGGGTAGGTGAATCCTGTGAGGAGATCCAGATTCATGGATCCCATCCATGAAATCATCACCGTAGCTTGTGCGAGATTCTTGCAATGGCTGGGGTCTACTTCTCACTCTACACCTCTGCCTCTGACTATGTTCTAGGTTGTCCCTGCAAGAACTCCCTCTCTGCCTTCTGGTTGTCCGGCAGCTCCTCTAGTCATCTTGTTTTATTCCTCTGAGATGTAGCCTCTTCCTAGACTCCATAAACTAGAGGTGGGGTTCCCAACATCACTGTTAAAAGATTTTTATTTATCCAAAGTAGGAGACAGTTGGGCCTATTCAGCTGCCAATAGAGCCACTCTGTCATTTGAGTAACGTTTTTATTTTATTACAGTTTCCCTTCCCTTTGGAAGTTGGCACACATCCTCTGGACCAAGAAATATAGTAGAATGCCGGCTGCACAAAATATCACCAAACACCCTGCTGGTAAGTCAGAGCTCAGCTTATTGCTCACAGCAGTAAACAAGAACACTACTCTTAGCCAGGGGTGCTGGCACACATCTATAATTTCAGCAATGGGAAGCTGAGGCTGAGGGATCTAGATCTCAAGTTCTAGGCTAGCTTGGATTACATAGCAATCCTCAGGCTTGCTTGAGCTATAGAGTGAGATGGGAGTGATAAGGAGGTATATTTATCAAGATTCTGAAGTCTAATTTAAAGGCAAGCATAATCATGTAAAGCATAGTAAAAATCATGAAAGTGTAACTTAGGGTTGATGGACAAAACAAAACAGAATTTTGAGGAGTTCCTAAGAGTTTTAAGGTGTAAATGTCCCCCCGACTCTCTTTATTAAAATTCATCGTTTCTACAATGATCAATAAAAATACTCACAACTTTTGTGTTCTTAGGAAAAGCTTCCTGGGATAACAATGTTCATAAAGATGGTAGTATAGTAAAGTCATATGTAGACAGTACAGCAGCCTCTGTAGGCCTACAGGGTTTAGCTCTCTTCTCTCAGCGTGAGTGGCTCCCTTCTCACCCTATTCACTGACTTGAAAGTAAAGAACTCTTATTATCATCCTCAGCTCAGCAACCCACTGTCTCTCCTTGAAGCTCATTAGTACTTCATGCAAACAGAATTCCTCCAGCCTTCTGGACAAGTCCTAACCTGTCAGCACCCACACAATAGGTAGGTAAGCCCTTTGACTTCCTTGCCCTTTGACTTCCAACAGATATTGCACAAGAAGCAAAAGGTAAAATGTGGTCACCATTTTTAAAGTAACACCAAGTTTTTAAATACCATGGGAAAGAACCCACATTTGTTACTTTGGTTACTAAAGGAAGTGAGACAGAGATAGCAGAGCTCTACCGGCATTTCCACACACTCTTTGACAGTGTAGCGTTCTTGCTGAAAATCTGCTGTTCAGTTAGGGACCACGTGTCACAGCTATGCTTGCCCCTAAGCAGCCATGTAACTGGTTCTCATTAGGGTATATGAGCAGAAGAATGACACCCGATTTATAAGGCAAGATTTGGTGTTTTCTTTCCTATTCTTCCAGCTTTATGTAGACAAGATGCTAAGGTCCAGGGGAGATCAGGTAGAGCATTATCAAAGGAGGAAATCACCTGGCCTATAGGAAATGAGGAGAAATAAGCCTTATTATGTTAACCATGAAAAAAATGCTGGGTTTATTTGTTAAAGCAACTAATAAAGGAAGTGAAATGATCAAATGCTCCCATGTGGAGTCAGAGAAAATGGTTTCTGGCATTGTGTGGAACTACAGAGCCACAATCCAGGCAAACCAGGCTCTGCCTTTGGGGGACTTTGATGAGAAACCTGGACAAATTAATTTGGCTTTCAGCATATTAACAAAGCAGTAAGTATTTATAGAATGACATTAGCTGATCATCCTCTGAGAACCAGTTTTCTTCTTGGGAAAGGTTTTGGCAGCTGTGAATAGATTGATAAGTTTTCATTATTTCCCTACATATAGTAATAAACTGGGATTATTCTGATTTATGTGCTTCAGATGGAATGAAAGATAGATGTAAATAAAGTCACACCTAGGGATGAGAAGGTGGCTCAGTGGTAGAGCACTTGCCTTGCATGCATGAGGCCCTGGGTTCGATTCCCCAGCTCTACATAAGCAAAAAGAAAAAAGCCAGAAGTGGTGCTGTGGCTCAAGTTGTAGAGCACTAGCCTTGAGCTGAAGAGCTGAGGGACAGTGCCCAGGCCCAGAGTTCAGGCCCCACGACCGGACCCAAAAAAAAGAAAGTCACATCTGAGCCAGAATTGTTTCACTACATAGACCATTTTCCCAATTTGTATTTGCTTTAGGTCAGAATAACCTCTCTAAAAATCCCTGCTAGATAGTAGCTAGAAGGATCAATGTTCTCACTACAGAGAACCCAAATTTTGTAATTTTGTAATTTTGCTTCTCACAGTGCAGGTGTTCTGGCTGAGAAAAAAGAAAAAAAGGAAGAAAGAAAAGAAAAAAGGAAGGAAGGAAAGAAAAAAAGAAAGGAAGGACAAGAAAAGAAAAGAAAAAAAGAAAGAACAGAAAAAAAATGCCCTTCAAAGGCTGGATGGGTTGGCCCAGCTACTCAGGAGGCAGAAGTAGGAGGATCAAGGTCCAAGTCTCATCAGGGCAAAAGTACTGATTGGAAAAACAAACTAAAGCAAAAACAACAACAACAACAACGAAACTGGGGGTGTGCCCCCCCCACATACACACACACATACACACACACACACACACACACACACACACACACACAAAGAAAATGCCCCAACAGGCAAGTGAAAGTTTATTTCTTCTTATGTTCCTAACAGAGGAAGGCATAGTGTTGATCCAGGTTCAAAACCCATGTTGAAGCCAGCGCTGGTGGCTCATGCCTGCAATCCAACTACTCAGGAGGCTGAGATCTGAGGATCAAGTTTCAAAGCCAGCACGAGCAGGAAAGTATGAGATACTTATTTGCAATTAACCAACGAACAGCCAGAAGTAGAGCTGTGGCTCAAGGGGTAGAGTGCCTGGCTTGAACAAAAAGGTAAGGGAGAGTGCCCAGGCCCTCAGTTCAAGCACTGGTACAGGCACCAAAAAATAACATAAAAGGTTAGATTTTCTAGGATAACATACTGATCTGGGGTAGGTCCTACTACCCAAAACACTGCTTCTTTGTTTCCCTCAACACTGAGCTGTGTGCCCTCTAAGTCTGACTCTTCCACTGCAACCACATGATGAATATTAAGACATCGAACCACCTTCTCTGCCTGTGCCATCATTTTCTATAACACAAGATTAATGAATTTGGCCAATTTCATGGAGGAGGGGTAGTTTATAGATGTTAAATGATGACAGTCTATAAATACGAGGAGAGCACAGAGCATTATAGATGAACACCACATAAATGCTAATTAGCCATGTTACTTCCACATTTCTTCCTGCCACAAGGTATAAAGGACCCCGTGGCTTTAAACTAAAACATCTTTTTATTTTTTTAAGTTTTCATTCCAGTAAAACATTTACACGGAAAAGTAAATGTAGCATATGGTTTATCCATCTTGAGTGGCAAATGATTCCACAGACAAAATAATGTTATTAGAAGAAGCCATCCAGCTCATACTTGTTCATTCATTAGTAAGAGCGTGAGAGCTCTCTGACAAACTGGTTTCACAGCATTCTCCATGGGGGAAGTCACGTGGGCACCTGCAGCCCATTTACATGTGTGAGTCCTGGCTTCTTCCCTGGAGTTATTTGTGGGCAAAGCTTGATGAAAGATTTGACTTTTTGAGGTTTAAATCTGAATGGATAGAGAAGTTGGCTTCAGGGACTGGCAGGCTTGGCAACCTTAGAGAGACTCAGCATTAGGTGCTATTTTTAGATAGCATTGCAACTTTATTGACATGATAAATGCCAAGCTCAACAAGCCCCTAAATGCAAGGGGCCTGATCTATCCATCAAATACAGCAGGCAATGATAATAATGAAACGCTCTTCTCCTTAATGACAACCTTTACTCATCTATACCTGATTACTGCTGGGTAGTGGTTCACATTTTAGTATTTGTGATGCCGAGACTATGTAAGATTTTATTTTATTTTATTATTTTTTTTTTTTGGTCCAGTCGTGGGGCTTGAACTCTGGGCCTGAGCGCTGTCCCTCAGCTCTTCAGCTCAAGGCTAGTGCTCTCCCACTTGAGCCACAGCGCCACTTCCGGCTTTTTTCTTTTTGCTTATGTGGTGCTGAGGAATCGAACCCAGGGCCTCGAGCATGCAAGGCAAGCGCTCTACCACTGAGCCACCTTCTCAGCCCACTATGTAAGATTTTAAAATAAATAAATATATTTAGCTGGGTGCTGGTGGTTCAAACCTGCCACCCTAGTTACTCAGGGAGACTGAGATCTAAGGATCACAATTTGAACCCAAGCCTGAGCATCAAAGTGCATGAGACTCTTAGCTCCAAGAATCAAGCAAAAAGCCAGAAGTAGAAGTGTAGAAATGGTAGAGAACCAGCCTTGAGTGAAAAAGCTGAAGGAGAGAATTCTGGCCTTGAGTTCAAGCCCCAGTATGGGGGCATTCTCTCTCTCTCTCTCTCTCTGAATATATATATATGTAATTGTAAAATATGTGTATATTTATATACATATATATGTATATATGTTGGTCTATATGGATTTTCATCTTAAAGTTTCCAGATAAAAAAAAATTACAAGTCTTAGACCACCTGAGAAACCCGAGGGTGGTATTGCCTCCCTTAGATTGTGAGCCCCCCTCCTGTCTTTGGATGGAGTGAAGAGCAGCCCAGGTCCTCATGCCCACACTGCCTGCACTCCAAGAGAGCAGCCACACAGTGAGAAAACGCTGCGGTACCTAGGGATCATTTCCATTTGAAGAATAGGGATCCTTAAACTAGCTCCAATGTGAGCTAGTGAGTCCAATGTGAGGGGAAAAAAAAGAAATGGAGCTTTTAGCTCCATCTAAAAAAACAAATTTTTCGCTAGAAATGGCCTAAGGGCTCACATGGACCCTTAAATAGGAATTAGTAGACTCTAATGCTCAAAGCTTCAACATTTCCAAAACATGTAGATCATATCATTCCTCTGCTCAAATGCTCGGGTGGCCACCATCCCACTCCAAATAAAATGAAAAATGTTTACTACAACCCACAGACCCTATATTTCCACTCTCCTCTAGTGCATTTCTTTCATCCAAGCTGTTTCGGGACACAGGGGGAGGGAGTAGGGGGGGTGTAATTTGACTTGTTTCCTCTGCCTGAAATGCTCTTCCTCAGACACTTCTTATGCTTTGTTTGGCTATTTACTCAAATATCATCTTTTCAGTGAAGCCTTTTCCCCCAGCGAGATTAAAACCATAAACTTAACCACTCTAATACCTCCTTTCTAATTTTTGATATTAAAAACATAGCTCAGTACAGTGGACTAATTCTGTAATCTTAGCTACTTAGGAGATGGATATCAGGGAATCGAGGTTCAAGGCTATTCTAGGCATAGAATAGAATAGAAAAGAAAAGAAAACTTTGTGCTGGATGCTGGTGGTTCAGACCTAGTACTCAGGAGGCTGAGATCTGAGGACTGCAGGTTGAAACCAGCATGGGCAGAAAAATCCAAAAGACTCTAGCTCCAATTAACCACAAAAATGGTGTAGTGGAGGCAGGACTTAGGTAGTAGAGTGCTAGCCATGAACAAAAAAGCCCAGTAAGAGTTTGAGGTCCTGAGTTTAAGCCCTACACAATCACACTCACACACACACACACACACACACACACACACACACACACACACACCAAAAAAGAGTTTGTGAGACTCCATCTTACTCAGTGGCTTGGCATGGTGACATAGGCTTGCTACCCCAGTTACCAAGGAAGCACAGTGTCATTGAGCACCTGTCAATTCCTAGTGATACATAAAAGCACAAGTAGAAGAATCATAGCCTATGGCCAGCTTGGGCTTAAAGCAAGTTCTATTTAAAAAAGAACTAATGCAAAAGCACAGGGCCCTGAGTCCAATCCCTAAATAAGTAACATACTCCAAAGCCCTGTAATGAACCCTTACCCTTATTCATGATCAATCAGATGTCTGAGTTTCGCCCATTTTATTCTATCTGTTCTCCTTGCATTTTTTCCCTACACTATTTCTCA
Organism: Dipodomys spectabilis; assembly: GCF_019054845.1. Lineage (NCBI taxonomy): Eukaryota > Metazoa > Chordata > Mammalia > Rodentia > Heteromyidae > Dipodomys > Dipodomys spectabilis. Next base: position 5,316,865 of record NW_024870678.1, on the reverse strand, counting down.
TTCTTCTTGGTACTTATTATTACTTTACCTCTATTTCTAATTTCTCCTGAGTACTTCATGTCTCCCTCCTGAACTTGCCACTTCCCTGGAACTGGGTATTTTCTAAACAGTGGCTGACACAAGTAGGTGCCCATTCATAAGAGCAAAAGTAATAGAGGAAGAAATCACATGTCTGTGGTGCCTATTTTCTCTCTTATAGCCCCTCCCACCATCTGACCTGCACTTCCAAGAAGGCCTAAGCTCTGAATCCACCCAGTGACTGCCACCACTGCATCCAGACTCTCAGTTCCTGGGTTAAATGTCCAATATATGAAACCAGATCGGCCCAGTTCTCAATATGTATCACATCACAGCAATAGCCTGTGAACAAACTTCTGTCCACCATTTGATGAGTTGAGGCTTTTTTTTTCTAGGTGGGTAGGTAAAGCTTTAGGCAATCTCTGACCATTCTAGCCATTCTTACAATTATTCTGTGGGCAATCACCTAGAAATAATCTTCTTACCAGGTTCTACCTGCAAGGGAGAAAAGAATGCACAGGAAACAGTTTACCTTGGTTCAATTTCTGTCTTCTACCTTTTCAAGATTGTCAACCCCCAAAGCCCTTCAGGCATCAGACACTCTCCAATTAAGCCTTCAATAAAAGCCAGGGGTTGTTGCCAGCCAAGATGACAAGTTAGGAACCTGAATGACCAGTAATAGTCTACCTACCAACAGCCACAACTGGGATCACTTGGTAACTGCTTTGTGCCAACAGTGTGTCCTCTCTATCTGGCAGTGGCTTCCATGACAGCTGTTGTTATGTAAAGGAATGATCAGGCAAGACTAGATCCAAAAGAAAATGTCACCATGTCAAAGGCCATGCCAAGAACAACACATTTTTTTTTTCAAAGAAGACTTTATTGTCATAGAGCCTTGCTGCCCTGTCAGCTCTAGTACAACCTGGCTTCCATGTGTGATAATTTTATAAGGCTATCTTGTCTTCAAGGCTATCTTATACAGTCATAGATACTAGGCAGCTGTGAATTCTAAGGCAGATTCAAAATTTTATAGTAACAATAGGGCTTTTGTTAGCAGTTGGATCTTTTATCAGTGAGCATTGACTGAGATTTCACATAAGCAAATCCCTTTTTCTGGATTCTTTCAAGAGTAGGATTGGTATTCATCTAGTTTTGCCTGATCCAGCCATTCCATGGGTACAGAATTGAACAATACTTCTGTATTCTGTCATAAGTAGCCTAGGCAGAGGCACCTGTCCTGGGAAATATCCCACCATCTCAGTACTTCTCCTTAGACCTCTGGAATGAATGGGTTAATACTGGCCCAGAAGGAATCACATGTCTATTCTGCTTGGCCAGCACCTGTGCTATACTAATTGCCAGATATTTTGAATCTCACTCCTGCTTTTAAGTAGAAATCAATAACTACCCTCATTCCTGATCCTCTCATTCCTCAGTACATACAGAAAGGAATACACAGGGGGCTGGGAAGGTGGCTCAGTGGTAGAGTGCTTGCCTTGCATGCATGAGGCCCTGGGTTTGATTCCTCAGCACCACATAAGCAAAAAGAAAAAAAAAAGCCGGAAATGGTGCTGTGGCTCTAATGGTAGAGCGCTAACCTTGAGCTGAAGAACTGAGGGACAGCGTTCAGGCCCCACGACCGGACCCAAAAAAAAAAAAAAAAAAAAAAGAAAGGAATACACAGGGATCAGAACTGGACCAATGTCCAGGACAGTTACAAACACAGCTAGTCTTTACAAACAGTAATGCTTAAGTGATTTCCCCTGCTTTGGATGTCTCTCCAACAGAATGATAGCCAGGAGGATAAGAATTTGGGTCTGATTTGTAACTGCAGCTCTCAGAACAGTGCTCAGAAGAAGAGCACAGAACATGCTCAATAAATCAGCACAACTCTTGAATGAATGCATGAATTCCTTGATCTCAACAGGGTATCTACAGCTCTTCAGGGTTTCTCAGACTTGACATTTTTCTTAATTATTAAATCTCTTTACACAAAAAGACACAGAGGGAATTTGATCCATCATACATGACACTGCTCGAGGCTCCAACACCCACAGAGAGAAGATGTTCACAGCCTGCCTCTGGGACCTGAGAGACAATCCAGTTTCTTCAAGAGACTGATTTTCATTTCCAGAAAATTAGCTTCACACATGACATCATTTTGACTTATTCAGCAGAAGCTGCTCTAGGTTCTTAGCCAGCACAATTGAACAAAGACAGGGAAAGAGTTCTCTGAGGTCACAGGTCTGTCACCCCTGCATCATGAGTGGCTTCTTGTGCCTAGATGCTCTAGGGTCATGGAATGGGGTCATGGACCAGGAAAAAGCACTGGCATGAGGCTGTTAAGAATCAAAATAAGCAAGTTCACATTCAGTGGTCTTTTAAGAAAGGTCATTCATAGAGTGGGAGGGTGTCCAGGTTTCACCCACTCAGGCCTCCCTTATCTCCTATCCACAGCCCAGCTGTACTTACCAGCAAGTATTCTTTGTCATCAAGATCTCAGGAAGCGGGGTGGGGAGGCAGGATGATTAAAGTAGGGAGACTGAATGGTTAAGAAGTCTCTGAAGGAACACTTAGAGTGTGTGGCATTTGATAATCAGCTTTCATCTCTATTTACAAAACTATAGGGGGACGTGGCAGCCCGTCAACACATGTCCCACATGGCAAAATCCAATTTTTTCCCCTCTTAATTTTAGTTTGGGGACCAATATGGCTTCCAACACATGTACTAAAATGAGCTACACTTACACAGACCCTCTGTTCTAAGACATCTTATCTATCTACCTCAATTCTTTTTCTTCATCCTCTGGCTAAGACAACAGGGGAAATGGCTTCCTGTACATTTCACCCTCAGCCACAAGTGAGAACAGGAGTCTTGAATGTCACAGGGCAAAGGACAAACAGGGACAGATTGTAGATGAGCAAGGTGGAGTTGTCAGAGGTAGTATCAGCAATCACATGGTGATGGACGTTTAGACTGAATGAAAGTCAATCTCTAGGCAATGGCATGTAGTCCAACAACTGTACCAGTGTCCCTAGCCTTGGGAATTCCTTATCTCTCCACCTTTGGCCTCCATTGCTGAGCAAGCCAGCAGTTTATTTGGACTTCTTCCCCATCTTTCTTTCCTTGAACTTCAGCCCACATCCTCATTTCTTCCTTAGTTTGGCTCTAAGATGGAGTTAAGGCTGAGTGCTCTAATCACAATGCAGATGGCAAGAGACACAACCCACTATGCCTCACAATGACACTTGTCTTTAACCCCTTTCATCTCTGCATTGCCACGCAGTTGGCTAACCTTAATTAATAGCCCCTCACAAAACAGCAAGTATCATTATCCCTGTGTTAAGGTTTAAGGAACCAAGTCACCCGCAGGCCACAGGATGAGTCAGTATAAGAGGGAGAGTCTGAACTCCTGACTACCAAATGGTTCGACCAGTGGACTGCCCCCACAGCCACTCCTTATTTGAAGCTGCTTACTTCAGCCCTGAGCCATTTTATGTGTGGTCTCATTCTCATCCCACAGCCAATAAGGCTATTCAACCTCACAGAGGGAGAGTAGAAAAAAGGAAGTGTTGAATACGCAAGAATATGTGTAGTTCTGAGATATCATCAAGAATTCCAGCTCCTAGACATACACTAGGACATAGAGCTTGGTCTGAAATTCATGGACTCATTCCCTCTTCATGGTATTTTGTACAGTGAAAAACCTGTATAAGTATACATGGTAACACTAAAAAAATAGCATCTAATTTGGACTGTACTTAAAACTGATATGTTGAATTTAAACCCCTTTGTACAACCACTTAAGGATATTTTTTAAAAAGGATAAACACTCTCTAAATGTAGTAAAAACAAACAAAAAAGAATAGCATTTAACACACATTAGAGAGGGAAAGATGTGGAGTCAGAGATCTATCTGAGGAAAGTGACAATGGAATTGATCCTAATTAGGGATTCATTAATCAAAATAAATGTGAGAATTTGAAGTGATCCTCTAAGCAGAGGGAGCCACAGGAGCAAAAGCAGAAAGGGAAGAAAAATATATTGACTGTAGGGAAATATAAATAACTTAGTACTACTCAAGCATGAGCCAAGGATTGTCAGTCAGTGTGTTGGGCAAGGATCAGGTAAGGTAGACCCATATTCTATTATACCAGGTCTAATACTTTATTCCACTGTGCTAAGAAAAGCTGACCTCATACATGTTCAGTTTTTCATACCAATCTACCTCTGACTTCAATATGGTTTATCTTTCCTTCTGTCATCTACTTCAGGGCTTCAGTGGGCATTGGTAGCAGCTGGCACCCTGAAAACATGTATCTAACAACCTCAGGCTGCCATTTTTCCTGGCCCCAAGATTATAGATTATATTAGGACACTGTCAGAAAGGAATGATACAATGCTGACTAAGGATAGACACTAAAGAAAAATGTTTCTCTTTTTCTCTTCCTTTCTTGGCTTCTTTGTTTCTTTTTGTTTTATATTCTCCAGTCTCCAAGTTGTTCCTAAATTCTAGGGGAGGGGGGCCCACCCAAATTATCAAACCAAAAGAAGAAATCCAGTTGGCACCAATGACTTACACCTGAGATACTAGCTACTCAGGAGGCTGAGAGCTGAGGCTGGTGGTTTGAAGGAAAGTCCATGAGACTATGATCTCTAACTACCAAAAATAGCCAGAAGTACCTGGGCTGGTGGCTCATGCTCTAGCTATTCAGGAAGCTGAGATCTCAAGACAGCTAGCCTGCTAGAAAAGTCTATAAGACTCTTATCTCCAATAAACTACTCAGAAAAATCTGGAAGAGGCAGTGCTGTGACTCAAGCAGTAGAGCACTAGCCTTCAGCACAAAGAGGTTCAGGGACAGTACCCAGGACGCAAGTTCAAGCCCCAGGACAAGGAAAAAAAGCCATAAGTAAAGCTATGGCTTAGTAGTAGAGCACTAATCTTGAGTAACAAAGTTCAGGGACAGCATGTTAGGCCCTAAGTTCAAGCTGTAGGACCACTACAAAACAAACTCACTTTGAATGTAGGAAAATACTGTGTAACATTGATATCACATATTACATTGTAGTTTTGCTGAAAACAAAATGTGCTACATTCTTACATCTAACTGCTTTAGAGATCTAACTTGTGTTTTGTTTTATTAACCAAATTCCATGAATTTTATTTTGTTATTTTAAAAATCATGAAAGACAGAATGGGTTTATTTCCAGGACACCATGACAAATAATATATATAAAAACACAAAGCTAGACCAGAGAACTCTTTAGTCCATATTAACTTAGAATCTTGATCTTGGTCCAAGACCCTTTCAACTATCTTAATCAATTAATAAACCTTTTTGAACACTTAGTATAGATCATAAAAGACACATAATCTATTGGTGAAGGCCAATATATAAATGTATAAAACAAGCTACTAGATGACTCATAAAGTGCTAGAACAGAAATGTGGGAATCAGAGGACTTGCCTGGTTGGTTGTCTTAGGAAAGCCTTCATGGAAGAATGTAGTGAAGACTTCAGACAGAAGACATGTGACTATGAGAGAGTCTGGTGTTTTAGAAAACAGTAATTCATCCCATAAGAATTACCATGGTGAAGGGTTTGCTGATCAGAGAAGCATGAGGTGACCTGTAGCTGAAGGACAGAATTACATTGAGATGAGCATTAAAACTCCGTGGTTAGATTTGCTTTTTAGAAAGATATTTCTGGTAGCAGTATGTCTTAGCTTCTTTGGGCTGCTATAACAGCATGCAAAACTGGGTAGATCACAAAGAGCAGAATTTACTCCTCGGGCCTGGAGAGTGGTATAGTCCAAGAGCTAAGTACTGACAGATTTAGTGTCTGGCAAAGATCCACTTGCTACTTCCCAGAACACTACTTTTAGTTGTGTTCTTACATGGTGGGAGGGAGAAGACAGTTCTCTTGGGCCTCTTTTATAGGGCATTAACCCCATTCACGGGACTTCCACCCCTATGAACTAATCACATTTAAGTGTGCCTTGCTAATACCCCTGTAATTACTCCCTGGATTTTCAACAATCAATTCTGAAGGCACACTAAATATTCAGAACATACACAGTTTAAATGATGAAGTTGAGCAAAGTGGAAGTTAGAAATGGTTTCAGATAATAGAGCAGTTGAAATCCCCCAGGTAGACAATGGTGATGGCTAAGAATAGTACAGTGGGCATATTTAAGGGACTGAGTCCTCTGGTATTGCAACTAATTGGCTATGAAGGTGAAAGAGAGGAAGAGCTAAAAAATGACTCTTGGGTTAGAAGTTGGAAAACTAAGGAGAGAGCAAAATCATGAATAATCCAGATAGAAGAGGTTAGAGATAAAAGGGTTTCATTTGGGATATAATAAATTTGAGAAGACTGAAGACTAACCTGGTATGATTTGGATATGGTTTGAATTTGGTCTCTACTGATTCAGGTATTAGAGGCTTCAGTGTGGCAGTGAGAGGTGGTAGGATTTTAGGAGGTGGAGCCTAATGAGACATCCTTGGTTCACTGGGGTTGATTCTTTGAAAGGACGGAAGAAGCACAGCCTGTCTGGTTTTCCATACAAAGCTGTGATCTCCTGCACACATTTCCCCCATCTGCCACATCGCCCTCAGTTTGGACATTCAGCCTCCAAAACTGTCAACTAAACATCTTTTCTTATACCAAGTTAGCTTGCCTTGTATATTTCATTATAGTAACTGAATCAACACCAAATACACCTTCCCATTAGAAAAGTCTAGTTGACTGAAAATATGGGTGTAATCTTAGAAGAAAGATCAGACCTGTAAAAGGAGACCTGCAGATTATTGTAGGTTGAACCAGAGGAAATAACCATCATGTGGTCACATTTGACCCACAAAAATAACGATTTCATCTTCAATAATATTTCACTAGGAACATATACACAGTGAGAATGAAGAAGAATATTTGAAGGTAGAAGAAATGGACAACTAACTTCTAAAGGAGGGTTGAAAAAGATAAACTGTAAAGGAAACTGCAGAGAATTGGTAGGAAATAGAACTACTAAAGGGGAAACTCAAGGGAGAATGAGATAGAGGCCAGATTAGAAAGTGGAGTTCAAAGACTAGGAGTGGGAGTTCAGGATTCGTGGATGCTGGAGAGGACGCAAATAGAAGAGGATACAGTCAACTAATTGGGGGTGACTGTTGCCACAGCAGGAATTTTAGCTGACTGTAAGAGGTCAACAAAAGAGGGTGCTGATTGCAAGGCCTTATTTGTTTGTATGCTTTGTTTCTTTAGCTTCAAGGGAAGGTGTGCATGGTTGTTCGTAAGAGGAAGAAACCAGATAAGAAAGTCACTTGGAATAGAAAAGTAGTGATTGAGCAGTCTAGGTCCTAGAGGAGACAGAGACGGAGGCAAATGCGTAGGAAGAGAGTGTTTCCCCAGATAGAAAAAAACAGAGGGGGCTTAATGACGGCAGTTTTATATTCTTAACCACTGTTTCCATTTTTCAGCCACACACTTAGACCACATTTATTGGTGTTGTTTTCTTGTCACGAGACAAAAATCCTTCTCAAAGACAAAGATGCAAGAGATTTTTATTAACCAGAATTTCTTTCTAGAGGTTGGTTTTGATGCTTTAAAAAACAACTTTATTATTTTTAAGTAGTGGTACAAAGGAGTTGCCATTCAACAAAACAGTTTATGAATACAGTGTGTCTTGATCAATATCAACCTTTTCAAGATTTTTGATGTCATCTTGGCCATATCTTCATAGAAAGGCTACAACACCTAATGCCTGATCTTGTACTATGATCCATCACTCAGAAGCAGCCAAGGTGCTTGGTGAGAACTGAGGGATGGTTTCTGGATGTTAGACTTTGAGGAGATGTTTGAATATTTCATCTTGAACTCATGATCTGCACACCTACCACTGAGAGGAGGTGAGACAAAGGAATTCCCTTTTATTCAAGTTTTGAGAAAAGAAATCACCCAGGAAAGTTGGCATTTTGTTAATGACCCATCAGAACATACATGCCATCTTAAAATCCCTAACTGACAATTATGGTTTGGATAAAGGTCCCACATGTGTTTAAGGGCTGGCCACCAGTGTGGGAGGTAACGGAAGCTTCAGGAGGTGTGGCCTAGTAGAAAGAAGTTGGGTCATTGGGATATGCCCTTGGAGAAGATGTGAAGAATCCAGCACCTTCTCTACCTTTCATTTAGTTTCCGAGCCATCACGAGGCAAGAATCTTTCTCTACCATATTTTGGGCCACAGGCTCAAAACCAACAGGAAGTCTAACAATTATTTTCTCTTTTTAAGTTGATTTATCTCAGATATTAGTTATAGCAACTAAAATATGACTTATACACAAATACTGTTTTCATCATTCTAAGAATAAAGTCAAGGATTATTGTACGTATATTTGCTTGCTCAGATCTTCCAATCAGAATAGCAAAGAAATGGGATTAAGAACATACATTTTACTGGTTAGAGGCATGGCTCAAGTGGTAAAGCACCAGCTGAGCAAGCAAGATAAGACAAGAGTAATGCTGAGAGAGAGAAAGAGGAAACATACCATTTCTCTTTCATGGAAATTAATAAAAGTCCCATAGTACAACTCTCTAACGAAATACCCTATAAGCTACTAGCCAAAAGGACCTGTTGATAGTTGAGCTTCCTATAGACTGAGAATGTGGGAGATCGGATCTGCTCACCACAGGGAGAACCTAGTAAGAGATCAGGAAGGTTCTATATTAAGCTCTTCATAGACCAGACAGGTAATACATTGCATGTTATCATACTTGTCTACCTATCCCTCTGTGTGTTATATGAGGACTCTGTCACAAGAGATACTCAAGAGTCACTCATACTAGTCAGCAATTAGATGAATGGGTGGTGTTGCCAAGTACAGCTTACTACTATTTTTCCAGGTAAAGATTCAATGCATTGTGTTTGTGTGTGTGAGAGAGAGGGGGGGGCGGAGAAGGAAGGAGAGAGAGAGGGAGGGAGAGGGAGAGGGAGGAAGGGAGGAGAGAGAGAGAGAGGGAGAGAGAGGGAGAAGGAGAGAGAGACAGAAAGTAGCTCTTTTAGAAAGTCATATCATGACTATGTCCTGTTATGAGATTTAGAACAAAAAGACCACAGATCTTCAACATGTATGGGTATGCACAGAAGCATAATACACATACTCACAGCCTGGCAACAGTGGTTTATACCTATAATCCTAGTTACTTGGGAGACTGAGATGCAGAGGATTATAACTGAAGCCAGCCCAGAGATTCCATCTTCAATTAACCAGCAAAATGCTGCACTAGAGGCGTGGCTCATGTGATTGCCAGAACTGAGCAAGAAAGCTGAGTGAGAGGGAGAGTCTCAGAGTGAAAGAGCTGGTACTGGCACACACACACACACACACACACACACACACACACACACAGAGGAGTTCAGGCATGTATGGGACGATAGCTTGCATTAAGGTGACTTTTGATCCTGAAAGGTTAAGAGAAAATGGATACACTTTTTACTTATACTGGAACAAGAGAGTTTATACTACTCTTTTGAGATTAAAGAAGTAGGGGAAAAACAAAGGTGGAGGCAACAATTCTCTATAGGGAATGTACTCATTACCTTACTCATGTAACTGTAATCCCTCTGTACAGTATTTTTTACAATAAAAACCATACAAAAATTAATCAAAAAGTAAAAAATAATCTATAGTAGTTCAAGAAATTTTGACTCCAGTTTATGTCTTTTATTTCATTGAGATTCCATATTTCCCCCTGTATAATCTTCCACATGTTTCTTATACTAAGTGGTTTTGTTACTATGGAAACCACAGGGTCTACATAAAGCTCAAATATGATGTTAACTTATTAAGTAATTTGAACTTTGTCCCATGGCTTGATAAAATAAAACACTCAGAGAAATGACCATATCCCAATATTTTGATGTGTTTCTATAAACACATATTTGGGGATACACCTTTTTTAACATACAAGTAGATAAATGTGATTAATGAAAAAACATCTTACAGATGCTGCTCTGCATGAAAATAAACCATGGTTAAGAAAGCCTGGGTTTATAAAAACCATTGCAATGATGAGTCCTAGCATAGAGAATATATCCTCCATATGAAAACCTTGCCTTGTTCTTACAGCATTTAAATCACAACTTTCTACAGGAGCTTTCCTAAAAATATTTTAGACCAGCACAAATAATCATTTTTTAGAAGACTTTCTGCCTGGGGGTGAAAGATAAAGGTTTCTTTGTGGGGTCTTTTCTAGGCCTTTGGATCACTAAGTCTCCCACTGGAGATCCTGTTCTCATTTCCAAGGCCAAGTTCTGCCTTCAAACTAACCCATATGTTCTGATGTCATCATCTGGCCTTGGGCCTGTATATGATTCAGTGGCAGTGGAATCTGCTCTAATACTCTGAAATCCCTTACTACACTGATAACTGAGAGGGAGGGAGCAGAGGCTTGGGAGTTCACAATTAAATACCTCCCTAGGCTGTTTATTTGAGGAAAAGCACAAATCTGTGAGAGCTATTAGACAATGAAAACAGAAAAGGGCAGAATGAGTGTAATGGACGCCCAGCCCCTCTGCTCCCTGGCCTCTTGCTCTCATCCTGAGCTTCCCTTTCATTTGTACAAAACTCTGGAGAATATTCTTGTTGGGTAATAAGAAAGCATAATTATATCCTTCAGAGCTGTGAGGCTTTTCTCCTATTTTCAAAACAATGAAAGTCTTACGCAAAGATAATGCCACTTATGAGTAAGCTGAAATTCTTTCCCTTAAATGAAGAGACAGTGGTTTGGAAGAGAAACCAGAAGGTGGCCCATTAATAATTTCAATTTAATAACATTGTTTTGTGGTACCCCTAGGAGCAAGTTTCTGAAAACACAATTTTAAGGGCAACATCTTCAAAACTAAATAATACATTCTCTCTCTCTCTCTCTCTCTCTCTCTCTCTCTCTCTCTCTCTCTCTCTCTCTCCTTCCCTCCCCCCCTCTCAGTGAGGTTCATATGATGATCTTTCTGGAAGCAGAAAGTGAAGGAGGTTGCAGTAACATGTGGTTTCCAAAGCAGAAGTTCTTCCCTGCAATTATTATCCCATTCTTCCAAGTCTAGAAGAAAGTCATGGACAACAGTTGTTAGGCCCAAAGAGAATAGCATTTAACATTTCAAAAATGCTTATCCGGGGCTGGGAAGGTGGCTCAGTGGTAGAGCGCTTGTCTTGCATGCCTGAGGGCATGGGTTCAATTCCTCAGCACCACATAAGCAAAAAAGAAAAAAGCCAGAAGTGGCGCTGTGGCTCAAGTGGTAGAGCTCTAGCCTTGAGCTGAAGAGCTGAGGGACAGTGCCCAGGCCCAGAGTTCAGGCCCCATGACTGGACCCCCCCCCCAAAAAAAATGCTAATCCTTTGAACACTTTGATCTACAAAGTATTACCATCTGATTGCACAGGTAAGGAAACAAAAATACAAAGAGAGTCAGTCCTAGGTTCTCAGTTTTTTGTTGAGACTGACCTCCAAGAGCTCAAACTTCTTTTCTTCCTGCTTTTTAGAGCCATCCTTGGAGGAAGGCTGAATTGCTTCTAGAATGTCATATAAATGTAATTACTTATATGTCAGTACCGAACTCTGGCTTTATGCAGAATAACCTAAATATAACTTACCTTCATATAAAAACATCACATTCTTGCTTTTGTAGTATCTGGGTCAAGTATGTACAATTGTTGTTGTTGTTTTGTGCTAGTACTGGAGCTTGAACGCAGGGCCTGAACTTTTACTTAACTTTTTAGCTCATGCTGTCGCTCTACCACTTGACCCATACCTGGCTTGTTGATTGGAAATAACAGTCTTATAGGCTTGTCTGCCCAAACTGGCTTCAAATATCAGTCCTCAGATATCAGTATCAGTAGCGAGGATTATAGACATGAACCATTGGTACTGGGTCAGGTTCGTTAGACCACAGAGATTCTCATCTATCACTTGGAAATGAAATTCATCAATGGTTGTCAGAAAATTACATCCCACAAGAGAAAGCAAAACATTTGGGAGCTCACATACCCAATGGCCACAGCCATATACTCAGCCACAGACTCATGGAGATTCTGGGGCAAACATGTAGATAGTCATTTTACTTTGGCATGGTCTTCCGGAAAATTTGTTCTTTGGTTGTAAATTCCCAACAAAGGCAGCTGAGTCATTTTCCCCTCACTCAATTTTGTCTTTTGCTTCTTAGTCAGCTAGGAAATTTTGGAAAATCCAATTATTATTATGTGTGTATGTGAACATTCGTGTGTGTGTGTGTGTGTGTGTGTGTGTGTGTGTGTGTGTGTGTGTGTGTGTATGAGAAAAAGAGAGACAGAAACATGGAAAGAGACACAGACATAAAGCAGACAGATTGTGAGAAAGGAGCCCGGAAAAAAAGATACATTTGTCCTGAGCCGATTTCTACCAGGTAACTCAGAGTTTTAGCTTGTGGCCCGGAAAAAAAAAATGTCCTCTTTTTGGCAGAGATGATTTGTGAGAAGTTTGCTGGGAGTCTTTTTTTTTTCTTAAGGAATAAAAAAAGCTGTCCCACAGAAAGGAACCTTACTTCATTGTTGGTGGGAATGTAAACTTGTTCAACCACTTTGGAAAGCAGTATGGAGGTTCCTCAAAAGACTCCACATAGAGCTCCCCAATGACCCAGCAATCCCACTTTTGGGCATTTACCCAAATGATCACAAACAAGGCCACACTAAAGCTACCAGCACAACTATGTTTATTGCAGCATTATTTACCATAGCTAAGACATGGAACCAACCCAGATGCCCCTCAGTAGATGAATGGATCAAGAAGATGTGGTATATATACACAATGGAATTCTATGCCTCCATCAGAAAGAATGACATTGCCCCATTTGTTAGGAAATGGAAAGGCTTGGAAAAAATTATATTAAGTGAAGTAAGCCAGGCCCAAAGAAACATAGGTCCCATGGTTTCCCTTATTTGCAATATCTAGTATAGGTATGAGTCAAGCGGAAAAAGTCAGATAATGTGATGTTAGGAAAACGAAACCTCAAATATGTATTTTAATGTTTTTGTTTCTTTCATGCATGTGTTTCTAACGCATTTATAAGATTATTTCTTTGTTGCTTTGTATGTCCCTCCCCCACAGTGTAACCCCCGCTTTCACTATATTTGATGTCAGTATAACTTGTGGAGGAGATGGGGACAAACAAGTCGTTTAAGGATTCAGGTGGACCTGTTGCAACAATGAGAAGTACAAAAAGTCATGTCAAAACCAGCTTTACAATGTCGGTGGGGGGGGGGGAGGGGGGGTATGATTGGGTGGGAGGGAGGGGGGAGGCTGGGAAGGGAGGTGAAGGGTAAACAAAGGAGGAGGCTGCAATGCTTGGTAAGAAATGTATGCATTATCCTGCCCATGTAATTGTAACCCCTCTGTACAGTATGTTCTCAAATAAAATAAAATTAAATTAAAAAAAAAAAAAAAAAAAACCAGCTTTACAATGTCAGTGGGGGGGGGAGGGGGGTATGATTGGGTGGGGGGGAGGGGGGAGGCTGGGAAGGGAGGTGAAGGGTAAACAAAGGAGGAGGCTGCAATGCTTGGTAAGAAATGTATGCATTATCCTGCCCATGTAATTGTAACCCCTCTGTACAGTATGTTCTCAAATAAAATAAAATAAAATTAAAAAAAAAAAAAAAAAAAAAAGCTGTCCCAAAAGGAGTATACCTTGTTCAGATCCTATGTCCTCAAAGACCAAGTACATTCCTCTTCTTTGTATTGGTAAAGAAACATATATCAAGACTTTTCCAGTATACCACTATGATATCTGAAATGAACAGAATTTTGAACTGATGCAGGAAACTCAAGACATCGCAAGTGTTCTGTTGAAAGGTTAAGATGGTCCTGTTCCTTCATAACCAGTACTGAGGCTGAGCCCTGACACAATGATCTCTTGTCAACCTTGGTTTGTTCTGGCTCTGAGCTTTCACAATTCTGAAGCTGGAGAGGTTGTGTGTAAACTTCTCACTTGATCAACCTGTTTGTAAATCTGAAGGGAGATCACTAGACTAGGACCACATATGTAGGTTATTGAGCATTTTCACTGCATCCCAAGAGTAGAGGATGAATTTATTTGGGAATCTTTTGATGGAGAATTTTGGTGAGGACACAATGAGAGACCCAGAAATTCCCTTTACCTTCAGGGTCTTGATTTCCCCAAACTAGCAGCATATAGATGCAATTTCCACCTTTAATAGATTACTCTATCATCTGTGTTGGGACCAAAGAGCTACCAACTGTGCTTCATCCAGTCCTTTCTCACCCCAAAAGGTGGATACTAGAACCACATCTCAGTCCCCATGTCTACCTTTTCTTTGTGTAACAAATGTCTCATTAAGTGATACTACTTTTGCATGATTATGTGTACCCCTCCTTTTCCTCAAATTCACTCAACCCATTATACAGAAATAGAAATACTATTTTTACATTAATCTTATGCTTTTATTATTATTCATTCCTTGAGTGAGTACTTAATGAGCATTGACTTACTCCAAACCAAGTACTTTCAAAGCCATAGAAATATACTGTTCAGAAAGAGACCCTGTCCTCTTACAGTATGCATTTCTTGTCAATTTAAAGTTGACCAGACAATAGATTGTCCTTATATCCAATGATCACAAATAGAATAAGATCTCACTTATTGAGAAAGAAAAGTACCCTATTATCATCTGTAACCAAAGGGTCCATGGAGAGATCAAAACCTGTGGCTCACACAGCTACATAGGAAGCCTAGGACGAAAGGTCACAGTTCAAGGCCAGATAGCCTGGGAAACAAGCTCAAGATCTCATACAGAAACAAAAAACAAAAAACTAAAGTTAAAAGGGCTGAGTGCATGATTCAAGTAGAAGACTAGCCTCTCAAGAGCGAACTGCAGATTTGAATCACAGCATCACCAAAAAAGAAAACAAAAGTGAAGATAATGCAATTAGTAAATACAGAAATTCATAGAAAATGCTTAAATGCTTAAATATAGATACCTTTTTGTGTATCTGTGTGTGAAAGAAAGAGAGAGCACAGTGAGAAAATTATGATTCATACATTCTTTTGGTCAGATTCTGTTTTGAGTTTATAACCTACTATGTTCCTGGCACTGTGCTGAAAGCTACTGAATGTTATGATGCTAGACAAGAAGCCAGGGACCAGATCATAGAGAGCCATAAAAAGAGTGCCTGCTTGGAACATTGTCCAGGGTCAAATTATTCCAGCCATGTTCTCCAGCGTGGTGCAGGGACTCAATCTACTTGCACGTTATAATGACTACAAGAACTACAAGGCCTGAGTATTTGTCTCAAGGATTACAATATATTTGGTTTGGGATCAAGCCAGGGCATCACTAAATTTAAAACGTTTCCTGAAACTTTCTAAAACCCAACTGGAGTTAAAACAATCAATCGAACTTGTGGCTGCATTTATCTATTCATACATATATACAAACAGCTCATTGTAGCTACTTTCCTATTAAAATAACTCTCATTACTTTTATTTTTGTTCTTATAAACAAGATAACATGTATACATCATAAAAAGCATTGTAAACATACACACACACATACACACACAGAACATCAACCAAAATCTGATTCCCAGAGATTTCTGCTATCAGTATTTGGGTATATTTTCATGTTTGTCCTCCTTTTTTTCCCCAAAGTTAAATCCAAAACTTTGCTCATCCTTTAGTAATGTAGCACAAGGAAATACCCAGTGTCAGAACTGACAACTATTCTGACCACGCCTGTATATCATCTCTCAGCTCTTCACATGAAAAAAAATGGGTGGTTTTGTTCATCCAAGTGTGTTTTCTTGGATGTTGATTTTTAGTTAAAACAACCATAGTTTTCTGCCTAACTTCCAGTCACATCTTTTTGCCCTTCATTAACAACAGAGGATCTACACTCCGGAGCTTGCCTTGAACTCCACCATCTTATAGTTTCCAAAAGCCTGGTTGTCAGAGATACTGTCTGTAGAACACTGCCTGCATGATGTGTCTATTTATTCCTCTGTATATTGTATTTGAAAGTCTATCCGTACAATATGCCAGACCTTGGAGGGTTGTGTGCATAGCCCACACTACTTAAGCTTCTTGCAAAGATACCTTTGCATAATTCATTTGTGTAGGCCATATGTTGCCAGCCCATATAGAAAAGTGTCATAAGAAACAATCGCTGAAGTTTGTTGTCACATAATTATGAAAGTAAACACATTATCTTGTGACACATCATTTATTTTTATACCTTTGTTCCCTTTTTATAATAATGTATAAAACTGCTCAGGAAAGAAAACACATTTTCTTTGTTTGTTTGTTTAAAAGAACCATGGTTCTTTTATTTATTTCCTTAATCTCATGGACATCACTACTCTTTGTCATTTGTTTCCATTTTTTCTTTGGCTGCTCAGAAACTCTTGCCTCAACTAGTAATTATGTCTAATCATGGTATGCATTTATTTATTTCCTTCTAACCCTTGCGTTACGTCTCTACCCTCATTCGCCCTTCAGGCCACTAATACTTTCTAAAATTTATTTTTATTGTAAAGATGATGTACAGAGAAGCTACAGTTACATCAGCCAGGGAACAGTGTCACCTCGTCCCTTGTTTTCTCCTATTATCTTTCCACTGCCTACAAATTATATAGTTCATTTTCAACAGTGTCTAGTGAGTATTACTGCTACATTTGCTCACCCTTTGTCCCACTATTTCTGTTCTTCCCTTTACCCTTCCTAAAACAGATAACCTTACATACAAGACAAAAAGTACAGAAATAAAAAACATGGAGACACTATGTTGGAAATGAACTTTACAACGTCAGAGGAGGAGGGAAAGGATGGGGAAGGGAAGGGATAGTGGGAGGTGGGTAACAATGTTCATCAATGTACTCATTTTCTTACTTATGTAACTGTAACCCCTCTGTTCATCACCTTAACAATAAAATAATTTTTTTATTGTTTTGGGGGGGGGAATAAATTTTTTTAAAGAAAAAGAAAAAAACAGAGAGGAAACAAGACAAAATTCAAAAAGTAAAATTAAAAAAACTCTTGTTTCCATTTCTTGGAGTTTATTGTAATAACCCTCATTTTATATGATCATGTGCACATAGTTACTAAACCTTTGTGATCCTCTCCTAAGAATATCCTCCTTAATCCCATTGTGTGAATGTCTATAGAGTTCTGGATAATTTATCATATCCAAGTGTATATTTTGTCTTTTATCATCCAGTGTGTTTACTTCTAGATTTATAGGCACTTTATAGTTACAACAAATGAGAGGAAGCATGCAACCTATGTTTCTTTAGGTCTGGCTTACTTCACTTAATACATTTTTTCCGAGTCTTTCCAATTCCTTATGAATGGGGCAATGTCATTCTTTCCAATGGAAGCATATAATTCATACACCTCATTTTCTTGATCCACCCATCCATTGAGGAACATCTAGGTTGATTCCATAGCTTGGCTATGGTAAACAATGCTACAACACACATAGTTGTGCTGGTAGCTTTAGTGTGGCCTGGTTTTCAGTCTATTGGATAAATGTCCAAGAGTGGAATTGCTGGGTCATAGGGAAGCTCTTTTGAGGAACCTTCATAGTTTTCCAGAGTGGTTGAACAAGTTTACATTCCCACCAACAGTGTAGTAGAATTCCATTTTTGCCACATCCCCACCTGCATCTATCATTGTTAGTTTTCTCCATCATGGCCATTCTAACTGGGATGAAGTGGAATTCCATTGTTGTTTTGATTTGAATTACTTTTATGCCAGAGAACATCTCTTCATGTTTCTATTGGCCATTCTTACTTCCTGTTCTGAAAAGTCTCTCTTTAAGTCTTCAGTCCACTGATTAATTGGGGTTTCTTTGAGGATTTGTTTTTTGGGAATTTAATTTTTTGAGCTCTAAGTATATTTTAGGTATGATACCCTTGTCTGATGCATAGCTAGTAAAGATCTCCCTTTCTGATTGCATGAAACTGCAGAGCTTCTGCATGACAAAGGACATAGCTAGCAAGATCAATAGAAAGCCCACAGACTGGGAGAAGATCTTTACTAGCTATACAACAGACAAGGGCCTCATATCTAAAATATATTTAGAACTTAAAAAATTAAATCCCCAAAAAGCTAATCCTCAAAGAAACAACCGCCCCATTAATAAGTGGGCTAAAGACTTAGAGACTTCTCTGAAGAGGAAATGAGAATGGCCAGTAGACATATGAGAAATACTCAACTTCTCTGGCCATAAAAGAAATGCAAATCAAAACAACATTGAGATTCCACCTCACCCCAGTTAGAATGGCTATAATCAAGAACTCTAATAACAACATGCTGAAGAGGATGTGGCCAAAAGGGAACCCTACTGCATTGTTGGTGGGAGTATAACTTGTTCAGCCACTCGGGAAAGTAATATGGAGGTTCCTCAAAAGACTCCACATAGAGGTCCTCTATGACCCAGCAAGCCCACTTCTGGGCATTTACCCAAATGATCACAAACAAGGCCATACTAAAGCTACCAGGACAACTATGTTTATCATAGCATTATTTACCATCGCTAAGATATGGAACCAACCCAGATGCCCCTCAGTATATGAGTGGATCAAGAAAATGTGGTACATATATACAATGGAATTCTATGCTTCCATCAGAAAGAATGACACTACCCCATTTGTTAGGAAATGGAAAGACTTGGAAAAAATCATATAAAGTGAAGTTACCCAGCCCCAAAGAAATTTCAGTCCCATGGTTTCCCTTATTTGCAATAATTAGTATATGTCTAGGATAATCTTTTTAAATAAGTTTTTTACTGTGAGAATACTGTACAGAGGAGGGTTACAGTTACATGAGCAAGGTAATGAGTACATTTCTTATCAAGCATTGTTTTCTCCTCCTTTGTTTTCCCCCTCCTATCTCTTCCCTCCCATCTCCACAACTACACTCCCCCCTACCCCTGCCCCCCGCCTAAATTGTAAAGTTCATTTTTTGACATAGCATCTTGCACATCTCATTGTTGCAATGGGTCAACCTGCATCCCTGTTTAAACAGTTTGTTTTTTTCCCTTCTCCTCCTCAAATTATAGCAACATCAAATACAGTGAAAACAGGGGTTATGCCATGAGGGAGGGACACACAAAGCAACAAAAAAAATCACGTGGTACCTTATAAATATGTTAGAAGCAATAGCAGGAAGGAAAAAAACACTTGTGTCCTTATCTCGGGGTTCATTTCGCTTAACATCATCCTGTCAGATGTGCTGAGAAGCTCAAAAACCATGTACAAATGACCATGTAAGAATGATGCTAAGTGAAATGAACCCCAAGATATGGGCACAAGAGGTCTGTCTTTATTGTTATTGTTTTAAATGTACTACGTGATTTTATCTTTTTTGTTGTTGTTGTTTCCTTTGTATGTTCTTTCCCCTATGGCATATCCCCTGTAGTCACTGTACTCAATTTTGATATCCTGCATCTTGTATATACACATGTCTAATCTGGGGAGGGGAAAGAGAATAATAAAACGCTGAAACAAGGACACAGGATGACCCACTGCAACAAGGATACTCACAGGACAGTATATTGGAAACAAACTTTACAACTTGGGGGGGGGGGGAGAGAAGGAGTGGGGGAGGGGGAGGAGGAAGGGATAGTGGGACAACAACAAGAAAGGGAAAGGTAACATAGACAAATAATGTACTCATTGCCTTTCTCATGTAACTTTGACCCCTCTGTACATTTTAACAAATAAATAAATAATCTCCCTTTCTGTGGGCTTTCTATTTATCTTTATAGCCATGTCCTTTGCTATGCATAAACTTTTCAGTTTGATGCAATCCCATTTATCAAGTTTTCTTTTATTTGTTGTGATTCTGGATCTTTACTTAGGAAGTAACTGTGCCTGGAAGCCCTACTGTTTCCCTTATTCCTTTCTGTAATATTTTCACGGTATCTTGCCTTACACTTACGTATTTGATCCATTTATTATTGGCTCTGGTGCAGCGTGATATATAAGGATCTAGATTCAATTTTCTGCACCTGTATAGTCAATTCTGCCAGCACCATTTGTTGAAGAGCTGTCTTTCTTCCATCCCATGGTTTTGGTTCCCTTATCAAATATTAGGTGGCTATACATCTTTGAGTTCATTTCTAGGTCTTCTATTCCATTGGTTCTCAGCCCTATTCTTGTGCCAACCAAGCTGTTCTTGTTACTATGGCTTTGTAATAGAGTTTGACGTTTGGTATTGATATTCCTCCAGCTCTGTTCTTCCTGCTAAGGATTGTTGTGATATTAAGGATCTTCTATTATTCCATATGAACTTTTGGGGTTGCTTCCTCTATATCATTGCAGGATGTTGTCTGGATTTTGGTGGGTATTGCAATGAATTTGTAGATAGATTTGGGAAGTATTGCCATTTTCATGATGTTAATCTTTCTAATCCAGGAGCATGAAAGGTTTTTCCATTTCCTTAAAGTTTCAGATTAGTTCAAGTAATTTGGGAGAGGAGTTTATGGAGTTCTCTAAATACAGGAGCAAGTCATCTTCAAAGAGAGATAGTTTTACTTTTTCTTTCCTTATTTGAATTCCCTTTATGTTTTTCTCTTGCCAGGTATTCCAGTACTATATTGAAGAAGAGTGGAGAGAGTGGGCATCCTTGTCACATTCCTGATTTTAGAGGAAATGGCTTTAACTTTTCACTATTAAGCATAATGCTGGCTGTAGGTTTTTCATAGACAGCATTTATAGCATTGAAGAATGTTCCATGGATTCCTAGCTTCTCCAAAGCTTTCATCATAAAGGGGTGCTGGATCTTGTCAAATGCTTTTTCTGCATCTATTGAGATGATCATGTGGCTCTTGTCCTTGTTTCTGTTGATGTGTTGAATTACACTAATTGACCTGCATATATTAAACCAGCTTTGTATCCCTGGAATGAATCTCATCTGGTCTCCTGGAAAGCCTAACTTTGTGGGGTCCTCTAGCAGCAATAGTATACTTGAATTATATCACTCCATTTATTTTCCTTGGAATTATAGATAGAGAAAAAATAGAAACATAGAGAAGTAGAATAACTACCTGGGTAAATCAGTTTTCCATCACTGGAACTAAACACCTTTAAAAATCAACCTTTTAAGGAAGAAAGATTATTTGGGCTCATGGTTTCAGAGGCTTCAGTTAGTCAATGGTCAACTGATTCCTTTGCATTGAGCCCATGATTAGGCCGAGGTAAGGAGTATGTGGAAGGGCAAAGTTGTTTACTTCGTGCTAGACAAGAGACAGAGAAGCCAGGCAGGCACTTATGTCTGTAATCCTAACTATGCCAGGGGTTGAGATCTGAGGAGCAAGGTTCGAAGCTAGCATAAGCAAGAAAGCTCTTGAGATTCTTATCTCCACTTAACCACCAAAAAAAGCTAGAAGTGGAGCTATGGTGCAAGTGATGAGTGCCAGCCATGAGTGAAAAAGCAAAGGGATAGTGCCACAGCCGGCCAGCTGTGAGTTCAAAGAGGAGCGGGGGCAGAAGGGAGGAAGAGGGAGAGGGAGGGAGGGAGAGAGACAGAGAGAGAGAGAGAGAGAGAGAGAGAGAGAGACCAGGGTGTGCCTAAAGATATGCCTCTAAGGACCTACTCCCTTCAACCTCCTAGGTTTAATCACCTCCCGTTACCCCTACAAATTATGACCCTGCCAGGGATTCATCAACTGATGAAGCCAAAGCCTTCATTTCCTCCTTTGGAGGACATTTCATACCCAAAGCACACACTTACTTACATTCACACTGTTGATGTGAAGCTACTTTTCAACCCAGATCTGTTTGCTATAGATTACAGCCTGTAGTTCAAGGTGAATCTGATCCATATTACATGGAACATTAAAACTTTTTAGAGAAAGCAAAACTCCAGAGAGACATTTCCTTTTTTTTAGTTCTTTACCCTACCATCATGTGTCTGTGTCTGTGTGATCCAGGATAACTTTTCCCTTCATCCATCTATTTTCATCTCCCAGAAAAATACAACTACATTGAAAATGAGAGGAAGCATGGGGAAAACAGTACAGACTGGCTGGCAGGAAGAGCAAACAGGAAAGCCAAAAGGACAAAGGGAAGGCTGACAAGACAGAAGGAAAAGAGTGAGTGATGAGCGTGCAGACGGAAAGAGGATCTTGCAAAGAGCTGAAAAACTTGACTGAAGGCCAGGGAAAAACAAAGACAATCTTGGCAGGAAGCCTGGCATGAGAACTGGTGAACTAGAGCTAAAATAACAAGAAGATGCTCAGAAAAAAAGACAAAGTTCTGAGGACAGCAAGAAAGAAGGCCTTTTTCAAAGCCTGGCTTCCACCTCTCAATGCCCATCCCTGGGCAGAGGATGGCCAAAACAAAGAGAAGAAAACGAAGCCTAGGCTCGCAATACTCAAAACTAAACCCCACACTTACATTTTAAATATTGTAGATTTAACTCATTTCCATTTTTAGCAATGAGATTTTTTTTCTTATCTCCAATTATGTTCAACAGAATCTTAATTTCCCAATAGCTCTTAGATCCTAGTAAGATTCAATACAGTAGTCTGAAAACTAAATCTTTAAGGAGAAGATGGATTTATGCACTCTCAGGTGCCAGCGAACAGCTGCACTAGGCAAAACAGTACTCCATGAACCAATGCTGGGAACATTGTTTTGCCATTCCATTATCAATAAAA
Organism: Dipodomys spectabilis; assembly: GCF_019054845.1. Classification (NCBI taxonomy): domain Eukaryota; kingdom Metazoa; phylum Chordata; class Mammalia; order Rodentia; family Heteromyidae; genus Dipodomys; species Dipodomys spectabilis. Next base: position 5,294,142 of record NW_024870678.1, on the reverse strand, counting down.
TGGAAAGAAATTCATTATTTCCCTTTGAGTAGAGGACATAATCTCTATTTCAACTGGATCTTAAAAAAAATTAGCCAATAACTACACAGTTGTAGGGTCAAAAGATTCCATTCAGGAAAGTACACAAAAGCCCAGCATTTGAATGAATGAAAGTGATGACAATTCTTTCTTCCTCCGATAAAGATTTTCTTTTGAAAAATGCCAAACATGTAGAAAAGTTGCAAATAGAGAGCAATGTATATCTGTACACATAGCTTGCCCACTGTTAATGTTTTGCCACCATCTCGGTTTCTGTGCATGTACCACAAATAACAAAAGACGTGTATACTTGTTCTTTACAAAATCTTTGAGTCTTCAAAGTTACCTGAGACATTGACCCTTCAGCCTATCAACTTCACATTTATTTCCTAAAATCCACACATACTCTTTCACAATCATTGTAATCACACTCATAAAATTTCACAATTGAGATATGTATAACATCTAATGTATGATCTATATCCAAATGTCTTCATTAATTCAGTAATGTCCATTGCATCTGAGCCCTGCTCCACCAATCTAGGATCTTAATAAAAAGGAATTATGGCACTTGATTGTCCTCTTTAGATTGTGCTATTCTATAAATCTCACCTTTTTGAGATCTGTTATAAAGGGGTTTCTATTCATGTAGAATTTACTTCCCAGCTATCTACCTGCCTGGGGCCACTGCCAGTTCTAGACCTAATGTAAATTTAGGATTGAAATTTCATTTTCTTTCTTTTTCTCTTTTCTTTTCTTTGTTCCCCCCAGTTCTGGGATTGGGATCCAGATCCTTGCACATCCTACATATCTTCAGAACTAAACTTGAAATTTTCAAACCACTCAGATGACATGAAATTTTTCCCCAAAAGCATGTACAAAGGCAGACGTTTGCGGCTAAGGTGTATCTGAGCCAGTTCCCCTGACACTCACTCTGCTGGAACAGAGCCACTTTGTCCTGCATTCCACTGCAGGTGGAGATGGAAATGAAAGGTGCATTGTTAGCTCACCCTCATGCTGAGGGCCTATTGCTTTGAAACTTTGGTTTTTTATAAGTAGGAGGCTCCTTATAGACAATCTATATTGGTCAAGCCACAGGCCTTGTTTACTGAGTATAGCAGTTTAGCAAAGATAATTTTACTCTCAGATTCCTGCCCTTACTAAAATTGATCCAATAATTCTGTACAATGTTTTTTACTTTTTCATCTTCTTAAACTGCTTTTTCTATGTTGCATTATCAATATTTTATAATTGCTTTTAATAAGAGCATTCAACTTAACTATACAGTTGGGGGGATAGGGGAGAGGGAAAGTGGGGAAAAAAAAACAAGGGAGGGGGTAATAATGTTCAACAAGAAGTATACTCACTACCTTACATATGTAACTGAAAGCCCTCTGTATATCACCTTGACAATAAAATTAAATTTAAAAAAATAAGAGCCTCCACTATCTATCCTGGTATATTCTAAAAAGAAACTCTAAATATAGAATAGCTACAGTACTTAGATATCATGTGATAATTCTATTTAAAAATATCAAGTATTAAGCTGGGCACTGATGGCTTACTAAGTACTCCACTCCTAGCTACTCAGGAGGCTGAGATCTGAGGATCATGGCTCAAAGCCAGCCAGGGCAAGAAAGCCTGTGAGATTCTTCAATGAAGCAGTAAAAAAAAAGCTAGAATTGGATCTGTGGCTCAAAAAAATCAGGGAGAGCACCGAGGTCTTGAGTTCAAGCCCCAGGACTGGTACTAAATAAATAAACAAATAATTAAATAAGTAAATAGTATCTGCTTACAATTTTCAACACATAAATATCTGAAGTTATTTACTAATAATGACAGAATATACTTAAATATACCCACTGGTAACAATAATAGGCATATGGACTGGCAAATATTGGAAAATAAGATTTAAACATTGGTGAGTTTTAGCCTACTGTATCTTTTACAATTTAAAAAATCTAGACTTTCTGAAGTATCAGACAATAAAGTATCCTATATTTTTTTTTTTTAGGCCAAGCAAGAATGTTATTTTTGTTTTATTTTATTAAAATATTTTAAATGGTAAGCCGGGGGCTAGTGGCTCACACCTGTAATCTTAGCTACTAAGGAGGCTGAGATCTGAGGATCACCATTCAAAGCCAGCCTGGGCAAGAAAGCCCATGAGACTCTTATATCTAATACATCACCTGAAAACCAGAAGTAGCACTGTGGCTCAAATGGTAGAGCACTCACCTTGCGCAGAAGAGCTCAGAGACAGCACCCAGGCCCAGAGTTCAAGCCCCATGATCAAAAACTAAACTAAACTAAAATATTTTAAATGTTAAAATATATGTTAAAGCACCTTTAATCTGATTCAAAATCTTATACTTTCAAGATTAAAAAGTATGAAAATTGAAGCCGGGTGGCGGTTGCTCATGCGTGTAATCCTAGCTACTCAGGAGGCTGAGATCTAAGGATTATGGTTCAAAGCCAGCCCAGGCAGGAAAGCCCATGGGACTCTTATTTCCAGTTAACCATAAAACCAAAAAACCAGAAGTAGTGCTGTGGCTCAAGTGATAGAGTGCTCACCTTGAGCTAAAGAGCTCAGGGACAAAGCCTAGGCCCAGAGTTCAAGCCACTTGAGCAACAAACAACAACAAGAAAGAAAGAAAGAAAAGAAAAGAAAGAAAGAAAGAAAGCTATTGAAAAGTATTTGAAAAATCTTTATTTACTCCAGAGTAGCCTCTACAAGTTTTAAAAAAATTTAAATAGTATGTATCCAATATATAAATACATCTAAATGTCTACTTACCAACTGTCTGTTTCATCAAGTCAAAGGCAATAGACAGTAAATAGTGTTTGCTTAATTTGGCATAAGAAATTAAATGTGTTTTACATAAGTACGGCCTTATTTCTTTTCCTTTTTTTTTTTCCTTATATGTGGTACCAGGAAACAACTTTTTCAATTAGATTCTCAATCATTATGTGGAAAGAAAACATTCTAGACTAACATCCTCGAAAAACACTAACAGCTCTGATAAAGCATGGTCATTACTATACATCATAAAATAGGTAAAAGGCATTTTATGTAAGAGAATTCCACACATCCATCCCAGGGACCATGCAGAGGCAGGCAGGCACAGGAGAAAGAGGATTATAAGGTTTATTAGAGGAGCCATATTTCCCCCAAGAGGGAGCACATGGCCTTGGTCACCATCCAGGAAGCAGAAGGGTCTGAGAGGGAGGAAGTGAGGTAGATGGGAGTTCAGGTGGGTCTGTGTGGGAGAAAGGGAGGGGCCAGCTGTATGGTGGGAACTCCAGGAATGGGAGGGGGCCCAGGTCTGGGCGGAGCTGACATTTTACATTCCCAAGGAATGCTATGGTACTATCTTATTATTATCCAAATCATTCTTTTTTGTTATTAATGTACAGAGGAGCTACAGTTACATAAGTCAGGTAATTAGCACATTTCTATTTGCACAATGTCCCCCTTCCCTCACTCTCTCCCAGTTTTTTCCTCCCATGTTCCCACCAAGTTGTATAGTTCATTGTCAACATAGTGTCTAGTGAGTATCACTGCTGCATTTGTTCACCCTTTGTCCCACCATTTCTATGCTCCTCCTTACTCTTGCCAAGACAGATAAACTTACATAAAAGGCAAAAGGTACAGAAAACAAAAACAGCAACAAATGAGAAAGCAAAATAACAAAATCTTTTTTCCATTTCTTGGAGTTTATTTTGGTAAATATTATTTTATATGATCATATGTACATAGGTATTGAACCCTTGTGAACCACTCCTAATAATATCCTCCTTTGGTCTCATTATGTGAATATTTAGAGTCCTGGATAATTTATTATGAATAAGTGTATTTTTTTTTTTGTCTTTTACCATTCAATGTCGTTACTTGTACATTTACAGGCATTTTCTAGTTACAACAAATGAGGGAAACCATGCAACCTATGTTTCTTTGGGTCTGGCTTACTTCACTTAATATAAAGTTTCCCATGTCTTTCCAGTTCCTTATGAATGGGGCAATGTCATTCTTCCTGATGGAAGCATAGAATTCCTTTGTGTATGTATGTATATATATCACATTTTTGATACATTCTTCCACTGAGGGGCATCTGTGTTGATTTCATATCTTGGTTATGTTAAACAATGCTGCAGCACACATGGGTGTGCTGGTGGCTTTAGTGTGGCCCAGTTTTTGATCTATTGGCTAAATGCCCAGGAGTGTAGTTGCTGGGTCATAGGGAAACTATATGTTTAGTCTTTTGAGGAACCTCCATACTGTTTTCCAGAGTGATTAAACAAGTTTACATTCCCAACAACAGTGTAGTAATGGCCATTCTAACTGGGGTGAGGTAGAATCTCAATGATGTTTTGGTTAGTATTTTTTTCATGGTCAGGGATGTTGAATATCTTTTTTTGTGTCTATTGACCATTCTTACTTCTTCTTCTGACAAGTCTATCTTTAAATCTTTAGCCCATTTATTGGGTAATTGATAAGGGGGCCAAAAACACATTGGATAAAAGACAGCCTCTTCACCAAATGGTGCTGACTGAAGCTAGATACTTATGCCAGAATCAATTCTAGATGGATCACAAACCTAAATGTAGGCCAGATACCATGTTACAGGAAGTGATAGGGGAAACAGTGGAGCTCCTAGGCACAGATTGAAACTTCCTAAAGATCCAGAATCACAATAAGTCAAAGAAAGACTAGATAATTGGGAGTGCATCACATTGATGGGTTTCTACATGGCAAAGGAACTAGCTAGCAAGATAAATAGAAAGTCCACAGAACGGGAGAATATTTTTACTAGTTATGCATCAAACAAGGGACTCAAATCTAAAATATACTTAGAGTTCAAAAAATTAAATCCTCTAAAAATAAACCCTCAAAGAAACACATCATTCTTGTTTTTCAAGCACCATTGTGAAAATTGCTCAACCAGCAGAATTGCTCATTGACTCATGTAGTAAATGTCATGTAGTAAATGACAAGTTCAGTGTGTAGATGATTGTTCTGTGCTTCTATCTCCCAACACAACTTTTGAGCAGAACTCTATTTATTTATCTATCCATCTATTTAGTTATTTATTTATTTATGGGGTGTGTGGGGGATGTGTGTGTGTTTCTACTACTAGGGTAGTGGTCTTGTTTTTTTCTGCTTAGTGCAGGTACTCAACAACTGGAGCCACACCTCTAACTTCTGGCTTTTTCCTGATTAATCGGAGATGGGCTAATGGGCTTTGCTGCCCAACTGACTTCAAAGATTTGTCCTCAGATCTCAGCCCCCTGAGTAGCTAGGCTTACAGGTGTAAGCCACTAGAATCTGGGTATTTTTACAATCCTAGAGGTAGAGTTTTATAAAGTAGCAAAGAAATTTGGCATTTAATTAGTGAAGTAGGACTTTGAAACTAAATCCTATGACTCTGTGTATTTGTTCAATAATGGTTTTATGTACCTACTTTGGGGAGGTTCTAAACTTTGTGAAAGCACAGTGTAAAAGAGAATTTCTATCTCCTTAGGACTTGCTCTCCTAAAACATCTAAGTCTCTTACAGGTAGCCAGTAAGTGAAAGTGCACATTTCCTATCACCACTATCCTTAGTATCCATCTTCTGGGTGTTCTCTGCAAGCACCCATGCTGCATCCCAATCTAGGCTGTACTTTGGGAATCTGGATGGTCACTGGGAGGCTCCATCTCACCCTAACATCTGTTTTTGACAAGGCCTTCACTAGATTCTATTTCTTCAACTTTCTCTCTAGAAAGCCTTACTTGCTCCTCATCCCAGAGCTCATACACTAGAATCTGTGATGAACAGCCCAGGACAGACTGACTAAATCTATGTTCTGAAATTCAGGTGCTTCTATGGATAGTCTTATGTAAACCAAGTGAGCTCTCAAGACAGCAGAGATCCTCCTGACAGAGGTGGGTTCATTTATCCTCAAATTGTTTCATAGGAGCCAATGATAATAAGAAGGCTGACATAGAGCCAGGTGCTGGTGGCTCATGCCTATAATCCTAGCTACTCAGGAGGCTGAGATCTGAGGATCATGGCACAAATCCCACCCAGGCAGGAAGGTCTGTGAGACTCTTATCTCCAATAAACCACTAGAAAACCAGAAGTGGCACTGTGGCTCAAGTGGTAGAGCACTCACTCGCCTTGAACTGAAGAGCACATGGACAGCACCCAAGCCCAGAGTTCAAGCCTCACAACCAACAAAGAGAGAGAGAGAGAGAGAGAGAGAGAGAGAGAGAGAGAGAGAGAGAGAGAGAGAAGGCTAACATAGAAAAATGTGAGTGGTTTGCTCTGAAGCACACATAAGAAGTATTCTGTGAAATTCTAACAGCAATTGAAATTGGATGTGGCCATACACAACTGTATTCTAGCATTCAGGAGGTTGAGGAAGGAGGATTGAGAGTTCAAGGCTACCCTGAACTATATAGATAGACTATACATAAATAAACAATCACAAACAAATGAAGTCTAAAGTCTTTCTTCATAAGTGGAGGCAGCAAATTGGTCAAGATTAATGCAACCTTATCATTATCCAAAACTTGTGGGGACATTCAGGACACAGTTGATTTCTGTCTCTAACACATTTAAGTCAAAAGGACTAAAAAATAAAAGGATTAGAGAATGCAATAGAAAATTCCAGGAGAGTCTTTTTCTCCTTAATTCTCTTTAAAAAAAAAAATACCGTGAAGGTGATCACTGCTGAATTAGTTCAGCCTTGTCCCACTGTGTCTGTGCTGCCCTTTCCTCCCCAAATCAGATAAACTTACATACAAGACAAAAGGTACAGAAATAAAGAAAAAAAGAACCACAAAAAGTAAAATAAAAAACCTTGTGCTTCCATTTCTTGGAGTTCATTTCAATAAACTTCATTATTCTCTTTTGAAAAATCATGGAGCCACTTCAGTGTTGGGTATATGCTGACAAAGCTATGAGCTTTCAATGAGTTCTGTGCTACAGTAGGTCTTTGAGGAAAGGGATTGTGTTGCAGAGAGAGAGAGAGGGAGGGAGGGAGGGAGGGAGGGAGGAAGGAAGGAAGGAAGGAAGGAAGGAAGGAAGGAAGGAAGGAAGGAAGGAAGGAAGGAAGGGAGGGAGGGAGGGAGGGAGGGAGGGAGGGAGGGAGGGAGGGAGGCCCCAGAGACATAGACTATAACCAAGAAAGATTCCTAAGACTTATTTACACTAACAAAAATCCTGAATTCACACACACACACACACACACACACACACACCATGAACAGCAACTAGGCCCATTGTCACCTTTTAATCCATCCATCACCACCACCTCCAACTACATTGCAACCCAACAACCAATTTACAAATTTTAGGATCATGGCTCTCAACCTTACATGCATATTAGAACTACCTGGGGAGCTTTTAAAAACCCCAATGCCCAGGCCAATTAAATCAGAAGTGAAACCCAGACATCAGTAGATTTTAAAGCTCTCCTGGTGATTCCAGTATACAGCTAAAGTTGAGAGGCCTTGCTTAGGAGCACAACTCATTAATAATAAATTGAACATTGCCTATCTTTTCATTAAAAGAAGAATGTCAAAAAGGAAAACAGACTGGCAGGAAGGTAGGGTAGGCACACAGAAGGTAGAAATTCACATCAATAATGACAGACAATGGATAAATGTGAGAGGTGTGTGTGTGTGTGCGTGCACACACACACATGCAGATGTGTGGGTGTGGGTGTGTGCTATGAAAAGCTCACTCAATTTAGAACTATTTAGAACAAAAAACATTGAGATCTTACAAGGGAAATGCGCAAAGGTGATGAACAAGTCCCACAAGAGAAATACGAAGAGTAAATAAACATGGAAAATCATATTTTGCTGAAAATTAGAAAAAAACCTAAATTAAAAGCAATCTTGAGATTGCTTTTTATAGTCATCAATGTAAGAGAAAAACAAAGCTTAAATGACACTTTATTTTGATGAGATTGCAGCAAAACCAATATGCTCCCAAATTCTGATGGCATTGTAAATTAGTTTAAAAGCATTCTGCTGTACAGCAAATGGCAAAATGGAGAAATTTATAAAGGTGTACAGATCCATGGACTACTTAGATTATCTTTAGGAAGTATTTAAAGTGAAGCACATTGATGCATGCTTGAAAACAATCTCTGTAACTAATTCTAAATAGCAACAACACAAAGGAAACAACCTAACTTTCCAACATCAGCATAAGGCTTTAATAATTCATGGTAACCAGCACCAAAGAACATTACGCAGTCATTAAACTGACAACTAGGAGAGCTGTGTAGAATGCTCCCCGGAGAGGGTCCTGCCCCAGGCACAGTACAGCCTGGCCTCTCCACAGCAAACTGCCTGCAGGGCCCATTGCAGAAGCAAGCTACAACTTGACCTGATTCCCCCTTCCCCTGAGAGACCTCCTGGAGTGGCTCCTGTCAGGTCTCAAATCTTTGTTCCCAATCTACTGTCACCAAGGTGAGCCCAGGCTCTTGCCACCAGGGCTTTTACCCCCAGGGCTCTCACGATGTCCTCATCTCTGTAAGCCTCCCACTATTCTGCCTCTTAAGGCTCGAAGGGGATGAGGTATCAACAAAACACTTCATCACCCCTTTGTTTCCAAACCCTACTCTGGTGCTTTAAGTTCAGTGGTTAGAACAAGTCAGACTCAGAGGGATGTGTTTTCTCTTATACGTGGAAGTTAGATCTAAATTATAAATGTATATGGGATAGATACAAGTGGATACATATATGCATATATATATATACATACATGTTAACTAAAGTATATGATAATACAAGGGAGAATTCCAATGGTGCAAATCCTTTGAACAACTAACTTACGCTTTAACAAGATAAATACCAGGAAGCTGGAACATGTGTTGGATAGGGAGATGGGGGGATGGGGTCAGGAGAAGGGGTTAGTACAAATGGAGGAAAGAAGAGTGGGTGAATGAACTCACAATACTCAATGCACCTATGTGGAAATGGAGCCAGGTAAATTGAGGGGATGGGTAGGATTGGTAGATATGGAAGACAATGATGGAAGAGGTGACGTTGTACTCACAAGTGACACATAGAATTGAAATCCCTTTGCATGACTACTTTAGGATATATTTTTAAAGCATCTTATAAATTTGAAACACTAGTGGAGAACAATTGTGTGTTTCTGTCAGGCAGGTAGAACTGGTGCAAGGAGCAATAACACGTTCCTCCTTATAAGAGCTGCTTTGTGTCCTGCCAGACATTCAGGCGACTTACAAAACTGTTTATAACTATCTGAACTAAGAATTTAACTCTATTCTACGTAAAAGCCCAAAGCATTTTCACACCATTTTAAAATACACTGAATTTCCAGAAATAATGTTTCCGTGTAAATTGAGCTGGTGTTTGTTTCAGGCACATTCTAAGACTAGTGCTCCATTTTGGAAAATTGCAATTGCAACCAGAAGGCAACATCTTTCTTACATTCCCCTTACGTAGCTGTGGCATTATAATGTCCCCAAAGTGGGTCTAAATAGCAAACAGCTCCATTCAGACTTTTAGGGTAGTCATCACCCAACAATTCAGTGTTACTTGCCTTTTTACTTTGTTGTTTTTTGTTTTTTTTTTTTGCATTATATCACAGCTACACAGTTATCTTTGTCATAAAAGGGGAGTACTGGAAAGAATAAGAATGAGCATCCAGCTTCCCTCAGTAGGTCTTGTAGGTCAATCTCCCTTGGACATCTGTAACGCAGGTCCTCTAGCTGGTACATCTCCATTGTGGCCTCTAGACCATATCTACTATCTCCTCTATCAAAAATCGCAGCTCCTTTTGGAGAACATGCCATCAGACTATAATCACCTATAGATCCCTCCTCCACGTACTCAACTACTGACTTCTGGATCACATCCCTTCATCTTCTGATTTCCAGAAGCTGGCTTTTCATTTTCCTGTCTATTAAATGCTATTCATCCTCGTGACACCTGAAGCACAATAGACCAAGACAATCTATCATTACCCTGACTTTACGATTCCTTGAACTCACCTCACTTCTAAAAACATCTTTTCCTTCCTTAGTCAGCTACCATCATGGCCATCCCTGGAGCCTTTACCTCACCAGTGACTGAGCCACCTCTAAATCACAGTTTCAATCCTCTAACTTTTGGTTACTATTTCTTGTTCATCTTGCTCACTTACCCACCCATTAACAACTTCTGGACTTCAGTGGAACTTCCCATTCACCGCTGTCATTGATTTCCCACTACCCACACTCCTGCCACATCTTACATTGACCTTGACTGGTTTTTGTTTGTTCATTTGTTTAATTTTATGTTATCATAAAGATGATGTACAGAGGGGTTAGAGTTAAATAAGTAAGGCAATGAGTATATTCCTTGTTGAGCATTGTTACCCCCTCCCTCATTTTTCTCCCATTTTCCCTCCCGTCCCCACTACTCCCCGCAGTTGTAAGGCTCATTTACAACATGGTGTCTTGTGAGTATCACTCTTACATTGGTTCACCCTTTGTCCTTTGGCTCACCATTTTGTTATTCCCCTTTCCTTCCCCAAATCAAGCATATTTACAAGACATAGGGTACCAAAATAAAAAAAAATAATGATAACAAGGGACAAACTAAAGGGGAAAAAATGAAAGAAAAATTAATAATTTTACATAGAACATTAAAAACAACAACAAAAAATCCCTCTTGTTTCCATATCTTGGAGTTCATTTCAATTAGCATCATTTTATTTGGTTATATGTGCATAGCTATTGGCTATTGTGATCTTCTGCTAGGACTGTCCTAGACATATACTAATTATTACAAATGAAGGAAACCGTGGAGCTTGTTTCCTTGGGTCTTTCTGACTTCATTAAATAGATTTTCTCCAAGTCTTTCCATTCCCTTACAAATGAGGCAATGTCATTCTTTCTAATGGAAGCATAGAATTCCATTGTGTATATATATATACCACATTTTCTGGAGCCATTCATCTATTGAGGGACATCTGGGATGTTTCTATATCTTAGCTATGGTAAATAATACTTCAATGGACATAGTTGTGCTGGTAGCTTTACTGTAGCCTTGTTTGTGTTCATTTGGGAAAATGAATGAGATTGTTGGGTCATAGGGGAGCTCTATGTTTAGTCTTTTGAGGAATCTCCACACTGCTTTCCAGAGTGGTTAAACAAGTTTACATTCCCACCAACAGTATAGTAGCATTCCCTTTTGGCTACATCCCTGCCAGCATCTACTATTATTTGTTTTTCTTGATAATGGCCATTCTAACTGGGTGAAGTGGAATCTCAATGTGGTTTGGATTTGCATTTCTTTTTTTTAATTCTTTATCCCACTTACTAATGGAGTAGTTGTTCATTTAAGGATTTGTTATTGGGGGGGTAATTTTTTGAGCTGTGGGTATATTTTTGATATGAGGCCCTTGTCTGTTATATGGCTAGTGAAGATCTTCTCCCAATCTGTGGGCTTTCTATTGATCTTGCTAGCTGTGTCCTTTGCCGTTGACTCTGTCATAGTACACAGTTCTGTGCAAGTACACTTTGTCACTTTCTCCATCTAATTCTAATTCCACTTAAAAATTCTATCTGCAGCTGAATGAAGGATGGGGAGATGAAGGAGGAGGGAGAAGGAGAGAAGAGAAAGACAAAGAGACAGAGAAATAGAGAAGATAGATAAAATAGAGACAGAGAGTACTACCATAAAAATGGGTATATTTTTAACGTAGGAAAAAATAAGGGTGAAACCAACTAGGCTTATTTAAACTGAGTATCAAAAATTGACTTTCTTACTTTCTAAGAAAACTCTCACATTTCCCTCTGTTCTTACCTCACCAATACCATCTTCCTTTCCCACTCTCTCTGATAATCTCAGCTTGTTTTACTGACAGAACAGACCCAACTTGATGAGAATTATTTCATTTTTCCATGATTAAATCTAGTAACCTGCACACATCTGTAGCTATACATTCTGCTTTCATTATGTGAAATTAGATGAGATATTCATATTCTCATTTAAGACTAACCCTCCACTGTGAATTGATTCTCTTTACTTCTATCATCTTCCATCCACTCAGAGCTTTGGCTCTCAAATTCCTCCTTTTCCCCTCATCAATCTTCATTTTTTATTTTTTTAAATCCTCACAGGCTGTATATCTGCTGTGTTTTCTTTGACTAAATTCTTCTCTCGCTGTGACTATCACTCCATTGCTCTTGTGTGACATTTCCATTTCTCTACCTCACTCTCTCTAGAATATTTTGTTCGATTTTATCCTTGCCACGTTACTGGAGCATCTCCTGGAGTCATCAGTGGCTCCCATCTTCCTAACCCCAATGGTTAATTCTGTGCCTTCCATATGCTTTCAAGAGCATTTTACATTCTCAATCTGTTCCACTTTTCTATAACCACGCTTTCATTGTTTCTAGAACATTACACTACCCAATTCTTCTCCTACCTTACTAGCCACTCCTTCACAGTTCCAAGTTCCTAGAGTTTAGTCCTGAGGTGAGATGTATAGCTTTAAATATCATCTATCATCTGACAACTCCAGTTTTGCATCTCTAACACCAACTCCTCTCCTAGGTTTAATGAATATCTTTCCTTCTTGAGTGTATAACAGGCAGAAGAACAAAATGCTCAGTGTTCCCCCATGGGCCTCTTGGTGACTTTGATAGCACCATCACCCATCTAGCCACTAAACTCAAACCCTGTGTGTTCTCTTGAACTGTTAGGCTTGGCTTTGCTCGTAGCTGAGAGAGGCAGTGGGGGGGGAGGGGGCGTGAAGGAAACATACAACATCTTTTTGAGGCCAGTTATCCTTATGAATTTTTGTTATTGACTAAGGCTCAGACAAGACATGAACCCAGACCATCAGAATGCACCAAAAATGGTCCACCTCCAGACACTCATTGATTTTACCTCAATGCTCTTCTTATTGAACCACAAGGCATCTGCTGGGGAGTTTGTGTGGGGCTGGCTAGGGGATCTGTTCCATGATGGCTTAACTCACAAAGATGGTAAGTTGATGCTGGCTCTTCAACAGAGATGATCAGTTATTTGGTGACTTCAATTCTCCTTGAAGGGGGTTTCTCCCCAGAGTTTCTTAGATTTCTCACTGTGAGATGTGTTCCAAGAAGCAAAAAGGATGTTGCTAGTCCTCTGAAGAGTTATCTGTAGTCCACAAAGGGCTACTTCCATTGCATTGGTGTTGAGGAAGGGGGCAGAATTCCAAACCAGACTCTGCCTCTCAGCCAGGGAAAAAGTGACAAGGAATTCGTGAACACCCACCCTTTGCATTGCGTAACTGCTCTATAGTTGACTTGGTTCTTGAGCAACAGTGATTGGTAACATATGTTTAACAACTGACTTGGGCAAAGTAGGTAATAGGAGTTGATGTACAGTATACTTGCCAATGAGAAAAGAAAATTCTGCATAGTGTCCAGCCAATCAATGTTTATTGGACACCTATTAATACTAGGCATTAAAAACATGGAGGTGAAGCTGGGTGCCAATGGCTCATACCTGTAATCTTAGCCACTCAGGAGGCTGAGACCTGGAGGATCTCAATTTGAAATTAGGCAGAAAAATTAGCTAGACACCATCTTCAAAATAATCAGCAAAAAGCTAGACTCAAGGTATGAGTCAAATGGTAGAACACCAGCCTAGAAAGTTTGAGGCCATGAGTTGGAACCCCAGTACCACCAAAGCTAAAAAAAGAATAATAGATGAAGAAATTCACCAAAATAGATCCCAAACCACTGTACCATGGAACATGCAGCTAAATAGAAGAATCAGATAATAATGAACAAAGTATGTAGTATAAAATTGCTACAAGAAAAGTTAAACAGAGTAGAGAGTAATGCATAAAGAGTAGAGAGTAATGCACAATACTCCTTTAAGACAGGATCATCAGAGAACACCTTTCTGAGAAGGAAACATGTAAGTGAGTTAGCCATCAATGACAGTCAATAGACACCAACTGGATGCTAATCTCATAAGCATCTGCTGCATGCCAGGCACCCCTTTTGTTAGGTTACATGTGGAAATTCATAAAAATGAATTCCATATGAAAATACCCTAAGTGTTGACAAATTTAATTCAAGAAGAAAATAATTTTGTATAACTGAGTGTGGCAAGAGACACCTATAATCTCAGTGGAGGGCTGGTGGAGGAAGAGGGCTGAGATAGGAAAAATGAAACTTCACGAGTTACAGGCTGGTAGCCTAATAATAATAATAACAATATGATGATGATGGTGGTGATGAAAAAGGAGATGATGATGATGATGATGATGATGATGATGATGATGATGATGGAAATGATGGTGATAATGATCCAAACAGAGAGCAGGTGGTAAGGACAGAAACTCTGAAGCAAGTAACTTGGGAAAATGTGATTAGCATTTGACTCTCAGCCATCCTCATCATCTCAGTCATCCTCTGACAGGGAAACAAGTTGTAAAAGGACAGTCTGAAGCGTGTGGGAGAGTACAGAGGAGATTGACACATGCATCACAAGATAGTTTGGGACAGAATTATACACTATCTTCTGGCCACTGGCCAATAAGTGCCAGAGACCCTTGAAAGCAGTATCAGAGAGAATGGTTTCAACATGTGGTGTGCATTATGGTCTAGGCTCTTTCACATCTACTCTCACAGTCACTCTCTGAAGTGGCTATGGCGAGAAATAAGCCTCTTTCACAGAGTGGGGTTCTTGCCTCAGCCAACAAGGGAGCCAAGGAACATTAGCTCTCACTCAACTCAATGAAGTAAAAATGCTTACAGCAGGGCTGGGAAGGTGGCTCAGTGGTAGAGCGCTTGCCTTGCATGCTCGAGGCCCTGGGTTCGATTCCTCAGCACCACATAAGCAAAAAGAAAAAAGCCGGAAGTGGCGCTGTGGCTCAAGTGATAGAGCGCTAGCCTTGAGCTGAAGAGCTGAGGGACAGCACCCAGGCCCAGAGTTCAGGCCCCACTACTGGACCCAAAAAAATAAAAAAATAAAAAAAAAAAAAAAATGCTTACAGCAGACCAGACATGGTGTGAGTGTTGACGGTGAAGTTATTCTTTCCACCCACTTTCTCCCTGCTCATCCACTGTCCTGGGATTTGAGGGGGGTGAGGGGGTACCCTCTTATAACTCCCCTGCAGGCACAGAGAGAGCATGCCCCATATGAGGAACATTTCAAGCAGGGGAAAGCAGCAGTGAGAAGAATGGGGAGCCATATACCGCCCCCCCCCCTTAGCCTCTTCTTAGCAAGGAAGAGTAGAGACAAGCCATCACAGAATTTTCTACATCCCCCATCTGTAAAGCAATCTTTGATCTAGTTTTCTATATAACTAAAAAAATCTTTCTAAAATACTATCTATTAGAAAGATTTTATAATCACCATTTTTCTAATCCTAGGAGATCTCTCTTCTCTCTAAATACATGCTGTCATTGTTCTCAATTAAAAGAGTTGGAGCTAGAGCTGCCTCCCTGGCAGAGCCCTGGGGCTGATAAAAGCATTGACTCAGTGGGTCAGAGGGACCAGCCCCCAGAGACACCATCTAAGAGCTCACAGAGAAATCTGAGTTGAACTAAGTGTCAAAAGTCCCCTTCAGCCTTTTAAATGGTTAAAGGAAGGCTGTGATCAGCAGAGTTGAAGGGCAGCTGACAGGTCAAAGGCACCATAGAGCAGGAGACAGCCCAAGTCAGCCGTGAATAAAAAACCCGCTTTCTTCCTTAAGGAACAAAACATGTTCGAACTAAAGCCAGACTGAACACATTCAGCATCTAGCTAATGCAGCAGGAATTGCTTGGGGGCCCAGGGGACTAAGGAAAAACTAGTTTATGTGTCCACAAGCATTCCTTAAGTCTCTGGAACAATGAAGAAAGTGATTGAAATTAGTATTTACAGCCCAACATACTAATGTTAGAAGAAATAAACTATTGAAACACTGTAAGTAAGTGAACAAAAGCCAAAAAGAAAAAAAATTGCCAATATTTTATCCCTCTTATCTATCCATCAAAGAACAGCATCCTTTATCTTAAAAGATAGTTATCTAGTTGCTTTAAAGCCTGGGGAAAGATCTGAAAAATGGCTAAAGGCCTAATCTATAGCCTCTCTTGGGTAAATAAGGAAGATAAGAGGTTTTCCTATCAATGGAGTACCAAGATTGACTTTCAATAAGAACATAGCCAATTTATTACTTCTTTCCCATTGTGAAGAAACACTATAAATGGCCACACTAAGCTCTAGAGAAACTGGTTAGGAGAAAAGGGAAAAAATCAAACTTTAAGTATAGAAATACAGGCCAGCGGGATCAGTTTGCTGGGTTTCTATCTAAATCCATCTAATTAAGCATGAGGCCTGGCTGGCAGCTTGACATCAGCTAGTCGTTCCCCCAGGGGCTAGCAAACTGAGCCTGCAACTGCCCCCTACAGTAGGTGGGTAACAGGGCATCAAATTATCCTGGGTTTTCTTGTCCTTGAACGCTCACAAAAATCTCAGGGTACTGTTCGTTTTAGAATTGCTTCCAAAGAAAAATAGAATAGAATAGAATTGCTCCTTCAGGAGACCATCCAAGACACAGCTGCTCTTTGTTCCTGCTCAGATAGAGCTACACACAGTCCCTCCTCCTGTCCTTGGCCTTATTTTCTTCCTCTTCCCACACACCCCACCCAGAAGACTGTATTTCACTGGCTGTAACCAACTTGACTTATGCTTTCTGTACCAAGAGTACTAGTTCAGAGAAAAGATTATAATACTTTGTGGCAACTACAGAAACATTTGGAAAGAAGGTTTATGGTCCTCAGTCCCTCTGCCAAACAAGCAAAACCCAAGAGAGACTTTTTGGATACGTGTTACAGGGAACATCTTTCTCCTGTGTGTTCTCCCCCGCCCCTACTTCTAATCACTCCCAGCGCCACCGTAGATGCTCTGGGTCACTTTTTCTTCTGACTAAGACCTCAGGAAGCAGGGTGATACTGCATGGCAGAGTGGGAGTCCAGTCTCATAAAGCTTCCCAGGGTCTTGACGGCGTTCCTGGCTAGCCCCTCCTCTTCCTCTGTGTCAATCAGCCCTTTCTCCTCTGCCAAGCCAGCTGTCTGCACCTGGACATCTCTGTCATTCTGTTCCCTTACTCTGCCTGGCCAACGTCCAGGTTGGCAAGGCCCCTGATGGGATCTATACACCATAGTTAGCCAGCTGGAGCTAGGTGGGGGTGGGAAAAAAATTTCACAGGCTTCTCTTCGAGTCTCACAACTGCCTGAAACAGTAAAACATGCTTTGACCTCACCTAATTTTTACCAGTATGAACCAGTCTCCAGGCTTCCAGAGAGCTGCAGAGTATTTGTCTATCCTAGCCAAATGAACTTGCCAATTGCAAAGTATGTGTATTCATGAATGAAGCCATTTGGGTTTCTATAGATAGGCATATATGAAGACCAAAGTTAATATTGTTATAATCTCAAAACACAATTTAAAAACATGATTTAAATAGTTCAACGAACGTAGTAGCTACCATTTTCAATAACCTTCCATTCAGTTAAGATTCTGACTCCCAAAGTTCATTCAGTCTTCACAGAACCACACTTCTGGGTACCAGAATTACATTGAAATGCATGCTGTTATAGACCAGTAGCCTGAATTAACATATACTTTTATTCAAGCTCTTGAGTCACAAACAACAGAAAACAAATCCAATGGCTTTAAGCAAGAATCAGGAATCTTAGTGCGGGAGACCTGTACTGCTGTCGCACAGCATAAAAATGTCAAGGAAGGAATAAATTGGTACTAGGGCCTTCAGCTACAGGAGGATAACACCTTTTCCAAACATTGCTGTTGCTCTGGAAATTCATTTCTTTTGCTACCATAATAAGTGATCCCAAATATATGGTTTAAAGTCACGTAACATTTATTAGGTTGCAGTCATGTAGTTAAATAGATCAGAAGTCTGGACATGGCTCAAGTGAGTTCTCAGATTTTCCCTGTTATATACTGGAGGGTCTAGGGGGAGAATCCATGTCTAAATGTATGCAGGCTACTTGCTAAGTGTTTTCTTGTTCACCACTGAGATCCTGCTGCCTTATGGCTGTCAGCTGGGTCCTCCATCAGCTCCTATAGGACACTGAACTTTCTTCTCACGTGGCCTCTCATCTTCAAGTCAGCAGTGGTATATAGAATTCCACTCATGCTTCCACTTTCTCCACTCTTCCCCATAATTTGAAGGCCCTAAATGATTCCACTGGGTTCACCCAGACCACCTTTCTATATTAAGGCAACTATACGATACTATAACTGCTATGGCAGAGATGTCTCAGATCCTAGAACAGGTGGAAGGAGGAACAGAAATTCCACCTGCCATACTGAGATTAGATCCAGTAACCTTTGATCCCTGTCTGAGATTAGATCCAGTAACCTTTGATCCCTGTCTGAGATTAGATCCAGTAACCTTTGATCCCTGTCTGAGATTAGATCCAGTAACCTTTGATCCATGTCTAGATATGTCTTGGGTCAAAGTCTTAGGAGAGGGAATCTGATTGGCCTGTTTGGTTCAGGAATCTACCCTCAATCAATCAGCTATGACTAGAAACGGGAGGGGAAGGCTCCTATACAATAAGACTCAGGACATCAGTGGCTCTACTGGAAGAATAGTCTGCTAGGAAGTGAGCAAAGGACCCAAAGCAATCCTTCTAGAAGAAGAATATTAGGAAATGGAGGAGAAAGCAGTCCCTCTTGACATAACCAGCAGACAAGCTAGCCACATGAGGCAGAGAGGAGTAGGAACAAGGGTCAAATGCCCATATTTTGTCTTGTGTTTTCTATCTGTGTTAAAAAAAAAATCTGTGGCATTGACACTATCACAAAACAAAACCATGATGATGTTAGTCACAAAGAACTTTTCTGAGAATGGTATGCTTTTCCTCTGAGAAGGCAAGGATATATACATAGTCCTAAATATCCTTTCAAGGGAGAAGTTTTCTAACCTTACCTCCGCAGACTGCATCAGTAGAAAGTGGTCCAGAACCAGAAAAGCTTTGGATTTTTTTAGGACATTTTCATGTCCTTTTTTCTCATTCCCAACAAATCAAGATTTGGAGGCCATCAGCTTTACTATTGTAAAGACTTAGAAAGTGAAGCCCTTGGCTTCTTGAAATGATTGAAGGAGGCTCTTGAAGAAAAACCCTTAGACATTATTTCAGAGATACTTTTTTTATGTGGTTATGGTGACAAGTGAATGCTCCATTTTTGTAGAGTAGTACTTTATACTTTTCAGAGGGAGAAGACATTTTTGAATTTTATGGCAGGTTAGATCCATTTTGGGAGAAAGTGCACCATTGATATATTTATCAAGTACCCTCTTTGCTTAGCATTTACCAGGAGAATCAAAGAGAAAAGTAAAAAGCAAAGAAAACTTCTGATACTGTAGAAGGAACAGGATTAAAACTAAGTATGCCTAGAGCAATGTTCTAATTACAATAACAGACTCGCTACAGAAGAAGCTAGGTGGGCTCTGGTGGCTCATGCTGTAATCCTAGCTACTCAGGAGGCTGAGATCCGAGGATCACCATTCAAAGCCAGGCTGGGCAGCAGCAATGTCTGCGAGACTCTTATCTCCAATAAACCCAGAAAAGAAAAACCGGAAGTGGCACTGTGGCTGAAGTGGTAGAGGGCTAGCCTTGAGCTGAAGAGCTGAAGGAAAGCACCCAGGCCCTGAGTTCAAGACCCATGACCAACCAAAAAACAAACAAACAAGTGTTATTAAACACTCTTCATTACAAAGTCAAAATGAGGTTAATTTTGATTCATTTTCTTTTTTGACAACATTGGAGTTTGAACTCAGGAACTTCACACTTGATAAGCAGGGGCTCTATCACTGGAGCTACACCTCCAACCACTGATTCAGTTTCATGGTTAGGATGAAGTCAAAGGAAGCCCATCTTCCAGATCTTGGAGCTCCCAGATGACTGTTTTCTGCTTCTCTTCCATTGTCACCACTAAGCTATGTCTTCCATAAGCCATTCTTCTAGCAGAGTAGTCCCTCATCCCTTAAAACTGTTTCTTTCCTCCTTTTTTATGCCTTCCCTTACCTCCTTCTACTTATCTACTCATTATTAGTCCTCCCTAGTTATCTGAATGTCAATTATAGGTCACCCAGTAAGAGAAAAGCATATCATCATGCCTTTGATAAGACAGACACAGAAAATTAATTTAAAAAAAGAGTAATAGCGGGATGAATTTAGCCAATGTACATTATATTCATGTATGGACTTATTACAAGGAATCCTTTTGTAAAATTATAAACACTATTAAAGAGAGAGTGAGATTCAGAAAAAAAAAAAACAGACAGATCAGCTCCGTCAGGCTGAGCTTATACCCTCCTGTAGGATGACTCCATGAGCATTGGAAAGGCCTTTTCCAATACTGGGTGGGTTTTGTTTTTGTTTTTTCCATTTTGAGAGACAAGAGACAAAAATTATCTCATGTGTTACTAGTTCATAGTGACAGTACACTGTTATAAAGAAGTGCAGTCTGAATAACTTACTTTTAGTGTTGTCTATGAAGTTCATGAGCCAAGCTAACCAAATTTGTGAAGCATTCCATGGACATTGAGAAAGCATATCAGTAAGTTCATATAGAACTTACTGATACTTTATTCACATCATCTACTTTCTCTCCAGGTGTGATGTTATTTTTTAAATGCCAGTCCTGGGGCTTGAACTCAGGGCCTAGGCACTGCCCTTGAGCTTCTTTTGTTCAAGACTCACACTCTTAAGCCACAGCTCCACTTTCAGATTTGTTTTCGAGTTTATTGGAGATAAGACTTTCCCTGCCCTGACTATCTTCAGATCTCAGCCTCCGGAGTAGCTAGGATTGCAGGTATGAGCCACTACCAGCACTGGGACCATTTTGTTTTGTTTGTTTGTTTTAAATCTACTGTAATCTGTGACTTGTTGAAGGCCTCTTGAAAAGAAAATTGCAGTTAAATGCACACAACATGAATTTATTATCTTAGCCTCTTATATTTTAACCTTCTTTACTTTTTCCAGAACTGGCATTTGAAATCAAAGCCTGGCACTTGTTCTGCCTACATGCTCACTTGGCTTTCCTGCTTGCTCAGCTCATCTTCTACCATTTGAGCCATGCCTCCAGCCTTGTTTTTTTGCTGGTTATTTTGGAGACAATTGTCTCACAGGCTTTTCTGTCTGTGATAGCTTCAAACTGTGATGTCTCAGATTTCAGCCACCTGAGTAGCTAGGATTATAGGCTAGAGCCACCAGCATCCACCTTACCATAGATATCTTTAAGGAGACAATAGAGTAGCATTAAATTTATCCATTTAGTTGTGGAACTGTCACCACCACCCATCCACAGACAGTTTTCATCTTATAAGACTGAGACTTGTAACCATGAAACAATAATTCCCCATTCCCCCTTCCTCTCAGCTCCTGGAAGTCACCCTTCTTTCTGGTACTGTGAATTTGATTCCTGGAAGTACCTCAAACAAATAGAATCCGGTAGTATTTGTTCTTTTCTGACTGACTTATTTCATTTAGCGTAACAGCTCCAAGGTTTGTTCTCTAGTACAACATGACATGTGCCATCGTTTTCTTCCTTGTTAAGGGTGAATAATATTTCATTGTGTGCCTCTGACATTTTGTTTTGCACTCATTTGTTAACAGCCTTTGGGTTACTTTCACTTTTTGGATGTTATAACGGTTGCTTCTATAAACATGAGTGTAGAAATATATATATATATGTATATATATATAAATATATATATATACATATATATATATATATATATGTATATTCAAGTCCATTCTTCCAGTTCTTCTAAATATATATCCAGAAGAGGTATTCATGGATCATATAACAATTCTTTTTAATTTTTTTGGTGGAATACTATCATGTCATTTCACAATGAGGCTATACCATTTTTTTCAGTACTGGAGATTGAACTGGGCCTTGCACTTGCTAGGTATGCACTCTACCACTTGAGCCAAAACCTCAGAACTTATTGCTTTAATTATTTTTTAGATAAAGTCTTATGCTTTTCTCTTAATCTTGCCTTGGACCAAGATTCTCCTACTTATGTCTGAGCTGTGATTACAGATATGAACTATCATGCTTAGATCATTCTCTGAGATGAAGAATCTCACTAACTTTTTTCTGGCCTTCAATCACAATCCTTATGTTCTCTGCCTCCTGAGTAGCTGGGATTACAGGTGTAAACCACTACATCTAGCCCAGGCTATATCATTTTACATTCTCAACCAACCAGTACACAAGGGTTCCACTTTTTCCACATCTTTGTCAATAGCTATTTTCTAGAGAAATAAATACACAATGATATGGATGTAGATAGATTAATATACAGATATATATTTCTATATAATACCATTATATATACATTGATCTGTTATACACACAGATAGATAGATAGATAGATAGATAGATAGATAGATAGATAAATATAAGCATCTCTAAATGTATGTCAGGTGGTATTACATTGTCATGATCTAACAAAGATCTTTTGAGAAGTATATTAAAATTCCCCACTGCAATTGTTTTTTTTTTAATTTTTATAATCTTCTAGTAAAAAATTGTGCTTAATATGTCTGTTATTTGTAAAAAACTAATTGTTATTAACATATCCATTGTTTTTATATTTTATTGTTGGGCAAATTGCCCTGAGTGCCTGGAAAATTGCCTCTTAAATCTCAGTGGTGGCTGAGGAGAAGGGTCGCTTTGCCACTGCATGGGTGGGTTTGTGGTATCTCCAATTTTCTCTCATTCATTCCCTATGTCAGATAGCAATTGACACCAACACACTGCTGTGCAAGGCTGTTCCACACACCTCACTCCGCAGCACTAGGAAACTGGCTTATGGCAGTTGAGCCATCAGTACCTCTAACTCCACAATAAATTCTTGAGCATAGTAGAATGTGGGCTGGGTACTGAAAATACAAGAAATATACAGTTTCCAGTTTCAAAGGTGTTACCCTAGAGAATAGAGATCTGACTAATTAATTACTTAATGAAAGAATGGGAAGTTCTACAAAAGAGAATTTCAGGCTGGGTACCAGGGGCTCACATCTATAATCCTATCTACTCTTGAGGCTTAGATTTGAAGATCTCAGTTCAAACCCAGGCCAGGTAGAAAAGTTGTCAAGATTTCATCTCCAACTAACTAGCAAAAAGTTGGACTGAAGCTGTGTTTTAAATGGTCAAGAGAGAGCTCAAAGTCCTCAGTTGAAATGCCAATGCTGTGCCCACCCCCCGCCACACACACACACACACACACACACACACACACACACACATTCTTTTTTTTTTTTTGGATCCGGTCATGGGGCCTGAACTCTGGGGTGCTGTTCCTCAGCTCTTCAGCTCAAGGCTAACACTCTACCACTTGAGCCACAGCGCCACTTCCAGCTTTTTTTCTTTTTGCTTATGTGGTGCTGAGGAATCGAACCCAGGGCCTCATGCATGCAAGGCAAGCGCTCTACCACTGAGCCACCTTCCCAGCCATTCCTGTAATTCCTTCCTAAGGAAGTTATATTTAGTCAACCTGTTGATGACCCATTGTAAAGCTCTGTAATTAGGGCTTAGACTGGAGCTAGATTATCACTATTCAGATCCTGCTCTATCTGTTTTTAATGTGCTTGTGTCACTTCCTTTACCTCCTACCAAATTTATATGTTGAACCTTATCCTCTACTTTAATAGTATTAGGAAGAGGAGCTTTGAGGAGGGTGGAATAGAAATAGTGCCCTTGGCAGGGGGGTGGGGAATACAAAAGAAATAATTCTTCTCGCCACTTGGGTTGCTACAACGAGAAACTGGCCATCTGCAGACCAGGAAGTGGGTCATCAGACACAGAATGTGTTGGCATCTTGCTCTTGAACTTCTCACACTCCAGAATTGCAAGACATAAATTGTATCAATTACTCACTCTATGAAAATTTTACAGTAACCTGATCCAACTAAGACAAAGAACCTTAGGGAAATGATTTTACTTCTGTATAAACAAGAGTTGCAATATGTATTAATGCATGTTATCAGCTTCTAGTGGACAATAGTTGATAAATAATATTCATAGAACAAATGTGACAGGCATTGTGCTGAGAACAACATAACATAAACCTGTACAGTGATTATCTTCACAAGAATAGTCATTTGAGTATGTCTTGGTAGAATTTAGGCCTCAAAAAATACTGTATTTGACATTTTTTAATCCAAAGCACCCAATTATTCCTATACTTTCACTCAGTAATTATATGTCTAGAAATATATCTTGACAAAATAAATCCAGAATGGATGAGGTTTTAGTTATTTCTAATACTACTAGAGCAGGAATCTTTAATTCCCATTTCTTGAATGGGGATAAGAAAATGTTTCTCTCTATTTCTCCTTCCTTTAACCTTGTTATACTAAAGTCTTTACCAAAATTTGGCAGACAGACAGAAAGGAAGGAAGGAGGGAGTGAGGAAGAAGAAGGGAGGGAGGAAGAAAGAAGGAAGGAGGGAGAAGAACAAAGGAAGGAAGGAAGGGGAAGGAAGGAAGAAAGGAAGGAAGGAGAAGGAAGGAAGGAAGGGGAAGGAAGGAAGGAAGGAAGGAGAAAGGAAGGGAAGGAGGGAGGGAGAGGGAGGAGGGGGAGAGAGAGAAAAAAAAGAGGAGGGGGAGAGAGAGGAAAGAAAGAAAGAAAAGGAAAGAAAGAAGAAAAGATCTGTCTAGGGAAACTATGTGCCCCACAAAAAAATAATTTAAATTATGACATAGCCTGTGTGATGGGAGGCTGTGCAACCAATAAGAAATAGCCAACAATTCTGCCCACTGTCATGGGATTTAACATGGCATGTATGAAAATATTTTGCAGATAAATTATTCCAGTCTATAGGAAACAAGAGCCAAGGTGTTAACAGTAGTAATAACTTCCATTGAATATGACAGCTAGGAATTAATAGAAGCCAACTCTGTGAAACTGGGTGAAATGGGAAGAATTTGCTGGATAAAGCTAAAGTAATTCAGAGAAAAGGAAGTTAAAGCTGAACAATCAGACCCTGAGAGGACAGAAACCAGGTAGATATGACATCCAGAAATAAGACGACACTCTGATAAACTATGTCATTGGTAAAACTCAATCTACTTGTCTGGGTGCCTGGGTGTGTTTCCTTGTGCTTTCAGCACACTCCAGTGTAGATCTCCAGGAGAGTCTAGACCAGCCCAGCCCAGTTCACTGCAATAGAGCTGCACAGAGTGACCCAGTTGCCATGCCCAGAGGAAGAAGCCAAGGAAAAGGCAAAGCCAAGAGTTACTGTAATGCATTTTTAAATACAATGCTTCCCTTCTGTTATTCATCTGTAATTTTTAATCCTTCTGCAACATTTTGCTTGTATAGCAATGAACTTTACTTTCAATACATTAGAAAGCAAAAAAGTTACCATGTTTCCTGAATTCACTACATCATAAACTGTTTTTTTCTTTCCTATGCCATTGCTGCATCTTCTTCAACACAGCCCATTTCATTCCCATGCCCTGTGCTCTATCTATATACCGACTTACCCATGTAAGTCATTCATTACATAATTATTCCTTCACCTAACAATAATATAATCACTTAATACTCCAAATAAGTATACAGAACTCAGTTTTAATATGACAAGTAGATTCCTGAACTCATACCAAATGTTAAGCGTAGATTTTGCAAACTAATCAGAATTACAGCCAGCATTTCTTACGTGCTGACTTCGTGCCAGAGAGTGCGCTGTGGCCTTTCCTCCCCCCATGCCACCTCATGTAAAATGAGTGATTTGACAAAGTAACATTCTCTTCTCCCACATAGTGCTTTTACTAGATTATTTCTCAAAAAAAAATCTTTTCTCTTCCAATAACTTGGAAGCAATCCATTCAAATCAAACATTCCATATAAATATGCTCCCTAATTCCCAAAGAGCAAAACAGAATTGAATATCACCTTTCTACAGTTGAGAAAGCTACATAGATGTAATTTCCTGAAAACCACCTTACTCCCAGCCACCACTGGGTCATCCCATTCATTCAGATGAAGGCAGTAAGAGCAATCATCTCTCTATCTCCTTTCCTCCTTCCCTTCCTACTCTCCTCCACCCTCTCCCTGTCTCTTATATTGAAGACTCAAGCATTGTCCTAGGCCCCAGACTTTTTGTACTTCTTTTCATTAGACATTTTGTTTTTGAGACAGGTTCTTGATACCTTTGGCCAGGCCAGTCTTAAACTTGAGATTCTTCTGCTTTTGCCTCTTGAGTAGCTGGGATTACAGGAGTATGCCATCGTGCCCAGATTTCTTATTTAACTTATTTTGTGCTCTCACTTTGTGTCCCACAGTCCAACCTGTACTGAGTAGCAGAACAAAAAGGATGTCCCAGTCCTCAGGAGGGAGAGGCCCTGCTTATTCTCACCAGTCTGTAGTAGTTGGGTAGATGGGGATCATTTGCAAGTGAGACATTCAACTTAAGAGGTAGAATTGAAAATTATGTTTAAGGAATTGAAATGAGGATAAAAACACTGAAATGAGGACAAAAATACCAAAGTGGTAAATATATATAGTCCAAGAAACTTGAGAGCGGGTGGAAATTTGGGTCCTATGTTCCTTATCCAAAGTGTTCCAGACCAAAGTGTTTAGTACTTCAGATTTTGGAGTAAATGCATATATCTAATGTGATATCTGGGGATAAAACCCAAACTTAAACAGAAAATTTGTTTATGCTTCATGTACACCTTACATACAGCCTGAAGGTAATTTTATTTAGTATTTTTAGTGTGCTTGCATTTTGACTGCCACCTGTCATATGAAGTTAAGCATGAAATATTCCCCTTATATGGGCATGTAAATGCTCAAAACTTTTCAGATTTATTTATTTTTACTAGGAATGCTCTCCTTGTACTTTGTTAAATATGAGAAAGTGAGGAATTAGAGTTTCCAGACAGTTATAACCTGAAAATATTGTCTAAGCCAGAATAAGGATAAGAAAACACACACCACAATTGTACTTTTTATATTTTTGCTTTGAAATGTGCAATCTCCTTTTTAGTAGAAGGCTCTCCTGACTCAGTCAGTAAATGCATTTCAAGGGCCTCTGCATAGTGATGAATTTGCCTGTCACCCTCTCTAGACATCTATGAAACTAATCTCTTCTCACTCAAAACTAATGAGTAAAATGATAAGGTCTCTATGGAAAATGCTATAACATTTTCTTTAAAAATATTAAACACAGCCAGGCACTGGTGGCTCATGACTGTAATCCTAGCTACTCAAAAGGCTGAGATCTGAGGATCATGGTTAAAAGCTAGCCCAGGTAGGAAAGTCTGTGAGACTCTTATCTCCAATTAACAACCAGAAAACCAGAAGTGGCACTGTGGCTTAAGTGGTAGAGTGTTTGCCTTGTGCTGAAATGCTCAGGGACAGCACCCAGGCCCAGAGTTCAAGCCCTACCACCAATGCCCACCCCCAAAAAAGAAAAACCCCAGATTTATTATATGATCCAGCAGTTCTACTTCTGACATATGCCCAAACGAATTGAAAGCAGAGATTTGAACAGACATTTACGTACCCATACTCATTGTAGTAAATTTTAATACACAACTAATAATGTATAACAACATATACAATGAGGTATGTTTCATACATACTACGGAAACAATGGCGTTTCTTGTGGTGTGTTAGTTATTCCATTTCTAAATCAAATGATGTAAGAAGAATTGATTTTGAATGATGAGACCTGGATATTAAAGATCTGAATCCATTCATGAATCCTACCAGGAAACCAATGGGATACAGATCTCCCACCGGCCAGGGAGGGAAAGTGCTCTGGTCCCACCCAACTGGGCCAACTTCCTCAGCTTCCCTGGTGAGCAGGGTTGAGCAGGCGTGAGGAGGATAGGAAGTGACTTTGGATAGGTGAATAGTGAAGGGTCCAACACTTCTGGTCATGTCATGTATTCGTGTTCCAAGTCACATTTTCACATCTCTTTGAAATCAGTTGTCTTACTGTTAGGAATGGACCTTACACTTACCTTTCATAGAAACACCTCATTGTATTCTCTTCTAAGGACCTCTCCGTTTCAGCGTTGTATGATCTCAGCTTGTATTAAGAATGAGAGGAGATTCCTCTGCTTATCTACCCAGAGACATTTTTCCCACCTCCTGAGGTGTGTTTGCTGTTAAATCTCTTTGGCTTAGTGAAGAATGTATATTAAATGAGGAAAATACCTGTGGACTAAAGCTCTGGGAAAGTTACCCTTTGGTGTGTAATTCACAGCTCCCCTCCTCTGTAGCAACCTATAATCAGAGATAGACCATGAAGGTCTCGTAATATCTCCCCCTTCAAATGTAAATGCAATTTTAATATCAAATAATTGAGAAGCAAGAAGATGAAAGGGGAAGTAGAGGATTATGTTTGTCACTATGAAAAGTGCCTTCCACCAGCTCCTCTATTGAAAGTGACTTCCACCGGCTCCTCTAAGGATGCCACCATGTAATTACTACTGAGAAGTCTAAGACACTGGCTGCCTAGCAGACAGGCTATGTAAAGGGATTAATATTTAAATCGAGGATCCTGTACCACATGAAGCTTTCTACTGCAGGGTATGAAGTATGGCTCCTTCAGCAATGCTGAGTGCTTATTGGGAACCACATACACAGTCACTGAAGAAAAAAGAAAGTTACCAATGTAAAGGGAGAGAAGGATTTTCTTCCCAGACAAGGTCAACATTATATCATAGCCCATTTTATCTGAGAACTATGACCTGCTTGCAGAATTTCAGACCTTGATTTCTTGAAGATGAGAAATGTGTTAGTCAGCTTTCCATCGCTGTGATAAAATACCTGAAAAACTTGATTTAAAGGAGGAGGATCAGGGTCTCAGAGTTTTCAGTTCATTGTAAGTTCATCATTTTTCTGGGGCTATGGTGAGGCTGAATAGAAGCATATGACAGAGCAAAGCTGTTTACTCAACTGTGGTCAGTAAGCAGAGTGAGCCAAGGCCCCAATA
Source organism: Dipodomys spectabilis (assembly GCF_019054845.1). Classification (NCBI taxonomy): domain Eukaryota; kingdom Metazoa; phylum Chordata; class Mammalia; order Rodentia; family Heteromyidae; genus Dipodomys; species Dipodomys spectabilis. The sequence continues at coordinate 5,265,125 of NW_024870678.1, read as the reverse complement.
TCACCTTCAAGGGCACATTGCCAAGACTAACATCTCCCTACCAAGTTCTACTCCTTAAAGACTCCACTACCTTCCAGCAGTGCCACAGGATGGTGACCAAGCTTTCAACACCTGGCTTCTATAAGACATGCGTTGACCTAAGCAATAACAAGGGATGAGGAGGTTTAAGCACTGAACACTGGAGCCAGGCTTCTAGGGTTCAGATTTTGATTCTATAACTCACAGGCTAAGTTACCTTGGTATATTACTTAATTCTTTGGCAAGTTAGTTCTTTATCAAAAATTAAATATTATATATTAAACATTAAATATTTAGTCAAGGACTAATAAAATTAATAAAGGCAGAACAGTACCTGATATATGGGAAGTACCATAAGTTTAATAAATGTTTCAGTGGAAGGGAAAAGAATAGACTTAAGAAATACTTAAATACAAACCTGGGGTAGATGTTACAGTTGCCTGAATAAAATAGGGAATAGAAGGGTAATTCCTACTGGGTTTCAACAAATACTATATAACTTTGATAAGAGATTTGCTATTAAGATTGTGCTTCTCTTTTCTGTATTTTTACAGATGCTAAGAAGCATATGCTCTGGGATTTTCATTTATTATAGTTGTCATGCTTTTATATTTGTGTGCATATAAATAGACACATTTGGTCCCAAATTCTCTTATTGCATAAAGTACTCATTGCTTATTTACTGATAGTGAAAGGGTTCGAATCTAAGACAGTTATAGTTTGATTGAGTACTCCTCAAAAGTCTATATGTTAAAGGCTTGGTTCCAAAAGTTATACAATTTGAAAGTAGAAGAAAGAGCCATTAGAAAGTAGGGAATAGTGGGAGGAAGTTAAGTCACTTTGTATTTGCTCTTGAAAGGAATTGTGGGACACCAGCTCTGTCTAGCCCACTCTGCTTCCCAGTAAGGTCATGATCCACTGCCCTCAATAGAAGCCCAGAGATATAGGACTGGAAAACAGAGCTATGAGCATAAGCCAAAATAAATATTTTCTCTTTATAACTTAATTACAACAGATACTTTGCTATAATGACAGAAAGCAAATTGATACTATACTAACAGTATTTAGATTCTGGCCCTTTTTTGAAAGACCTTAGATCTAGCCTGAGTGTAGTAAGATCAAATAAGTATTATAATACAAGCACTTAGAATAGTCACTTGTCCTAATAAAGTGCTATCATAATGATGGAAGACTATGGAAAGCTAGACAATAAAAAGAACTTAGCTCCCTTCATTCCTTTTAAATCCCCTTTCCTTCCTCCCTGTCTCTGTGAATCACTCTGGGGAAAGCCAGCTGCTATGATATAAGGATGCCTGCAAAACCCTGCAGCAAAGTCTACATAGTAAGGAACTGGCCAATAGTCATGATAGTAGTCACCTTAGTTCCAGCTCTTCCAGCTCAAAGCAGCCTTCAGATGACTGCAGTGCCAGCAAAGGACTAGACTTTAATGATCTGAGATATCCCAATATAAGACCTTTACCTGCAGAGCTCCCAAATTCTGAACCCACCAGAACTATGAGACTGTTTCTAAATTTTGGTCTTAAATCGGTACATGCAACAGATAAACAGAAAAATTGGCTTGAGTTTCTGATGCACCTACAAATTAGAGAATGAGACTATATATGACTAGGTGTTAAACTATATACTCTAGGAAACAAGACTGGACACAAGGAAGTGATCATTTTAAGGTGGAAAAAATAAGCTGGAGAAAGAAGATATCAATGTGCTAGAAGCAAAGTACAGTCAGAAGGTAGTGTCTTACTATTTATGCACTAAATAAATGAAGCATCAACTGTAGGCTGGGAAAAAAAATTGAGAGGAATTTACTCTACAAAGACAAATGTCTTACAGATGATCCTTGTCCTCAAGAAAGTCACAGTTTAATGGGACCCAGATAAGTAGGCTGAAATATGATACAAGTAATAAGACTGCTCTGAGAGTTACCAGGCATTTTTGAAAATCAAAGAAAGGTTTCTAGATGAAGCATGTGTAGCAGAAAGATTAGGACTGCCTTCACCAAGCAAAGGGGAGGAGGTGAGGGACAATCATGTAAGTGGAAGATACAATGCATGCAAATGCAGGAAGACAAGATAGCACAGAATACATCTAAGGTTGGGACTGCGTCAAGGGTGGGGACAGAAAAAACTGGAGAAGTCAGAGATACTGGATCATGCAGACCTTGTAAGTCCTTCCAAGAGTCCATGTTACATCAGGAATAGTAGACTAGTGGGGTAAATGGGATACCACTCCCCAGGCTCCCAGGCCTTCAAATGTACTCCATCTCCCTCATGCTAGAGTTAACCCCAGGTTAACTATAAGTACTATATAAAGCCCCACTGTAAGGAATAGGCCGTCAAGGTTGCAAGAGAGCTTTAGCACCTAACAAAAGGGCACAGCTAGGGATAAAAAAAACCGGGGGCAGGGGGGTGGGGAACGCGGTAAAAGAAAGCAGATTCCAGGACAGAATTGTATTTCAAAAGCCAACCTTGACTTACTACCATAGATGTCCTCATGAAAATGGGTTGCATTCCCATGGGGTGTGAATGTATGTGAATTTATGTACAACCAACTGTAATTACAGAGATCTGGAAATAATCCTGATAGGTTCCTAGGATTTTCTTCATAACAGCACCTTCATCAGTGTCCCTGATTAAAATTAAGATAACAGCTCAGACTCCTTGTTGGGTTCTTCATTGTAGATGAGATCAGCAGCCTCCCCCACCAACCCTCCCCCCCCCCAGGCATGGGCCCCCTGCCTACCTGGCCTTGTCTATCTCCAGCTTGCTGTTCCCTAGGGAGCATTCCAGTCTTGGTGTGCATGGCAAATAAAAGTAGAAACATGCTTGCTGAGCACAAGGATTTCAAAAAAAAAAATCCTTAACTGAAAAAAAAAAAAGAAAATCCTTAGCTGTATTCCTCAGGATGCTATTTATCATTTTCTGTTGGCCCTTCATTTACATAATTTACCCAAGTATAAATTCTCATTTACTTTAAAAAATTCAACCAAGAGGGTTACCAACTAGCAAAGTAAAATTTATTAGTATCAGTAACTGTTGTAATGAGTAGCAGATTGTCTTTGTGCCAAATCAGATGTCTAGTTATATACTGGAGGTTTTAAAAAGTGTATTGTTTCTATTTTCCTTAATATTTTAGTAGTATGAGAGGCAGAAAATGAGTACTTATCATAGAAAATAGAAAGAAGCTGAAATAGATAGAAGAATATAGGATAAAGACATATATTTTTAAATACTTGATGGGTCTGCTAATATATAGGCTAAAGAAAACTGCAAAAACTGAGTTCACTTATAATAGAAGGATCCCTTTGTTAATATCAGAAACCTCTAATCAGTCTCAGTCTCAGAAGTTTAAAATCACCAACCAGCAAGTGCAGTGGCTTACAGCTATAATCCTAGCTACAAGGAAAGCATAGATAGGAGGATCATGGTCCAAGACTGCCCTGGGCAGAAAGCATGAGACCCTACCTGAAAAATAACCTAAAAGTAAAAGAAGCTGCATGCATGGTTCAAGCAATAGGCTGGTTGTTATCTAAGCATAAGACTATAAAGTTCAAAACCCCAGAACCACCAAAAAAAAGAAAAGCCAGCCAGACCTCATGTTGCTTAAAAGTCAAAAAGCTAAACTCAGATCTGATCCACACCTATTCATTTACCGGAAATATAAGAGTAAACACCGGACAAACAAGGTAAACACCAGCACAGGGCAAGTAATTAGGTAAATCAAGAATAGGGGAAACCCCTTACCAAATGACCTCTTTTCTCCCACAAGACCATAGCATGAGAAGACAAATGATAGGGATAGAAAAATGTAATAACCAAATACAATGTCTGAACGTTGCTTGCAACCTGAGTTATATGAACCAACTATACAAGACATCTTTAAGGGATATGAAGGGTGTTAGTGAATTTTGTTAGATGTCATAATGTAGTGGTTTGGTTAGTTAGAGATGCATACTAAAATGTGCATTAATGACGTAAAAGGATACTGCAATTTGGGGGATTAAGGAATACTAAAAGAGGATGAATGTGTTCAAAATATATTAACTGCATGTATGTAGATAGCATAGTGATACATTTTTTTATTATTGTTATCATCCTTAAATTGTTGTACAAATGTGTTTCAAGTAAGATTATGAATAAAACGCATCTTGATTAATGTTACCCTTCTATCACTCTCTCCTATACAATGATATGTCCTAATTCATGAAATTTTTTTTAAAATTTTAAAGATAATCCTAGAGGGGAGTATGGTATGTATTTGAATGGTTATTACCAGTGGCTGAAATAGTAAGAGTCGTGGTGGATGTAGAAAGGTTTGGTATTGATCAGAGAATACAAAATCACAATGTATTATACTCTTGAAAATGCTATGAGAGCAGACTTTAATGCACTCTCACCAAATGTCTCATGATAACTACATGAGACAATGCATATGTTATTTCACTCAGGTTAGCCATTCTAAAATATCAGGTTGCAACAAGTGCACACAAAAGATTTCAAAGCAATAAAATACAACACTGAAAATGTTGAAAAGAGAAGTAGAGAAAATAAAATAGGTAAAATGTTAATCAGTTTGGAAACTGGTTTATGATATATGAGGTTCCTTACATTGTTCTACTTTTGTGTGTGTTTGAAGTTTTCATAGACAAAAATAACAGACAAGCCAACCGCCAAATGCCTATCATTTCAGCTACTCGGGAGACTGAGATCTAAGGGTTGTGGTTTGAAGCCAACCTGGAGAGAAAAATCTGGGAGACTCAACCACTGAGGAAGCAGCAACATGCTTCATAAGTGAAAAGCCTCAGTGAGAGCACAGAAACCTAACATCAAACCCTAGTACTGACATCACATAGAGAGAAAGAGAAAAACCCTAGTACTGACATCATATAGAGAGAAAGAGAAAAACCCTAGTACTGACATTATATAGAGAGAAAGAGAAAAACTCACCAATTCTGTGATAAGACATAGTCACAAGGTGGTCTTATCACATGTGGGTTACAAATAACCTGAGTGGTCTTGGAAACAAAGACAATTGAAGTCAGACAAGACCTCAAGGATCCCTTGAATCACAGATGAAAAAGTTTGATGCCAAGAATGTAATTAAGCAAGAGTTGATGGCTGATGGCTATTATCTTAGCTAATTGGGAGGCTCAAATCTGAGGATTACAGTTTAAAACCAGCCTGGGCAAGAAAGTCCATGAAACTTGTATTCCCACTTAACTACCAAAAACCATGAAGCAAATATGTGGCTCATGTGGTAGAGTGCCAGCCTTGAGCCAAAAAAGCTCGGAGAGAGCTCCCAGGCTCTGAGTTCAAGCCCCAGTACTGCCATGTGTGTGCCCGCGTGCACAAGCACACACACGGGCACACACACACACACACACACACACACACACACACAAGTAATCAAGTAGCCCATCCAGCCTATAGACCGTCAGGATTAACATCAGATTCTCAGCCCAGCTTTGTATTTTTTTCCTCCCCCAAGTGGAAAACACTGAATCCTCCTGGATTTCAGTGTCTTTCATCTCTAAAATAAAGATACCAGGACCTGTTCTCCCAACACCCTTCAAAACTACCCTGAAGAATGAATGGATGAACAGTGATAGGAAAGGGGCTTGTAGAGCTTTTTTACAATTATATGGAGTTGTTACTGTTATTTCTCTTTTAAAAATTTCTCCATTTAGACAAGCTAAATTTAGAGTTTACCACAAAAAGAGGTAGGAGAGTAAAAAACAAAGCAAAACAACAATAACAAAAAGAAAAAAAAACAAACCAGGAGGGTTTTAACATTGCCAAGAAAAATCCAGGGCAATTTTCTCCCTGAATAGACTACAATGGAATACAATGCTTTTATAGCAATAATCGTTCCAATTTGCACCTTAGTCAAATAACAGCTTTCCTTTCATCTTTACTTGAGGGAATCATCAGAAGGGTCTTCCATCAAACACTGGATACTCTCACGGATGCCCCCTTGTTCCTCAATGGCAAATCCTTTCCTCAAAAGCCATATGGCTCCCTACCGGGGAGCTCAGGCACAATAGAATGTGCCTGCCAAACAAAAGGTGTGATTTCTCTAATTGGCAAAGTCTGTTCAAGTGTCTGGCTACCAGCTGACAGACACCAATATTGACAGTGAAAGGTGCAGGGGGTAGAGGAAGAGTGTGTTGTTTAAGATGCAGAATTCTCCTATTGCATTGATTCATCCCTTATCCCCTATTTTTGTAGTTGAGCAACATTAACCAATTGATGGCTTGAATAAAACATACTACAGTAAGAGAAGTTGGTCATCCACTCAGGGACAGATGCTCTGCAGAGCTCCTATAAAAACAATTAGAATGGAAAGGGAAAGACTAGAGCCGGTGAGTTCCAGAAGAAGCCAGGAGGATGAAAGACAAATTGAAGAATCAGATACCTTCCTTGCCCTGTCTACCATTCTTCCAAGCTGGCAAACAAGGGACTGTTGACAAGCAGGTATATTAGGAATAGCAAAGGAAGATTTGGATGAAAACCCCCTCAGTTGCTGGAAGAGAGATTTTTTTTTTCTATGAGTGACTTCACAATGATCAGGAATTAACCACTTCTGAGACTTCCTGACTCATCCCCCACTGGAGTGCCCAGCCTCCCACCTGACTGTTTGGAGAAGCATATCTGTGGTTCTCAAACTTTAACAGGTACTGTAATCACCAAGAGTGCTTGTTAAGACTTAGATTTTTAGACTCCACCTCAGAGTTTCTGAGGAGTCAATGGGGCAATGGGAGAATAATTTGTATTGGGTTTTCAAGTGATGCTGATGCTTCTGATCTGCAGCTCACACTTTCTTGTTCTGATCTTAAGGATAAGTAAGAGTATTTCATACAATTGTTTTTGCGGTTGTACTGGGTTTTGAACTCAGGGCCTTGCATTGTCAGTTGGCTCTTTCTGCTCAAGGCTGGCACTCCACCACTTGAGCCACTCCTCCACTTCCTTTCATGCAATATTTAACAAAAAATCACTAGTTGCTCCCTAATTATCTATTCTCTTCTTCTGTAATAACAGAATTCTGATTATTTAGCTGAACACAGAGCCAGTCAAAATTAACAATATTTTCTGGCTCTTTTGCAGCTGGGTGTAACTTGTGATCATTAGAGCAGGTGACATCCAAGCATGGTGTATGTGCAACTTTCGGGTGTGCCTTGAAGGAATAAAGGCCTTCACTTATACCTTCCTCTTCCATGCTAAGAGACTATAGGGGGAGGTGAGTTGTCTCGAACTAAACAAAAAAATCATGGCACCATAATGACTTAGTAAAAGAGAATCTGTACACTACCTTGGACTTTTTTCTAAAACAAAAATAAGCAACTTTTAAGCAACTGTTATTTTGGGTCTCTGTCACTTGCAACCAGACTGATATTCTAAATGAAGCAGACACATATTAACCAACATTTAGCATACAGAATAAAAAATAGGCAAACTAGAGTACCTAAACAGATAGGTGACTGAAACATTATTGGCCAGCAATCTGAACTGAATAGGTAATAGACACCTAATCTGAGGAGCTGAATACATCAATCACCTTTAGTTGCTTTAGCTCTTTAGTTGGTTTTGCCCAAAGTCGTTTAGCAGTTTCTAAATATTTCATTTCAAATTACAATGATAGAAAATGTTCCCTAGTCATTTTACTGCCCTAAATTATACCTATAGTCTGAGTTGGATTGTTAACTGATACACAATTATGTTTCTAGAAGGAGACCAGAATCCCAGCAGATGGTTTAAAATAAAAGCTAAATGGATATAATTTGTGTGTATTTTTGTCTTATTGAAACAAAATACTATAGAATTGCCAGTGTCTATTTCACTCAGACGGTTTGGGCAAGTAGATACAGTTTCTTTTTAAATAGCTTCTTAAAGAAAAACATATGGGGATAAGATCAAATTTGTCCAAAAGAGAAGGCAAGGGCAAAGGTCAGATCTCACTGAGCTCAGGTTCTATCTGCATAGATTCTTTCATCCATCTGCCATTTCCCAAGATATAGATATATCTTCTTGTTAATCTCTGGAGGGGAAAAATCAAGTTTTAGAAGAAACAACAAAAATCATAGCATCTCAGCGTTAATGAATAACACATACAAAATCATTTTATCTTTCTGTAGCATCTTAGAGTTTATAAAAGCATTTCTTGATGTTTTGTTTCATTGATCCATTTTCAATTTCTGTGGTAATTAAGAGGTAAAGAAGCCAAGGCTCTTGGTTTAGAAAATCCCTTGCTTTGGGGGGGGGGGGTCTATGTTAAGTCAGAGCATCATGGTAGAAACACTTGTTAGAGGAGGCTGCTCATTTCATGAGAACTTGAAATTGAAAGAGAAAGATGAAGGGGTTGAGGCAAAAGCATGTCCTTGTGACCTAACTTTCTCCCAGTAGGCCACCCTCTTAAAGGTTCTACTACCTTTCAATATAGGCACAGGCTGGTAATTACACTTTTAACCTATGGACCTTTAGGAGACACATTTAAACATAAAGTATTTTCCAATAGAAGAAATCAGACTTTATTTTATACCTTTTAAAATATAATTCCAATAGGTATCATTCAAATTACTTGAAGTTGCTGGCACTCATGCTGCATAGAACTTATAGAGCTATAACATTGCCAAAATTTCTTGCCAGCTCTCTCTGGATTATATTATGGCTCACCTTGGGTTTCTACAACTTAAAGGTATTGGCTTATTTAGATTTGAATATAAACACTGGGTAATCTGCCCTCTGATACTTTTGCTTGTTTTCAGAACCCAGAACAAATACACAGACTGCTTTCACCGAATTCACTGAATAAATGGACACACCATTTATGAAAGTAAGCATTGTAGGCACTAAGATAAACAACTTGGAATGCTACATCTTCCACAATGCAACAAGCTTTGTGAACAATTACAAGTCTATTTGAAAAGGATCCCACCTTTTCCTTTGTAATTAAGTCTTTGGCAGAGCTCTAAAATGATTAAAAATGAACATGCATGCAGCTGGCATTCAGTTACATGGAGTAATTATGAACCCATGCATATTTATAAAAGCCATTGATAATACAGTGTGACAGAACTCTCATGCTAATTATAATTCATGAGCAGGATATATATTTAAAAGAATACACTCATCAGTTCCCAAATAATCTTGAAATTTCTGCCAGGGTGCCTCTTGCAACACCTACTATGATTTCATCATATTCTAACTGTAACTTCAAATTCAACTGTGACTCTGTACCTCCCAAAGGTCTGAGGTCATTGGTGGTGGATAATTTTGCTATTCTTTAAAGGATTACCTAGCAAACTAAAATAAACCATTTCTTACAGCCTTGAAAATTACAGTGACAAGATGCCCTCTCAGAAATTAATCATTCTTTTGGAATGCCTAAATCTGTCTTTTTTAAGGAGCAAAAAAAAAAAAAAATTAATGGCACGAGACACAATGAGGAATTAAGGAAAAGAGGTTACTGTGGGGCATCATCCCACTAGGAAATAACCACACAATTGTTGGAAATGTCTCAGGATATTGGGGTGTCATGTAGGAAACAAGGACACCAACTTGAAAGGCATTCAACAAGGCAAAGTTTACTTCTGGAGAAGGGCATGCTACCAACAAGAAACCAAGTAAACAAACATGTTGGGTGGGGCAGTCCACCCAGGTTTAATCCATAATGCATTACTGCCTTTTGTTCTGATTGGTCAAGTTCACAATCTTGTGTGACTGGCTAGTCTGAAAGAGGTTAAAAGTTTGTCAGAGCAATCAACCAACACCAAAATAAATGGCCAAAGCAGCAACTTGTTACACAAACAGTTGGTTCTCTATCACTTGAGCTGTGCCTCTAATCCATAGGAAAAACAATTCGTGTATGTGTGTGTGTGTGTGTGTGTGTATGCACACATGCATGTGCCATTTCTGGGGCTTAAACTCAAGGTCTGGGCACTGTCCTGATCAAAGCTAGAGCTCTAACATTTGAGTCACAGTTCAACTTCTGTTGGTTTGTTTATTGTTTTTTTCTTTTTCTGTTTTGTTGGAGACAAGAGACTCACAAACTTTTCTGCCTGGGATGGCTTCAAACTGCAATCTTCAGATCTCAGCCTCCTAAGTAGGTACAATTATAGATGTGAACAACTGGTGGCCAACTTAAAAAAAAAAATCAATCAATCAACCAGTCTTATAATCGGATGTGGCTTAACAAAAACAGCTTCTTGTCAAATGGCAACTACCCTAAAAATGGCAAGTGCTAATGTCAAGTAACCACGTTGACTGAAAAGACTCATAACTACTAACATGAATATTTTGTTGTGACGTTCAGAGATGGACAGGGATGTACTGTGAAAATAACTCCCAGGTGCCTATGTGATTACATTAAGAGAGTAAGCTTTATGGGAGAATAAGAATTGTTTCTAGCAGGTACAAATCCATCAGGGGAATTTCTTTAATTAAAAAAAATTTCAAGGTTGTTCTGCTAGAAGATAGAGCTCTCTTTGTGTTCTTTTAGGATTAAGCAACAAGCATGGGAAACTCATTGGGGTCCAAGAAGGTGGAAACAAAATGCCTAACTACCGGATGTTTAAAAAAATAATGCTAGGGTAATTTTTTCTTTGTCAACTTGATTGCAAGCAATAAAAAGTGATTAAAATACTTATTGTGCTGTAATTTCCTTATAATTTGGTATTTTTAGAGTCAGGTTTGCAAATGATAGCATCCAAGGGACTCTCAGAATTTAAATACAAAATTAAAAGCACTTATACAACAAAACAAATACTTATTATGAGATAGTTCTTAACAGTATGAGACAAAACAGACTCTGCTTCTCATCAGGTGATAGGCAGAGAATTATCCCTGAGCAGGGAAAAAAATGGTGACTAGCTGGATGATGGTGGCTCATGCCTGTAATCCTAGCTACTCAGGAGACTAAGCTCTTAGGATGGCAGTTCAAAGCGAGCCTGTACTGCAAAGTCCATGAGATTCTTATCTCCAATCAACCACCAGAAAACTAGAAGTGGCGCTGTGGCTCAAAGTGGTAGAACACTAGCCTTGAAAATAAAAGAGCTCAGAGACAGCACCCAGGCCTTAAGTACAAGACCCAAGACAGAGAGAGAGGAGAGAGGAAAGAGGAGAAAGAGAGAAACAGAGAAACAAGGAACTGATGTCCAGAGCTACAAGGTCAAAAGCACCACCATTTTCAGGCAAGGCAAGGCCTTTCAAGTTGGTGTCCCGGAATCTCTTTTGTTTGTTTGTTTTTTGTTGGTTATGGGCCTTGAACTCTGGGCCTAGGCACTGTCCCTCAGCTCTTCAGCTCAAGGCTAGTGCTCTACCACTTGAGCCACAGCACTGGTGTTTCCTTGGATATAAGAGTCTCACAGATGTTCCTGCCTAAGCTGAATTCAGGATTATAGCTAGGAGTATAGGCGTGAGCCACCATTGCCTGGCTAGGACACTTTCTGACATCTGGCACTCCCAGGCCAGCCAGGAAAGGAGCAGATGCACCAATGGTTTCTGGAGAAGGGAATAAATAGGAAGTAAGGGACAGATAGCTCAAGGAAATGCAGGAATTTAGGGCCACTTTGTACACTTTTAGATTCTTTTTTGAGGATGCCCATACCACCTTTCCATGACACAGGTTAAATTCTGGAGCAATGTTAGGCTGTCAAAATTATATACACACTGATTTCTGATTGATTCATATTTATAAATGAAAAGTCAGTGTTTGGGGAAGTCAGTGGCAGATGCTGCAGTGTAAATACACAAAGGCAGTAAAGTTTTACACCTGGAGAGAGCTCCACCCTTTGCAATGGAATCCTGTGGTTTTCTACCTTCACTTAATCATACCAACAAGCTGGGCTGTAGCTATCATCCATGTCCATCCACTGCCTCCCAATCTCACCACTTGACAGATAAGAAAACTGGTTCTACACCTTACCTAACTAAGGTTCCTTGTCCAGCAAGTAGCAGAGCTGGTGGGGAGCCCAGCTCCCAGGCCGAGTCCTAGCCTTCTCTTTTATATTAAAATTCATCTCTCAGGAACATGCACAGACATTCATCTTTCCATTTATTTGTTAGGCTGACTTTTTTCTTTTTTTAAACTTGATTGTGTTTGCTAAGATGTATTACAAATATCATCATGAAATGCTATTTATTTCATTTAATGTTATTTAAATATTTATTTTCCTATGTCCATAGAGTCCCTATATCTATACTGATTTCTAAGATATGAATCGAAGGACACTTATTATACCAATCAATGGACATACTCATTATTTCCAGGCTGTTTTGTGTTTGTTGTTACTGGTTCTTACTATGACAGAATAGCTATAAACATCTTAGTGCAAAGAAGCCCTTCTTTCTTTCAAACATTTCTTTAGAATTCTCAAACATAGGATTATCAAGGCAAGGTCTACGGATCCCCATTGGATGGCTCCCATGTGAAGTATATATTTTCCAGAAAGTTCTTAACGTTCAAGCCATCTCTATCAGTCAGTGAAAGAATTTTAGCTTTAGTCCTATCAAATTTAAATTTCTACTACATCAAATGGTTTCTAACTTACTAGTTATATGGCAATATCAGTAAATCACTTGAATCTGAATGCCTTTACATTTTTTAAAGTTACCGTGTTTATTTACTAGTTATGTTTTTTAATCCCTTTGAGTTTGGTGGCCATTCATATTTTTGCTGACTACAATTAGAAACTACTGTAATATATTTGTAACAGCTCCTTTTACCTCCTGAATCCCAAATTTGTATCGCATTATGACAATGAATGATTTTCTTTTTTTCTGAAGGCAGTTCACCTGACAGTGAAACAGTTACAAAGCAGTATTTCTTAGAAAGCATAATGAGGCACATGTTTCCACTCTGCTGGGAATACATTGTCTGCTGGGGCCCTACCTCTGGAAGGTGTGTTTCCTGTTAAGAGAAACAGTCTGGGAAGCTCTTTTTACTTCCCCCACAAAAGGCAGAATTTGGAGTCCAGGAGCAGCAAAGTGGATACTCAAAAGAGAAAGAAGAAAAGCACATGAGAAAGATAGACAGAGACAAAGACAGAGACAGAGAGAGGAGCAAGAAGAAAGGAGGGAAGGAGGCAAAGAGAGATGAAGGAAAGAAAGGAAAGGAAAGAGGAAGGAAGGAAGGAAGGAAAAAAGGAAGAAAAAGGAAGGAAAAAAGGAAGGAAGGAAGCAGAGAGAGAGAACCAATTTTCAACTTATATTATGTGTTTACTAGCAGGTATTTTTCAGACCATACCTGGGGTCTAGTTCTGCACACAGAGCTTTTGATTTTGAATGTCTTCAGAATCACATATTAATATATGTTGTGGACAGAGGGAAGGCTGGTTTATAACCAAAGTGGGAAAAAAAATGGTGAATCCCTAGTTACTGGTCCTATAGACACTGCCCTTCTCAGTCCTGAGCCAGTCAGAGGAATAGAAAAGAGAATGTTGAACCAACTAGCTACTTACTGTGTTTTTTTATTCCCTCTCCTTGATTCCTTTATGGAAAGCCTCGGGAGAAGGTCATGAAGTTCTCAGGTCTTAACATTTAGATTCTAAGGCTCACTGGTAATGTGGGGCAGAGGTAGTGCTTGTTTCACAACAGGGAGATACTGGAGATACAAACAAAGTGAAGTTCTGAAAAACAAGCAAATAAAAACACCATACTAATTATCAATAGGGATAATGCAATAAAGGACACAGGATGATGTAAGAAAGAGTAACTTGGACATGGTGTTATTTAGGATAAAATGGCCCAGGAGATCTCCCTGAGGGATGCAGTAGGACAGGGAAGTACAGGTGGGAGGAACATTTGAACTGAGACTCATAAGGCCAGGGAAGCACTAGTCAGGAAGAAAGAACAAGAACGTGGCTGTTCAGAGAAGATAGAGCTGGGCCCTACAGGGAACCCAAAGGTGGGAGGAGAGAAAGAAACTAAAGGGAGGCAAACAGGGGCACATCTTTGATTTTTAGAGACTATGGTAAAGACTTTGAATTTTATTTTATGAGAAGTAGGGAGTTACATGTTATAGAAATATGACTGTGCAAAGCAGAATTTAAATAAAACACTGTTTAAGCAGAGCTATTTCCTGTTTGAATATACTGTATACTATACTAAATTGATGCATTGCATTTAATTATATACATGTTTTGAAATATGTTTTGTATTCTTAAAATTATTTTATCACAGGTAATTTATTCCATCATCCTAATAGATAATGTTTTCCCATTTATCAGGCACACATTACCTTATTTTTGTTGTTTGTTTTGTCTACTTTTTTTTTTATTAAAGATCTAAGGCCTTATACATGCTAAGTATGTGCTTTACCAATGAAAGCTATGCATACACTTATACCTTCCTACTCTATTTCTTGTATTTTATGACTATTTTATAGTTAGCTCATATCAAATTCATATATATATATATATATATATATATATATATATATATTTCTTCTGCAGACAAGCCCAATTTTTTGGCACCAGCTTCTCTCCTTTTCATGTACTAAGACTGAAATTTTCTTGATTTGATGTCATGTTCAGACATGATCACCTTTGTAGTTTCCAAGAATCCTAAGTGTAATTCCTTCTTTCTAAACTGAAGGTGGTGTAGAAGCTAAATAAATGGGTCATTCTTCAGTAGACACTCTTCCCATTGATTAATTCATTTATTGATTCATCAATTCATTAATCAAGAATTCATCAATTTTCCCAGCCATTAACTCAGTATATACTTATTCATTATCTGATCTGAGACAGGTACTATATCTACTATATCATCTTTGGAGACACAAAGCTGAATGAGAAAATGATTGCTTTCAAAGAGTTCACCTCCTGCTAGGGGAGACAGACATTGATTGAACAGATAGTAATGAACAGATGTGATGTGCTTATAAAATAATAATAATAAGAGTAGATGCAAATACAAGGATAACCAAAATGAGTGATTAATTTTGTTTTGGAGAGCTGATACAGACTACCCAGAGACTTTGGCATGTGATCTGAGTGTGTATATATGTATGTGTATATGTATGTATGTATGTAGGTAGGTAGGTAGGTAGGTAGGTATTGTATGTATTGAGACACAGCCTCACTATGTAACATGGTTGGCCTTGTCCTCCTGATATGTACCACAGACATGGACTACCACACTAGGGTAGTCCTGGATCTTAAAGATTTGAGAAAAATTTATTGGGCTCACTAGGAAGACATGAAATAAAAAGAAAAATTATACCTACACATACATTTACAGCCTTACACACATATAGCTTTAAATATGTTCACATTTTTATCATAATTCATGTACACAATTTTAAAATGTAGTTTTCAAAAAACTCCCTCCACACCTTGATTCCCACCTTATCCCCAAGGGCAAATTTTACTTCCATTTAAGAAAAAAACAAAAAAACTTTTTTTAAAAAATTAGAATGGTTTTATATTTCTAGAAAATATGTGAAGATAGTAAGGGATTTTTTTTGCATATGTCACAACCAGTTTCCCATTTATTAATGTTAATAATATTACATTTAACTAATACAGAACATTTGTCATAATTAATGAGCCTATCCTGATTTGTCATTAATTCAAATCCATACCCAGTTTTTCTATATTTTTATCTCACATGCTTTTATGAACCAAGATTCCGGCTAGGATTCTACACCACATGACACTTAGTCATTATGATTCCTTAGGCCCCTATGATTGTAGTGAATTTCTCAGGCTTCCTTTGTTTTGTTTCTCTTTTGTGTTGGAAAATATGGAAAGCAGAAGAACAATGAGTCATAAAGATATCCACCCTTTATCCCCAGTACCTATGAATATATTACATGACATAGCAAAAGGGGAAATAAGATGCCAGAAGCTGTTGTTGTTAATCAGGTAAATTTCAGGTAGGAGAGAAAGAACTAGAGGAATAACCCTCAGTTGTAGTGCTCTTGCTTAATCTGCACAAGACCCTGGGTTTGATCTTCATCACTGAAAAGGCAAGAGGGGATTGGAAACATCCAGAATTATCCAAGTGAGTTCAGTATAATCACCTGGGTCCTTAAGCACAATAAAGGAAAGCAGAAGAGACACTGATGTAAGACAGCATGAATAGAACTTTGCCAACATTGATGGTCTTGAAAGTGGAGGGAGGAGATCTTAGACAAAGGTCTCTAGAAGCTGGAGAAAGGCACAGAAGTGGTTTCCCTCAGTCTCCAGAAAGGACTGCAGGCCTGTTAAGGCCTCAAGGTTAGTCTAAGGCAGACTTTGTGCCTACAGACCTGAAAGGCAATACATGTACGTTGTTTATGTTGTTGTGTGATAAATTTTTTTTGTAGCAGCAATAGAAACCAAATACAGGGTTTCCTTTCTTTAGCTCTCTCCATATTGACTTCACTTTGAGGATAACTGGCAATCCTAAAGCTAGTATACAGGGTAGGTCTTTTCCCAAGAAGCACTCATTTCTCCAACAGAGTCCTTTGATGGCCTATCAGAAAGGCCCCCTGCATCCTAGGAGCACAGGAGGGAAAGGGAAAGGCACTAGGAGTCTGATCATTCATTTCTCTGGTAGCTTTGCAGTTAATTCCCTCCCAGCACTAAAACTCCTACATGCTGTGCACATTGATTCTGAATCTTGAGGCTCTTCTTGTGTATTTCTTCAAGTAACACATCTGCCTTTTGCCTAGGGGTGAGTATACAGCTGCTGGCATTCTATGCCTGCATTGTAAGTCAAATGGATAGACTATTCGTCAAATGTTTAACATCTCACACTCTGCTATACTATATTTCTCAGTTCCTGTGCTTCCCTTGGATTTTACAAGGCTAACTTACTCTCTTCTTCTCTTTGGTACACTACCTCACGTGTCCTGTAAGATACGATGGCTGGACATGATGGAGTGTACCTGTGATCTCAGCTACAGGGGTGGCTTAAGTCTGAAGATGGTGGTCCAAAGCTGGTGCCCAGCAAAACCTGTGAAACCCTATCTGAAATTTAACTAAAGCAAAAGGGATGCAAGTGTGGCACACGTGATAAAACACCTGCCTTGCAAATACAAAGCTCTCAGTTCAAATGCCAATAAGATGCAGCATCCTTCATGCAGTTATATAAGACACTTCCCCTCCATCTCTATTCTGTCTTTTGGAATAGAATTGAACTATTTTGACTAGTATCCTCTCTCCTACTTTCTTTGTATTCAGAAATCTAAGGCTCTTCAATTCTTCCAAATATTTTAGTAGGATCTTAAAGGAAAGGCTATAAATCTGTAAGTTTATTCTTCTATCTTTAACTCAGACATGTGGTAAAATGTAATGGCATAGAGAGCAGATAGACTTGCATTTAAATCCTTACATTTTAATCCTGGTGGGCATGTAGCTCCAGTGCTATATAGAGCACTTGCTTGAATCCTGCCTCCATCCCAGGCTGTCTGTAAAACTGAGCAATTTATTTCCCTTCTGGAAATCCCAATCTCTTCTGTGTGGCATGGGGTAACACCTCCACCTACCTCTTGGGTTGCTGTGAAGATCAAATGATAACTGTTTATGTCTGGCACAGTACTTGGTATGCAATTACTCCTCAATAAATGTTGGTGACTGCCATTATGCAAGTAAGAGTAAATTTTCCTATGATGGACATTTTGCTCCATGAGGTAAAGAATAAATCAGAGCCAGGCTCCAGTGGCTCACACCTATAATCCTAGCCACTCAGGAAGCTGAGGTCTGAGGATTGCAGTTTGAAACCAGCCCGGGCAAGATAAATGCACAAGGCTCATATCTCCAATGAATCAATCAAAAGCCAGAAGTGGAGCTGTGATTCAAGTGGCAAGAGTACCAGCCTTGAGTGGAAAAGCTAAGGGACAGCACCCAAGCCCTGAGTTCAAGCCCCAGTACTAACAATTGTTATATAACAACACTTATTATCTAATAATAACAATTGGTGGTATAAAAAGGTGAGTTGTAGCAGTGCAACGAACTGACAGAGGACAGGGCAGGAAAGGGTTATGAGGCTGTTTTGGTATCCAAGATAAGCATGGTAAGTCCATATACCCACAAAAGGACAGGGTTTGCAGAAAAAAATAGGACTGATTAAAGCTAGGTTTAAGCAAACGATTCTCAATCTTGTCTGCATGTTAAAATTACAGGCAACACATTCAAATGTCTAAAGCTGAGGCCTTAAAACAACCCAGTTAGCTCTAATTTGCCTCTAGGTTTGAAAACACTCACCTAAGTGGTAGAATTCAGAGTCCAATCCAAACTTTTCTGTTTGAGCATTTGTCCAGCTGTAATATGTCAGGAATGTGCTTAGGGAATAATTTATACCACTTCAAGCAACATTGCATCCCACCTTTTTACACATATGACAACAGAAGTAGGATGTCTGCTTGAACTGAAAATAAAATATATACCTAATTTTCACACCGGCTGTTCCTACCTCTTCCACCTTCATGATAAGCAAGCATTGGAACACTTTCTCCCTAGGGCATTCACAGCTGCTAAGGAGCTTCAGGGACCCTCAGAGCAGCAATAGTTGCAGCCCAGGGCAGAAAGTGGGAGAGAGAGAAGGTAATAGGTCAGATGAACATAAAGTCAACCTTGCAGTGGCTGCAGGAATTTTATTTACTTAGAATTTACAACCTGCTTACTTTCAAAAGGATTTGCAGCAGCTTATCAGATTAAGCTAAAGCACACAATTATAGCATCAAAACAGAAGCAACCCGTGGGTCCTGCAAGAAATAGATTCTTCCAGATATCTGAGCAGTGCTGGTCTCAGTAACAGGGTCCTGATGTAAATACTGGGGTTTCCAGAAGGCATTATGATTTATTTGTCTTTGGGGGTTGACTAGGCTGAAAAGCAACATACCCTTTTATAGGAAGGTCCAACATTTTTCATAATTAGAATTGGAAGAAGTTTTACTCCTGTATCTATCCATCTATTTCTGGAGGGGGAAAGGAAAAAGGAACTCTGTCAATGGTCCAGGTACTCAAAGCAACAGGAGGAATGAAACTCATGATGCTGACTGGGAGTTAGAAGACTTTATTTACCATGAATCTCCCAACAAGAATCTGCAGTGCCAAATTTATCACAGTGGTGTGAGGGTAAAAACCAAATAATTTTTCAAGTCAAGTAGAAAAAAGATAGACTGTATTATACTCTCAAGCAGGCCCAAGACAAACCTACCTCACCTTGATAGTTGGCACTAAGGATTCCCATAGGCAGGTTTAGTTAAAACGAAGTGTTGACATATCACATGAACCTGCCAAATGGTAATAAAGCTTTTTTATTGAGTTCCAAGTTCTATTCTATTCTATACTGTAAAGCAGTATACACATGGTACATCTCCTAAGTCCAAAGACCCTGGGAAACTCTGGCCAACTCTCTATACTTTGTTTTATTTAACTCTCACAGAATTGGTGAAAAGCAGGCATTAGCTTGCCCATTACACCTTTGAGTAAACTGAAGGGACATAAATAAGCTCAGCTGGAACTCAACCCCAGATTTGTGTCTCTCCCAAGTTTATCATCTCTCCCTTGCATTCTTAGTTGTCAATTTACTTTGTTGAGTCTCTAAAGTTCTATTGTATCCATGTGCGGCACTGCTCTGTTCTGCAGATCTCTTTGCTAAAACTATCAGAATGTGGTCAGAAGACTTTGAAAGGAAAAAAATCATTAATATCTGTCACAATTACATAATGCTTGTCAACATTTTAAAGTTAAGTGTATTTGATGTTATTATATTCTCCTAACAACTCTCTGAGTACATGTGGAACTGACAACATTAATCCTATTTGGAAATCCCTTATAAAAAAACATGAAGGGTCCCAGAAGTTAAGAGCCCTATACACAATGGCCAGATGGTAAACAGGTCAAAAGCAAAATAGCTCTCTTCCAAATCCAGTGGCCCTCTATCTTTGCTCATTTCCCTAAGCCTTGTTTCAGCAGGGAGGATGTTATCCCTAACAGTAGGGATATTACATGTGTCAAAGTTTGTTCCACCTAAATCTATACCAACAGGTATCCTGCCTGAAGGAAGGGGAAGCCCTCACACTGCCCAGGAAACAAAGTGGCCTAGGAAGGCACATACAAGGGTTTAAATGGCCTCGTTCCCAAGGCCAAACCCTGCAAGTTTTACTGGTAAAGGTCAATTCCTTCTTCCTACTGGTAGGCAGGCTAGGGCCAAGGATCAAGCGTAGAGGCTGGAAAGAAGAATAGTCC
Source organism: Dipodomys spectabilis (assembly GCF_019054845.1). Lineage (NCBI taxonomy): Eukaryota > Metazoa > Chordata > Mammalia > Rodentia > Heteromyidae > Dipodomys > Dipodomys spectabilis. The sequence continues at coordinate 5,244,913 of NW_024870678.1, read as the reverse complement.
TTTATACCAAGAAAGGAAGTAACCTCTGGTTTATAATCTACAGAGCCTCCTTGCTGGCAGGTTTCTACGAACAAATGGTAGAAAGATCACTTTTCACACTTGATTCCCATTCCCAGAAAAGGCGCTTCTATTTTAGGTATTTGGTTCTATTCAGCAAGTATTTATATTGAACACTGAGGTCAGCACCATGCCAGTGTTAGGGAGAATTGCTATTATTATTCTCCAAAGTACAGTGTGCTACTATCAAATTAAATACTGGGTGAAGTATACTAGGCTGGCATGGCAGTGAAGAGAAAATAAACTAAGGGTTCATATTCAAAGTCAGGAAAATAGGTTTAGGGGCAAATTGGGAGACTCAAACTTGAACCAGAAGATATTTGTAACTTCTAGTGGAAATGAGTAACATGCCTGCCCAGAATGCTTTCCATTAATCTACTGACATGAAATTCTCATCTCTAAGAATATAAAAGTTATGCCTAAATGGCAAGGAAGATTGCAAGATCCCTGGGTTTATATTTAGTTGCTAATGAAACAACATCTTCCTTCTATTTAAAAAAAAGTCTTATAAATATTAGTCAATAAGAAGACATGTTACTCTTTGGAAGTATCTGCTTTATTCTGAATACAGGTTCCTATAACACATAAATTGAAGTTTTCTTCATCTCCCCACCCTAGAGTTGTATAATGTAGTGAAGTTTAAATGACTCAGTCAACTCACAAAGGAGAAGCAAGCTGCTCATCTTTTCAAACCTTTTCTCACAGGGCTGTATTTAGATCAAATATTTTTTGGTGATCGTTTTACCACTCCAGAATCTGGATATGTAAATAAGTAGGACTGAAAATGAGATGCATGGCAGTTCAGCCCAACTCCACATAATGTTTGCCCTTGAGCTTTCATCACCTGGCTTTCCTAGTTCTCTTAGCTTGTTCCCTGCTTAGGTCCTGGTAGCTTCAGGCTTCAACCAAGACCAGAGCTTGCTCACATTCTCAGATTCTATCATTCCAAGAAAAGAACTCCAGGCCTTGATGTCTTGGAATAGTTCCCTTTAACTCAGCTCAAGTCCAATTCTCTAAAGGAAAAAAAAGTGTAGCTTTTAAAATTTCATTTGTAATTTAGATCGAAAAAATAAGTTTCCAATCCAAGTTGTACTTGTTAGAAGAATGAAAAATTGCAAGTTACAAGATCTGAGTCTAGTCAAGGTGCATGAATTAGCAGTGACCCAGGGCTCATTTATTTATTCATAAAATGTGGGGGGTCTCAGTTTTATTTGCATGAATCTATAGTACAAAGTCTATAGCCCAAACCCCTTTCATTGATACTTCAGGTCTGTGGTGTTTGCAGAACCCTCTGCTGGGTGCTAGGGAAATTAGAGATGACGAAGCCATGAGCCACACCCTGAAGGAAACTTCCTTCCTGGCATGGGCATCACTAGTTGCAGATTGACGTCGAGCTCTCTTGAGACAGATGGCAATGCTGCCAGAGCAACCTAGAGCTTATTTTTACCCAAAAAAAAAGCCATACTTAAGGAGAAAATTTTAACCTATTTTCCCCAACTCAAAATAGAAATGGGGCCATAACGTTAGCTCTATTATTATAACATGCATTGCATATGCAAAGATGCTGGATTCGATTAAAGGAAGGGAGCATCTTGGAATAAATTCCAAACATTCTGCCTCCTTGAAAGGCTCTTTTTGGCTAAATATTTGGGGCAGCATTTCTCAAAACATGTTTCATAGTGCCTTAGTTTTTAGGAACATTAATAGTGTTCTGTGAAGAGAAAAAAAGGTTCCAGCAATAAAGAAGTAAAAGAATACTGGGCAGAAAAGTGAAATATGTTTCCTTAGAACAGATTTTCTTGCTGCTCCTGTTGGATAATGTGACTGTAACAGAGAAGAGCTCTTTTTGTTTTTTGGAATATTAACCAAATTGGTTGAATCATATAATTTGCCTATTTGTTTTTCAGAGTACATCATAGGACCAGTCTTCTATGAAACTAGTCACTAAGACACCTCTGGAAATGGTTATTTTTTTTTTTAATGCATGTACTTCACACAGAAATTTGCACATGGAGGCTGGGAAGATGGCTCAGTGGTAGAGAGCTTGCCTTGCATTCATGAGGCCCTGGGTTTGATTCCTCAGCACCACATAAGCAGAAAAAAGCTGGAAGTGGTGCTGTGGCCCAAGTGGTAGAGCTCTAGCCTTGAGCTGAAGAGCTGAGGGACAGCGCCCAGCCCCAGAGTTCAGGCCCTATGACTGGCAAAAGAAAATTGCACATGAATTTTCATAGCACCTTATGCATAAAGAGAAATGATCTAAAAGTCCACCAAGTAATGAATACACAAAATGTTTTAGCAGAATATCATTTAGCCATAAGAAAGAAATTCTTACATGACAAGAATGACCCTCAAAACTGTATTTACTACAAAGAAATTAGACATGAATGGCCCATATTTATGACTTCATGTATAAAATGTCCAGAGTAGGCAAATCCATAGAGACAGAAAAAAAGATTAATGCTTTGTTGGGCCTGGGAGTAGGGAAGAATATGAAATGACAGCCAATAGGTATGGAATTTCAAGTGAGAAGTGATGACAATATTCTAGCTTTATATTCTGGTGATGGTCATACAATTTTAAATATGGCAAACATCACTGAAATGTGCATTTTAAGTGGGAAAATCCTTGGTATATAAATTGTATCTTAATAAAACTGATAAGTACATTCCTTTGTGTGGGGAAAAGGACTAATTGAAAGGAGTTTGGTTCTGCCTTTTAAAAAATATCTTTTCATTATCTTTTTTTTAATGTGCTGTTCTTGGGGCATGAATTCAGGGCCTGGGTGCTGTCCCTAAGCTTTTTTCTTCAAGGTTAGTACTCTACTAGTTGCGCCACAGCCCAACTTTTGGCTCATTTGATGGTTAATTGGAGATAAGAGTCTCCATGGACTCTCTGTCAGGCAGGCTTTGAACTGAAGTCGGATCTCAGCCTCCAGAGTAGCAAGTGTTATAGATATGACCGTGTGTGAGTGCCTAGTTATTCATTATCATTAAACAGTTGTACAAAGAGGCTTCTATTTAACCTGTTAATTTATGAGTACAGTGCATCTAGATCAATGTCACACCTTTCATCATTCTGTCCCCATCTATCCAGCCACACCATCTCCTCAAGTTTCCTAGTTCCATTTTCACATATGGGCATTGTGTATTATGACTCTTTTCACCCACCATTCATCTCTCCATTCACTCCACATCCCCTAATCCTTACCTTCCTCAGATATGTTTCAGCTTCCTAGTTCCCATTTTGTTAAACTTGTCTGTAAATTTTTCAAAGGAGTATACCATGGAAATCTATCCCTTCTTCTATCATACTTGAGTCAGCTTGCTTGAGTATGTGTGTATATGGCACTGTGTGTGTTTTCATATATGCTTATACTTTAGAACTAATTTGCACATATGAGAGAAAACATGTGACTTTTGTCTCTGAGTCTGAACCGAACTTACTTCACTCAACGTATTTTTCCAGGTCCATCTATTCTCCTGTAATCAACATCATATTATAGTTCCTAATTAAATGTGTGTGTATAAAATTGCTTGGTCCAATTGTCAGTTGTAGGAAAAAGATCCAGGCTATTTCCATAACATGGAATATTTATCTTTTAGATAAATATTAAATTCTTTAGATAAATGTCCAACAGCAATATTACTGGGTAATTACTGGTATTTCTGGGTAATTCTATTTTTAGATTTTTGAAGAACTTCTATAATGGTCTTCAATGTCTTCAATAATGATGGCACTAACTTACATTCTTACCAGCATCATAATAAGGTTCCTTTTTCTGTGAATCCTTGTCACAATTTGTTGTTGTCCATATTCTTGGATGATGGCCATTCTTACTGGGGTGCGATAGAATCTCAAGGTCACTTTGATTTGCATTTCCTTTATGGCCAGGGGTATTGAGTATTTCTTCATATATTTGGGTCAGGCCTGTCTTTTTAAGTGCCATCTATTTATAGTTATGATTTACATAGCTTTAAAACCCAGTTGTACCATTTATGGTTCAAGTGACATAGCTTATTGAGAAACAGGAATCAAGTACCAACCTCATGTAGAAATAAGAATAATAACAAGACTGTGGGGAAGATTAAAGCAAGTATTATGTTTGGAAGCACTTTGAAAAAAACGTTAACATTTTGTAAAATTTAATTACTATTTTACTCTAAATAGTAAATATGTTTCTTTGATGAAAAGAAAGATACTTTACTTTTCTAGGCCCTTTCTCCTTTTCTCCTCCAAAATATTAAAACAATAACAGCAAAACTTTCTCAGTGTGTTGTTATAGAATTAAATGGGCAAATAACACATGTAACACTCAATATAATGCCTGAGAGCTAGCATTAAGTATTTATAATTTAATTTCTAATTTGCTTGAAGAGCCAGCTTACCCACATAATTGATAGATTGTATTTTTTCCCACTTCACGCTTCTTGCTTTGATTTCTTTTTTTTTCTTTTCCTTCCCTTTATTTTCTTTCTTTTTTCTTTTGTTTTGGTTGGTTGTGGGGCTTGAACTCTGCGCCTGAGTGCTATCTCTGAGCTCTTGAGCTCAAGGCAAGTACTCTACCACTTGAGCTACAGCACCACTTCTGGTTTTCTGGTAGTTAATTGGACATAAGAGTCTCATGGACTTTTCCTGCCCAGGCTGGCTTTGACCTGTGATCCTCAGATCTCAGTCTCCTGAGTAGCTAGGATTACAGGCATGAGCCACTGGCACCCAGCTTGCTTTGATCTCTTTAAGCATATCCAATATAATATAGCCTTTTTCCTTTTAGTAGCTCTTAGTTATTTATAAATCACTACATCCTGTTTTCCTGCCATTCTTCTGGGCCATACATGCTGAATAGTTTTTGTTGCTTCTTAAACATATGCCCTCTAGCCCATATTGTAGTTTTTGGCTGGTCTCCAACAGGTCAGAAGCCTCTTTGTTCATTGATTTTGTTCTCTGGATGATGATGGTGATGATGGTGATGGTGACAGTGATGAAAAGACTGAAGAAAAAAATGAACCAAATTTTTATGTAGGAGTATTAACTGCTTATGCCTTTTTTAGAGAGGAACTGAAGGTGACATGTTAAATAGTGGCCAGACATGTTGAGATTGTATAGACAAATGCTAATTTGCTGAGCCCTTGAATAGCTTTGGTCACCTTCTAGTTAGATCATCGTAATGAAGATCATTCACTCCATAATGAAGATGAATAATTAAAAAAAGAATAGAGATGCAGGTTTCAAAAAGCATAAAAAGAAAAAAAACAAAACTTGTCATATCTACTTACTACTTTGGGGTTTTTCCTCTGTAGAATAAAATCCCCTTTTGTATTAACAATCTATGGCTCTAAAATTAACTAGGATGTATATAAATAATAACATTTATTGAGACTTTATAGTATATAAGATCATAACACATGAAGTGAAAGGAAGGCTCACAGGAAGATATCTCACTAACATTGGAATTCATCAAAGGCTTCCTGGTCAACATGTTAAACAAAATCTTAGAGAAAAAGTGGGAACTACACAGGAGAAGGATGAGCACTTTCGGATGTGGAGTAGATTTATGCGAAGACACAAAGGCCTGAGAACAGCCAATGAGGTCAGGTAACTCACGTGTTCTTATTTATAAATGAGCAGTATAAACAATATGGTGGGAATAGAAGTGTGTGAGGAACAGAATGAAATCTGTTATGTATGCTTAGTATTTTGCTTAATCCATACTAAGAAATTCTGATTTTGTCTTGTAAGCTACAGGAAATGGGTTTTTAAATGGATAAGCAATATGATTATAGTTGTATTTTAAAAGTGTTCAGGAATAGGGAAAATAAATATGAAGATAGATATAGAAGAAGGAAGATCATGTACTCAAGAAATTATATGGGTCTGAGAAATGAGAAACATTGAGGGAATATTCCAATTATGTTAAAAAGGGAAGGAAGGAAGGAAGCAAGGAAGGAAGGAAGGAAGAACTCTTGTGGTAATAAATCAGATTCATAGGCTAAAAGGGAGACTCCAGTGTTGTCAACCTAGATAAGTAACAGAGTTATCAATGTCCCAGAAGAATGTTTTGGTGGGTATACTCAGGACCTTGCACTTGCTCAGCTGGAACTCTACTACTTGAGTCATACCTCCAGCCCGGCTTTTTTTTGGCTTGTTATTTCGGAGATGACATTTCAAGCACTTTGCCACCAGGGCTTGCTTCAAAGTGTGATCTTCTGGATCTAGCTAGATCTAGCTGATGGCTCATAGACATGAGCCATCAGCACTCTGCTATTTTTTTTTTTTTTTTTTGTCTGTTGTGGGGCTTGAACTCTGGGCCTGGGCGCTGTCCCTCAGCTCTTCAGCACAAGGCAAGCGCGCTACCATTTGAGCTACAGTGCCATTTCCAGTTTTCTGATGGTTTATTGTAGATAAGAGTCTCATAGACTTTCCTGCCGGGGCTGGCTTTAAACTGGGATCCTCAGATCTCAGCCTCCTGAGTAGCTAGGATTTCAGGCATGAGCCACTAGCACCTGGCTTAACTATTCTATTTTTGATGCCTATGTTTGAGGTGTCTATGAGACATGGAAGTAGGATTACACAGCAAAATAGAACTCAAAAGAAGATCTGGGATGGACTTTGAGTCTCAGTTATCATTAGCACCTATGTGAAAGTAATTGCCACTAGCCTGAAAGTTCAGTGAGTTGGGACTCTCCTTTGTTTATAGTAATTTCTCCAGAAATATCTGAATGGATGGATGCAAATCCCCAAAACAGTGAATGAACTGAAACATGAAAAAGGAATAAAAGGATAAGAGGTAAAGCTAGGTAAAAGAAAGGAAATAGACAGGAAAATGTAGATAAGTGCAAGAGTGCTTAGCATGCCTGAGGCCTCAGGTTCTTTAGGAAGCCCTCACCCCAAAAAAGATCATTAATAGAATGAGTTTATTAAAAAATATTCTTAGAGTTCTTTAAATGGGAAACTCCCTTTATGGGTCCCAAAATGATTATATGATTTGCAAAAGAAATATATTCATTATTTAATCTAAGAAGTGTTTCAATTGTAGAAATGAAGAAATACTTCTGGTGGTGCTTCATTATTCATGAGAAATATCACTTGTTTGCATTTAATTATGAAAAAAGTAGACTATGCCTTTAATTTCATGTACTCCCCCACCCACCCACACATACTTCCGTCTTCTAAGCCATAATTTGTATTCAGGGTTACAAAGGGAAGAGGATGCATCTATTCCAAGTCTTTGTTGGTTCTAACCTGAATGCTGTTTAGTTTTCAGTTTGCATGCAGACATTAAAAAGGAAAGAAGAAATCTCATTGAAACAGTGCATGCTGTCGTGTAGGAGGGAGACCTCAGAAGCTGGACTAAGCAATATGATTCTGGAAAGCCCAGAGCTTTTGTTGGTTGTAGGAGTGTTACATCACTAATCAAATGCAAGTGAAAAAAACTCTAGAACAGAGAAGGAAAGAAAAGGAGGCAGTCCTAAAAAAAAGTACCCATGTTGAATATATAATGCTGTGTTCGAACTCAAATCTCCTGCTCATAAGCTCATAGGTGTCCACCATCACTTGCTCCCTCTCCCTGTCCTTTTACCATCTAAATGGACAGGTATGGCATTTTAGTCTTGGGCTAGATCTAGAACAAGATCATTCCTATACTGCCTCTCTCTCTCTGTCTCTCTCTCTCTCCCTCTCTCCCTCCCTCTCTTTCCCTCTCCCTCTCTCCATTTTAGTGAAGTAGCTCATTTTAAAAATAATAACTATTCAATAGCTTTAAAACTGAATTGCTAGATTTTTTTTTGTCGGTCGTGGGCCTGAGGGCTGTCCCTGCGCTCTTCAGCTCAAGGCTAGTGCTCTACCACTTGAACTACAGCGCCACTTCGGGTTTTCTGGTGGTTTATTGGAGATAAGAGTTTCACGGAGTTTCCTGCCAGGGCTGGCTTTGAACCGAGATCCTCAGAGCTCAGCCTCCTGAGTAGCTAGGATTACAAGCATGAGCCACCGGCACCCGGCTTGATTTTTAAATAAAAATTATGTATGATTTTGTAAAAAGCCATAACAGAACACAGAGTATCAGGCAAAAGATAAAGCTCCCTCTGAGCTGTCATTACCCTAGGACTACATCCCAGAAATTTCCTGAGCATATATGAACAAAACAATGTTCACCTTTCCTTAGGCTAGACAGGGATGGCAGTTACAACTTGGCTCTTCTGCTGCCAGACTTGGCTTTTGTTTCTAAGTTTGAAAAATGACTATCCATTTTTCTTTCCTTTTTCCAGTTGAAGTAAGTAAAATGTATATTTTAGTCTTGATTCAGCAGCAATAAGTTCCTAAGCAGGTTTTAGAAGTGCAGTGAAGGAAATTCCACCCTCTTATCCTCCACCTTCCCTCCTTCCTCTGCTCCAAAAAGGAAGGCTGCTTTGAAAAGCCAGTCTTTCTGGGTAGGCTCTGACTTGCAGGGCTCCTCTCTAGAAGCCTGTCCTTTCTCTGCCAAAGCCCCTCCTGGGGAAGCATCCTGGGACTGGCCAAGATGTAATGAATATTTAATTAAATAGAAAGCCACATACTTCCTTCCTGAAGAACCAGAGGACAGCCCTGAAGAGGAAAATATCATAAGCTGCAAAGTAAACGAGAAAGAACCAGAGTTTGAGTTAAGCTATTAAGAAGAATACCTAAAACAATTTGCTATTTCCACAGTTACCAATTGTCAGGAATCTGCTATATGAGAGAACTCCTTCACATCATATCAAATAATCTGACTCAAAAAGTGCAAACCTGTGGGCAGACCTGCCTGTTGACAAAAAAAAATAGCTTTTCCTGTCCCTTTCAGCCTCCCTCAGCCTTTCCAGACTTCAGAGATCTGAGTAGATGAGCAAAGCGGGAAATCAACCTCATGGTTCTTGGCATGGACCCAATTTTCCAGTCTTCAAAATTCTCAGCCAGTTTCCCCTCTCTTCATCACTGTATTGTGTGACTTGAAAGACACAGTGGAAACAGCTATGGGAACACAAAGACTGAAAGAACACGTAACACTGGGTGACCAAAGAAGAAAACCTCTTAATAGATTTCAAAAGAATGAATCCTGGGGCAATTCTGAGTCTTAAAAAGATTTAACAGAATGTAGGCATAATTCCCAAACTGTGATTCTGCCCCCTCCCCCAAAATAGATATAGGGCAGTTAGATAGAAGATAAGAAGAGGAGAAATTCAAAGGGAATTAATATATATTAATTATTGCATATGTTAATATGCTAACAAGAAGCCATATATATTAATATATAATTATATTATATCTTATAATTAATATATAATTATATCTTATAATTAATATATAATTATATTATATTTTATAATATATAATATAATTATATATTAATATATATATATAACTTCTTGTTAACAAAGTTTCATCAGAAATCTTTGAGATTGGCTTGTTACTTTACTAGTTGAAGCAAAACAAATATAATGTAGTACTTGCTGAAATAATCAGTATCATTTTATTTCTACAATTCTGTGTGCTCTAGTCTTTCTGGTAGCCAAATCCTGCACAAAGTAAGAATATTCTAGTAACTTCCTTAAAAGTCAAATATTGTCTATAGTTCATCGACCTATTTGATGATCTCACTACGCTTTTTCATGAATACTGAAATCTACTGTTGATCAAACCACAGCCATGTTCTCAGTAACTCTTTTCTGTTTACAAACTCATGAGTTATACATTCATAGCAAAATAAGCACTAGAAACTGAACTACAAGAAGAATTTTCCCAAAAATAGATATAAGGAAAGTAAATGATTGTGTGTGTGTGTGTGTGTGTGGTGTGTGTGTGTGTGTGTGTGTAATAGCTCTGGCAATATATGAGTGCTTTTGATATATAATTCAAGCTCACTGGCTTTACCTTTACAGGGTGCAAAGATAAATCCACAGTTCTGATATATGTGACCAATATACAAGTTTCAATTAAGTTCGAGTTGTATTAAAATTTTAGTAGTTTGGCTACACCTCCAGAACAGTTATCAAACATTCAGGCTCACTGGCTATTTGTGTGTTTTGAACTCTGGGGACAATTAAAACAATGCAATGGCATTTAAAAAACGTAAACTGGTGAATACATTTGTCCAGAATAGAGACTCAACAAGCATGCTGGGTCTCAATCAGAAATACTGGGGAAACTACCAATACAACTGAAGGAATACAAATGTGTGTGTGTGTGGGGGGGGGAATTGAATAGAGCTACTCAGGGAAATGGCAAGGTATGCTAGTTCAAGGATTAGGTTAAAGAGACTGGACAAACTCCATTTTTCCTTGCTTACCAACACATTCCCCATTTTTGGCAAAGATATTCAGCAAAGAGCCCTGGGTGTGTGTGTGTGTGTGTGTGTGTGTGTGTGTGTGTGTGTGTGTGTGTGTGTGTAAGAGAGAGAGACAGAGACAGAGACAGAGGAGAATGAATACTGGGGCTTGAACTCGGGGCCTGGGTGCTGACTCTTAGCTTTTTCACTCAAGATTAGTGCTCTACAACTTGAGCCACAGCTTCACCTCCATCTTGTTGGTGGTTAATTGGAGTTAAGAGTTTCATGGGACTTTCCTTCCCCGGATTGCTTTGAACCAGGATCCTCTGTCTCAGCCTCCAGAGTAGCTAAGAAGTGTGAGTCACCAGTGCCTGGCTTAGTGAAAAGCCTTTTATATCAAGAGAGAGAGCTGTAGTCTACAGTCCAGAGAGAGATGAGCACATGACCATTCTTTCCAATGCAATGTGAAAGTCCAATAGTAAGAAGCCTGAGATATGAAAGGAGGTCTGGCTGCCTGGCTATCCCTTGGCCAACCACTACTACCACCACTATCATTTACATTTCTGGCTTTTGAATATTGTTTAGTTTTGTGGTGTGGCCACCACATTGCAGCCATGAGAGTATGAAAGGTCAGAAGATCTATACCTTCATGTCCCTACTAAGAGGAATCAAGGTTAGTAATAGCTTGTCTTGACTATTTGTTTTAAGAGAGCAACAAATCTTGTTTTAAATTATTTCACATGACACTGGGACAAAAATACAGCCATATTTTTGCACATTCATGATTATCTTTTTAGCTGTGTTCATAGTAATGAACATATAATCAAAATGGTTAATGCTATATGAATTTATAAATGTTATATGAATTTATATTCATACTCTATAGTAGTGTGTGGAATCCTCTCTCTTTAAACATAGCCAATGTTTTGCCAGTTTGATAGTAGCTTAAAAAAATGTTTTACCTTCTCCATTTTAACTTGATTTTTATGAGCTACCACTGAGGTAAAATGCTTTTTCATTTGTTCATGGACATTTTGTTTTGTTTTGTTTTGAGATGTGGTACTTCTTTAGGATCAGACTTCTTAAAGAGGTGTAAAGTTGGCCTCAAGTATCCATGGATTCAACAATTGAAGGTCAAATATATATACATATATATATATATATATCTGCATCTATTACATAGTACAAGAATGTATGTCTAGCACATATTTACATAACATCTATATTGTATTAGGTATGACAAATAATCCAGAGATGATTTAAAATATTCAGGAGGATGTGCATAAGAGATACAAAATACTAAACCATTTTGTAGAAGGAATTAGAGCATCTGCAGAGTTTGGTATCCAGGGGAACCTGAAACCAAGTTCCCCTGGAATACTTTAGGAACACTGTATTATATTTGTCCCTACCTCCTCACTATTCAATGACTTTTAGCTCTGTTATCACCAATTCACCTGCAGTCTCTACTCACCAAGTCCTGGGATAATTTTGCATCCTCACTCCATCATACCTTTTGGTAATACAGTATTTGACATCATTTACTATTTTTCCTCTTTGAAACATTCAACCTCACCTGCCAACATATGCTATCTCTCTAGTTTTCTGTTTTGTCTCTCTGATCTAGCCACCCTGTATCCCTGTCCTGAGCCCTCTCTGTTTTCATCTCATTCACTCCCAGGACTTTGTTAATTATCACATTTATACCTTCAAGCTCCTGGACTTCAGACTCGCACAGGAAACTTCTACATCAGAGGTTCTAAAATAAATACCACTTTCCTTTGTTCTCTCCCATGACTTGACTGACTTGACTGACATAGGAAATGTCACCACCATTTTCAGAACTACTTATGTGGGGAAAAAAAAACTATAAGAACCATTCTGGATTTTTCTCTTGCCTTTCCTTCATCAGTAAGCCTGTTGACATCTCTTTCCAAAATGTATTTTGACTCTTCTATTCCTTACTATCTTTTCTATAAACCTCAGTTTAAGCCAAAGGCATCTAGCCAGCCTAGAGCACCACCATTGCTTCCCACTGGGTACATCTTATATCCCTCCAATCTCTTGTCTATATAGTAGACCCTTTTGAATGATCAGGTTATTATGATCGGGTTGTTTTCTAGATTAAAACCCCTTCATTAGATTCCCATAACTTTTAAAGTAAGTTGTAAGCTAGTTATTATAATCCAGAAGTCTCTGTATGATTTGACCCTGCTTTCCACTTCAACCTCATTCCTTACTATTCTGCCTATCATATCCTTCACCACACTAGTCTCTATTTTTTTTCTAGTTGTTGTTGTTATTGTTTTTAATCAACAAGGCTTTTGACACTCTTCCTGACTGGCTTCAGTTAGCAAATTCCTTCTCATCCTAAAAGACTTAATATATTTCTCTTCACAGAATCTTTTCTGGCCCTCTACCAAAGCACTTCACCACCATATTCTCTGTTACCATGTCCTAATTGTTTTCTTTTCTTCATGTACTGATGACATGTAAATATATTGATTACATATATGTACATATATATGTATAAATATGCACCAGTTCTAGGGCTTGAACTGAAGGCCTAGGCAGTATCCCTGAGCTTTTGTGCTCAGTTTGATTGAGAGCACCATTTCCAGCTTTTTGGTAGTTAATTGGAGATAAGAATCTCATGGCCTTTCCTGCCCAGGCTGGCTTTGAACCTCAATCCTCACATCTCCACCACCTGAGTAGGTAGGATTACAGATGTGTGTCAGCACATTTCTCCACATTTTTGTCACCATCAATTGGGTGTATAAAGAGGTTTCATTTTGACATGTCTATGTATGCATATTATAAATTAGACCAGACTCACCCCTTAGTCACTCTCCTTCATCTCCCTGATTCCTCCTCCCAAACCAGTTTCCATAACTTTCCTTGTTCCATTTTCCATTTGTTTCTTAAGAATTGCATCTCACCCATTAATCTCAAAGATCCAAGAGTCTGTGTTTTATTCATTAGCATACACCCAATTTCTAATACAATGCCTCACCACATAACAGTCTCTTAGGAAATATTTGTTGAAGGCTAGGTAGGGTGGTTTACATGTATAATCCTAGCTACTCAGGAGGTAGAGATTGGGAGGATCCCAGTGCAAGGCCAGTCTAAGCAAAAACACAATATCCATCTCACCTGATAAAAAGCTGCGTGTTGTGGCATGCCTCTCATCCCAGCTTCACAGGAAGCACAAAAGAAGGACTGAGGAATAGGTCAGCCTGGCATAAATGTGAGACCCCAGACAAGATGATATTAAGTGAAATGAACCCCAAGACAGGGACACAAGTGGTTTTTTCCTTCTTTCTATTGTTTCTAACATATTTATAATGTACCATGTGATTTTTTTGTTGCTTTGGAAGGGAAAAAACAAATTGTTTAAATAAGGATACAGATTGACCTATTACAACAATGAGATGTACAAGACTCTATGAAAAAAAGGAACTTTACTATTTGGGGGCGGGGAGTGTAGTTGAGGAGGTGGGAAGGATGGTAGGGGAAAAACAAAAGAAGAGGCAACAATGCTTGATAAGAAATGTACTCATTACCTTGCTCATGTAACTATAACCCCTCCGTACAGGATTTTCACAATAAAAAGCTTATTTTAAAAAAAAGAAAAATAAACTTAAGAGGTTTGGGGGTATGACTCAAGTGGTGGAATGCCTGCCTAATAATTATTAGGCCCTGATCAAGCCTGAGTACCACTAATAATAACAAAAAATTGTTGAACAGTAAGTTTTGCCCAGTTTAATTTATATTGGTGGCTTAAGACTTTTCATTGATTTTCAAGGACTTCATGCAGTCTTCAAATATCAAACATCAAGTCTTTCTACTATTTTCTTTGTGTTTTTGACACTTAGATGTTTTCACATTTATATACTCATTTGTCTTTCTTCTAAGATTCAAATTGAAGTGTCAAGTTAAAGTTGGACTGAGTCACAAATATCCACTCTTATTTTATCAAGTACTTGAGTAGTTTGATTTTGTTGTTGTTGTTGTTTTGTTTTTGTTGGTCGTAGGGCTTGAACTCTGGGCCTGGGCGCTATCCCTGAGCTCTTCAGCTCCAGATGAACATTTGGCCACAGCACCACTTCTGGTTTTCTGGTGGTTACTTGGAGCTAAGAGTCTCTCAGACTTTCTTGCCCCAGGCTGGCTTTAAGTCCCTATCCTCAGCTTCCTGAGTAGCTAGGATTACAGGTGTGAACCACCAGTTCCCGATTTTTTTTTATTTTGTCAGGGTTGGGGCACTGAACTTTTCTGCTCAATGCTTGGCTTTACTACTTAGAGCCACAGCTTCACTTCTGGTTTTTTGGTGGTTAATTGGAGATAACAGTCTCGTGAACTGTCCTTTCCTGGCTTGGCTTTGAATTGGGATCCTCAGATCTCAGCCTTCTGAGTAGCTAACATTACTGGCCTGAGCCACCAGTGCCCAGTTTTGACTTATTGACATTTTAATCTTAAATCCATTGGATTTGTTCTGTAATATAATATGATGTAAGATTTAATTTATCCCAGCAATATCTATTTGAGATTCATTTTATTGTTGGTTTATTTGAAATGCCACATGTAACACATGTTAGATGCTAATATGTATTTGGTGTGTTTTGTCAATCTTTAATATTCCCTTTATTTTTCAATTTATTCCTGAGTCAGTACTGCTCTGTTTTATTACTTGGTAGAGTCATTATCCATTGATTACATCCGAGGTTTTAATATATTTTACCCATTCTCATTCATGCTTTTCTCAGATAAACTTTAAGAAGAAAGAAAAGAAAAAGTCCCTGTAGAATTTGACCTAAAATTGCACTTGATTTATAGTTTAATTTGGGAAAATTGAAATCTTAACATTATTAAGTCTTTCCTCTCAGGAACATGGTCCACCATTCCATTTAATTCTTTTTAATTTATGATTCTCAGTAAAAATGTGCAGTCCTTATAAATAGATTCAACTGGGTTCTTTTTTAGGTTAGCATAGTAGACACTTTTAGTTCTTAATTTACCAAATATGATTAATATTTCCATCTACTTGCCTGGGGCATCTTACTATGCCTCTTTCCTCTTTTGTGAACCGTCTTTTCTGTGACCATAAGTGCACACTCAGTCTGCTGGCAGAACCAGCTGGAAATCTGGAATTTGTGTCTTCAGTGACAATGGTGAGTTGGGCAGACAAGACAAGACAGTTCCTTTTGTGTGTTAATTTGACTAGGACACAGGTGTCCAGATTACATAATATTTTAAAGGTGTTTGTGAAGAGTGTTTCCAGAGAAGATTAGCATTTGTATCAGTGACCTGACTCAGATTGTTCTCCTCAATGTGAGTGGGCATCATCCAATCTGTTGAGTGCCTGAAGAGAACAAAAAGGTAGAGGAAGGAGATGTTTACTATCTTCTTGACTGCTTGAACTGGGATGTCAATCTTCTGTTCACATCTTTGGTTCTTTGGTTCTGAGAACTACACCAACAGCTTTCCTGGGTCTCTGGTTTGTTGACAGTAAACAATGAGATTCTTCAGTTTTCACAATTGCTTGAGCCAATCAATTCCTTATACTAAGTCAGATGGTGTGTGTGTGTGTGTGTGTGTGTGTGTGTGTGTGTGTGTGTGTGTGTGTGTGTGTCCTATAGGTTCTGTTTTTGTGAAGAACCCTCACTAACACAGTGGGAACACGCTCAACTTCCTCTGTCTTCTGTTTAAAAGAATCAGATGCCTTTTTATTCACAGGGTTTCCTAGGTGGTACCCAGTGGGGAGTGTTTTTCCACAGGAAGACTGTTTGATAAAGCGTTCTCTAGTAACTTCCTATCCTTGTCCATTTCCCATCCTTGTTCTCATAGTTATCTGAGATCACTCTTCAATTAAAAAACAAAACAAAAAAACCTACAAAAAAGAATTCTCTAATACTCATCTATTTTACAAAATATGTCTATGGGAATTCATCTTGAAGTTGGTAAGATATCTTGGTAGCTATTCTAGACACATTTTACCCATGCATAAAATAATGTATAAAAGGACAAGTTCAGCATTTTTGTAATCACAAAAGCTAGGAATGTCTTAAGTGTCATTTATAAGTAACTTGTTAAATAAATTGAAATATTTGCAATAGACTATACTTTAAAATGGACTTGAATTTCTTTGGATCTGGTCAAAAGTATTCATTTCCCTTCATCTTCCAGGTTAGCATAGCTGATTTAGGCCCAGCCTTCAGGGAAAAATAGGAAATAGGTAAAGAAAAAGCTACACTGAAGGATTTTCACAATATATCCAAGCAGAATAAAACTTAATTCTGAGGGATAAGCAATATTATCTGAGGTTTCTCAAGAAGGAAGTTTTTCCCTTCTTATACTATTATGAAGTTATAAGTTTGGATGCAAACTTAAAACTTGTACACTCTTAAGGGACAAGAGGATTGCAAAAACAATCCTTGCTGTGGGTCAAGCTTGATAAAGACTGCTAGGTTACAAAATAAACAAAACAAAGCACTGTCCAAGTTATAAAGCAATATTCAAAATAAAGCAATATTCAAAAGGGAATAGAGAGCTAATATTACTTCCAAATTATTTTAAAATGTGTGAACTGTAAAATCTATTGGATATCTATGTGTAATGTGTATCTATTGTCACTGAGAGAACTGTTTAATTTTACCATTTTCTAATATTGCTGACTGATAGTTACCCAAACCATTTCCTCCTTTTTTGATCTGGGAATCTGCTAGACCCATTTTCAGGCTCCCTGGCATACCAGTTGGTCATGTAATTATTCTGGCCAATAGATTGTAATCAGAAAGTATTTGTATCACTTTCAGGCCTGACCTCATTAAGGTAAGTTCTTACCTTACTTCCTGACAGGTAAGTTCATGTCTTTCCTCTATTTTCCAGTTGTCTGAACAGCTTCCAATGAAATCCCATTTAAAGGAGCCTGGGTTTGCTGGATCACTATGTGAACAGCTGCCTATGAAAATCCATTTCAGCTGTGACTTGAGAGAGAAGTACTTTGTTATGTAAAGTCATTGAAATTTAGAAATGGTTGATTACAATAGTTGGTATTTCTTAAATTTTATTTTATTGTAAAGGTACTGCACAGAGGGTTACAGATACATAAGTAAGGTAACGAGTCCATTTCTTATCAAACATTGTTACTTCCTCTCATTTTCTCCTCCCACCCTGTTCCCCTCCTACCAAGTTCTAAAGTGTCTTGTGAGTATTGCTGTTGCATTGGTTCATGCTTTGTCCTTTGTCTCACCATTTTGTTATTCCCCTCCCCTTCCCCAAATAAGATAAAGACACAGGGTATCAAAATCAAGAACCAAAAGGGGGGAAATAAAAAGAAAAAAGAAGTAACTTTACATAGTACATTAAGAACAACAATAAAATCCTCTAGATCTGGATAACTGGTCTCAGTAAATGATACTTGGCTCATTCTAGATACGGACCTGGCTGGCCCTGATCACATAGTATGTGAGGGTTACTTCATAGGAATATATGACCACACAGAGCCCATTCCTGGGCATTGGGAACTTCTTAGAAAAGACGAGTCATTGTGAGTGGGGTGCCCACTTCAAGAGTGAGTGCTTCCTACACCAACAAGGATAATAAACAGGAAGAGGCTTTAATAGACAGACTTTCTCATGTGGATGCTCAGGGTAGGAGAAAGGACAACAATGACATCAATTTTCCTGTTCCTCTGAAGCTCCACATTCCTTTAGGACATGAATCCTACCATGAATCCTAGTGTTCACTCTCAGAGACAATTCGCCTCCCTTGAGAAATGTCGATAAAACGAGAGTTAAAGACCATTCGTGTTCTTTCAAGCCATTGTGTTCAAATAAGGCATGTGTTCCTTGTACAGTAGGACTCAGCCTGTTATCCTCTTGTCAAAGAATAGAACAACTGGAGAGGAAGGGAAAACTCCTGTTTAAAGAACGGTGACATGCAAACATGAAACACTGAGGCCCAGGTGGACAACTAAAGTGGACACTTGTCACTTAAAAAAAAATTCCAGCTCAGTATTTTTTTCTTCATTTTGGGAGAATCTTGTTATTTGAGTTAGAGGGCAGCAGGGGTGGGAGGTGGTGCGGCAAGCAAACCATTTCCCATATAAGCTGAAGAAATAAAACACTGTTCCCTTTCCCCAGTCTCCTGACTCTCCAGCTCCTCCCACCCCAACTGACAGCTCTTGGTCACTCCCTCCTAGGAATGTGAGGTTTCAACAAGACACAGGATGAAGGGGTAGCTTAGGCTGTACATCCAGTGGCACTGGTTTTTGGTCTTTGGCCATTGTAAAAGTCTGGCAGTGTCAGGCACCTGACCTCACCCTAACCAGTTCTCTGGTGTGCTTCTGGGTGGTGATTCCTGGCTGCTGCTTATTTTCTGAGTTTAGTTCTCGAGTCTACTCATGATCTCACCACCTCACCTAAATCTCCTTTTTGTTGTTGTTTGCTTGGTTTTGAGACAGTCTTCCGATGTAGTCAGGGTGGCCTCAAACTCATGATCTCCTACCTCAGCCTGCCAAGTGCTGGGATTACAAGCATGTACCACCACACTCAGCACCATTGCCTTCTAATAAATTCCTCCTTTTCTTAAATTAGGCACAGCACATTTTTTTTGCTTGCAACCAAGAGCTTTGACTGATACAATAATTTCATCTTCCTTCTGCTCATTTTTATCCTTGACAACCTGACAGATAGAAAATTGTGAGTTCTTGAAAGTAGTAAGACACATGCTATAAGATCTGCATTTCTTACAGATGTAGATCATTGCATAATTAAAAAGCTGAGATACTATCTTTTTTTGTAGGACTAAAATAGACTAAAAATATATCTGAATAATTAAGGGCACATTGTAGAGGCTCTACTAGATTAAAAACAAAAACAAAAGAAAACAACAACAACAACAACAAACCACCACCATTCTCCTTTCCCACTATAACACTCAAGTGTCTTCCCAAGTCAGACTCAGCTGGTCCAAAGACCATCAGGCCTCACCAACCTGTCCTTGCAAGCGGCAGAGTCAGAAGGCACTGGGTACAGTTACTATACAAATGCTAGCTTTCTTGGTGGCCAGGCCACATGGGAGGAATTTCATAGATTCTCCATGCTGCATAGAAAGAGTAGCACAGAAGTAGAGATGTGAGGAGTCCAAAGGAAAGGGCACATCTATTTAAGATGCACATAAAAGATATAAGCCATGTTAAAGTGGAAAAACTTGCCTTGCTAACCACCTGCATGCTTCGTGTAGGAGGTATGTTAGAAGATAACTCTTATGATATTAAAATGTTTCCATCTAGATTCTCAAAGCTGACTCCGTTTCATTCCCAAACACTTGAACCTACCCAAAAATCATCCATGCTTTCTCTGGAGAACCAAGCAAAGAATCAAAGACGATTTTTCTATCAGTCTTCTCACCCTTCCCATGGCTCCTCAAATATACAAGTACAGATTAAGTTTTAAAAGAACAGGAACATGGATGTATAAACACATACTGTAAATATGTAAACATACATGAACACATAGTCAATACTAACTCACTGTTTACTTTTTCTCTTAATTTATGTCATCATTTTATGACTATGTAGTATATTGTTATAAGATGGATTACACACCAGATTCCTTATTAGGGGGTTTTTCTTAATGTTTTACTATGATAAACAATTTTCTGATTACTCCCATTAAATTACATCTTTAAAATTGTTTCTTTTTCAGAAGTATTATTGCTGGATAAAGATATATACTTTGTAAAAAGTATCTTCACAAATACTATTGAACTGCCCCCTAGAAATGTTACATCAATTATGAGTATCCATTTTCCTACATCCTTTTTTATTGTCTCACAATTAGGTAATTGAAACAAACTATCTTTGTAGGGCTTGGGAAAGCAAGTGAAGTTGAACCACCACTCACAAAGAAATGAATTTCCTTTGTACATCTTAAAGCCCTGTAGTGTTCATTTTTTTTCTTGTTTAGTTGTAAGAATTCTATACAAAAGACTTTTAGTCTTGCAGTGTATTTCTAGTGAGTTGATACCTAAGATTTTAAAAAATGGAATACAATGCTGGGTACTGATAGTTCATGCCTGTAATCCTAGCTATTCAATAGGCTGAGATCTGAGGATTGAGATTCAAAGCTAGCCCAGGCAGAAAAATCTGTGAGACTTTTGTCTCTAGTTAACCAGTAAAAAGATATAAGTCCAGATATGACTCAAGTGGTAGCCTTGAGCAAAAGAAAAATATAAGTGAGAGTAGGAGGTTACGAGTTCATTGAACGCAAAAAGTAGACTGAAGCAAGTTTTTTTTTACTAATAACATTAACAATAGGAAAATTTAACTTTAAAAATAAAAGAATAGGCAAATCAAATGAAACAAAATGAAGAATGCCAGGATACAAAAGAGTGGAGTTCTTTTAAGAGAAAGGAAACTTAAGGGAACTTGGAAATTAAAGAAATTAAGGTGAAAGAAAAATAAAATGCAAATCAAAGAGAAATTCTAGAATTACATTTACTTTCTAACATATAACAGAAGCTGTCCTTAAGAGAACAAGAAAAGTAAACCTGGGGTGTGAGGAGGAAAATATGACTTTTCTTGTAAGATCTTTAATCAAGTTTTCTGTAGAGATCTGCAGAGCAGATCAAAATAGGAAATAATATCCAAATCTTTTGTAATACTCTATACACATGTTCAGACCATTAGCAAATCCTCCTGAGGAGGCCAAATCCACTTAAAACTACACTTAAGAGGAGCAGATAAAAAAAAAGGTAAGAAAAGAATAATAAAACACAGGAAGAAGTTGGGAAGCAAGTTGGTTAATCTGATATTTTAATCATATTATCTTTCTCTTGTCCATTATTAAAGAAGCTTATTAAAGGCACAGTCTCTAAAATGTGGCTCTTATTGAGGCAGTTATAAATAAGAGGTAGATTTATCCCACCTTCTCCAGATTTCACAAAGGGAAGATTGAACATAGAATTCTGAGGAGGTTTATATGCTAATGAGTCACCGTCTGTTTTCCTTAATATCCTTATCCATAAAATGGAGATAGTTTAACAAACATTGGAAGCTTTTTTTCAAAAAGATGCTGTATACAAAAAGAAAAAAAATCAGCAAAAATGACACTTTAAAGCTGTAGTTAAAGAATGTAGTGGGCAGGAAAGATAATATAGATTTTGAACTTGGAAGCCAAAGCTGATTCACTTCTGTTTCTTGAACATTAGATTTGCTGAGGAGGAAGAGCAGTGCTCTTGCCAAAATCATTAAGGAGAATGATTCTGAGTATGCCTTAAAGCAGAACTTTTAGTAAACAGGAATTACCTATAAAGAAAATCAGGAAGCCGAAGTGTTTCTTTTTATGAAGTTACATCCTGCCATAGAAAAGCTGGATAGGAAATAAAGGCTGATGTACTCCCAACTGCATACTTAAACCTGCTATTATATCACAAGGAAAATCTCTCAGACTCCAGGAAGGAGAAAAAGAGGAAGGGAGAGGAGGAAGGGAGAAACAGAAGGAGGGAGGGAAGAAGGAGGGAGGGAGAGAGAGAGAGAGAGAGAGAGAGAGAGGACGACAGAGGGAGGAAGGGAGAGAACAAAAGTGAGATATTTTAATGTAAAAAAAATCAAAGACAACCGATGGCTACAATTAACTTGGTTGAAGGGAAGATGTACAAAGAACTCTATGAGTTGCGGTTCTTTAGTTGCTTGTCTATTTCATTTCAGCAGTAATTCCTCCAGATGTTCTCATGAAAGCAGAAGAATGATAAAATGATAATATCCCTCCCACCCCCTTCTTTGTCACTAGTGTGTTTCCAGGGATACTTTCGCATGTCCAGGTTTAGGGGATGGAGATTCTACTTTGCTCTTCACTTTTCTAAGTTTAACCATTGGATATTTTGCAACCACTATCTAAACACTTCTGCATTTATCTCCCACATCCAAATGCAAAAGATTAGATAGACCTTTCTCTGGGCAGGTTACCTGGGTTTTGGCGGAATGGCAGGTGTCAATCTGTAGCAGAAAAGCTCAAACTGCAGTTCTTTACTCTCCCTGCCTTTTCCCCAACTTGTCCATCTATTTCACAACTACAGTCTTTAACCCTACACACCACACTCACACACACACACACACACACACACACACACACACACACACACACACACACACACCTCCTCCTCCAACCTCGAATCCTTTCGCACACCCTGCAAGGCACGCATGCCAGGATGCCCGCTGCCACAGTAACGCTCAACCCACGCGGAGGCCCCGCCCATGGATCACGCCCCCGTCCCAGACACCAATGGTTATGGCCGGCAGCTCCCAACTGGCTCTTTGATAGGGCAAGATGACCTGCCACTCTTCGGGCGCGCCCCGCCCTTTCTTCACTCCCCTCAGGAGCTGGAGGGGCCGGAGCATCAGCGAGAGTAGCTGTGAGCAGCCGCGGCGGCGGCGGCGCGTCGTTGCAGTTGCGCCATCTGTCAGGAGCGGAGCCGGCAGGAGGGGGCTGCTGCGGGAGAGGAGGAGGGGTCGCCGCCAGCCGAAGGCCGCCGAGACCCGCCCGCCCGCCGGCCGGCCGCGGGAGCACCAGGCGAGGCTGCCCTCGGAGCCCAGCGCCCTTGCTCAGCAGTCCGGGAGCGCGGCGCTGCCCTCAGCGCACCGAGGACTCCGGAGCGCACACAAAGCCGCCGCCCGCGCCAGCGAGGGATCCGGCTGCTGGGCCGGGGACGCCCCGGCGCCGCCCCCCTCGGCGCTTCGCGAGGCCCACCGGCTCCCGGGCCCACGGCGGAGCTACCGGAGCCGCCTCGGCCGCGCGGAACAAGGGCGAGCAGAGGACCATGTGAATGGGCTCCGGAGCCCGAGCGCCGCGCAGGTAAGCGGGCGGCCGGGATGCGCCGCGGGAGGCCGCGGGGATGCTGCGGAGCCGCTCGGGTACCGGGCGGCCCCCGCCGCGGGGCATCGCGCTGCGGTCTTCGGTCGTGGCCGCCTCCCGGGCGCCCGGCTGGGCTGCGGGCTCGGTGGCCGCGCTCGGAGGGGTCTTCACACGGCCGCCTCTCGGAACACTTCCGCGGGGTGCGGCCGGAGGAGGCGCAGGGATGGTGTGGCGTGGGGGGGGCACGTCCTCGATCGCGAGTGGGTGCCCGTGAAAAATAGGAATTGGCTTGGGGGCGAGGCTGGCCCAGACTCCGCCCCCGCCCTCCTTTCGGGAGGCCCCCCGCGGGGACCCGGGCTGTGTGTGTTGTTTTAATGTCAAGGATGATGTAATCACTTAATAATTGATGCCCCGTGCGGCTTCCCTCCCCACCCAACCCCTGCCCCACTCCTCCACCCCTCGGGCCTCCTCCCTGGGAGGCCGAGGCCATCGCCTTCCCCAGCGCATCCTCCTGCCTATTTCTGGCACCTCCCTTACACATCCCCCATCTCCACCCCCCCCCCCTTCACTCTTCCTGTGCCACCACCCACCTACCCACCCTTTCCCCTTTCCCCCTTGAGGGAGTCCTGCCTCCTTTTCCTCTGGCCCCCACCCCATCTCCCCTAGGCCCCTTTCTCTTCCCTTCCCCACATACTAGCTGGATTTCCTCCCGACTTCCCGAGATCGGTGGCTGTTTTTGTTTGGTCTCCTCCCCTCTCTTATCTCTGCGGCTACAGGCAGGAGGGACTGGGCCAGAAAGAGGCCACGCAGCTTGGGCCCAGGCAGAATTTACTGGGACTCACTGGGAAGGATAACAAAATCATCCATCTTGCCCCTCCTTCCTCCAATAAATCAAGACCGTGTGTGTGTGTGTGTGTGTGTGTGTGTGTGACAAAGAGCCCTTTCAGTGCATAGAGAGAAGACACACAAAGTACCCAAGGATAGGCACCACGCTTTTTTGTCTCTCTTCTTCCCTGTGGCTTCCTTTTCTTTTTGATGAAGCAGTTCATCTCTCAGTCTTTTCTGTCACATTTACCAAAGAAAAGAAAATGAAAGCTCCACTTCCACCCCCACCCCCCAAATTCAGTGTGGCAGGTGCCAGCATTTTGCTATTCAGAGAGTAGTGGTGACTGGCTGTGCTTCTTAGATTTAGGAGGAAAATCATCCAGCCTTCTTTAAAGCATTGATTTACTCCTTACTTCTCAGGCCGTGGTAGCTTACCTACTTCCCCCACCCACTTTTGGTGATAGGTAGTGAGAGCTAAGGTAGGAGAAATTGGTGTGGGGTTGAGAAGAATGTTGTTTTTGAATAGTAGTTAAATGAACAAGAGTGAGACAGACTGACTTGCTGCTTCTCTCAAGTCTGAGGCCACTTTGCTGAAGTCTTTTGAAATGGAATCTGGTCTGTCCAATGATGATGCAGTTTCGCCTTTTTTACTTAAGTAAGTGGGAACATGGGAAAAAGAAAAACAGCATTGAATTGGCATTTGCAAAACCACTGAGGACTGAGTTCTGTCTTGCCTGCTTCAGTTAACCTTTGGATGGCTATATTCCCTCACTACCAATGCAACTTCAATACTTTCTGCCCTTTGTGTCGCCCCTCTCCCTTCTCTGCCTATGGGTACCATGCTTTCAGATGAAGGGACTCATGGATCTTGGAGGAAGTGGTTTGGCTCTCTGAGGTTTGGGGGCACTTAGCTATGAATAGAAGATGTAAAACTAAACTTTGAACCATGTGATGTTCCTCTCAAAGTGGAAGTGTTAATGTTAATATTGGGCTTAATGGTCCATTTTTGTAAGCCAGTAACACATGCTTAACTGATAATGGCAAAATGTAGGTTGGTCTTGCCTTTCCTAGGAGAACAGCTCTTCAACTACTGAAAGCAACAGAATGGTCTCAGGTTTATTCTCTGAATTTTATTAGAAAAGGGTTGATTGGATGCTTTAAACATTTATTTCCACATTGTGTAAGAACACTTACTATGGAACTTTTTACATTCAAAACTCAGTAGGGTTAATGAGTGTTAGTGTAAGAACAAAGGCGTGTTTGTTAGATGCCAGACCCAGAAAGGATAGTCAGTGCACAATAAACTCATCCTCTGTTGACCAAGTTAAAGAGACTTAATGATAAAGTTGAATGTGTACAAATTCACACTTGGTCTTGCCCTGGGTCTGTAGTTTCCATGTCCATCTGACTTGCTCGAAGTCCTATTCAAGTAATTGGGTCCAACACAAATGTCATCTCCTCTGTGAAGCCTTCTCCATCTTCTCTCTTCCAGGCAAATTGCTACAATTTTGGCTTCAGACTTCACCAGAAGGCATTATATTTGTTGTGTGATTGTTTCTACTGCATATTGAGAAAAGAACGTAATCTTATTTATTTCATTTTCTGCAAATTTTAGTAGATATTCAGTGGTTTCATTTACTGGTCAATAAATGTGAGTTAAGTCCTTGGCATGTGCTGAACACCTATTATAATAAGGTTTACATTAGCAATTATAAGAAATATGTGATGGTTCAAAAGCAGTAGACATTTATTCTTGATTGTGTAATAGTCCCAAATACGTGGTTCTAGTCAGTAGTTGGCTTTCCTCCATTCAGTGATTCTGATCCCATGTCTCTATCTTGTAGCATCCATTTTCCTGGTATACTGTTTTGGTTCACAGATGAGACAAAAGAATGAGTGGAGGGATGCACCTACCTTTAAAATACTTTGATCTGGAAATAACAACCATCACTTCTACCTCACATTCTTTAGGTGAAATCTAGTTATATGGCCACATTTGATTCCAAGGGAGCCTGACAGCTGTAGGTTAGCCCCTCTCCCCACCCCAATGAAAAAAATGAAGTATTTTGGATAAACAGCTTGTCAGACAGTGCCACTTAACAAGACACATCCCTGCCCTCAGGAAACTTGTAGGCTGATGAGAATGAAATGGACAGTGAGAGCTGACTCCTATGTTTGCTTTTGTTCTTTTGATTTTATAAATTCAGATATTTTCATCTTAAGCAGGTTTCAAAAATATGGCTTTTGTTTCTCAATGAGTAATCCTTTGCTTGCCATACAGTCATCTTGTGCTTGGTGTATGGACTTTGATGTGGTTCTTTTACTCCAGAAGCACCTTTCTTGGCCTAGTTTTTTTTTAATCTTTTGTACCTAAAGACTTCCAAAGTGTTGAGGAGGAGCTTTAGAAATCATAGTATTACCTTTTCTTCTTTGAGATGCTAAGGAGGTTAAGAAATTGCTACATAACACAACTAGTAAAGATGAAGGCTTCACGAGGCCTAATCATCTTGGATGAGGGTGTGAGAGTTGCATATGTTTCCTTAGATTGTAAGGAACGTATTTGCTTACTGTGTGTTCCTGTTTGTTCATTGAAGCAGTTTTCTTTTGTGACAAATATATTTTTAGTTGGGAATTGAATGTTACATCTTTTCCATAGGCACATTTAGGAGGTGAAATTCTTTGTCTTCATGACCCACACAGCTTGTTAATGGGAAGGCCAGCCACTTAGCCTGCCCAACTCTTCAGCACCACCTGGGGCTGTGTTGATTGTGACTTTGATCCAGCATATTCTGTTCAGGCTAAAGTGTACTTTCAGATCTCCAGGAGAAGGAAACTGCTAGTGTTCTGCTAGTGTTTTCCACTGGACTCCAAGTTTTGTGGGCAAGCATGTCCATCATGATTAATAATGCATTTCTTTTTTGCTATGAGCACTTCATTATATTCATCTCTTCTGTAAACATTAGCTTAGTATGTTACTTTGGGTAAAGAACTGAGAAGCTGGAACTATGGAAAATGAATATTTCTATTCTTGCTGTTCACAAGTCACAGTCTACAAGAGGAGATAATAAGATAATAGGTAATAGCTAACAATTATTAAGTATTTGTATGTGCTATGCACCATTTAAATTGCAATCTTAACAGTAATGTTATGAAGTGGTTTTACTTATAATCACCACTTTATAGGAGAGAAATTGAAGTAAGTTTCAGTAATTTGTTAAATAACTTACTCAAGATCCTAGAATGCTATAAGAGTCCGGGTCAGGCCCAATTAATTTGATTCCAAAGCCATTGCCCAAAGCCACTAGATAGTATTCAAAATACTACATATATGTTTATAAAATGATAATATTAATTAAAATACATATGGGCTGTAAAGAGAGGATTGACTAAAATACTTTGGAAATTGAGACTTCTGTTAATGGGAAACATTAAACATTAAAAAAATGAAGTAAAATATCTGTTCCTACATTCCATATTCCGTTTAGATTGTCATCTCTAATTTGTTTGGGAAATAAAAGTAGAATAAAACTTTCAAATGAGAAAACAAAGCATGTTGATATTGAAATAGTTTCAGTGTGTGTTTCTTTATTTTAAACTAGTCCTTCAGTGGTCCACAAATAGGTCTGTCTAAATTGAACCTCTCTGTATTTATTTGTTTGCATGTACCATTTTCCAGATACTGATCACTTTCAAAGTCAAGAAATGTGATTCTGCTCCCAGTCTCTGGCCACTGTTTTAAATGTTATTTCTGAAGTACTGTCTAAGATGTAAGCATACTCAGAAGGGAGCATGAGACTGAGCAAGGTGATATATGCCTGTAATTTCAGCAGAAGTATAGCAAGTTTAAGGCCAGCCTGGGATACATGTGGGGATAACTTTCTCCCAAAACAAACAAACTTCCTACCTACTTACCTAGCAGGGAGAATACACCCAGTAAAGACGTGAGACAATGGGTAGAGAAGGGTGAGGAAGAAAGTGCCTTTAAGTAAGAGTTGGTGTGGTGGGAAGACCACTGCTCAAAACAAGCAAACAAAAAACAGAAACAGGACAGAAGGTTAATGCACAGAGAATTTGGGACACAGCAGTTAGTTCAGGGTCAGAAAGAAGACGGGGCTAGAGGAGAAAGTGGAAAGATTCTTTTAAGTACTTTATCTGGAGTGCCATTTAAGATTTACAAATGGAGATGTGTCTTTGACCTGTGTGTGTGTGTGTGTGTGTGTGTGTGTGTGTGTGTGTGTATGTTTGGAAGAACCCAGAGCCTCACATTTTTTAGGCAGATATTTTACCACTTGAGCCATGCTCCCAGCTCTGTTGTGCTTTTAGTTAATTTTCTGATAGGGTCTCATGCTTTTGCTTGGGGCCAGCCTCAAACTGTTAGCTGCCTATGCATGGATCTGCATAGCTGGAAACAAGTATGATAACCATGCCCACTTTATTAATTTATATAGGGAAGATTTTCCTAACTTTTTGCCCCATGTGGCCTCCAACTGAGATCCCCTAATCTCCAACTCCCAAATGGCTGGGATTATAAGCATGAGCCACCTTGCTTGACTGTTTTATAAAACACACTTGGCCACAATGTAGGTTGTCCCAGAGACAACCAAGACCCATACAGGAAAGGCTATTTCTGGAACCTGGGATAGACACCAGAGGAGGGGCTAAATAGAAGGAATAGAGTGCAAAGGAGCAAGAAAGGCTGAAACAAAATATGGATGTGGCAGAGTAGTCTTTGGGAAAGTAGGTGGAGAGAGACATGGAGAAAGCGATGCAGTAAGACAGTTGGGGGCACAGAGGGATGACTTCTTCATAGACATTTTGGACTTTTGTGGTGAGTCTTCTAGGCAAGTGGCTAGGTGAATCTGGAGTAAAGAAAGAGGATTAGCATTCAAATATAAATTGATGAGCAGAAAATTAAAAAGTAATTGATGCCAGAAATTCGGGTAAGGTCACCTGAGGAGAGAATGCAGAATAGAAAGAGCAGGTAGGACCATGGTGAATCCAGGAACTGAAGAGGAGTACAGCCTTCCGTGGGAGACATTTGGGCATAGAGAAGTGAGCAGGCTGGGCCATAGCATTCACAGGATGTGGGGTAAAAAGTGCACTTAGGTTTAGCACCAAAAAGTTGTGAACCTGACCAGAGCAGCATCAGAGGAACAAAAAAGTCCAGCAATCTGCAGCTTCCCAGATTAGAGAAGTATGATTCAAAACTTGTGGAAGATATAAGCAGAAGGGAACCTCTTAAGGAGTTTTTCAAGGGTACGGGTAACGCAACACATAATCTTGGAGATTATATAGTCCAGTGGTCATTTCATTTATGAAGGGGAAAGTCTGCAGTGGTTAAATGACTGTTCAAGTACCAATATCAGCATGTTTTGAGCATTACAGCTTAGGTGAGGGGAGAAGCTCAGAGCATGGGGTTAGGGTATGATCCAGGTTTGATCCTTTTCCAGCTGAATGAGCAGGGCCAAATTGCCTAACCTCACTTTCTTTGTCTTTAAAATGGATATCTTTAAGGTAGGAGGCGAAGATTTGACAAATTGTAAAGCATTCAAAATAATACCCCACACAAAGAAAAAACAGGTAAACATTTGCAGTGATTGTATTGCTATACATACACATATGCAGATACACATTAAATAGGATATAATATGTAGATATATATATACATATATGTATATATGCATCCAAGGAACTTTTGAGTATTTTATAAAGAGATTGGGGATGATAGTTCTGGATCAAGAATATTAGGAAAAGTAAGAAATTCATTCGTATGGTGTGGTTGAAACAGTATTTTAAGCAAGTCTTAAGAAATGAAGAATCTTCTTTATCCCTGAGAAAAGAAACATAAAAGCATTCTGAAGCTAGCCCTATAAAAAAGTTTCTTTGTTTTAGTCAGACAACCAGAATTTTAACCTATTTACAATTAAGTCCCTTGACTTTGACTTCAGAATGTATTCTGTCTTTGTAAAGAAAGAATGAGCTATAGAGCTAGAAAGAAATGTGGTTGTGACTGTTGCATATTTGATTTCTGCAAAAAAAAAAAAAAAGTGAGTTGGGTTATTTAAAGGAGTAAAATCACTTTTGGAGTGTTTTCAGTTCAGCAAATCTAATTTTTAGCTACTAAAACACATAAGTAGCTTTTACAGAATTATCTAGATGGACTTGGGTGACATACAGTATAGACAGCTTAGGAATAAGTGACACTCTGGACTTGATTAGAACGCAGTAATCCTGGAAGGATATAAATTGAACTGGATTTATGGTCTAATAAAAACGTGGGAAGAAAAGATAATGCTTACTGACTCATGAAACTTTAACGATGTTTGCAAGACTCGGAGTTGTCGTAATATTTGGATGAGAGCGCTTGCCATTCGTCTCAGCCTGCCTCTCAGTGGCCTACTCTGAGCCTCACTGGGGATGGGAAGTCTGCCTTGGTCTCTGAGTATTCCTAGGAATACTTCCTGGGAAGAAGAGGCTACATTTTGTCCCATTTGCCCTTACATGCCCATGACTTCCAGTAGAACTCAGTGACTGGGGCAAATATATATTGAGCACCTATTTATTGTAAGCTTTGGGGGAGACAAATGCAGAATGAGGAAGGCTTAGCCTTTCCATTTAGAAAACTTTTTCTGAACTACTTATTTTGGGCCTTGCATCCCTGTCTTTGGTGGTATAAAACTCATGTGTACACACACATACACACACACATACACACACACACACACACACACACACACACACACACACACACACACACACACACACCATACCACACCACACCCAAAACACAACATACATACCATTCCACAGCTACTCACCCTTCCTTCCCTGGACATTATACAAATAGAAGCACCTATCTTTAGTTGACCCCTGGAGGCCTGTTGTTCAATGCTTCAGATACACTAATTTACTTAATCATAACAACTCCATGTGCTAGGCACAGTATTATTATCCCCATTAGTCAAATGGGGACACTTAGGCTCAGAGCTATGAAGTAACTTGCCCTTTGTCACCCAGCTAGTAACTAGTGAGGCCAGGCCTGTGTGACTCCAAAACTCCTGCTTTTGTAAGTTGTGATGCCTCATTCCCTGACTCATCATCCTTGCTTTGCATTGCCTTACGTGTCATGTGTTGAGGGATACAAAGACACCTTGACTGCTATGGAATATGGACTCCTAATGACTCCATTTCAGACATCTCCTAGGAAGTCCTCCCATTACTCCTTCATCTGGGCTCCCCCAGCAGTTGGTGACCACCTCCCCATCATCCTCGTCACACAGTCTGACAGAGGGAAAAAACAGAGTCATCTAGGGAGAAAGGGAAGTACTGGCCTTTTGTGAGCTCTTTGCAAATCAGGAGCTCCATCTTATATGTAGTTGATTAGCCAACACTCAGCACAATTCAGTGAAGTACTATCGTTCCCACTTCACAGCTGTGAAAAGTGAAGCAGAGAGGTTACATGATTTAGTCAGGGTCTGGACCCAGGAAGTCTGGCTCTGGCATCTGTGTTTTTCACTCAGAATTGGTTTCAGTTCTCTCAACCCAGCTTCTCAAAGTTAGAGCATGATCAACATCAGCCCTTTGTTCTTCTTTCACCCTGGCAGAGATGCAAACAGAACATACTGAACTAGGTCTTATGATAAAAAGAAAAGAAAAAAGGAGAATTAAAACAGTACTTATCCAAGGACCAATGGAGTGCCTATTCCCAGGCCTCCTTCTCATTTCATCAGCGATAGGGAGTGGTTGAGCACTTTGACATCTTCTTTGTAATCTGGGAAGAGACTGAGAATAGAGAGGAGTCAGTTGCTGGAGACAGGGAGTGAAGCAAGCTCTGGGAGCCTCAGCTATAGCGTGGGAACAGGTGGAAAGTGTAGAAATGTTTCTCCAGCCAGTGAGCAAGACTCATAGGCTCCATCGCTGGGAGACACCTTAACCTGACTTTAAAGTTGTCTAAGTGCTTTTGCCTTTTGAATCTGCTCTTGGTATTTTATCTGGGATAAATTCAGATGCTTTCATTTCCTTCAGGGCTTCCATCTTTTAGGTACCCAAAAATAGTAGGCTTTTCAGGAGTTGTGTAAGGATTCCATCTGCTTTATATTGAAAAGTAGGGCTTTAATGAAAAATTAAAAATGAGCCAGATCTCTATTCCCACAACAAACCCCAGGGAACTTTTCCCATTCCTTCTTTTAATCGCCAGAAAAAGTTACTGAATCTGTGTTTCTGTGAAATCTTGCCCAGTTTAGATTCTACTGAAAAAGCAAATAAATACCAAGTTCCTTCATTTCCATGCAAGTGTTGTGTCTGCTGTCACTTGTAAACTTTGATTTTTTTGTTTCAACTTTGTTAATTTCTGCCCAGAAATGCTATAATGTGTTGCCTATAGTTAAAGCATATACATAATGCACAAGGATATTTGAAAGAGTGCTGGTTTCTGTTAACGACTTCTCTGGTTTTGCAGAGTTCAAAGAGTATCACCTTGTATTGTCTAGTTTATTTTCTAACCTAGAAATGCAACACAGCACCTCATTGTTTTCAGATGCACAACTCTGAAGCTGAGTTAGCAATGAACTCTTAACATTCTGTTTCTCTGTATCTTTTTTCATTGTCTTCTCCCTGAAAATGTGTTTCTGTGACTGTATTCTTTTGTTTCACTCCCATTTTGTTGACACATCCCTCAGGCTCTCCCATGGTTTGCAAAGAACCATTGCTTCTTTCTCATGCTTTCTACATTGAGGAGGTGTTGATCGATGTCAAAATGGAAGAGTTGGAAAACGTTCATAATGGTTCTTTTTCTTTTTCCCATTTTAACTAACAACACAATGAATAGGAACAGAAAGACCAAATTCTTAAGCCTGGACTCCAGTGCTTTCCACAGCTTCTGCATTCTTCCTCAGCCATACCTGGCTCATTTATCACTACACTAACGTGTCTTTTTTTCTTCCCTAATCTTTCCTTTTCCTTAGAATTTTATCCATTTTTCAAGGCCCAGCTGGAATTCTAGTCTCATTATTCATTTGAATTAAATGTTTGTGTATTTCAATTGTTTCCTAGTAAGTGTTAGAAATCAAACAATTTTATCACTTGTCCCAAGTTCGTACTTGAAATTCCTAATTTAACTCAAACTAGAATCCAGGTCTCCAAGAAATCTGTATGTATCTTGTCTTCTCAAAAGTCTGTTGCTTGATGCCCCACGTTTTTGTCTATCTGTAACATGTCAGTTACAAGGTAAGTGCTCAGCAGATGTTTCTTTAAGCAGGCACATCCCTAGAGCATTCCCGGGCATTCAGTGGTACTATGCTGGCATCTTCTTGGACAGTGAGCTTCCATATTTTCTGGTAGCACCAATTTATTTTTTAGTGACCCTCATGGTTTAGGTTTGGTAAAAGTCCTATACTGTACTATGTTAGGAACTTGTGGTGTATTGTGAGAATGAATGGTATTGTATTGATTGATTCTATGTTCAGAATCTTGAGCTTTTTGTTTAATATTTAGGGTGATCAGGAAAGTAATTATGTCTTTCCCCCTGCCATTAGTTTTTTGGCAACACAATTTTTATAAAAGAAACAACAGAAGTTAGCACTCGTGCAGAGTGACATGAAAGTTGAAGGATACTGTACCAAAAGCCTGTACAGCAGAGGAAGCAGGTGTTCATTTATTGAGCCCCTGACCATTTCCAGACCTCTCAAAGCAATAGTTATAGAAGTACCTCAGCCATAGAAAAGGCAGTTTGGGCTGTGGGTGTCAGTGTAGGCATCCATTATGTTCACTTTGTGGCATCCTTGAAGAATCTCCACAGCAGAGAAGGAGAGTTCTTTCCCATATTTAATGTCCTGCAAAGTAAGGTTTTGACAGCGAAGCGAAGCTCCAGATTCTCTTTGTTTATCCTTCAAAAGAATGGTAGGAAAGCTTTATAAAATGTTTTCTATGGTTGGAGGAGGGACTACTCCAGTCATTTCTGTAACAAAAGACACAACAGCACAACAGGCAGTGTTTGTCAAGCATTCATTAAAAATCTTCTCATCTACCTGTTACTAGCACTGTGGTTCCTCATTAATGGCTCCCAGGGTCTAGCCCTCAACTCGATGTAAGGTTTAATGGACCTGGGATGGAGAACAGTGGAGAGCTGTAAGAATGATTTCTATGGGTGAAGGCCAGTTTGCTGTAGTGAAGAGATGGTACATCTTGTGTGCTGTTGTTTGAAATGCTATTAGGATCTTTGGGAAGTAGTGGTGAGGTTTTTTTTCCCCCTTGTTTAACCATGCACTGCCTGTGATTTAAGCCCTTTTTCTGCCTCCCGATTACATCTTGAAAATGCACTATCCCCTATGCTGGTATATAATGTTTCTACCTCATGTATTTACCCAGTTTGTTCATATTCAGTCACTTTTGCATATGTCAGTGTCAGTACTGTCTATTTTTTGTAGCAAGCTTCTAGAAGGCTATGGACCACTACACCAAGCTGCGCTTTTTAAATCCTTGTTGATTTTGATCCTAAACTTCCAAATTGGGTTTTTAGTTCTACTGCTAGAATAAGTGGCATCTTAACTCTTTTTTAATGTAGGTAAAGCCTTTGGTCTCTTCATTGATGGGTCCTCAGAATCATGTAGAATTCAAGTTTTTTTTTTTCTTTTATGGGTCCGGTCGTGGGGCCTGAACTCTGGGCCTGGGCGCTGTCCCTCAGCTCTTCAGCTCAAGGCTAGCGCTCTACCACTCGAGCCACAGCTCCACTTCCGGCTTTTTTCTTTTTGCTTATGTGATGCTGAGGAATCGAACCCAGGGCCTCAGGCATGCAAGGCAAGCGCTCTACCACTGAGCCACCTTCCCAGCCCGAATTCAAGTTTTGATTGTGCACAATGCTTTAGATACCACCTTATGTTCCACTTCTTTGGGTGAAATTGTAGTGATTCTATTGTGTGTGTGTGTGTGTGTGTGTGTGTGTGTGTGTGTGTGTGTGTGTGTGTGTGTGTGTGCCTGCCTGTGTATGCATGTGCACACATGCGTAAGTACTGGGATTTGAACTCTGGGCCTTACATTCTTGCTTGATATATTTCACTCAAAACTGGCCTTCTACCACTTGAACTACAACTCTAGTTCTGGCTTTTTTGGTGGTTATTTAGAGATAAGAGTCTCCCAGATTTGTCTGCCCAGGCTGGCTTTGAGCTGTAATTCTTAGATCTTAGCCTCATGAGTAGCTAGGATTACAAGTGTGAGTCACCTACACCCAGCTTGATTCTACCTTCTAATCCTGCCTGTAAATTAGGACAGAGGCATAGATGATATGTAATGTATCACCAATCTTTTCATAGAGATGTTCTTAACTCTGTAATTGCTACTGTTTGTAGTGATTATTCAACATACTCTTGATTTCAAGTGTCAAGAGTTGGACATAATTCTCTTTGAGACAGGATTAGCCTAGGAAAGCCAGTGAGGGCTGGCTTGGAAGAATCTGTAAAGACTGGTAGAATGAACACAGCCAGGTCTTCTGAGGTGTCAGAAACATCTGGGAAAAGGATGGCTGTGGATTATTGATATAGTTCCAAGTAGGACTGGTACTTAGAAAAGTCCAGCCCCAAATGTTATCTAATTGTGCCTTGGCCCCAAATGACATGTGGGAAAGAGCATGAAAGTATTTGGAGTACCTGATCTGGAGTGTTGAAGGCAGGCCCTGCTGCCTTCTCTGATACTCACATCTTTAGCTATAACAAAACCTCTGTTTTCACAATAACTCTTCCATGAACTTGAGATCCAGAACTTGAGATCCTTCTAAAACATCCACCGGTGCTCTCAGTGATTCCACTGAAGAAAGAAGTGTCAAGGATCTCTGTCAGGAGGGTATCAGGAGAGTGGACAAATAGAGTATTTGGAAATCTTGGTTCAAACTTGTAAAACATGTCTTCTGGAAGAACAAGTCAGTTTTGCTAGGATTCTTTGTTTTTAGTTTTTATTTTGAGACAAAGTTTCTCTATGAAGCTTAAGCTACCTTCAGCCTTCCAAGTGCCAGACTTATAGATGTGAGCCACAATACTGCCTTTTTAAAGACATCTTAGTGAGTGTTCTGTACCTGTGACCTTGCATGATGAGCAGCTGTTTTAGTGGAAATAATATTCTGACCTAATACTTAATTTACTTCCCCTTCCTAATTCTTGTTGCCCTGGGAGTCTCCCGCATTGAGGCTAAGGATTTCTTTACTTCAAGGGGAGGACAGAACATGGTCAAGGACAAAGAAGACATTGTTCCACTTTTGACATCTCAAACAGTCCCTTCAAGCATGTTTCAGAGACCAGAGTTAGCCCAGTCCTTCATTTAAGAGGAGAGCTTTGTTAGAAGGAAACTGAATTGGAAGGAACCTCTCAGAAGGCTGGGCATGTATTGCACATCAAGTGATGCAAGAGGGAAGGCGGCAGGACAGTTGTCCTTTGTCCATGAGTGAACAAAATCACTCCCAGGGTTAGGAGGAGGAGCTTGAAGAGATTCTGAAGGCATTGTCACTGAAATCCAATTTCCTATTTTCTACTTGAGGGATAGTGAGCTGTTAGAAGCTTGGTGGGAAGATGAGCCTCCTAAGAAAGAAGGCACTTGAGTTCTGTGTCATGTTTGGAACTCTGGAAGAAAACTATCTTATAATCTGACCTGAAATGAATGTGTGAATCAGTCCCTCTCCTCATCACTATCTTCCTCCTCAAGAGAAAGACAGAAAGGCAAAGGGACAGCACTATGAAGCAGTTGCCAGTAGTTTAATTTGACTAATTGCCTGAAGCAAGTATAGCTTTTACTCTGAAACTCTTTAAGTTACCTGTAGTAGCAATACTTTTTGACATAAGCAAAAATGTAATTATTCTAACAAAGTTGTATTCAACCATTGCTTTTCCTTTGAGAAAGTTATGGCGTAGTGTATCTGCATTTATATTTATTTTGAGCAAGAAGTATGAAGTTTGGTCCTCTTGAGAAGCAGCTGCTATTTCAAAAATGAAATGGGGCCTTTGGTTTCCTATTGTTTAGTTAGTGGTGATTCTTCTTCCCATTGTTCTAGAAGAAAGGCTCTAGGATGCCTTGGGGCCTCAGGTCAGTAGAAAGTATGAGAACTTCAAGCCTTTCTCCAATGAGTTTGCACTGATGCTCAGACCAAGAGGGGAATTCTTTACTGTAAGTGATCTTTCACTTTCATGTTTTAAAGTTAAGGGGATGAATACTAAAAATGATGAGTCCAAATACAAGGGGTGATGCTTTTCATTTTAATTCAACCTCCATGTTCTAAATAAAGTGCCAGCTTATGGAGACATTCATTTCCAAGTATAATTCATAAGCACTTACCGGAACCCTCAAATGAGAAAGGGGAAAACTCTTTAATTACATTTCATCTCTATGACATTCATACAAGGATGATGATGCAGTTAAGAAGATGCTTTTTAAAACCAGTTGTTTTCTGAAATACCTTGCAGTTTTGGAAGGGAAATCTCTAAACCTACTTTAAAAGCATGCCTTGGGTGGGGGTGTGGTAGGAGCTGCCTACTGAGATGTTGCTTATGTATTTTCCTATGAGAAAATTACTGTGATGCTTTGAGTAAACACCAAAACAAGTTTTCCCTGTCAGTCAGTGGAAACTAAGAGAGGTAGAGATCGAGGACCATAATTAATATTTAAAAAAGAGTTACTAAACTATGGAATTAAAAAAATTTATTAGCTGGCAGATTAAAAAATATTTTGGAACCATGAAAAAATTCTATCCAAATTTACTTAAAATTAGTTTCTAAAATTTTAAAACACATGCCTACGTACATTCGAGGAAAACGTCGTGTATTTGAGCTACCCAGGAACTAGTAAGAACATAGGCAGTAGTCTTTGCTAGACATCCCACTCAGTTTAGTCAGGTTCTTAGCCATGTCTCTAATAATCATGTTACTGATACTTTTTATGAAGAGTAAAAAAAATTGTCTTTAATTTTCTCATAAAGTTACCTTCAGTCCTTTCAGAGTTGTGTTTATCATTAATATTTAAAATAGATAGCTTCAATTGGCATTTATGTTTATACCACAGTATTTCTAAATGAGAAACTGTAGGCACAAAGTCCCTAGTAAACTCAGAGCAAACTCTGCTAAATGGAGACTTTTTCCAGACAATTTTTTTTGAAATGTGTAAATACTTTGCCCGGTATCTTCACAGGTCTTCTTCCTTCATTCAGAATTCCTATCTTCAGCAACTGTTTTCCAAGATGAAACTAAGAAAGTTGTTCTATGGTCCTTTAGAGTGTTTTGTCACATTTAGATGATATAGAACCATAGGTTTTCTCAATTTCATTTCATTATGGGGTAAAACATAAACATATCCACTTAATTTGGGAGCTGCATTAAAAGATGTCTACAAGTCAAGATATTATAAAACATCATAATGTAACTTTGGAGTTGAATTTTGGATGCTGTTCAGGTTCTTACCATTTAATGTGTTCAGTTCTTCCTTTGTTTCATTGGGATAAGTTACAACAACTTATGCTTACAAGTCTTATTTTCAGTAGCTGCAATTGGCTAAAGGTTTCAGAAACTATATTTTTTGTACTTCACACTCTGCTTTTATGAAAGATTTCTAACTAGGGCTGGAATGGTAGCTCACACCTGCAATTTCAACTACTTAGGAAGTGGAAATCAGGAGGATCGTGGTTTTGAGACTGGCTCTGGAGCAAAAAAACTGAGACCTTATCTGAGAAAAAACTGAAGTGAAAAGGGGTCAGGGATAACTCATTCTGTAATGCACTTTCCTAACAAGCATGAAGCTAAGAGTCCAAATCCTGGTACTACCAAAAACTAAAGTGGTGTCCAACCAATTAGAAACAGAACACATTCCAGTTTCAGAGAACTTTTCTATGATAGCATCATTGCCACACTAGGTTGATTTAGAGAGAATTTTCCAGGCACTTCTACAATCCAAGTGTTGACCAGCAGCAAAAGAGACTGATGATTTGTCAATTTCTTCTGTATTTGATGGGATATAGCCAGTTATGCACGTGCCATTCCAAACTTAAATAACTTTCTGCTCCATAGTTTTCCTCAAAAGTAAGAATGTTATTTTTATTGTCACAAAACTTATATTTGTATCATCACTGCAAAAATAAGTCATTTCATCTCTTGTGTTGAGTTTTTTACAATTTATAGTCACAACATAGTTTACAACATAGTTGCTTCTTTTTGCCTATGACAGATTGGTCTTTTACAAGTTAATTTTGATCCTGTGAAATAAATGGCAAGAAAACCCTATTATTTGAGTGAATTGATTTTGTTTAAAATTCCTGATAATACTCACATAAAACTGGAATAATTTAACTGTTTTTTCTTCTACTAATGGAGCTAATACATTAAAACTAGCTACATTACAAATATGCACAGAACAAATGTAACTTCAAAGTAAGCACAATTTAATTTAGAATAAGACACTTGTTCTAACAGATGTTCTTAAGAGCTGTCTTAGCATGTGTTCTTAATACAATAAGTAGTAATGCTAGAAATAGTTGTAATGTTTCTTTAGCAGATTGTGACTGTGTCTTATGTCATCAGGGATATCACCGTGGTTCCTGTGGTCCCTAATAAATATCAACAAACATTTTGTGCTAATTAACATATATTACCAACTTTCTTGGCAACTAAGTCTGGGACAAAAGGTATAGTTTAGTGATTCAGTGCTTTCCTAGCATGTTTTACACCTTTCATTGTCTTTTAGCTCATTGAAGCCAAAAGAGGTACTGCAGAATAACCTATTCAATAACCCCTCTCCCCAAAATAATGCAATCCCCCACTCTACTGAGATCATTCTGACTGTTCATTAAAAGATCTTTAGTGACTGTTTCCTGCAAATCTTATTTCCTGTACAGTCTACATTTCCCTTTCACTCTCCTGACTAGTATTTTGTGCATCTCAGGCTCCGCATATAATGTCTGTCAGGAGCAGCATTGTGTAATAGTTCCCCCATGACCAGTCAAGACTGGATGGTTAGCTGCCTTGAGCTTCTTGGATCCGATGGCTTTTTGTATTATTGGTGAACACCCTGCATGCTGACAATAAAAGAGAGGTATTACATCTAGCTTTAAAAAGGACAGGAAAAGAAATGAGTGTTATTGGTCATTTTTCAGATTTAATTACATTTGGATAAAGAAAGTCACCATACAGCCCAGACACTGGCAGAAGCTGCAAGGGCGATGTGGAGATTACAAAACACAGGTGTGTGTGTGGGGGCGGTGTTTTTTGTTTTTTAATTTTTTTTCTCAGGCTTGAACTCCTGTTCTTAGTCTTGCTTGACTTGTGTTCTACCACTTGAGCCACTCTTCCACCTGTGCTTATTACTGGTTATTATTGGAGACGAGTCTATGAGCTTTTCTGTTCAGGTTGGCTTCAAACCATGACCTTTCTGATCCGGTCTCAGTAGGTAGGCTTACAGGCACAAGCCACTGGCACCTGGTTGAAGTGTGGTGTATTTTAATGCAACTAATCATAACACTTGGTTTGCAAAGTGAAACAGATTGTACAAATGCTTATCCTGAGGATCTGCTGGGATTACTAGCTCTTTCACAGACAAGGGATGGGTTACTGTCCCTAAGATAGAAGAATTTTTTCATCTGCTCTTTGTTTTTTTTTTTTTGTTTGTTTTGTTTTTTTTGCCACAGCGCCACTTCCGGCTTTTTTCTTTTTGCTTATGTGGTGCTGAGGAATCGAACCCAGGGCCTCATGCATGCAAGGCAAGCACTCTACCACTGAGCCACCTTCCCAGCCCTCCATCTGCTCTTTGATCTCTTTTTTCTTCTGGACTGTGAACTATTCCTCAACCATACTGTTCTGCTTTTCTCTTTTTTGACCTGTTCGGTGCCCTTTCCACAACAGCGGAGAGATCATATTGCTTGCCTTAGGATCTTCCTGTTGCTGTTAGAATAAATTCCAGCTCTGCACCATGGCTCAGGAGGCCTTTTGTGCTCTTGCCCCTGCTCTCTTGTCTACCTTTAGATATTTTAAACTTCCAGTGGACACATATGTGGCTGTCTGGTTGCTTTGTCACTATAGAATATGTATCCATAGCTACTGCTACACTGGTATCAATTTACACTTTTTATTTTGTTTTGTCTTTGAAACAGTGTAGACAGATAGATAGATAGATAGATCTTTATCTATATATCTATATCTATATCTATCTATCTATCTATCTATCTATCTATATCCAGGCTGGCGTTGAACTCAAATTCTCCTGCTTTAGGTTTCCAAGTGCTGGAATTATAGGTATGAGGTACCTAATATATTTTCTTGATGGAATTAATGCAGCAGACTTGGAGTTGAAAACATTAAACAGGAGTGGCTTGCTAATTCATGACCATTAGGAAATTCCAAATCTCTAGGTCCCATGTATTATTTCTAGAGCAGAATGTATTCCAGGACAAAGTCATTCCATTTGCGGAGCTCTTATGATGGATGCAGTTGTTCTGATTCTGTGGTTTCGCAGCCTTTCTACTGGTTTCAGGTACATCAAAGACTTCATTTTAAGTATATCTGGCCTACATAACTTGGAAAGGTGCTTCTCTGGATGGTTTGGGAAACTGACATACAAAGCTCTCAGGGACAGAGAATGCTGGAGGGAGAGGAATACTTTGAAGTCATGATTTTGAGACCCTCTGTTTTCACACAACTGCTTTCTGTTGCTTACCTTTTCAAAACATGCTACTGTTCAGTTTTATCATGAATGCCTTTCCAAGGACAGTAAATGGTTTTACACACTATGACATCGTTTCCATGGCAACTAATGTATTTTAGCAAAGAGAGACTGTGATAGAAGTAGGCTAAAAAGGACAAATACCAAAATGGCACAGTGAGAATGTAGGGCAGTATGTGTTATAGTAAAGAGTTTTCCTTTTTTTCCCTGACTTCTTGTTTAGGAAAATCTGTCTAACTAGAACTTGGCTTCTTCACTCTTACTAATAAAAATTTTACTGCATCCAGCACTTTCTAGTATTTTGCTGACACAGTTTCTTCAGTTGGTATTTGGGTTTTTGTTTTTGTCTGTTTGCTCTAACATGATGATCATTTAACATAAACACTTTTGGAGTTTCATCTAAAAGCTATACTCTCTTTACCTCACTCTCCTCTGGCCATCACCCTACTGCTGCCAATTACTGCAGTTTTTCTGGAAAGGATGGTCTACACTCCTGTCTCACACATCAGAGAGAAGTCAGGGCCTTTCTGGTCCAGGGATTCACTCCACAATAGACTCAGTATCATCAGCTCTAAGTCTGCTAAGTTTAACTTCTTTTTTAAAAATTTATGAGCACATGTGCACTTTTAAATGTGTTTATGTCAAGAAGAGAATGTGTTATCCTGTCTTGTGCACCTGAATGTATTTGGATCATTTCATTATATGGTAAAGAAAATCTCTCTTAAGCTGGAGCTTGAGCTCAGGGCCTCTTGCTCTTGCTTAGCTTTCTTACTCAACTGGTGCTCTATCACTTGAGCCATACCTGATTGATTAGAGACAGATCTTGTGGACTTTATGGGCTGGCTTCAAATTGGATCCTTCATATCTTAGCCTTCTGAGTACTAAGAATTATAGGAATGAATCACCGATTAT
This sequence comes from Dipodomys spectabilis, assembly GCF_019054845.1. NCBI lineage: Eukaryota > Metazoa > Chordata > Mammalia > Rodentia > Heteromyidae > Dipodomys > Dipodomys spectabilis. The sequence goes on along the minus strand of NW_024870678.1, from coordinate 5,202,316 downwards.
TAAAGAAACCCCTTATGGAGAGTGGATAGTCTTCTTTTTAACATTTAAGGGTCAGAAAAATTGAGACCAAGGCTTTATGACTTACATAATATATTAAAAAATTAAACCAGTCCTTTAAAATATAATAGGTTTTTGTGAAACCTGGAATTTCCAGCTTCTTAAGGAAATAAAAAGATCTGTCAAAACTGAACTTTTGTTGCTAATGATAGCAGTCTGCCTGCGCAGTGTGGAACTGGCCTCTTGGCAGGGTATTGAGTTCTTAGCACACCCCTGCCTCACCTCACCTGCTTATTTATGCTTTGTTCCTGGCCCCATGGGATTTTGGCATGTAACCCTTGATGTACTCATTTCTACCAAATCATAGAGCATGTAAATAGCAGATCCAGGGATAGAACTTAGTTTCCTAGCCAACTGCTTCCTCTCTGGCTGTAGACCAGTCTTTTTTTTTTTATTGTAGAGAATACTTTATAGGCCACCTGGTGAGGGGCATCATTAGATGGTAGAGTCTATATTTTCCACCTTCTTAACTGAAATAGACCCTGCAGTTAATGGTACTAGATACATGGTTCTCATTTGCAGTACTTCCCTCCTGGTTGCTTCTATCAGAAGTCCCATGTGCTCTCCTTTATGGCATGCAAGATGAAGGTGCTAACAATCCATGTTAACATTTCCATATGCATAGGAACACTGGCCAGAAAAGAAAAAGCTCTAGCATAACGTTAGTGTCATTATGTACAGAAGTTTAATGAGCATATATTACCTTTTTAAGGAAGTAAAGCAACTATATAAACTAAATAGAAATGAGAGCACATAGAGCCTTAGCTGAACCCCGTGCCATCATCCCAGCATAAAAGATCAAGGAAATTCCCCAGCCACCTCTGCCATCCTCTGCACCGTAGGCATTTCCCCCTTCATACCAATGTGTTGAAGATTCTCCTGGGGTGACCTTATTTTATATCAGCCTCACTGTTTCCCTGAATCTCTTGACATTTGGAACATATATTTACCACACGCCTGGATTGGGGATGGGAAAGCCAGATTGCAGTTAACACTGAGTCTAACCTTGTTAGATGGGTTGTGCATACAGCCTCATTCTCTATGAGCCAGTTGGGACCAGAATGGATGACTAGAGGAAAATACACTCTTCCGGCGAAACAGGGCAGGGAGGAATAAGTTCCTTGGGACAAAGGGCCTTGTCTGGCTTGGGGCCTGTCTCTGGGGCCTTACCCAGCTGTCCGGGAAAACAGGAGCTCATGGTGGTATTGAGCATGGATGGTCCCACACACTGTGTGCCTGTCTGCAGCTGCACAGGCCTAGGGAACCCACCGTGAAAGTGGGCCTGTTCCTGGGCATTGGGCAAAGAGCCAGGCTGCCTCATGTGCCCAAGAGCAGTGAGGAGCTTCTGTGTATGCTCTGTATGTGTCATAGCCTTCTTTGGAACTATAGTGAGTCTGGCCCTGCCTGGTCTTTCCTGTGCCTTGGATCCTAAGTTAAGAATAACCGAAGGAACACTTGTCCCTGTTGACAGGCCTGGTATGAAAGTTGCTATCAAATGGCTATTTCATCCTCCATTGCCACTGACATCACACCACATACAGTTCTGAGATTCCTACTTTAGTTGTGATTGAATACAGCTATGATCACTGGAGCAGAAAGAAGTTATTCAGATGTGACTGTGTGAAGACGTGTCCAGTAATGTGCAGATGTTTTTTGGCAGGTCAATGAATATTTTAAATCTTCTGCAAGTATTGTAAGGGCTTGAATTCGAAACAGAGAAGACACTGTGGCAAGATGAAAGCATACCATTTCTCTCACAAGTTCCCATTTTTTTAAATAAACAGAAATCTGAATAATGGTTTAAATCATTGTTGAATTCCTCCCTCCTCACCCGTAAGTCTCCTTCATCACATATCAGATGTGATTATGACCATAATATATTGAATTTCTATGTCTCAATTATATATTTTAATAACAAAAAACTCACTAGTTAATATGAAAAACAATAGCACAAGCTTCAGTTTAGATATTTGTTATTTTATGCTAAAGAACCAAGACTACATTTAAAGAAGTACATTTTCTGGTTAAGTGTGTTTTGTATGTGGGTTGTAGTCACATTCTGGACTTACATACTCCATCCCCACCCTTCTAACACAAATACCAGTCTGTAATGCAGGAAGGAGTGAGGTTGGTTTGCCCTAGTGCTATTTCATTGGTTACTCTGTTACTGCCCCTTGTCACCGCTTCATTCATCCATCAGCAGAGGTGACACCAGCTCAGCCCCTGTGTGTTCCAGGCAGTGGTCTCGGTGATGTCCTGACCAGTGACAGAGCTAACAGTCTAGCAGGGAAGCAGTGACACACGGCTGGCATGAACTGCAGTAATCACACACCCCAGAGGAAAACTAGTCTTGAAGAGAAGTGTGGACAGAGAGGATGAGAGTAAAAGAAGACTGTGAGCTGGACCCTGAAGGCTAATCAGAAAAAATATATATACTTACCCAGCAAAGTTGGGGAGATTGGAATAATAATGCTTAGCCCAGTGTCAGGGATATACAGAGGAGTTGAGTCTTTCTTTCTGCTCCTCCATGGGATGGGGAGAGATTAAAAATACAATGACAGTGCAGAAGTGCCCTTGTAACTCCTACTGACTTCTCAGCTGGAAAATATCTTCTCTCACAATCTGGCATTTGTCTCAGTTTCCTATCTTTCTCCTTCCAGCCACTGCCAGCCCATTAGCCACCTCTCTGCCTTGGAGCACTACCAAACCTTTTGCCATTCACTGAATGTGTGGCCAGTGTTCCTTAGACTGTGAACTCACCTCTCCTTCCTGTGCTGTACTGTTGCAAGGTTCAGGCTGATATGCTCTGAGCATTTGGAGGTACAAGAATAGTGCGGACTGAAGGGATAGCTATATCAAGAGAGATGCCAAAGTTTTATTTTTGGAACATTTGCATGTTCTTCCAAGGATGGAGGGTTCATCTCATTTAAGCCATTGGGAGTACTTCATTTTTGGTCAGGGTCTCTTCGGCTTGAACTCTTACAGTTCATCACACATTTGCAGCATTTATAATTAGCCTTTTCCACTGAGGTCTCAGGGTCACTTTAGTTATGTTTGTCAACCAAATCATCAATACCACTTCAGCAGGAAGAATAAAAGTTGGAAAAATAGTCAACGGCTTAAAGTCCCAACTGGATGGGTAGTCAACTGTTTTGTAATGCTGGTATAAGTAATATGCCTATCTGTATCTATACACAGAGGCATATGCACACACATGGAGAGTAAGAGGAATCTATCTTGCCTTAAGATATAGACACCTAAAATTTGGATTTAAAAATACTTTTTGTAATAGAGATAATTTGGGATGATTGGTCAATTTGAAGATAGGTCATTTTAATAAAAATATTTCTATTAGAGTTCAACGTTGGCTGTTTAAAACTTGTTAGCATTCAGAAACAGACTTAGAAAAATGTGTAGTTTTAGAGACAGATGTCACTCTTCATTCTAAATGGATTGTCAAATCAATTTCACTTGTAGGCAGTTTATTTGATCCACTCATATCCTCTTTGAAACAATAGCACTGATGCCTAAAATGAATTTGAAAGTTATCTTGCTTGGTTGTCGTTAAAGCTAAAGCTATGGCATCCTCCTTTGGGTTTATGGTGCAGAACGATGCATACATGGTCTTTGTTAACTCCATCTGTTTCATAAGCCTGAAAAAGAAATTGGATGGTGCTGTGTATGTGCATGGAGGGATTAGACTGTGCAGTAATAAGCTAGCAACTCCAAATGGGTTTTCAGTTTTCCTGTTGGCACTAGTTGCTAAAGTGCTGTGGAGTGAAGATTTATTCCTTTGCAGTCTGTTGTGAACTGGGCGTCCTGTGTTGTTGTAGTTTTGCAATATGTGTGTGAGAGGTATTAAGTTTCCTTCTTGTACTAAAACAGTAGATTCAAGTGCTCTTTCTGTAGCAGAGGAAGGAATCTTTCACCTTGCAAATGAAAACTCTTTGTTGTGACTTATAAATCAAACAGTGTTTCTAAATCTCTATGGAAGTGTTTAAGTCTGGAAGTTAAATTTTCATGTAAGCATGTTTTCTTCAGTAGAACTTACTGTGGCACTGAGATACTCTTTTGATTATTGGGAGCTAAGTTAAATTCCCATTTTGCACAGCATAAGAGTGCCATATTCCCAGTGGTTAGCCAGAAGAAAGGACATAGATGGTAGTGTCTCCTTGGTTAGGGGAAGGCAGCATGTCCCAGAAGCCAGAAGAGATAAGTGAGGCAGGTTACCAAGGTACAGCTATAGTGGCATGCTTATTATTGTATTTTCCCCCTCCAATCTCCATGGTGGGTTTCTTTTTTGTCTGCAGTGAGTTTATGATTTGAATGCCCATCTACAGACAACAATATATGAGTTTCTAATTCTCTTCTCCGTGGTCATTTTTTTCTCTACTTCATCTTAGTCATCTTTGATTAAACAAAACAAAGCTGTTACTGCTAATTATGCCTCTTTTCAACCAGTGAAAAGACTATTTTGTATGTGTGGAGGGGGATGGTTTTGATAGGAATAGCAATTTACAATGGGAGTGTTTTAAGCCATAGACCAAGAAGAAAGGTACTGAAAGCCATGGTGAAGAGCTTAAGAGTCTCTATTGAGATAAGAAAAAATACTTCTTCCATTTTAAAAAAAATTTCAGATTCCCCAACTCAAACCTTATAGTTTCTGTATAACAGTTGTTGTCAACAATGTAACTGTTCTCTTTGCATACTTACTAAAGTTGGAGCTTTACTGTAACATTACAGGGAGAGTATATGAACAAACTGGAAATTTGCTTTTCCCACCATGACACTTGAAGGCTTAATGTGTAGGAATCTGTGTCATGAGTCAGCACAGCCTCGTCAGAGGAGATGTTGCAGTTCTAAGGTAATCTTAGGTCTGGAGTTTTCAGAGGCAAATTGGTACCAGTTAGTGGGCTGGCAAATTTTCTGCAGATGGGGAACCCCACCTAAAGGTAAACAGAAGCTATCTCAAGGCTTTCTAAGGCCAGGCATTGTGGTTATACATCTGTAATCCTAGCACTTGGGAGGTTGAGGTAGGAGGATTGAAAGTTTGAGGCCAGCATGGGCAATATAGTGAGAACTTATCTCAAAAACAAACACCAGCGCAATAGGAATTTAGGCAAATATGGGCTGGGAGCCTGCCAAAAGTTCAGTTGAACAAGACTTAACTTGGAAGACTTTTTTTTAATGTATCTTGACTGTGGATAACTTACGTAAAGACCTGGAAGAAGGTGTGTGTTTGTGTGTGTGTGTGTGTGTGTGTGTGTGTGTGTGTGTGTGTGTGTGTGTGTGTGTGTGTGTGTGTACTCAAGATTTCTATCCTGGGCTGGGAAGGTGTTTTAGTGGTAGAGTGCTTGCCTTGCGTGCATGAGGCCCTGGGTTCGATTCCTCAGCACCACATAAGAAGGAAAAAAAGCCGGAAGTGGCGCTGTGGCTCAAGTTGTAGAGTGCCAGCCTTGAGCTGAAGAGCTGAGGGACAGCACCCAGGCCCAGAGTTCAGGCCCCACGACCTGACTCCCCACCCCCCCAAAAAAAAGATTTCTATCCTTATTTTTTCTGGCTCCATAAAGTTAAAGTTTCACGTTGGCTTCCTTTGGTGATACAGGGCCAGGTCTTTACAGTTTGAGGCAGGTGGTTGTGGCAAGCGTGGCTTTGTGACAATTGTGTGAATGTGAGAAAATCTGTGGGCAAATTGTAATGTATGGAAATTCTCTGATGGTTTCTTGTGGGTGGTTTTCAGGCAACGACTGCTTGATACTCTTTTGATGTCTCATTATTTTTTTTTCTTCTACAGTTTTTGAAGAAGCAGGATGATGATCTAGACGTGGAAAAAGTAAGTAAACAAGTTTTGTATCAAAGGCATGTGCCTTGTAAATGAAGAATCATTTCCCAATGAGGGAGGGGGTAACACTGAAAAGAAATGTACTCATTACCTTACTTACATAACTGTAACCCCTCTCTTTGTATAGCACCTTTACAATAAAATTTAAAAAAGAATCATTTCCCATTTAAACCCTAAACAACATCTACTTTCAATTTGGGATTAAGATTAAGTCTATAGGTTTCTAAAAGAGAAGTAAAATTGGATTATGAAATTAAAAAAAAATCCTAGTTCACATCAAGTTGATCAGTTATGGAAACATATGTTTTAATTACAAGTCCTGTCTCCCCCAGGGTTGATGAGCTTTCAGGCCAGTGGGGGTGGACAGTGCTCTGTGTTTAGACTGGTCAAAGGCCCTCCCTGTTATTCCAGTCATAATTACTTTCCCTCTATTCTTACTTGTCTATTGCATACTTTTGCAAAGTTTTACCTTCCAGTTGTGGCCACTGTATATAAAAGGTCATTCATTCATTCACTTAAGATTTTTGGTGCCCATTGGGCATTACATGCTGGACTCTATTGAGGAAAAAATGGATGCAATAAACAAGTACTAAAACTGGAGTTTTAGGACCCAGGCCCCCAACTCCAGGAGTTCCTCTGTCAAGACCGCCCATTCACCCCTTTATGCCCCTTGATTATTGGGAGTTAAGTTAAATTCCCATTTTGCGGAGCAGAGGAGTGCCAGGTTCCTAGTGGTAAGCCAAAAGAAAGAACAAAGATTGTAGTGTCTCCTTGGCTAGGGGAGGGCATGGTGAAAGAGACGTGGTAAAAGGCAGAAACAGATTTATTACATGGGAATTCCATAGGAAGATAGCACTTCTGTATATCTTCAGCTGCTTTCAGAAAACAGTTATGAGTGACAGCTTTAAATAGACAAAGAACTGAGGGAAGAGGAAAAAGCTATGCAAAACAGTCCTAGTTAGAGGTGTGTTCCAAGTTGGGGTGGTGGTAGATAATCTGATAGTCCATTGTCTCAGGATTGATCAGGGGGACTTTGTTACAGTAATAGTTACTGATGCCTGATAAATGGTCTGCCCTTCTGTCAGCTGTTTCCTAGGTTCCAAGATGGTTATAAAGTGACTGTGGGAGACAGTGACTCAGGGCAAAAGACATAGCTACAAAATGGAGGCAGGGATGCCTAGCTTTGATCCTGCTTTCAGTTAATTTGGAGGCCCATGTACGAAGTCAGTGTTTTTGAGCATAAGTAGTTTAAGCACCTGTTACACTACTCAGGTAATTACAATGCCACTTGCAGAAGTGGCTTCAGAAGCTTAGACAGGGATGGAAGATGAAAAAAAAAATTCTTTGATGGAGGGAATATGTGACCATGTGAAGGAGTCATGGATTCATTCTTGTTTTCACTAACGTTGCTGGGTATTCCCTCATCTCCCATGTGCTTCAGATTCCCCAATGATAGGCTGAATTTATGCAGATCTCATTGGTCATCAGGTTCTTTCCTGCCTAACCATATTGCCCAGTTCTGAGAACTAGTCCTCAGTTCTCTCACTTTTCTGAGGCTGCCACTAAATCATTATTATCAATATTTTTTAAAATTTGAATACATGAGACATTCTCCCATTCTGGTTGCCATTGTTAGTTTATTCAACTTAGTTTTTTTTAAATTGTGAAAATATTGTACAGAGGGGTTACAATTACATGGGCAAGGTAATGAGTACATTTCTTATCAAGCATTGTTGCCTCCTTCTTTGTCTCCCCTTCCCATCCCTTCCCATCTTCCCCACATTCTCCCGCACCACCCCCTGCCCACTCCGGCCAAAGTTGTAAAGTTTGTTTTTCGACATAACGATTTGTACATCTCATTGTTACAATGGTCCACCTGTATCCCTATTTAAACAATTGGTTTTTTTCCCTTTCCCTCCACAAATTATACCAACATCAAATACAGTGATAACAGGGGTTATACCATGGGGGAGGGACATACAAAGCAACAACAAAATCATCTTATAAGTATGTTAGAAACAATAGCAACAAGGAAAAACAATTTGAGTCCTTATCTTGGGGTTCATTTCACCTAACATCATCTTATCTGACCTTTTCTGCTTGTCTCAGACATATACTAGTTATTGCAAATAAGGAAAACCATGGGACCTATATTTCTTTGGGCCTGGCTTACTTCACTTAATATAATTTTTTCCAAGTCTTTCTATTTCCTAACAAACATGACAATGTCATTCTTTCTAATGGAGGCATAGAAGTTGAATAAGTATGGTATCTGAAACATTGGGCCTTCTACTAAAGTAGGAAAAGGGTTATTCACCACTAATGTGGTCATTGGATGGCATGCTCAGTAAGATTAGTGGAGAATGGGGAGTTTCTGGAAGATGAGGCTTCTCCAGCTGTACCTCGAGGCAGCAGTGAGTTTCCAATAAAGGAGTGAACAAGTGTCACTTGCCCTGTCCTGCCAGTATTTGCAAGTACTGGAAAAAGGATAAGGAAAGCTAAATAAGGAGTGGGAAATACTTCTTGAGCTGCAGAGTGAATTTAAGCTTCCTCTAAAAGGCTTTGCCAGTGTCCTCTCAGTCAAACAGTTAATGACATGAAAAACACTTACCTGCCTTAAAGGAGTTTACCTTTCCAAAGCCTTAATGCATATTTCTTTCCTAATGTGGATAAAAAGCTATTGGGCACAATCTAACAACTCTTCTTTTTGCCTGTGTTTATGTATCTGTCAAGAAAATCTATTATATAAGTGCCAACATTGTATAAATAAATGATACCTGATGGCCACCTGACTAGAGAAAATCATGGACACCATTAGCATTTGTGTTTAGAATAGATTTTTGGAGTTTCTTCTTTTTCAGTGATCATTTCTGTCAAGACCAAAGTCTAAATGAAAATAATCTTTATTCTGAGATGTCAAAGCTCAGACATAAATCAGTATCGATTCTGAGTTACTTGCTAGCTATAGTTTATTGAGCAATTACTATGAAGTGAGTGCTTTGTGTATTTTTCACAGAGACTAATTCCACAGTCCTATGGGTTGACCATAGCCCTCAACATGAGCTGCTGTAGGCACTACAGTTATAACAGGGAATCTAATCAGATCTGTCTAGTTCCAGACCCTTCTCTTTCCTATACCTCACTTTGCCTTGGAATATTTGAGACCATCTTTTGTGTGCCTAATTCTAAAATCTTCTATGAGTATGTAATAAAAGAGTATTGCCATTTCCCAGGGAGATCTTTCTTGTCATTTCCCTAGCTCCTTAGTCTAAATGGAGTTACTAAGTCACTGTGTGTTTTCTTCAAAGCTATTATAGTATCTGTATAGTTTTTGGTACAGAATCTGCCAAATAGCTGTGTTCCCTATTGAACTGTAAGTTTTCTTGGGTCAAATCCATATGTTGGCTAGGGCTTATGCCTGGCTCATAATAAGCCCTCTAAAAATGTCTGCTGACATGAATGAATGATGGCACATTCCCAAATTTTGATGGATAATAAGAACCAAAGAAAACCATTTTGGTAAGTTGGCAAAGTGGAAAAAAAATCATTTTGTATACTCCAAAAAACATGGTTTATCTTCTCCATCTAGGTATTTTATCAGTAGAAATCACAGAATTATATGGCAATAAGACATTCATTTCTTGGTGTTCTCTAACAATACAAAGTTTCAATCGAACAGATGGATAACTCTTAAGAATGACGTAATTCAGGCAAGCAAAAGGAGCCCAAAAAATAAAAGAAGAAGCTTTCAAAGTACAAAGGAAATATTAAAACAATTTTATTAATTTATATTTTTTGGTGCCAGTCTTTGGGCTTGGGAGCTGTCCCTGAGCTTTTTTTGCTCAAGGCTAGCACTCTATCACTTGAGCCACAACTCCACTTCCAGCTTTTTGGTGGTTAATTGGAGAGAAGAGTCTCATGGACTTCCCTGCCCAGGCTGGTTTTGAACCACAATCCTCAAATCTCAGCCTCCTGAGTAGTTAGGATTATAGGTGTGAGCCATCAACACTCAACTCAACATTACTCTTTTTTTTTTAAACACAGAATAGTCTAGAATTCTTCAGGGACACAATTCTGAATGTGGTTTTCATAAGTCACTTTTAAATGTATAAGCTATATCTTCTAAAAGTGAAATCCATATGCATCTAAATTTGGAAGGATATTTAATGAGATTATATTAGAACAAAAATATAAGGTTTTTATGTAGTAAGCTAACACTATTTGAGTTACCCTGTTTAGAAATTTAAATTGATTTAATTAAAATAACGCCTACTTTGGTACTACTCTCTAAGCAGAGGTTTGATTTCCACACATCCTGAGAGCCTTTGTTTGGTGTGTTTAAAAGAATTTCATACTCACTATCTATTGTAACCCCTCTGTATCTTATTTTCATAATAATAAAAAAGTAAAAAAAAGAATTTCAGCACCTACTATGAGAGACCCCTGTCATTACTGCAGTTTTAGAGAGACCAAGAATTCCTGTATTAATATTCCAATTGTTTGACAGCTTCATTGAGGCCACAAATACTACAGGCCTTCCAAAACACATACACACAAGAAGATATTCAAAAAGAAAAGTAAATAGGAAAAATAAGCTTCTATTTTAGAATTATTTACTTTTTCTTTCAGTGAATCCTTTGGCATGTGTTCTTCTGTAGATATAGACCACACGTGGTAGTTACTTTATTTTTCAATACTTTTTGGTTTTAGTCTTTCTTAAGTCCCAAGAGATATGATAAAAAAAAAAAACCTTAATTTTTATTGTAGAAATAGTATGGAGGGGGGCAGTGAAATCTTCTTTTAAACAATTGAGAGTGAAATTTGAGGCTATATCTTGATTTCAGATACAGACATGTGTATGAAATTTCCTTATAACTGGGCAAGAGGTGAAAAAACAAATTCATGCAAGCTTTTTTCTTTAGCAGGGAAACAGGATTTCCTGGGTTCAGCAGGTCAGCATTGCTTATAGGGGGTGTCCAAAGACTTCAAAGTGCTAATTGTAGAGTCTTACAAGTATGTGTCACCAGTGCAAATGGGATTGGGGGTGTTTGAGGGGATGTACTGTGTTGGTTGCTCTAGGGAGGCAGGAAATAGAGGAAAGAGGAGAACAGAAGAGTACCCTACGCACAGCTCCTTGCTTTCTGAGGAAGTAGATGAATGGAGACAAGGGACAAGGTAAAGAAACCTCATGCTATGGTGCTTCCCAGTAAGTAGAAACTGGAGAGGACAGCTCTTGTGTGCAAGTGAGACTTCTCCCTAGCCTCACCAGGCATGTGTTTGGAACCGTCTGTCCCACTGATTATACAAAGCCATGCCGCCATCTAGTCTGTTGGGGAATGGGGCATAGGGGGACTCAGTCTCTGCATCAGTGAAGGTCACATTTCACACAGCCCACTTTCCTAGTGATCATTGGTTAGAGACATAGAATGACTTTTGCCTTAGAGAAAACAGTAAGTTTAGGAAGAAGGAATATTCCTAGAGTTCTAACTTGGAGGCAAGTCCTAGACCCAAAAGTAGTTGTTATGCATCACCTATAATAGCTGACCAACCTTTTTTATATATATATAAATATCTGTGTTGGGTCTTCGTCTGTCCCATGAAAGACGGATGGGGTCCGAGGAGGCGCTCGCCCGTTCCCAGTCTCCCTCAGCCCGGGAGACAATCAGACACAGCGGGGAGACAAATCCAGCAGGTAGAAAACTCGTTTATTAACAGAGAGCAGACCCTTTTAAAAACAAAAAAGGGCGGGTGGCATGGCAGGGGAGGAAGAGGAACCAATCACTGTCAAGGTCACACCCTATCATGCACCTGAGCCTTCACTGGCTGGTTAGGCATTGATCGGAAGATCAATTGGCCTCTGCCCACTCTACTCTCTCCCAGCGCCATCTTGGCTGCCCATGTGCTCTACAGTAAATTAGGCTCTGCCCGCTGAACCCCCTCCCAGCGCCATCTTTGCTGCCCATGTGCTCCACATACCTGGGTTGTAAAAGTGCTGCCATCTAAAAACAAAATATCAACTCAAATTTTCCAAGATAATAAATGATCCCTTTTTCTAGACATTCTACGTTTAAGCAGATATTGATGAGAGTTGGAAGAGCTGCACATTAAAATGTTACTGTTGTGAATTGGTGAAAGATTGGAGTGGGTGATTTAATCCTGGATACAGAACATTTTAATTTTTTTTTTATTGTGAACATACTGTACAGAGGGGTTACAATTACATGGGCAAGATAATGAGTACATTTCTTATTAAGCATTGCAGCCTCTTCCTTTGTTTACCCTTCACATCCCTTCCCAGCCTCCCCCCTCCCACACACCCACCCAATCCCCCCCACCAAAGTTGTAAAGTTTGTTTTCGACATGACAACTTGTACTTCTCATTGTTGAAACGAGTCCACCTGTATCCTTAAACGACTTGTTTTTCCCCTTCTCCTCCACAAATTATACCGACATCAAATATAGTGAAAGCAGGGGTTATACTGTGGGGGAGGGACATACAAAGCAACAAAGAGATAATCTTATAAATGCCAGAACATTTTATTTTAACCAGTGTTCTAGGCCATGTATTTTCTTGTGCAGTTGTGGTATTTTGCTTGTGAGAAAAATGAAGCTCAATACAAGCTCAATACAAGGACTAATATTTCCATAATTTTCCTTTCATTTTGATAGGGCCAGAGTTTGAACTCATAACCTCCCATTTGCTAGGCTGGTAAATCTACCACTAGGGCTTTTGCTTTTGTTATTTTTTGAATAGAGTCTTATGCTTTTGCCTAATTGGCCTTGGACTGTGGACCTCTTATTTATACTTCCCCAGTACCTAGGATGATAGGCAGGTTCAACTGCTTCCAGCATTTGGCACACCCTTTTCTTTCTACTCGATTGACACACTGACGTTCACAGTAGAGCAGAAAACAAATGACTCATTATTAGTTTTGTGTAGCTTAACTGGCAATTTGTGTGTGTGTGTGTGTGTAGTTTTGAATTTAAAAGGTTTTTACGGTCTTGTTTGTGATTTTTAAATGCAGTTATGATTTTTTTTGGGCCAAAAAGCAACTAGAAACCCTAAAAGGAAATAATGTCTTTAAACCTGATCTGGACCTGCAGGGTAGTCCCCAGTGACAATGTGAGAATATCTTCCATTCTGCAGGCAGTAGGTAAGGGAGAGCCTGTGGGACACTCTTTCTTCTGCTGGTTCCTAGATCCAGGGACTATTTTATTACATTCATCATCTCAGTAGCATTCATCATTTGAGAAGATAGTAGTTGGATGTTGCCAGGAGTGAGTGGGAGAACAGTAGAGAACAAGATGCGTCTTTGCTTTCTTTGTACCATTTGTTTTCTATGAGAGCTTTACCTTGTTGCTGTAAGTTACTGTATAATTTGTTCTATTGTAGCCAGGACTAGTGGGTAGAGGTCAGCATCAATTTGTTGCCTGCCTTGCATAGTATTATTGTCTGCCCAAATCACATGTGAAGGAAAGATTCTTAATAAAGTATATATGAAGAAGGGCTTAAAAGATGTCTTTGCCACTGCCCCCAAACACTTTTAAAAACAGAGCTGTATTTGTTCTGAGGCTGGAATGGCCTAGACCATAACAATAAGCTTTTCCCTTAAAGAAGGTTTATTTTTGCCCACTTTTAACCCACAAATTTTTCTTAAGCAGAAAACTTCTGTTTAATTTCCTGTGGCTGCCATAACTTACCATAAATTACCACAAGCTTATTGATGGAATGGCTCAAGTTCAGTGCAAGTTCAGGGCCCTGAGTTCAAACCTGAGTACTTCCACAAGCCTAGTGGCTTGAAACAACAGAGATTTATTTTCTCATAATTGTAGAGATCAGAAGTCCAAAATCAAGGTCTCAGGGCCACACTATCTCCAGAAGCTCTAGGGAGAATTCATTCCTTTCTTCCTAATTCTGATAGCTGCAGGCCTGTACTAAAAAGAAATGGCAAAGAAAAGCAAAATACAAATATTCAGAGATCTCGGGAAGTGGTGCTGTGGCTCAAAGGGTAGAGCGCTAGCCTTGAGTTGAAGAGCTGAGGGACAGTGTCCAGGTCCAGAGTTCAAGCCCCATGTCAGACAAAAAATAAAATAAAAAAAATATTCAGAGATCTCTAAGAAGGTGTTCTGCCTCTGTGATGTATCTTTCTAATGGTCCTGTGACAGGCTCTGAGGTGAAGGCAGTGACAATGGGAAGAAAAAGTTGGTAGGGTGCTTGTCAGCAACTGCGCTAAAGAAGATACACCTGGATGCCCTCATTGTTGCCAATAGGTTTCAGTTCTGAGCCCTACTAATTGTGACATACCCAAGTATTAGATAATTGTGTGACTTTTTTTTTTTTTTGTCGGTCGTGGGGCTTGAACTCTGGGCCTGGGCGCTGTCCCTCAGCTCTTCAGCTCAAGGCAAGCGCTCTACCACTTGAGCTACAGCGCCACTTCCGGTTTTCTGGTGGTTTTATTGGAGATAGGAGTCTCACGGTCTCTCCTGCCCGGGCTGGCTTTGAACCGCGATCCTCAGATCTCAGCCTCCTGAGTAGCTAGGATTACAGGCGTGAGCCACCAGCGCCCGGCTTGTGTGACTATTTTTTTAAGAGGATAGGTTGAGATTCTTTGTTGAGTTATGAAATACTGACCTTCGTTTCCTAGGGTTCACCTCTATAAAGACGTCCTCCTTTGTGGGTTTGTGTAGTCTGTGAAAGCATCCTCAATGTTAGGTGAACACAGCTTCTCCAAAGAGGTAGAGATGTTCATTAAGGTGCAAAGGATGCCATTGCTGAAAAGAAAAGAGAAGCTTGTGTGTATTTTATGTTAACAGAAGGGAAAAAAACCCAACAATTTGTTTTCATAGTCCCTCCAAATAAAACTGCTAAAAAAATGATACCATTTCAGAGTTGAACATGAGGCAGTTTGATTTGGCAAGGAGTGTGTGTGCATCTGGAGGCTGTGGCACTGTGGAGCTGTGCAATATAGGCTGAGGACAAAGCAAACAGCTATCATGTGTAAAATTGATAGGCATTGGAGGATGGCTTATTTCACTTAACATAATGACTTCTCGTTCTATCCATGTGAACATGAATGACAGAATTTCATTCCAGCGGACTCATATCCGATCCACTGTGTGAATGACCACATTTTCTTTATCCATACACAAACATTGAAGTTCATTACACATCTTGGCTATGGTGAATGTTTGAGGTGGTAGATATACAAATTGCCCTGACTATAATATATACACGTTGTATATATTATAGAAATAGCACATTGGACCTCTAAATATTTTGACACTCAAGAGTGCCCATGAAGAGGGAATAGGGTGCTGTGAAATTGACACAGGAAGTCCCACATAGGAGTGGGTAAAGAAGAGCCAGTGAGTTCAGAAAAGGGTAAAATTTACCAGCTCCTATCAGTTATCCCTTTTCCCTTGGCAGTACTGACCAGGGACTGGATAATTTCTAATTTTGAAGTGGATAGATTCATGGTTTGGTAGAAAAATAGGCTGGAGGGAAGGGATCTTTTCCACATTACTTTTTTCTGTTGTATGTCAAGAGTCAATGCTGCAGTAATTTAAAATAAACAAACAAAAAGATATGGGGAAGATTTTTTTAATCTTTAAAAGAATATCCTAAAAAGTCGGTCTAGACTTGGGAAAACAGTAATTTAAAAATATAAATTAACTGCCATTGTGCCTATTATACTGTTGTCATATGAAGGGGGGAAAGTCCCACATTTCCTCCCTCTTTTGAAAAAGCTTGATATGCATTCAGGTACTAGTTATTGCAGAAAAATAAATTTGATAGTAGGAAAAGAATTGAACAGTTCTGAGATATTGCAAATGGTTTGACAATTGTATTGATGACGCATTATAAGGTTTTAAGTGGGGAAGCTTCATGGATGAAATTTTAGGAGTGCTTTTTTCATATATATTTCATCAACTGGTAAAACAAAAATATCTGACAGTTGGCATATTTTTGTACAGTCTCTAAGATTTACCATTAATCACTATTAGTTATGGGTCAATGCAATACTTTTAAAATTACTCTGCTTTTACAGTGAGAAGAAAATATTCTTAAGATTCTATGTCTTCGGTGTAATGGTATTTCAAGAAAAATGACAAAAGCTTCAGAAATGACCAATTTGGACCAAGCATAGCAAAATATGTCAGCTAAAGAAAAAGCACTTGTTAAAAAAAAAAAGTACTTGTTTCTGTTAGACGTTTGGTTGTTCTGTATTAGGAAGGTTCAGCCCAAGTCAGCGAGTGTTGGAACCTGTTTGTGAGTAAATTGTAGGCAGCCATCATTACATCTGATATTTAACCCATGAATCCCCATTCTGTAATTCATTTCAAATCTGAGACAATGAGTGACGGATTTCTGTCGAAATGAAGAAAGGGTGGTTTGTGAACATCAGTAATGAAGGGTACTACCCAGAGAGGGGAGAGGGCAGAAAGGATGCAATGCATAAACATGACCGTTTTCTTGTGAGCAGTAGGTGACTTGGAGCTGGCTGCATTTGGGAGACCCCAGCCTGTGCTGTACTTTCAGCTCTTTGGTAGAACTCAGCAAAACGCAGTTACTCTGAGTAGACAGATTAGAAATGGGCAGTCCTGCCTCCAGTGAGATTTCAGCAAGATTAGAATCACCTTGTGACTTTGTAAAGTCACCATTTATTTCCCATCAGTGGTGACCTGAATAAAACTACAGGTGAGTCCTTGAAGAGAGCAGAGGACATCAAGCAATAATTTTTATTGGAGGACGAAGTCAAGGTAAGGAACATGCAGCCAATCTAAGACAAAGGTCTGAGACCAAGGTTCTGCAGAAGTTCAAAGTTGTGGGAAAGAGGTAGTGAGTTAAGTCCAAGGCTCTGAGTGTTATGCATACAAAGAAATCAATATTCATATAAGGGACTATATGTATACACGGGATCCCATACCTACACACAGGTATCTACTCTGTGCACAAGAGAAAGAAAGAGAAATAAAATGTCCCAATTCCCATCCTTCAGCATAAGAACTGAAATACCACAAGTATCTTGAAATACCACAAGTATCCTTCCCCACCAGCAGTACCTCTCTCCTTCAGAACTGTTGAATTTTCTGTTTGTCATTTCCTTATTTTCCTGTATAAATTTCTTTTATGAAATAACTTACTATTAAGTTTTGATTACCTCAGGTGTGTGTGTTTGTGTGTGTATGTATGCATGCATATGCATATGCATGTGTTACTAGTGAAAAGCTATTTTGTATGAACTGGAGCCATATTGTTATGATGGAGCAGATTCCATCTTGGTAGGAATGGAAATACCTACTTCTCTTTATTTTCACCCAATTTCACTTACATGTCTGTGGATGCTGCCAGGTATTGAACCGTGCTATTTCCATATCAAACTAATAGTGGCTTGGATTCTATTGAAACTTTCAAAACAGCCTCAGAGACATACAAATATTTTGGCGATTATTTTCCTCCAAACATAGGAGATTCTTCTGATGGCAGTGCTTTGTATCTTACTCATTTAGCAAACTTGTATTTGATGTTTGTTGTTGTTGTCTCCTTTATTTCCTAGCAATACCTGAGAAAAATGGATGTATGTCATTTGAATCACATTATTTACTTCGAAATATACCACCATCCTTGATAAGCAATTTTTTTGCAGATTCTGACCACTCTTATATGTAAAACTGATGGGATGTGTTTGAAAGAATTTCCAAACTTCCAAATACAGATTTTAGTAAGATGAAATTTCTGTTGTTGCTAATCATATGAAACTGAAGGTAGACCATTAAACCATTAAAAAAAAAAAAAGTCCATGTCCTCCATAGGCTCAGAAGTACAGCTTATTTTAACTTTGTACTTTTGGATCACTCTTCATTAGTAGCATTCACCAGATTTATTTGATTCTAGGATGGATAAACCACTGACAGTGAAATTCTCAGGGTGTCTTGATCATGGGTTTTTACTAGTTGTTACTAATATTGTCTATTTGAAGCTTTCAATGGTAAGAGTATATATTTGTAGAAGTTGTATGGTGGTCTGAAAGTAAAAAAAAAAAGAACTTCAGAGACCACCAATTGAAGTTTTATTTTGTAAACTGAGATGCTTCATGGACTATTTATGTATTAGTAAATGATGATTATCAAAAGTACTAAGTAAGTTGGACAAATGTGTAGGATGTTAAATAGGAAGAAAGCAAGGTACCAAATCATTTGTGAAATGAGTTTAACTCTGAAGGCAAAATGCCCATGTGGGAAAAACCTGCAAAAACCACACCAAAATGTTAACATTGTATCTGGTTTAGGAGATTATGGGATTTCCTTTTCTATGTTTGTTAATGGGGTTATATAACTTTCATAATAAAATTAATTAAAAGAACAGAGTTTAGAGAGACCAGTCTGGATTCAAATTGCCACTCTATCATTACCAGCAGTTTGACCTTGGCAAGCTACTTAACTGAAGTAGATGGTCTCAAGAGCTAGATGTTTTATCCACCCCCATATAGCTACTGCCATTCAACTGACATCATATTCCTAAGGCCCCCAGTGTGGTTTGTGGTTCCTACTCTTCCCTACTTCCTATTCTCTGGCGAAACTAGCCTCACCCAATCCACACCCATAGACAGGAGTACTGTCCTTTTATTGTCTGGTTTCTATTTTGTCCAGTTGTAGCTAAGTTCTGATCTTAGTAAATACTCAGTAAAACAGAACTTCTGTTTTAGCTGTGACAACTGCTGTTAATTTTAGAGAAGTGATGGATGAGTAAGAAAGCTTAGGCTTTGTAACAAGAGGAGAAATTTGAAGAACTGGACTCCCTGAAAGCCCTAGAATTGCAGCTGTTCAAATATTTGTGTATATTTGAACATACAGAAATATGCTTGTTAATTTGGGGTTTTTTTGATGGTTTTTTTTGCCGATTGTGGGGCTTGAACTCTGGGCCTGGGCACTGTTCCTCAGCTCTTCAGCTCAAGGCTAGCACTCTACCACTTGAGCCACAGCGCCACTTCTGGCTTTTTCTGCTTATGTAGTGCTGAGGAATGGAACCCAGTGCCTCATGTATACAAGGCAAGTGCTCTACCACTGAGCCACTTTCCCAGCCCTGTGCTTGTTAATTTGAAGGTATGTGTTAACTTCCCTTGTCTACTGGTGGGAGAGAATGTGTGATTGTGAAATAGGTTGGTGATTTTTTGGCTCTGCTAAATTCTTTCAAGAGAAAGGTACAGGGTGCTGGGAAGGTGGCTCAGTGGTAGAGCGCTTGCCTTGCATGAGGCCCTGGATTCGATTCCTCAGCACCACATAAGCAGAAAAAAAAAGCCGGAAGTGGTGCTATGGCCCAAGTGGTAGCGCACTAGGCTTGGGCTGAAGAGCTGAGGGACAGTGCCCAGGTCCAGAGTCCAAGCCCTACAACCGAGTTCCCCCACCCTCCTCCCCCTCCCACCCCCCACCAAAAAAAAAGAGCAAGGTACAAACCCACTAGGATCCCCAGGGCAGATATAAAGCTGACTTTTCAAGACTGATGCTATTGAGGTGATCATGTTATGAACAGGACCAGAGATATTCTTTGAAATCCTAGTCTCTCATATATTGCAGGATCTAGTTCATTTCTGAACAGTACTAGTCCCCTATAGATTGGTTAGGTACTCTGGTTAATCTGCTTAGGTATAGGAACACCCTTAGCAAAGGTTCAGTAAAAGAGGTCCCTGTTCATTTGGACTCAGGTTATTCCATTAGTTGGACTAAAACTCAGAATATCAGGGTATCTGAGATATCCCCAGTCATTTAGATCTCCAGTAAAAGCTGAGTCCCTTCTTGGTCTACTCATGGCTAAAATCCAAATTTCTGTATTCTCAGTTCATATACTGCCCAGAATAGCAGTGTCTTCCTCGGTCTTTAGCTGATCCTAGGAAATTGACTAGACATGCTAAACCTCCTTTTAGCTCAAAATTACAAAGATTCAAAATTGCTTTATACATTTCCTTTTTAAATATTAGCATCTTGAGAGATATGAGTAATTAAGTCATAGAATATCAGTTATAAATTCTGAATCAGGCCTCTTGTTTTCTGTGAATGACTTGGTAGATGAACACCTTTCTTTTTTACTTTTTTTTTTTTTTTTTTGGTCAGCCATGGGGCTTGAACTCTGGGCTTGGGCACTATCCTTCAGCTCTTCAGCTCAAGGTGAGCACTCTATGTTTGAGCCACAGTGCCACTTCTGGTTTTCTAGTGGTTTATTCGAGGTAAGAGTCTCACAGACTTTCCTTGCCCAGGCTGGCTTTGAACCGTGATCCTCAGATCTCAGCCTCCTCAGTAGCTAGGATTACAGGTGTGAGTCACTCATGGCCACAGTTCTTCTGGTTCTACACCAACCAAAACCTGCATGAAACAAGCTAGAATGCAGTTATGAGAACTCCTTACTGGTAAAACAAGTTGTTTAATGGAAGGGAAGATAACAAGGAAAAGAAGTAAAAGGTATGAAGATTAGATAGGAAGATAAAGCTAGTTGCTTTATTCACAGAAAATTATGGTAGTTTATTCAGACAAATCCTAGGTAATGTATACAACTACTGGGAAAGATGTATGCATGTATAAAACTACCAGAAAGTCACAGCATACAAGATCAGGAGATACAAACCAGACGTATTTTTGTACATTAGCAGTTTATACCTGTACAATCAAGTCAAACAGTTCTGTCTCCATTTGTAGCAGGAAAGCTTAAAACATCTAGGATTAAATTTCACACAGCACCAATATGCTGAAACTCCTGGATATAATGGGTTGCATGTCTTAGATGGCTCTCCAGGAGGAAGACTTTTCCTTTGTGTCTTTAATCTGTTTTCTGAGGGACAAAGTTCTATCAGCTTGATGTTTACCTTCACCAGCATATTACCTTCACCAACATATTGACATTGCAATATGTCAGTTCATACTCAACAAGCAGCACTCCTGAGGACCTGCTTTTCCTGACAAGCCAAGCACATGTTGGTTGCACTTGTGATGTGGGTATTATCCTAGGTGATTTATGGAGCTAGTTTGTCTTAGGTCTATTATGTTCATTCAGAATATTGTGCCTTCTCTTTATTCTTCTTTCTTCTAGGGTATGTGATGAGGCATTTAGTCCATCAGAGAAGAGTAGGGTCTATGTAATGACTTTTTATATGCCCCAATCATTTTAATGCATTTGTCCTTCTTTTAAAAGGCTTCATTAAGTCTATTGTTAGGATTGTAAAACTACCTAAGAGAGACAGTAGGGCTTTTCCCATTTTCAGAATTCAGACAGTTTTGTTAATTGCACTGCTTTATGTGAATGGTAATTAAATGGGTTGGGAGAATGTGTTATATTTATTTATAGTAACACAGGCATGTCACATTTAGTTATTATTGCACAGTCTACTTGATAACATCCTTTTGGGGCGGGGTGCGGAGGGGATAAAAAGGTCATGACTGTTAAAAGTAACTTCAGTGATTGTTCTAGGCAGGGTCTTTGATTTCCCTGTGAATACAGGTATTAACAGATCTGGATACCCTTATGTTAAGAACACACCATACATATTAAATTTTTTTGCAAGGAACTTTTAGTTGCAATGGTTTAACTATGCTTTTAAGCTGGATGTTGGGGGTACATGCCTGCAATTGCAGCACACAAGAGGTTGCAGTAGAGGATACTGAATTCAAGCCCACCTGGGCCACAGAGTAAAACCCTGTCTAGATAATTACATTATTTTACATTTTAAATGTAAAATATCTAAGTAAATGTTTGCCAATATTAACAGTCTTTGCTGTCTTACACATTTGATTTTTGCAAGATGACAGAAGCCTAAGTATTCCATGGTTCTGAAATTTGGTAACAAATATAATTTTAGTCCATATTCCTATCTTGTCAAGTAGATAGGAGAGAAACCTTTCAAGCACAGATACTGAATGCTATTTCAAAAAATGACTGAACACTTTGAATGCCTCTTCAAAGCCCAGTGATAGGAAGCTTTTTTTCTCAGATGCGAACTGTACAAATGGGCCTTTTCTGTTTTGCACACAACTCTTTCCTAGTCTTCCTCTTGCCCATGTCAACAACATGTACACAGAGAGGGCATCTTTACTTTCTGTCTTCATTCAAAACTCAATCTGAAGTCGGGCACCGGTGGCTCATGCCTGTAATCCTAGTTACTAATGAGGCTGAGATCTGAGGATCACAGTTCAAAGCCAGCCAGGGCAGGAAAGTCCATGGGACTCTTATCTCCAATAAGCCACTAGAAAACCAGAAGTGCCACTGTGGCTCAAGTGGTAGAGCGCTTTCCTTGAGCTGAAGAGCTCAGAGACAGCACCGAAGCCCAGAGTTCAAGCCTCACCACTGACAAAAACAAAAAACAATTCAATCTGAATATGACAGCCACAGATCCCCTTTCCACTGCCATTGGATTCCATTATTTTCTCGATCATTTGAGGCAATCATGAACTCATTGTGCCCAATCTTCTCAGCTATACAAAGTTCTCTCAGAAAAAACCCACTTCCTGAACTTTAACATCTAATATATCAATAGCTAATATACCAGTGCCTTGTTATAATGTGTACTTTTAACGGACCTAGCATTTTCATCCATTGTATTTTTTTTTAAACAATGCTACCTGAGCAGAAGCCTGAGGCCCCTGTCCTTCAATCTGTTCCAGTCATTTCATGCCTGGACTCCCACCCAGACTTCCTACCCCCACTTCCACCTTGCCCCACATTTTCAGAAGAGTCTTGCCTGTGTGTGGTCTTCCTTGACTTTTTATCTTACCCATACCTTGTCTATCTAGTTCTCTGCTACTATATAGATTAATGATTGCCAGTTCTTCACCATGAGGAGTGGCTCTCCTCCCATGTCTTTGCCCTTTTTTCTTTTCTTTTCTTTTGGTGGTACTAAGATTTGAACTAAGGGTTTCTTACTTGCTAGGCAGGTTTGCTACCACTTGAGCCACCTTTCTGGTTATTTAGAGTCTCGTGCATCTTGCTTGGCTGGCCTAAACAGTAATTCCCTTATTACATTTTAACTATAACTTGGATGAGGCATGCACTATAATACTGATTACTCAGCCCTTGCCTCCTGAATTTTTCCTCCAAGCTGACCTGGAACAAGTCCTTCTGATCTCAACCTCCAGTATCTCTGGGCTGGAAGAAATATACCATCTTACCTTGCTGTTGGTTGAGATGGGATCTTGTGAACTTTTAACTCAGGTTACCCTTAAACCACGATCCTCCTGAATAGCTAGGATTGCATGGGTGATTTTGAGGCAGTCATGAACTCCTTATGCCCAATCTTCTCAGTTATAGAGTTCTCTCAGAATAAACAGGCTTCCTGCTTTCATTTCTACCACTAGTTCCTCCATGATGCTTGGATTTCCCTTTCAAGAAATCTTATCCCTTCTTTCTGCACTGATAATACCTTGCTTCTCTAAGAGAGTATTTCAGTTAGTTTGTCAGACTGCCAACTATCATTATCTGGGCATCTCTGGGCAGTCTCTAAGAGGGGTAGTTTCCCAGATTGAACCACTTTTTTCCTTGCTCAGATCTATACTATACTATTTCCATATCAACTACCTGACTCCACTGAGTCAGTAGATCAATAAAAATACTTGGGAAACATATTTATTATTTTTCAGTAGTTGTACAAAAGAGTTGCCATTTAACAAAGCAGTTTATGAATACAATGCATCTTTATCAATGCCATCCTTTCTAATCTTAGTAGGGGAGGATAAAGGACAGGAGATTCCTACTGAGGAAGTAGGCATGGGCAGTCCCATTTTCTAATGAAATAGGCTCTCTCAGAGCTCAACAGGTAAAAAACAGCAGTTTGTTTTTCTCTGTGTCTAGTACCCAGCCAGGCACGTGTCAGCCCAAAAGTGTCTGAGGGAGGAATTGGCAGGTAATCTATGATTATCCATTTCAATATTTCATTGACTCATGGAGCTGGAAGTGACCTTTGAGATTATCTCCTCCAACTCCTTCATTTTGACAACCAAACATTCTGCAAATTAGGGAGGTCAAAAAACCTCAGACAGCAATGAAATCAGCTTCCCAGCATGTTTCTGGCCCACAGTCTCTATTTTGCTATACTGCAAGCATCTTCTTCCCTTCTATCTCCTTGCTTGACGCTGTCATTTTGGTGCCTCATACACTTTCTGAGCTCTTCACATAAGGGACCCTGACTTTCTACCCTCAGTAGTTGGGAACACTTTAGCAAGTCTTACCAAATATCTTGCATTTTGGATGGCTTTGATACTTTCCAGGTTCTTTCATGTGAGTTTATCATCAACAACATTATTACTATACAATTTTACCATAAACTGGTGGAATATGTTGAGAAGGTCTTATTCTCGTGGGTCAGGGAAAATCTAGAGACCCAGAAAGACTAAGTTGTATTTGTTCCAGGTCATCGGCTACTGAATGATGTTGCTGAGGATTGAGTCTTATATTTTTATATTTTTACTGTTTCAACCATTTTCTTTTAGTCACTTATTTCTTAAAGTAAATGCTGAAGTTTTCTGGTCCTAAAGATGCTAGGTGGAAAATGGAGTGTGTGGAGGATGAGCTGCTGGTTTTGAACTCTTCTTGAGGATTCCCAGTAAACATTAACATTTAAAGACTCTAAGAACTCTTACTGCAAAAGACTGTTTAACACAGTAAAGATTTCCATTGTTGAAAGGAGCCCAAACCTCAGGGTGCTGGGCTCCTGTTCCATAGGGAAGGTCAGTCCTACTATCCCAGGAACTACAGAAGGGAGAAAGCTCACAGGGCATTCAGCCAACTAACAATAACAAAAGAGACTCACTCTGTGAACTTGATGTGGGACAATAGGCTGCTGTGGGGTCTACAGCATATGAATCTGCACTGCTTAGCCTGGCATCATTCTGGCCAGGAGAGTGAATGAGGACAAGTCCTTTGCCGCTGCAACAGGGCCTAGGAAGCTTGTGCTGTGAAGCCTCCGATTTCAAAATCTACTGCTTAGCCATGTCCCCCAAGAAGAAGGAATGTTGTCTAGGCAGGCTCTAGTGGCCCTCCTCTGAAGGGCCTGTTGTGTTAACTTGTTCTAATTGGACTGTAGTATAGTTCTTAAATAATTGAGGGGTAATTGTAAGCACTATAATTGTGTGGGCAGGCAAAAACTCCAACCAAGTTTATTTGTCCTCCACAGATGTCACAGGGTAGATATACAAGGCCAGAGTAGTACACTGAAGACAGAAAAACCTTACCCCCAAAAGCTGGTGTACCTCATATGCTGCTGTGGTTGGCCGTTCTCTAGGAAATCCCATGATTCAACATCTCAAATGCTCAAAGTTACTGATGCTAGCCCATACATCACCTTGGGCCTGAATGGCTTTAGAGAGACTCAAAACAAAACAACAACAAACCCACCAACTAGGGCAATTACTGTAGCACTTAAAATTTCATTAAGCTGTTTTGGATGTTGGTAAAGATTATCGAAACTATGGTGAGGATGCAGGGAGTCTTTGAACCAGCCTGCAGTAAGGCCAAGGAGCAGCCAGCTTCTTAGCTCACTGACCTAGAGCCGATAATGATACCTCACATTATGGAATGAGAACTTCACAAGCCTTCTGAGATCCTTAGATGAAAGCTGCTTCTGATGCATAAACTATCATTATTCTACAGGGCTTTACTGTTCTGTAAATAAATGTTATGGCTTATTCTCTGACTCTTTTGCTTTAAATGAGTTCAGCATTGGCATCTCTTTGGCTTCTTCCCACTGGGTTTGCCTGTTTCCCCAGTATCAGGGTTGTGTATGGAGGTACTAAGATGAAGGAAATGTCTGTGTAGGCTGAGGCAAGCTGCTCCTCTTCATCAGCCTAAGTTTTCTTAAGTCTACATGTCCCTTTTTAAGAACACCTCTCTTGGGGCTGGGAAGTTGGCTCAGTGGTAGAACGCTTGCCTTGCATGCCTGAGGCCCTGGGTTCCATTCCTCAGCACCACATAAACAAAAAGAAAAAAGCCGGAAGTGGCGCTGTGGCTCAAGTGGTAGAGTGCTAGCCTTGAGCTGAAAAGCTGAGGGACAGCACTCAGGCCCAGAGTTCAGGCTCCACGACTGGACCGCCCCCCCCCCAAAAAAAAAAGAACACATCTCTTTTTCTCTCTCTCCCTCACCCCCCCCCCCCTATTTTTTGTCTGTCATAAGGCTTGAACTCTGGCCTGGGCACTGTCCCTGAGCTCTTCAGCTCAAGGCAAGTGCTCTACCACTTGAGCCACAGCTCCTCTTTTGGTTTTCTGGTGATTCATTGCAGATAAGAGTCTTATGGATGTTCCTTCCCAGGCTGTCTTTGAACTGTGATCCTCAGATCTCAGCCTCCTGAGTAGCTAGGATTATAGATGTGAGCCACCGGTACCTGGCAAGAACCCTTCTAGTTCCATAAGTTTGTGACTTTTATCGAGTTTAAGCAAAGAATTCAGCTTATAATTGCAAGTGTTTAAAGGGTACCTGGTATGAGGAGATAGTGCCCTGGGTACTTTGGATCAACAGGTGAAAAAAGTTGTTTATTCTAGTTAGACAAAAAGAGATGGGATGATAAGTATATTATACATGCAAATTAGGCAGTGGTAAGAAGGTGATATGTCCTGTGTGAAAACAAAATGTTGTAGAAATGAAAATGGGGAAATTAAGCAAAAGTATAAATGTAGCAAAGAAAGCTTTTCCATTATTAGAAAAAAATACATCCGTACATCAGTAAGAAGGAGGCTATAAGCCAGTCCTCTGGAGATTTTTAAGAAAAGAAGTCTATTTATCCTTTTAGATTCAGTAATAATCTTGTTTGACATGGAGAGCTTAACTAGATGAGAATTTTGAAGGCTTTCATGATCCAATAGTGGTACAAGAATAGCTCCAGAGCTTGTGTATGTATGTATATTCATGCATACTGATGTTTGTACAAATGCACATTCACTTCTGCTCCTAAGAAACAGTAGAAGGCAGCGTTGCAAGGCCTCAATTGCTGGCATTCCTCCAAACCAGCTTTTAAAAGGCCAACTGGTGTGCCATAATAATACATCCCTCCCATCCTGCCATTTTACAAGGGCAGAAACTGAAACACAGAAATGCTTATGACTCACCAGAATCAGTGAATGACAGATGGGTACCCCGCCTGTGGTCAAGCCTCTGACCATCAGTCACCTCCCCCCTCCCTGAACCTCCCTACATTCCTTTTGCAATGAGACAGGAGGCCTCTTTTGTTTACTTTCCCCTCCCTCTTGCCTGTGGACCACTTCCACTCCCACCTTTGCATAATTAAAAAAGAAACCTCCTAAAATACTTGCTCCTAACCCTTATATGTCCAGTTTTATGATGATGCCAGAGTAAAAGGAATACAATTTAGTAATAATAATTTCAACATAGTAAATTTTTTACTTGTATTTCTCAATGCCATAGAACCAGACCCTCCTCTTCTGTCCAACTTTCCTCACAGTCTACAGCCCTTATACAATTGTCCCTCAACCTTTTCTAACCATAGCCCACTTATTCTTCCACCTCTCTTCCTGATTCTTTATCAGAAACCTGACCAGGATGAAAACTTTTCAAGAAAGATGGGCAAAAGTGAGCAACATCAAAGCTAGAGTTCCCATCAGCAGCAGAGAAAAGGAAGCCTGGGAACATGTATTCATTTTCATTCTCTTATACCACTGTCTTACTGTGTTAGGCATTATGTTCTATATTACCATATATAAATCTCCTTACAATCTTGTGTTTGGTATCTTCAGTTTACTGATGAAACAAAACAACAAAAGCTCACTAAAGTCAGAGAAGCTTAATTACCTGGTATCATGTGATAAAATGAATGTTAAGATCTGAGCCCATGTCTGTTTAATTCTAACAGTGTTCTTTTTTCATAAATGATGCTATCTCTATAATGAGTAGCCCCAGAGTCTATGTTATTTCAGGCACCAAATTATGAAACTATCTGTGGTGTTTTTATTGAGGTGGTTAAACCTGTTTTTAGCACATCTTGCAAGTATAGTAGGTAAATGGAAACATGGACTCACCCCCTACCACCCCCCCTCCTCCAAAAAAAAGCTTTGGGCCAGGCACCAGTGGCTCACATTTGTAATCCTGGGTACTCAGGAGGTTGAGATCTGAGGATCACGGTTCAAAGCCAGCCCTGGCAGGAAAGGCTGTGAGACTCTGATCTTAAATAAATCACTCAGAAAACTTGGTGCTGTGGCTCAAGTGGTAGAGTGCTAGCCTTGAGCCACAGAGCTGAGGGACAGTGCCCAGGCCCAGAGTTCAAGCCCTAGGACTGAAAAGAAAAAAAAGAAAAAAAAAGGCTTGGGAATAGAAAGTTTGTCTTGTTTGGAAACACAGTTTAAGAAGGTATCCAGCAAGCTCTAGAGCGAGTTCTGATGTAACAGGATGACTCTCAGTCGTGGCTGTTCTTGCAGCCAGCATAGTGTTAATGTTAGGTCTGGTCATCTGAGGTAATGCTTACAGTACACAGAAAAAAATATAGGAAATTTTAAGCAGTTCTTTTGTCACAAGTATAAGTAAAGATGTTTCTGACGATTACATTGGTTCATTGTGTGAATTTGTGAACCCAATATAAATAAGAGCCTTAGAGGCAAGGGTGTACAGTAATGCATTTTGATATTATCTGTTATTAACTTGGGTAGACGGTGGGGGAGGGGACAGAACTGGAAGGAGAAATAAGAGAACAGAGAAAAGTAATTAAACCCAAACCTAAGCAAACACAAAGGGAAATTCAGAGTAATGAATGAGAACAAATAAGGCAAACAGGTGACACAAAATGAACCATGGAAGAAGACAGTCTAGATTTGAACTGCACATGAGCTGAAGACAAGAACCCATGACAGAAATGTCCTACAGAGAAACAAGATGTTCAGATAATCCTAGGCAAGTGT
Source organism: Dipodomys spectabilis (assembly GCF_019054845.1). NCBI lineage: Eukaryota > Metazoa > Chordata > Mammalia > Rodentia > Heteromyidae > Dipodomys > Dipodomys spectabilis. The sequence goes on along the minus strand of NW_024870678.1, from coordinate 5,173,541 downwards.
CCCTCAATGTTAACCAGGAACTTCAAGGCTTCTGCTCTCTTCAGAGAGGCAGTCAGTCATAGCTTTTTCCTAAATTTCAGTAGAGGAGTATACAGGAGGAAAACCTGGCTTACAGAGGGCTTTCCCACCGGTCTCTTTCTACAAACCTGATATTGTGTACTACCACAAGAAGAAAATCATTTGGAAATTGAGGCACTCATGTTTATCATTATCTAGATTGCCCCTGAATAAGTAATGAACGCCACATCAAAATGAAAGGAGCTTAAGATGGACCGCATGACAATGGCCTGCCCAGTGATATTATCACAGATGAGTCATTATCAAACCCACTCCTTACATCTTGCAACGGTTGTTTTTGCAGTTTTCCAGAGTGTACAGTGAAGGTATTATCATTGTTGCTACATACATTTATTTACAATATTTTCTAGTCTCACCACCTCTATCACTATTCTTTTCTACCTAACCCCCTTGGAATGAAGTTGGTTTTTTTTTTAAGACCACTGCTCAGAGAAAAGTATCAACTGTTTAAACATTTTATTTGCACTTCCAGTTATAAATGTTATTTGACTTCTGAATGCCCTGTGTTCACTGTTGATGATTCGTGTACTTCTTGCTTTCAGTTCCTGAGCCATAATGATACAGTGAACTGATTAAAAATAGTTTTAATGAAATTGTTGGGTGTGTTATTGTAATATAAGTCAGCTGCAAATGGGAAGTTCTTTCTTGAGGAAATGTGTTAAAGTGAAAGTCAACTTGAGTTTATATATTTTGTGTGAGGGTGTTTTATCCTTCATCATATGATTTCCTTTTTAAAAGTATCAGTTAATGCATGCTTCCCACAACACTTGCAGCAGTCATCTGAGCTCTGTTATGTTAGCGTGATTTAAGAGTTTGCTTAAATGCTTACCAAATGGAACTTATGACTATGGGAAGCAGAGGGAAGGAACCTTTTTTTTTTTTTTTTGTCGGTTGTTGGGCTTGAACTCTGGGCCTGGGCTCTGTCCCTCAGCTTTTCAGCTCAAGGCCAGCACTCTACCATTTGAGCTACAGTGCCATTTCCAGCTTTTTCTGCGTATGTACTGAGGAATGGAACCGAGGGCCTTCTGCATGCAAGGCAAGTACTCTACCACTGAGCCGCCTTCCCAGCCTGGAAAGAACCTTTTGCAATTCAAATATTGGATATCTAAAATATGAGGAAGAGCATCCTATATAAAGCTCTCATTCCTTAAAAAGGAGAGAAGAGGAAGAGTATAATTTATTTTACTTGGCATTTTCTTTTCAATATCAAAGTTACAGTCTCAATGCTAGAATGACCCACAGACATATTCTGCCTCATTTTTCCTCATTTTTAAAATTTAAACCAGAATTTAGAAGTTAGAGTATTTCACATTATTTCATATTAAAATGGTTTAGATTATGTTTGTTTGTTTTTCAAATAGGACAGTCTGGGGCTAGGAGTGTGGCTTTGGTGATGGAGTGCTTGCCAGATTTAGCCTCCGTTAATTCTGTCTCTTGCTCTGCCTTTCTATCTCTTTCTGGTTCTATCTCTCTTTTCTTTCTCTCTTTCTCTGTCTCCCTACACACACACACACACACACACACACACACACACACACACACACACACACACACACAAAAAAAAAAAAAAAATGAGATAGTCTAGGCCAGAGATAACTATTGGCCTCCTCTGAGTTCTGGGCCCTCCAGTTCTCTGTGAGTCCCTGCAGCTACAGTCCCTGATCACAACGTAGGTTGTCATTCATAATAACGTTTGCAATTAGATTTTTGTGAAATGGACAACTATTTTTCTGTACTCATTTGTCATCATATGAGAGACAGAGGAGGCACTTCTGCTCCCTGTCCTGTGGCATTTGGTCTGTCCCCACAGCTCATTTTTCACAACCTAGTTTCACCCTGCTGCAGTCTTATTTCACCACTGCTGTCCCACTGAAACAGCCAGATCCCAAATTAGAGGTTCTTTACCCTTCTTGGGCCCTCTTCCTCATCCATCAGTAAGATGTTTGGTGGTGTGGTTGCTCAGGGCTGTCCACAGTCTCTTTCAGCTACTGTTTTTACCGTTAAGCATACAGGGCATTGTTTAAAAAAAAATAGACAATATAGGAGCATGGAAAGTAAAAAGACAGTGTGATTTTATTTGTTTTTAACCATCTTTTCTTTCATTCTCTTTCCTGGAGTTGACCTTCATTTCTATGCAGTGTGGTTTTAATACAAGTTGGATTGTGTTACAGATACTGCTTTTTACTTGGGATAACTCTAGCTAGAATAAATCAAGTTCTGTCCTACTTGTTTTGTGATTTGCCAGCTACCTAAATGTTGGTGTTTCCTAGCATAGCACTTTCAGTAGTTATAATACTGCTCATGCCATTTTTATGATTACCTGTGTGTTTTTTCTGAGATTCTGAGCTGATTAGAGAGAGTGACTTTTCATATTTCTCTGAATCAAAGTGCCTGTCAATACATATTCACTGAGAGAATGAGTGAATAATGATATCTTCACCCATTCAGTTGATGATTTTATTTTATGATATAATATTAAATTATATTATAATTTAAATTCAAACTTAAATATCGTATGCTCCATAGTAAACCTATTAGTATAATTATTATAAGGTGCAGTAAATAGATCCATTGCTCAAGCCACTTCCTAACAATAACATATTAATTTTGCTTTCCTTAATCAGATCACCTCACAATTCCAAAAAGGCAATTGTATGTCATTCATTTTGGTGAAGAGAAGTATTGGTAGCTGGTTGTTATGTTTTGTGCATTTTAAATGAGAATGTGTTTTGGCATCTTGCCAAGGCAGGATAGTGTTCTGTACGCAATTCATTCTTCATAAAAGTGCCATTTATCATTAAAGGAATGGTTGTACAAACAGAATTGCCTTAATCTAGCATCTCTTCAGGAGGAAAAGAGTTGAGGTCTATGAAGTGAGCCTTGTCAGATAGACTTTGAGTCTATTGCTGAGGATTCTCATTCAGTATCATGCCAGTGTGAATAGCCCTGATTTAAGAAGAAGCCACTGAAAACATCTATCATCTAATAGTTGTGGGATGTCATCCAATCTTGGGTAGTGGTCATGTAATGTTCTTGGGTTTGTGGAGTGAACAAAATAACACTTGGGTGTTTAGAATTTATTCTGAAGCTGTTTTGTTGGGATTTGCATAAGTTGTTCACTCCCACGTTGAAATGAGACTTTTAAATACTTTTAATAATGCTCTCGTCGCCAGAACCTCTAGAAGACGCGCCAAGGGTGAGTGTGTGAGAATAATATTTTAACTTTTCATTGGGGTATTTCAAAAAGTAAGGGAGGAAAGACTGTGTTATTATTGAAAACAAGCTAAAATCTGTTGATCCTAACAGTCCATATAAAGATGTGAGCCATACTTGCAAAAATTTGATAATGGAATATACATATAAATTAGACATTCAGGAAACATGATGCTAGAAACTATGTAGAGATCTCTGTAACCTAATATATCTATAAAACTAAAATTCTGCTTAAGGGGTTCATGTACTGTCTAAGACTTAGTTGCTATCATGAGGGGCTGGAAGAAGGTGATTTAGGTGCTGGGTTATAAAGATAAGTTCAGAGATGAAAGAATATTTGATTTCAGGACTTTAACAATTGAAGATCTAGTTGGAGACTTAAAGTGAGTCCAGATTACAGAAGGATTTATATCTCAGTGTAAGTGTTAAATGACTTCAACTAAGAATAGAAAACTATTATGTCCATACTTAGATGTTGCATTTGTAGAATGCACTGGACTCTATAGATTCCTTTGGGGAATGTCATTTCATCTGCAGTAACCCTTGTTAAAAACTAAGCCTTTTGAAGACCAAATCTCCAGGATTGCTGATGGCAGCCTGACTAAACATAGGAGATTAAGGAGAGAGGACAGCAAGGTGCCCTACTCATGCTGAGATTCTTGGCCTCGAGAATAGGGTTATTGGGGTAAGAAAATTAAACCTAGGCAAGACTAGTGGAAGAGCCACTGGCAGCTTTGAACACCAGGTCATTAAGAGTTGAGAGCAGAGATGTTCAGGGGTTGCTGGTAAACTTGAGAGCGTGGACTAGTAGGGTGAGTGTAGGGTAAGGTGACCCCAGAAGGCCATAGTTCAGCAATTGAGAAACTGAAAGGAAGAACTGAAAGAAAGGGAAGAGTAAGGATCAAGTGATGCTTGTAAATTAGGGAGCTGCCCCATGCTACAATTTGGAGACAGCAGTCTGACAGCATGAGCTCATGTTCTGTGTTGTTTTCTTTGCAGTTTGTTGAATTTTATATCCCTCAGGAAATAGTTGTGGCTCAGATGGAGACTGCTCTGAGTAGATGAAGCACATGACAGTGGCCTCAGAGGAAACTAGTCAGCAGTGGCAGCAGCAAGGCTAAAAATTAGGTTGCATTACTGAGGATGTAACCCTGCCCTGAAGTGGGCCATGGCCTGTGCTTTTTCATCATGTAGCCTGAAGGCATCAAATGGCACAGTCTAGAGGCTGGCCAAGCATTCTGTGAGTGAAGGGTATTGAGATCAAACAAGTGTGATTGCAAACGATCACTACCCTGAAAAGCATAACTCAGTGTTCATGCCACTGGGATTTTTATATACAAATGTGCTTTAAAAAGTAGATTTTCAACATTGTCATGATTACACTTGGTCAGATAAAGCCAGGCAACCTCATGGTTTGAGGTACCTAACATGGCATGTACGCTGGGCTTATGTGATCCTTAGAACCCCTTCAGTTTGACATTGCATCCAGAAATTGCAAGGAAAGAGTAGTAGACATGGGTGTTGTAGGGTTTTTCCCCACCAGAAATTCTTTGTTGCTCTAAATCCTTCATCTTGCCATCTGTATGCAGACTTACTTGGGGAAGGATATAAAAGTTACTTGGGCTTGGTGAAACCATGCATCATCATGGCATGAGATAACTTTCAGTACATTTCTATCATTCAGATAAATGGTATCTAGAGGAGGAGGTTTGTCAGTCATCAGGTCATTTGTGTTCTTTTGCCATTCTCACAGTTGGCTGATTCTTCAGGACACATGGGCATAGATGCGCATTTGTTGGCCCAGGATACTGCGCTCAGAGGCTGGCCAGAATCGCAGCCAAGCACTGTTGTAAGAGACAATACTCCAGTAGAGGAGTCACGTTGTTCTTGTTGGAATCCAAATAGAGACACTGTTATTTTTTTTGCTGGGGAATGCTTGTATTTTCTCCTCGATTGAAAGAAAAAAAAATGACCAGAAACCATTATTAATACAAGCTGTCTACTTTTAAATTCAATCCAGCATTCAAGAAAAGCAATGTTTCCTTATGAAATAAATTCAGGTCTTTGTGTGTAGAGCTGACAGATGGAGACCATCAATGGTGAATGCACTTGGGTTAATACAGTACCCAGGCAAGCATCCTTGAGCTCTGAGGGTCAGCCAGAAAATTAACAAGGCTGGGTTCAAAGGGTTGTGGGCCGATAAAGTAAAAATAATGAAATACTATGCATTGATTTTTCTCTTCATGGTGTAATAGCTACTGGAGCATCTATTGCAACTAGTTTGAAATGGATGTGCTTTTTATTCATTCTCTTTGGTGTATGTTGTAGGCGTAAAATAGAAAAGAGAACTTCTAGTAAAACAATATTTGAAAAATCAAGAAGACAAGACTTTGTCTTAACTTTTATCTTCCTAATGCCATATATTACTCAATATTATACTTTCATCCTTCTTAGTTTCAGTGGTTAGGCTAAACATTTAAAGAATAGGACTTTTCCCAACCAAACAAAATATATGTGCTTGTTACTTTCTAAAAATTAAAACAGTATAGCAAAAAGTAAAGAAAAAGTGAAAATTACCCACCTCTCATCTATGTAGTCTTTCTACTAACATATATACAGGTGGAGATATATGTATCAATATCTATATCTATATGTGTATAAACCGTGTATATATTTTTATATATTTAATATATATTATGTAACTAGGTTTATATTGTATAGGCTAATCCATAGTCTGTTTTAACCACTTATTTGTATCCTATGAACTCCTTTCCATCTTGTATTTCATGGCAGTACTAGGGTTTGAACTCAGGATCTTGCTTGCTAAATAAGTGCTCTCACTTAAGCCATGCCTCTAGCTCTTTTTTGCCTTTGTTTGTTTGTTTGTTGTTGTTGTTTTGTTGTTGTTTTTGGAAAGGGTACAACACTTTTTACCTAAGGTTGGCTTCAAACTCGATCTTCTCTACCTATATCCTTTATGTAGCTTGCATAATTCATACCCAGTTTGTTTGTTGCTGTGGAGTCTTGCCAACTTGCTTGGGCTGGCCTTGAAATGAAAAGCCCCTTATCTCTGCACTTCAAATACAGGCATGCAACATTGCATCTGGCATGTCTCTTGTTGAATGTAGTTGTACATCAAGTATTTTAATGCTTGCATAAATTCAGTTTTATAACTATTACCTATTAATTTGTCTGTGTGCCATTCATTCACCAAGTATTTGGTTTTGGTCCTGTCATGTAGAATATAGTACACTAACTTCTGGGTATGTATCAGGAAATTTATTTTATCAATGATATTTTGGTTAGCATTGAATATGCATTAAGCAAATACATATGTCTGCGCATACTTAGTCATCTTCTCCTTAGAATAGATTTCTAGAATTGGCTGGTCAGTGTGTTTGCATGTTTGGATGTTGAATCCATAATTATAGCCTAATTGCTCTTACTAAAGTATAGAAATGGTCCATTATTTTCACTGGTTATGACCTTTATAAATATGATAGGTTAAGAATGATACTCTGACATTTTAACTAATGTTTTTACATTTTAAAAATTGTGCTTGGAAGTTTTAACTACTAAGAGTTAGCTGTCATCATATGATCGATGGAGTCCCATTTTCTTTGAGTCTTACTTCTTCTACAAGAGATAATCTTTTTTTACACTCTTCTTCAGGGTTAAATTAGAGTTAATGAGAGGGTGTTTCAGGTAACTGAATCCTCACCAAAAGGATGTTGTATAAATGTCATTACTCCATTGAGTCGGTTTTAGCATTGGGTAGCTATTATTACAGGTTCAAATGTCCTATTAGTAGGTCTTAGATAAGATTTTTCCCTTTGAACTTAGAATCTGTTTATATTTGTATTGATTTCTTTTTGTTTTCAAATAGATGCCATAGTTTAAAAAAATCATAGAGGCCTTTAAGCAGTACCTGATAAAATTCATAAAGGTGAATATTCAGAAGTCTGCATTTAGCTTATCATCTGGCTATGTAACATTTATGTACTTTAAAAAAATACTGTTTTTTTTTCCCTGGCCACAGAATACAGCAGTTGCATGATGATCATGAGACAGATCTGCCTGGGTCCAGTTTCCCACCCTTCCCCTAGTACAGATTCATTGCCATGGGCTCTACATTCATACCTGTAGGGTAGTCTTGATATACCCGCATTGCAAAGGTAGGAGGTTCAGACATCATTCACTCCTGACACTTAGCACAATAAATACATTCGTAATATTTATTATTGTAGATTTTTAACCAAATTAGAAATACTCAGACAAGTATATGATTCCTTTACTGATGTACCATCATTCAAAGATAACCAATGTCTTGGGTCTTTGAGGCATTTTATCCTAGTATTATTTCTCTGGCTATATATTTTATGGAAGTTGAACTATTCTCACACTGCACGACATTTTGCATCTCAGAACATGTATATACTTCATTATTCAATGACAAACAGTGGTTGTCTATATTTACATCTTACAATAATGGAGAATATTGTTTGTTAGTTATTTTTAGTAATTTTACTAGAATAAAGATTAAATATAATTAAAATATATTTGGACAAATTAAAATAGAAATATTTCTGTTCCTTTTAAACCATTGTCCAGATCTACTGTTTATGAAATAAGAACAAAAATGACCCTTTTGTCTGTACTTGGAGAAACGTTTAGACAGTTTATAGTCTGCAATTGATGCCATTCCACACTGCTCCCACTTTTAGGAGAACATGGAACTGGTCTCATACTCACTGGATGAGGCTTACTGGAAAGGCATATATTTTGGCTTTCGAAGTCACTTCCAGTATGGCTGAGCTGGATTTCCTGATATTACTAATTGAGTAGTTGAAATTAGAATATTGTCAGGCTGCGGGGGTGAGATCCAAGTAGTGGAGTGCTTGCCTACCAAGTATGAGACCCTGACTTCAAACCTCAGTATCACCAAAAAATGTTTTTGTTTATCAAATTTGTGTTAAGGGGAGTCAATCCTTCAAAGAAGCCTGTTAGGAAATCTCTTTTAAGCAGCCAAACAAATGAATGCACATCCAAGACTGTTGCTTTTCCAGGTCTTTGCCTTGTATAGTGAGATGGTTCAATGGTACTGCATTAGTTTTCTGAATTCAGATTTTCTCTGAACTCATGCTTATGTATTCAGTAGTCACATTTCTCTTCTCTCTATAGTAGAACTTCCATGCTAAATCATTTTAGTTGAAAAGATGTTGTCACATTGATAATCTTCCTTTTTGTTATGGAACAAGTAATGAGTTGTATAGAAGCTTCAGACTAACTAGTTATATTAAAATCTTATTAAATTTAGCATTAATTTTCAAAATATTGACATCCTTGGTGAAATTAATTATTGACATTTATATTTTGTCAAATTCTACACTGTGTGTGTATATTACATATATAGTACATATAAATTTTTATATTAACATTTTCCCATTTTAGGTTCTTTTTTACTTAAGAAATTGGTTTTGTTTATTATTTGTATTATATGTTTATTATCTTTAAGTGGTTTTACGAGGAGTTGCCATTCGTAAAGCCATTTCAGCTTCTTAATGAAGAACCAGAACCTGAAATGTGCTAATACTTTTGCAGCACTTCTTGGAAATCTTGTGAGGTAGGAGTTATTATAATCTCCATTTTGCAGAGGAAAAAACAAGCCTAGAGAGGTGAACTACTTCATTTAAGTCTGTAGCTTAATTGCTCATTACAGTATGGGTTCTAGTTGAGGACTGGATACTGCTCCTAACTACTATACTGACTCTACTTTTTGTTCAAACTTCAGACTTCTGGTACAGTTAGAATTCAGAGCTATGAAAACTATTTGAGTTACCCTGGGAATTTATTGTATTGAGGGGATTATTCCTGGAGACCAAATCAAGATAAGGCATAGATTATAAATGAGTCTAAAGAAATAGGTTGTTCATCCTGGGTTTTATAGGATTTTTCTGGAGTTGTTGGGTTCTTGATTGAACTCTTTCAAATAACTGAGTTGTAGATAATCACATCTAGAAGATGTAACCTAGAAGCAGGAAAATACTAAATATTTAACTTTGAAAACATAATTCTAAGTTTGTAGTTTGGAAATTATTTGTAACCCTTTAAATCTATGATTTTAAACACGCAGGCATCTTCTGATTAAAATTTTTATAATGAATTGCTTATATTTTTATATAATTATGAGGAACAAAATGCATGAGTAATTTCACTGTGTGTATGAGGGCACCAATCCCATGTAATGTATGCTCAACAGTTTATAGAGGGCATGGCTCTCTCTATAAAAAATATTTCATCTGTTTATAATGTCTTTTATCTAATGAACTTCATGTTGTAGACATCAGTTAATTCTCAAATAGTACTCTACGAACATAAATGACACATCCCTTATTTGTAGATGAAACATTTGCGGTGGCGTCTGGTTAAGAATAACTGACTCAAGATTAATTAATTGCAGTGGTAGGAGATTTGTCTCTGCTCTCATTCTGTGCCCATGATCTGCAGTTGGGCTTTGAGAAGTAGCCTGTTACTGTTCAGCTCCCTCCCTTTTAAAAACAAATGGAGTAAGTCTGATTTAATTTTTCTTTAAAAGAAATGTAATAATTCAACTCTTTAAGGATACTTGGTTTCTAATCTGCAACTGAAGTATTTGTATTTATCTATCCCCATTTTTTTTTTATTTCCTACACAGGTCCACAAAGCACACACCAAGCAGATGGCACAGACAAACACATGGGTTATTTACAGCCAGTTCAGTAGATGAGGCATATGTGCTAAGCCCTCTTATACCCGCTCCATGGGAGCCATTAACACATCCATTTAGAGGAAAGAGTCCTGGGGTTTTGCTTGTGGGCATTTCTGATACACAACCCTGAAGCATCACCATCTGCCCTACCTCCTCCCAGAGGCTTGGCATAGTCCCCTCTTGCCTAGCCAGTCACAGCTCTGTTCTCCCATATGCCTCTCCTCAGTGCTGATAGCAGTTGCTTTGTTTTTGTTGTTGTTGTTTTTTGTTTGTTGTTGTTGTTTTTACCTCAATTACTTTAGCTCTAAGTCTGTTTGACCTGCACCAGAGGATATGGGAAACTCTTGCTCTTAAGCCAAGTTCAGTCCCACATAATGACTTTTACATCTTTGAGCACTGTCCACAAACATAGAAGGTCCTTGGACATTTTTTTCCTTGTTAGTTGTGGGGCTTAAACTCTGGGCCTGAGCACTGCCCCTCAGCTCTTCAGCTCAAGGCTAGTGCTCTACCACTTGAGCCACAGCACCCCCCCCCCCGCCTCCCACATTTCAACAAGAAGGTTATTTTTAAGAACATTGTTGGGTCTCAGATAACATACTATGGAAATTTTCTTGACCATGTGATAGTAATAGATGCAATATTTATATGGAGGAGTTGCTGTTTTCAAGATTACTACTCTTTTGTACTCATTTATACCTCACATTAATATTTCTACATATTAAGAACAAGCATAGCCCCATTTTTGTGATAGAGAAAGAGATGAGTTCTCCATATGTGGTCAGCCAAGACCAAATATGGTGACTTATTTACCTGGCTTAAGCCTATCCTGTCCTTTTGCATGTTTTGTTTTTAAATCCTATATAGAAAACCTTCATGTAACTATCCAATAACAATATCTTGATTCTTCTTTCAAATTGCTATGGACTTTGAGTGGTGATCTTGTTATCCAAAGGTTTACAAGTCTTTCACTTACTGGCTCGCTATCTCATATCACTGTAGACATTCTATAATCATCCGTCCTATAGGTCCGACTATAGAACCCCGTCAGTCATTGTCTTACTTAGAACTTCTGTTCACTTGTAGAACAGGGAACTGTAAAAGACACAAGGTAGAGCTGGGCACTGGTGGCTCACACCTATGATCCTAGCTACTTAGGAGCCTGAGATCTGAGAATCACAGTTAGAAGCCAGCCAGAGCAGAAAAGTCTTTGAGATTTTTATTTCCAATTAACTCCCGTCAATTGGAAAAAGCTGGAAATGGAGGTATGGCTTAAGTTGTAGAGCACCAATCTTGAGCAGAAAAGACAAGTGAGCTCATGAAGCCCTGAGTGCAAGCTCCCTAGTACCACTCCCTCTCTATCTCTCTCTCTCAAACACACACACACAAAGAAGTAAGATGAATAGAGTTTGTTGGTTTTGAACAAAGAGATCTTACAGAGTTTAAGAATAGGAAATATAGCAAGGAGCCTCTTGGGAGCCAGAAAGTCATTAAGAACAGAGCCCCTTCTCCATGTCTAAGTCTGTGGATTCTGTGTCTTTATGTCTTTCTATGCCATTCTTCCAAATCTGTAGACCAGTTCTCTGCTTCTCTTTGCCCCAGATAGATCCTACAGTGTCAAGTCTATATGATCTATCAATTTAGCAATCCACAGCTAACTAGTGTCAGCCTCTCCATTTTCCAATCCCAGATTCCTGGCAGAGCAATCTAAATGGTGTAACTCATCTTTTCATTTTAAACTGAGCTATACTACTTGTAGGGCTCCTAGCCAGCAGAGGAACCAACCTGTCTTGGGTCAGTTGTTTACCCATGTCCAGTCATATGTGGTGGATAACTTATAGTCACATGGCCTTCTGATGGTCTGCAGGCAGAAAAGATTCCCCTTGAAGGGAACAGAATTGAGCAGTCACTCAAAAGTTTACACAGTAAATCATGCTTTGAGAGACTGTGAAACATATGCTCCTATTCTGGCCTTTGTCTTCAAAGACATCTCTTTGTAAAACTGGATTCTGTTAGAATATGAAGCACAAATAACTTTGACCTATTATTGTTCACTATTGGCAGTACTTACATTTGTAAATGTGAACTTTATGCTACATGAACTCCCTGCCACTCCCAAATTAACTAATACCTCTTGTGGTATATTAAAACTTTTCCTTTAAAATTTAAACTTTATGATTTTCAAGTTGCTATGGACTTTGAGTGGTGATCTTGTTATCCAAAGGTTTACAAGTCTTCTTTCACTTACTGGCTCGCTATCTCATATCACTGTCGACATTCTATAATCATCCGTCCTATAGGTCCGACTATAGAACCCCTGTCAGTCATTGTCTTACTTAGAACTTCTGTTCACTTGTAGAACAGGGAACTGTAAAAGACACAAGGTAGAGCTGGGCACTGGTGGCTCACACCTATGATCCTAGCTACTTAGGAGCCTGAGATCTGAGAATCACAATTTATTTTATTCCCTACAATTCTATCATCTTTGTAAATCTAACAAAATTGACAAATGAAATATTTTTTAAAATTGTCCTTCTTGGAAGGGGCTCTGTAGCTCAAGTGGTAGAGCGTTCACTTTGAACTGAAGAGCTGAAGGGACAGCACCCAGGCCCAGAGTCCAAACACACACACACACACACACACACACACACACACACACACACACACACACACACACACACACACAGTGTCCTTCTAGCTCAGAGACTGTGCTTAGGCGCTCAGGTCAAGCCCTAGGACTGGCAGGGGGGAAAAAAAAGTGTTCTTCCAGCCGGGCTCCAATAACTCACGCCTTTAATTCTAACTATTTAGGAAGTTGAGATATGAAGATCATGATTCAAAGCCAGCGAGACTCTTATCTTCAATTAAGTACCAAAAAGCCAGAAGTGAAGCTGTGGCTGAAGTGGTAGAGTGTTAGCCTTGAGCACAAAAGCTCAGGAAGAGAGCCCAGGCTCTGAGTTCAAGCCCAGAGTGACACCAAAAACAAAACAAAAAAACTCCAAATCCTTCTATTTTGTGTGGCTCTAGAATTCACAACTATTTATCAAATGTTTGGCAGAGACAGAGGGGAAGGGCACCAGTATATGATATATATTAGCTGGTACTGGGCAGATCGTTTTCCCATGCCAAACAACTCTCGTTATTCTTTGGTTAAAAACAAACAACAACAAAACCACCACTTTTATCCATACAGAAGCAGTTGCTTGCCAATGCCAATGTAGTATGCAGTTATATAGTGAGAGGAGAACAATGGATGCTTTGTAGGAATATTTTTAAAACAAGTAAACAACAAACCATAAGTCTAGGGTCCCAATGAGGGAAGTGGTAGCAAGTCTGACAAGTTACTTATGTAACTGTAACCCCTTTGTACGTCACCTTGACAATAAAAAAAAAGACTAGGGCCCCAATTCCAGAGTGAGGTCTGCTTGAAGGATCCCTCACATCCATCCCACAGGACCATGTGGAGGTAGGCAGGCACAGGGGAAAGATGATGATAAGGTTTGTTAGAGGAGCCATATTTCCTCAAGAGGGAACACATGACACCTTTCACTATCCAGGTAGCAGGGGACTCTGGGGGTAGGAAGTGAGGTAGATGGGAGCTCAGGTGGGTCTGGGCAGAGAGAGGGAGGGGCCAGCTGTATGTGGGAACTCCAGGGCTGGGAGGAGCTCAGGTCTGGGTGGAGCTGAGGACCAAAGATGGGCATAAAACTAACACTGCTGAGTTGTGACATTTAGCAGCAATGTAGGATATAATTAAAGATTCAGAAGGACAGAACATTTTGTGGAGTGGGAGTGGGCTTGGAAACCTCCATGTCTGTCTCTGCCTATAGGGTGGGTTTGAGTGGAGGTCTAGGTATCAGGGGCAGGCAGCTGTGTGTGAATGAGTGCATAACTATATCTGGTCAAAGGGACATCATGTGTTGTTTCAGCTTCCTGAGGTATGGAACATTTGTAATATTTCAAGAGATTAAAATTTGGGGGGTTGGGTGCCTTAAGATGTAAAAGGCGAAAGATTTATACAATCTGAAGAGAAACCAGAGTATGGGGTGCCTTAAGATGTAACAGAATTGAACAGAAATGATTTACAGTTCACGTAGGAGGTGACTATTAAAAGTGTTTTCCCTAATCAGTAACACAGAATATGCAGTATTTTCACCAGACTGACATCAAAAGGATTCAGATACCATGACAGATTGCTTTTGTAATTTAATTTGTCCCATGGCTCTGGAGTACTTTCAGTGAAGGCATAAGTGAATAAGAGGGCTGGTTTTTTTTTTTTTTTCCTCTTCACATTCCAATGACAAGAGCCCATTGTTAGACCTGATGCTAATATAAAAACAAATCAGCAGAAGCATCTTCTTACTTTACAATTTATGTTCCCTTATCTTCAGCCTACTGTTAATATAAATCTTTAGGCCACCTTAATGTTTAATCATTTGTCCCAGGCATCTCTATTATGCTATAAACAAGACAGGATTCAAATTACAAAGAAATTTTACAAAATTTTTATTACTCTCTTTGAGCTTGGACTTTTTGGCCAATCTATCTTCAATGAAAGAATTATTTTTTGTAAGGCAATTAAAAAATTAGTCATTATAGCCTATTTATGGCAATTAGAACCAAATCTAGGTGTCTCTGACTCATAGGGTATACTTAGTATTATACACAATTCTCAAACTTCAGTCATATTTGTATGCCATGTGCTACCTGTATTAAATGTTTTTCCTTAAATTTATGGTTTCTACCTTTTATATTGTTAAAAGAAATTGATCACATCAATTAGAAAACCAGTATCATTTGAGGTAAAATGGAATCTATCAGTGCAGATAAGATACCTTGCCTATAGAAGACCTCAAGCAATGACTGTATCATTCTAGCTAAGGGAAGGGATTGACAAGTATTATAGAGAGGTGTTAAAGACCTGGCAACAACTACCTGACACGATGCTATTTAAGAAAGCTTGAAAAGTATTTTGTAGTTTCAGGTTGTTACTCAATATCATTCAACATCTCTGACTGCCTCTGAAATCATTTGGGATTTCCCTAGAACTATACACCATTCCCTGTGCCAATCACATGCACAGTCCAGGAAACATAGGAGACCAAGTGAGAAGACACTCAAGCTTACAAAGAAATTTGTAAGTCATTCTTTGGATGCCCACTGAAACTCACCATAGAACAGAGAAGGTTGGTCAAACTTCTTAGGCTTAGTAGACCTTACGTTAGTTACGTAGAAGTTGAAAGGTAAAACCTAACTGGAAAATCATATGTTTTAGTAAGAAAAAAGATGGGTCACTTTTGCTATGTGCTAGGAATGAGTGTAATTGAAGTTTAGTATTCTTCCACTTAAAACTCTAAGCTAATTTTGTGAGGGAAAAATCTGAGTTAGGGACTTGGAGGTATGGTAGTAAATCACTTGTCTACCAAGTGCCAGGCACTGAATTCAACCCCTAGTACCATTGTTTTTTTAAGTAGGGGGGGAAAAAAAAGGAAAAGAGACATAGATAGAGTCTGAGCCCGGTATGGTATTGTACACCTAAAATCCTAGTGCTTAAAAGGATGAGTAATAAAAATCAAAAATTCAAGGTCAGCTTGGGCTACAATAGTGAGTGGTCAAGGGAAATATTTTCTGGTTATAAATAAGAATTACTTGAAAACAAGCTGGAAGTGGCAGCTTATGCCTGTAATTTGGCAATTTAGGAGGCTAAGATTGGGAAGACTGTTGTTCCAGCCAATCTGGGCAAAACTTCCATCTCAATAGAAAAATGCTGGTAATGGTTATGTCTGTCTGTCTGTCATACTAGCTATGGCTAAAGTGTAAATAGGAAGATCACAGTCTAGGCTGTCCTGGGCAAACAGTGAGACTGTCTCAAAAATAACCAAACCACAAAGGACTAGATGAATGGTTCAAGTGATAAAACACCTGTCTACCAAGGAAAGCCCAAATCTTTACTTGCAAAAAGAGAAAGAAGACAATTACCATTTCTGCTCCTTTTGCACATTTTCAGGAAGGACCAAAGTGCTCTAGCTCTTGTACAAGATTTTGAAGAGAAGAGGCCACATTTCCTATTCTCTAGAATAAAGCCTAATGTCCATCTTCCATGGAGTTAGTTCTGTTGAGAAAAAATTCCTATAGACTACCCAAAGTATATCTCAAGATATAAAATGCAGTTACTTAAATAATGGACATTGTTGTATGATAAAAATTTTATAATTCTTCTGTTAAAGTGAGTCTCTTCAGTAGAGCCCTTGTTATAAGTCTATAAAGTACCCAGTCTGTGTCCATCAGTGAGCATGCCCAGAGAAAGCATCAGCATTGCACTAACCTGGAGAAACTAAAGTTCATTGTTCTGAGTAGAATAAATAGAATGTGGTAGACAGAGGGCATTGGTACCCAAAAAACACAACTTCAAATCAGCTAGGACCATGGAGTGCAGTTCTCCTTGGGCTACTGGAAAGGTGAAATGGGCATGTGACATTCTCAGAGAATGTTCCTGTCCTTTGGGCCCTCTTCAAACCTTACAGAACTTTACTGTCATCTAAAACATTTCACATCTTAATCTCAGGGCAAAGTATAGAAGTAACTGACAGATATGGTATATTCTGCTGAGTTAGTGAGGCAAACCCCAGGGCCTCCAGCTGCCCTGTAGTAGCTATGCAAAATTATCAGACCAAATTTCTTTGTCCCAACTTAGTAATAATTTACCTCCTCTTCAGTGGTGAGAAGAGACTTGTGGCATTTCAGTCTACCCCATAGCTCCAGGGAAAAACACTCTATTAAGGGCTAATATCTTGCGAAAGAAAGACAGTAAAATCTTATACTATTTTGCCATTTAGTTCATTTTAACTCCCTTCCTTTTGGTGTTTTGTGAAAATGTTTTTAGTTGATAGTTTGTGGCTATTAAGGGCAAGTGTCCTTTGGATAAGATAATCTAGGACAATTCCTTCTAGGAGGACAGAGCTGGACCTGAGGAGGATCCCCCTGCCACAGTCAGATAAATGTGTCACGGGTACGAGTTGGCCTACACAGGTTAGCTTTCAGAGCCATGTAGCCATCTAGGTTTCTCTGGCAAAAAGGTGATTCCTAATGACTCCAGGGGTTATTTTTGACTGGCAACCTGGCACCCAACGTTGCAAGTTTATGCACAATTGTATACCATCTCTAAACACAGAACAGCAAAAAGGAGAATGAAATCAGGCTTTGTGTTTTCTACTATCTAAATTATATTAGATCTTGTCGGCTCTAGACTCCTAGAGAGATCTATAGACCCAAGATAATATAAGAAAACCAGGTAATAAATCAATCCAACTTCCTCCTGCATCCCATTACACTTCCCCTTTCTCTTTGTCCCTTATCTCCAGGGTCTTCAACTACCGTGAGAACTGCTATGGGCTAAGAAGAAAAAAATCCATTAAGAAAACCAGAAAGTAGAAGCCATTGTGAGGGTCAATTTCCAGCAGCCCCATGCTAATCCCTTATGCTTTCCTTCCACACAGCCTTCATGTTTTAGAACTATAATTTGATCACATTAATGTGAGGTTATAAAGAACCTTTAAAAGAAAAGAAAAAGGCACTTGCTGAGCAGGTTGGTGACTCATTTAAGTGACTGGTGACCTGTGTACGGGATTAACTCCACCAGACTGACTTCAGCCAGAATAAGGGGGTATGGTTGGAAGGGTAGGATGTATGTGATATCAAGTTAATAAGAGAACCAGAAAGGAGCAGTGGTGGAAGAGGAAAAGATTATGGGGGAAACAAGAGCTTAGACCCTTGTTCCAAAACCAAGGCACCAGTTGGAGTCTTCATAAGGCTATTGGGTGAGGCACCCTTGTACCTAACTCCAACAACAGTAGCATCTATCATGTGTGGGAGTGCCAGCTCTAACAGAAACACACAGGATGCCCAGTTAAATTTGAATTTCAAATAATGAATCATTTTTTAAATATAAGTATTTTCCAAACTCTTTATCTGAAATTCAAATTTAGTCTGATATCTGAGTTATATCTGGAGATGTTTACAGTGACTGAGTACCTAACATTTAGCAGTTCTACGGAGACTTTAGTGATAGGAAGCCACTGCTGAGAGGGGTTGCAATTGACAGCCTTTGAGCGGATGGAAAAAAAGCCTTCAAAGTTGGTGTTTAGAATATGCTCTGTAGAACCACACTATAGGCTTTGAAAACACTTTTGAGTTATCTTGTCTTGTCTTAGGTGTATGAAAGGCCCTGGACTGAGGTAAAGCCACAGATCATTTCATTCTCTGAGAAGTCTTTCAGATGAATTAATACCAGAGATTCCCCCCATCCCCAGGTTAGGATGAAGGCAGTGAACAAGGAAGCATACAATAAATAACCTGTATCAATCTACTTAGCTTTATAATGTGGTGATGTGAGCACTCAAGTTACAAGGAAAAATAACTAGAAAAAGGAAGGAACAGAATCAGAACTCCTTAACCCTCTCTGACCTCTTTCTGTTACACGATGCTGATATAGTGTATTCTTCATAAAGCCTCTGCATTTCCACACTATCTTGCATTACGTCATTGTGGAAAGGGGCACACTTTTCCAATGAGTCACAACTTTCATTTTTGTTTCAGTTGCTCAGTTACTGCTTAGATAACTCCTCACCAAGAGGCCAGATTACATTTTATATTCCAGTTTTAAAGAATTCTGGCCCCAAACTAAGGCTATGTCTCTATATTACATTGGATGCCATACAGGACATATAGGTCCCCTTCACAACCATGAGCTGCATGCTGTGGTTTGCCTTTGTTAGCCTAGCTATGTATTGGAAGCCTAAATAGGCAGATTGTGGCCTGGGAACATGCCCAGGAAGGAAAACAAGACCCTCTCCCCAAAATAACCAGCACAATAAAGGGCTAGAGGTCTGGCTCAGCAAGAGAGTACCTGTCTAGCAAGAACAAGATCCTGAGTTCAATATCCCAGTATACTGTCCCCCAAATACATATCAGTGGCTTTCTAATATGGTCTCAAATTCTGTCTGGGACAGAAATGTAATAGAGCAAACACAGCTTATAAGCTCCCTGAGACCACTTCAGTGATAGGTTGGAAAGACAGGAATGCACAGGAAGAGAAAAAGAATGTGCTTCTTCTCAGGTAGAAATTTCTACCCAGGTTCTTCAAGGATCAGGAAAATAGGAGATGTGGACATGCCCCTTTCCCCCTACAACTCCCACACCAAAGCATAGCTTTGCACTGCTTCTATGTATTCTTAAGTATGGCTCTTCTGTTATTTTCAAGTCCATGTAATCACTTTTTGGCTTTTTTTAATTTTAATTTTCATTGTAATAATGATATACAGAGGAGTTGCAGTTACATAAGTCAGGTAATGAGTATATTTCTTGTTGAACTGTGTCACCTGTTCCCTTATTTTCTCCCAGTTTTTCCTTTCCAACTCCCCTCCCCCACAAGTTCTTCTTGACTTTTAAATTCATAAAAATTAAATATTCTTTTAAAGTTTGTTTGGTTTACTTTAACAGCTTTTGACATAAACTGCATTTGAGGATGAGAAGCTTGAGGATGAGCAACACCAGTAGCTGCATGCACACTGTCCTACTTGCTCAGTAAATTAGCAGATGGGAAACTATTTAGAGGGGAGAAGGTCAGCCATGGGAAAGAAGATGCTTTTCTTGTTCTCTTTTCATGTGGTTTGCTCCATTCCTTATTTGATGGATATTTTCCAGTATTTCTTTGGAAAACACTTCATCCCATAGTTATGTAACATGGCTTCTTTGAGCAGCTGAAGTTTGTGTGCATCTGTGTTCCACAGATTATTTCTTCAGGTAACTCTGCATTTATACTGGCTTTAAGAATGAAATTTTTCTTGGAAAGTTATTTCCCTCCCTCCCTCCCTCCCTTTCTCCCTTCCTCCCTTCCTCCCTCCTTTCCTTCCTTCCTTCCTTTCCTCCCTTCCTCTTTCTCTCCCCCCCTCCCTTTCTCTTTCTTTCTCTTTCTTCTTTTCTTTCTGCCTTTCTCTCTTTCTCTCTTTCTTTCTGTCTGCCTTTCTGTCTTCCTTTCTTTCCTTCTTTCTGCATAGCTCATGAGCAATGTTGTTTAACATTAGCCAGTCATCTCTATAAGCGAAGTCATTCTAGCATTCAGGTTGCTATATTGACTTTTGTCTCTGTGGCCTTTCCCCACCTATCCTCAGGAATTAGGCCCCTTCCTTTCAACATTTATACTTGATTATAGTAGCAATAGTTAAACTTGAATCTTCCTGATAACTTGGAGAATCAAATATATTGTGAACCTAAAAATGAAGATAGATGATGAATGAGATTGGGTATAATCTGATTAGATTTGTAATTTACAGTCATTCATTCAGAGTATCTTGAGAGTAAGAAATTCTTGGACATGTTAATGTTAGCTCTTGATTAAAAATAAAAGATTTATAGTTTAAAACTTTACTTCCAGAGTTAGCCATAAAAGAGGCATAATTTTGTTTATAGTGGCACTATTCACAATAACCAAATTATAGAATCAGCCTACATGCCCATCAGTTGATAAAGAAAATGTGGTATATATGCACAATGATATTATTTAGCATAAACAAGAATGAAATTAGGCAGTTTGCAGCAAAATAGATGGAACTGGAAATCATTATGTTAAGGAAAATAAGTCAGACTGAAAAAAACAAATGTGTGTCCTGTCTTACATGTAAAAACTAAACCTTTAAAAAGATGAATGACATGAGTATAAAACAGGTTTGAGAACCAATAGGAAGGACAAGAATGAAAGAAGAGAGTAATAGGAGAGAGTAAATATGATCAGAGTGTTCATATGCATGTATAAAACCAGAATAATGAGAGAGTGATAGAGGAAGGGAGAGTGAATGGAATACACTGTATATATGAGTAGAAATGTCACAATGAGATCTCCCCTTGTGTAACTAACATATACTAATAAAAATAGAATAATGAAACCATTAAAATTATTTAAAAGGGAGGATTACAGAGACAATAAAGAGATGAATTTGATCAAAGTATATTACGTGCATCTATGGAAATATCACAGTGAAACCCCTTTGTACAATTAATACAGATAAACTTACTGTCTTGTAAGTAATAAAAAAGAGAGAATGTGGAATGGTTTGGAGTAAAAAATACCTTTAATGGGGGCTGGGAAGGTGGCTCAGTGGTAGAGCTCTTGCCTTGCATGCCTGAGGCCCTGAGTTCGATTCTCAGCACCACAAGCAAAAAAAAAAAAGCCGGAAGTAGCGCTGTGGCTCAAGTGGTAGAGCGCTAGCCTTGAGCTGAAGAGCTGAGGGACAGCGCCAAGGCCCAGAGTTCAGGCCCCACGACCGGACCCCCCCCCCAAAAAAAAAAAAAAAACCTTTAATGAAGCAAAAGAATTGAAGTAATTGAACTAATAAGTTTAGTTAGAGGAGTTCTCTTTCAGGCTGCACCCCTGAAAGTAATCTAATTTGAGGAATCTGCAAGTGAGAACAGTACTGAGAGAATGAAGAGCAGAATGCTCTTGGAATAGCTGATAGGAAGCAGTGTTTTGAGGAAGATGAAGGGTCCTATGAGGAATTATCAAAGCGAATGGGACCTTTCTTCTCAAGAAAAGTGGATAAACAGCAAAGCTGCTTAATTTCTGTTTTGTTCATTGAGAAGAACTTCACTTCTTCTGGTTATCTGTTATAAGATTCTGGTTATCCTGTTACCAGAGTTGGTGATTTCTTAACCAAGGAAAATATATATGGAAAGTAGGATGGAAGTTCCTCAAAAGACTCCACATAGAGCTCCCCTATGACCCAGCAATCCCACTTCTGGGCATTTACCCAAATGTTCACAAACAAAACCATACTAAAGCTACCAGCACAATTATGTTTATTGCAGCATTATTTACTATAACTAAGATATGAAACCAGCTCAGATGCCCCTCAGTAGATGAATGGATCAAGAAAATGTGGTATATATACACAATGGAATTCTATGCCTCCATCAGAAAGAATGACATTGCCCCGTTTGTTAGGAAATGGAAAGACTTGGAAAAAAATGATATTAAGTAATTTGATATTAAGTATAATTTGTGGAGGGGAAGGTAGACCCATTGCAACAATGAGATGTACAAGACATTATGTTGAAAAACAAACTTTACAACTTTGGCGCAGGGATGGGGATAGGGGGGTGGGCGGGAAGGGATGGGAATACCCCTCTGTACAGTATTTTCACAATAAAAAAGAAGAAGAAAAAAAGAAATCTAGGAGTTTTACCTGGTTTTTATTTCAGGACTCACTGTGTGCATCTTGGTAGATTGTAGTTAAATATTGCACTAATAGCTGACTTGGATTGTGTAGAGCTAAAAACATTTTTGAATGCTGAGATCATGTCAGATACTATTCTGTTCTCTTCATTATCACTCACCCAGTATCTTGTACCCTGCTCAGTCACCTGCTGTGTAGACATCTTCCCCTGGAGCCCAACAAATTCATGTCAGGCACAGCGTAGCTAAAGCAGAGGCAGAGCCTTTTCCTTAAAGTATGTTCACAGGTAGGCTGTCTCCAAAACATTCATCTGTCTCCCAGTAACAGTGGAAGTGAGAGGAAGGAGAAACCCCCAAACATTTTTATTTGTCACAAAGTCAGATGAACTCACTATTTTTACAACTGACTCATTTTTGTTGTTTTTTTTTTTTATTTGTGCCAATACTGGGGCTTGAACTCTGAGCCTCGGGTTCTTCCTCAGCTTTTTTTCCTCAAGGCTGGCAGTTGAACCAAGCTTCCATTTCTGTGCTTTTTGCTAGTTAATCAGAGATGAGAACCCTCAGATTTGTGTGCTCCTTCCTTCAAATGAAAAATCTCAGGTCTGAGGCTCCTGAGTAGCTAGGAGTATAAATGTGGCTCACCAATGGCTCATGGGTTTTTAGTATGATATAGACCACAGAGACAGTTCTCTCTCTCCTCCAGTTTACTGATAATTCAGTGACTAATGTATTGCTAGGCACACCTAAATGGTATGGGGTAGTGTCAGATTTTGATATTCAGATTTTTCTTCCTATAAATATTTAACTAAATTACTTGTCATAAGACTTATCATTGGTTCAGCTTTAGAGTGACAGGGCAATTGATACAGGAAAAATGGAGGAACTTTCTTGAAAAACTACCTAATCCTAAATAAAATGTGCATAGGATATAGAGCCTTGTCTTAATTATGATGGAAATAGCTTTACATTAGAATGTCTAAATGCCATACACCAACTCTTGCCAAGTGTAGGAGGTCACCAGTCAACCAAGACACTGTACCATTGCTTTCTGACATTACAAAGCTGTTTTTCCACTTGCAACTTTATAAACTTACAGGCCATGTTTTCCGTCACTCCCAAATGAAACCAGGTTCTCAGCAGCTACGTACAAATATCCATCTAATCTTTAATGGTATGAATCTTGTTCTTTATTAACAGAGGTTTTTTTTCCATTCTGTAAAGCATTAAGGTAAAAGGCAGGGTAAGAAAGTATAAGTTAAACAAGTATGGAGCAGAAAATACTATATTGAGGAGATTGTGTCATTAAAATTTTGATCTACAGTCTTCAAAACATGAGTTCAACATTTGCCACTTTTGCTAGTGTTGGCTACAGCCCCACAGCAAATACCTCTTGTCCTCAGAGGTAGTAATCTGGTTTATGGCTTTTCCATGAGAAGAGGTATGGAGAGAAGCACAGGCCTGGGCAGGAGAGAGTTAAATTGAAAGTTGGGTTTCCAGAAATTCTAGATAGGGCTTTGTGCCACTGCAAAATAACCTGTTCGTTGGGAATTCTGCTGCATCATTCTTACAACTTAAATTCCCATTTGTCTTGGCATTTTTGGAAATCAATGAATAGTATTAACTTATGCTCTGAAAAAAATGCAATAGTGAAGTGTTAGATTTGGGAAACATGGCTGCAGGTGCTCTGATTTTAGATAATACTAAATTCTCTCTGTATACATCTCACTTTTGGTACAATTTCTTCTGTCTTCGCCACATTTGTTATCATTTTTGCAAGTGGTATCTGTGCCTCTTACTACCAAGGACCTTGCAGAGCCTCCAGTGGGCTCCAGAGTTTGTACCCCTCTCTTCCTCCCCCAACTCCTGCATCTTCTATTCCCTGTGCTAAAACCTGTGTGCTTAATTTTCAGCTCTTCTGGGGTGATGTCTCATTACTTGAAAGAAAATTTTAAAAAACATTTTACATTGATTAATACAGATCATTAATTTGAAGCTCCCCTAAACCCAAGGAATTTATTCTCTCATTGATGTGTGCATAACTCCTATTAACATTAATAAAGTTGTTTAGAATCAAAGAGCCTGCAGAAACCCATAATAGAAGATCCGTTTTGATCCTGCTTCACAAAGTGACTCATACCCACAGGGCATCAACAAGCATTTTAAAGATAATTTTTACAACTCCCTTTTAAAAAGTAGAGCAATTATTGAATCTGTCATAATATACTCATCATGTCCTTCAGAATAGAGTTTGATGGGTGCCATTTGTGCAGTGCCCCACCAGACTGGAAGTTGTAAGCTTTGCCTGTGTTTAATCAGTCATCAGAATTGGAAATTCTGCCTGGGGCTGCTTGCTTACACTGGGGAGCTGGGAAGTAACTTCCCAGAGTCTGGGAAGTAACAAGGATACAGAAAAGCATACTCATTATCACCCACAAGACAGAAAGAAGTGAATAGGGTCATTTGCTCACCTGAGGTATTTGTGCCTACCACTGCCTGTGGTGGTTATTCATATAACCTCACTCAGAAAGAGCTGAACTGTGAGGGTTTTGAGTACAAGTGTCTGAACTTTCCACTTATCAAGGCTTACTGTGGCAGAAGTGACCTGGAAAATGGAAGCTGTTGAAGAAACATGTATTTTATAACTAGAAAATACTCCTAATTTTCTGCATAAAATGTGGACAAGCAGGAATTAGGTCTCCTCAGTCATAGTGTACATTTGATCAGATATTTGCCCAGTTAGCAGCCAGTGAAGGAGAATATCTTTCTGATCATACATTATCTGCGAGTTTCTGTACTTCCCATCCTTTCCCATTTTCTCCAATCTGCTGTCTATTGCAGGGAATTAGATTGTACAGATGTTCCCAGCACTTTGGAAAATGAGCTCAGTTTGAGATAACAGGAGATATTTGTACATTTGTACCTGATTAAGACTTACTGGCTCTTCTTGTAGTGCCCCTTCATCTTTCCTTAGAAATGGTAAATTTTAGAAAACTTGTCTATTATTTAAATGTTGCTTTTGTAAAATCGTCTTTCCTAAAAGGGACATGGAAAAACCACGATCTATAAAAATCAATTTTATATCTTTTTGAAATGCTCATCATAATTACATTAGTTCCCAGACTGGCAACATCTCACCTAGCTTTACCCTTGAAATGTGATTGAACTTTCCCAAAACTTTGAGTTCTTTTTACCTTTGTCCAGGCTTGGGGAAAATGGGCATTCATTTCTGTACTTGTTAATCTGAGTATCTAGAAGGAAAATGAGAAGTAGCCCTTTAAGTAATGAACTGATTTTCAGCCCTTTATATTTTCTTAAAGAATAAATATACAGCTTCCCAAGGAAAGAAGCCATAGAATCATATGGTGCTGAAAAGACAAAAATCCACCCAGAATACTTTACATTTATCTTGTACCACAGTGCTGTGAACTGGGTCAGGATTATCCTTGTTTTACAAATGAGGCAGTTGGAGCCAGAGAGGTGAAGTCAGCCATTCTCAGAGCCACACAGCTAGGGAGAGATGAGGATTGCTGCCCAGCCTTGCCTTCTGTATCCTGCTGAGATCTAGTGTGTAGGACCAGTGTCAGCCCCATGGGTTCCAGGAGACCTAGTTTGACCCTGTAGTACCTAACAAGGTGCCTGGAGCATGACACACAATAAATACTTGTTCAGTGAATGTGCTGTCACTGCTAAAGTATTCATTATAATATCATCTGATCTAGTAACTTCCTTGTCATTGCTCAATCTATTTTGAAACCTCTTTGCAAGTGAATTTAGAAATACTTTAAAATAGCATATAATAAATAACTATATTTAATTTATATTAATGTATGTGTTTAGTTTAATTAATAGATAACATGATATTGATAAATATAGTAAAGAATAAAAATAATCAGTGTCATCAGAGAATTCTAATGGTCAGTGTCCTCTTTGATTCAAACTTATTTAACAGGTTTCTAGTATCTTTCTGACTCTGAAACTTTTATTGTAGACAATGTGGTAAGCTATAAAGAAGATAAAAGCATTTCTTAATCACACTAACATTGATCTAAGATATTTATTTCCCTTTTTGTGTGGGTGGTATACATAATGCAATGTATGTGACATATGTGTTTTCAATCTTGCTTCTTTCATTTGATTTTCATTTTCTTACATGATTAAATAATAATGTGATGGTTCCATTTGGTGAACAGACTAGCATTGTCCTTCTAGGCATCATTCTATTATGCTGTTAAAATATTCTCATAGTACTATAAATAACATTTTGTAAACATTCTGATGCCCAAACATTTGCTTCTCTGGTCATGTATTTATTCAATCATTTATTTGTTTGGGGGCAGTACTGGTGCCAACTTCTCCTAACCAGGCAAGCCAACACAATCCCTTGGAGTTGTGTCTTTCAATATAGTAGACTGAAAAATTCAATGGTGGTATGCCCACCATTTTCTTTAATTAAAGAGAAGAATATCAAGCATTTAGTTATGAACTGAAATATGTCCTTCCAATATTTATTCATTGAGTCTCTAAGCTCCCTGTAAACTGTACTTCTCAGAATTATATGTGGAGTTAGGTCTTTTTTTCTTTGTTAATTGGAGAAAGAGTTCTATAAACTTTTCTGCTCAGGTTCCTGGGCTGGCTCTTGGCTCCTGTGTAAGTTCCTGTCTGCCTTAGGTAGCTTCAAACCAATTTGTTTCTATCAAAGGCCAGATAGTAACTGTTTTTGTCTTTGCAGGCAATATGGTCTCAATTGAGACAGTTCAGCCATTGTCATTTAAAAGCAGCTCCAGATGAAGCATGAGCAAATGTGAATGACTATGTGCCAAAAAACTTCATTTATGGGCACTGAAATTTGAATTTCATATAACTTCCATGTGTCAACAAATATTCTTTTAGTTTTTTATTTCAATTGTGTAAAAACTGGGCCATACACAGCCAGCAGGCAGTAGCTTAGGTTTCCTCACTAGCTGTAGCTGGTGACCTCTCCCTGGGTGGCAGAGCTTAATCATCTAGCTCAAGACTCTCAAGGAGTTGGCCCTGGAGATTTTCCTCTGTCCATGTAAATTCTTAACTGATACCATTTTTTCAATCTTCTTATTTATCTATATCTTCAAAGGGGAAAATGTCTGTGACACTTGTGTTAAAATTTTATTTAAGTGGCTGGGAAGGTGGCTCAGTGGTAGAGTGCTTGCCTTGCATGCATGAGGCCCTGGGTTCGATTCCTCAGTACCACATAAGCAAAAAGAAAAAAGCCGGAAGTGGCGCTGTAGCTCAAGTGGTAGAGGGCTAGCCTTGAGCTGAAGAGCTGAGGGATACCGCCCAGGCCCAGAGTTCAGGCCTCACGACCGGACCCCCCCAAAAAAAATTATTTAAGGGGCTGGGAAGTTGGCTCAGTGGTAGAGTGCTTGCCTCGCATGCATGAGGCCCTGGGTTCGATTCCTCAGCACCACATAAGCAGAAAAAAGCCAGAAGTGGTGCTATGGCTTAAGTGGTAGGGCACTAGCCTTGAGCTAAAGAGCTGAGGGACGGTGCCCAGGCCCAGAGTTCAGCCCCTACGACTGACAAAAAAAAATTATTTAAGAAGCTAATATTATCACTTGAAAGAATTCTAATGGAGGAGGGAGAGGAGAGATAGTTATAAAAGACCCACAAACAACTAAGGATGGATTTAAAGGTTAACATACACTTGTTAGGTTTTCAACACAAAGCCTAGATCCCTAGCACCAAAACAAAAACAAAAATTTTAAAAAAGCAAAAATAGCACTTCTTCTCTTAAAGGACCTACAATATGTTCTTTGGCAGATAAAGTTAACTTTGGAAAGTCCACACGAGAGCAACAGAGCTTGCATGTGAAAAGAGGGTCTTCTTTAAGAAGCTAGCATTAAGGAAATAGAACAACTGGTAAAAGGTTCAGATTTACATGTGATGGATTGGAAGAGCAGCACAGCTCCAGGACTGGCCCCTGGGCCTTCCTCTCAGGGTGAGGGTGAACTGAATGAGGTCTTCTTAAGAACCCCACATCCTGTAGTCTTCATATGGTTTCAAAGCAAAGCAGGACAGAATGTAGGCTGTGGTTATGTGGGCCGCAGTTTGCATGGCCCTGCCTCATTTCCTGTGGCGGTGGCTTGCTCTCTGGATGCTCGTCTAATTGCACAAGTAAATCTCTCCCATCAGAGGGCTCTAAGAACACACCAGTCTGGCCATGTGGTTTCTATACACTAAGGGATTATTTAAGTGGTCTGTAGGGCTGCAGAATCTGATCAGTCTCAGAAGACCTCACACAGGCCAACATCAGGCTGTTCCCGAGGTGGAAGGACAGGCTCTCTGCTTCTCTGAAGTTGGCCAGGACTCTGCCTGACTTTCTGAGCACATGCATACTAAAATGGGCACTTGAAGGACCCAGAAATCAAAGGCAGAAATGATGTCCTGGACGTTGTTTTCAGATTGTCTCTTGGAAATTTCCTTTTTATTCAACCAAGTCTGAAAAGGCAGAAATGAGCTAATCTCTATCAAGCAGTGACCCTGAAGGGAAGTATGTGTCTACTGTATGCCATCAGAAGGAAGGAAATTCCTTTTTCCTAGGCTTTCTCATCAAGGATGTTGCAGAGAATAAACCAAGGTCTCAGGAAAATATTTTTGGTGTACATGAAAAGATTGGGCAATGCATATCTAGAACTTTAAAAATCAGTAAGACAAAATTAAAACATACTATTCTATGTTGAAATGTTTGCTTCTTGCTACAGCCTTGGCATGACAGTTACCTTAAATAATTTTTTAAAAAATACAGTTGAATGAAATAGCACTTTAAAGTTTTTAGGATCCCAATTATTTTAATGATCTGCTCAAATTAAATTTCAGTGCTCTTTTTGCTCTTGTAGTGCTTACAGGAATTCTGTTTTGTTTCAGGCTTTACTTATGTTAAGACCAGGATTTCTTTCTGACATTTTGTAAAAGGGAGGTGTAGCATTCGTGTGTAAAATAGTGTATAAATTGTTAAGTGCATTGAATTTGCACTAAGTGAGCACTCCTCTGACACCAGGACCCAGATAGAATGAAGCTTAGACTCCTTCCCTGTCCCTGCCTCCTAACTGCTACCAGTGGTAACTAGTAACATGCTTTCTTGCATCAAAGGTTGCTTTTATCTCTTATGAACTTCATATTTTAACAAATATCAATATGTTGTGATAAGCTATGGTTTATTCATACTTTTTGCTGTATGATAGGCTTTTATCTACTAGATAATTTAATTCAAATTTTTCTTAGTTCAACCATTCTCAGTGGAAGATATAAAAAAAAGTTGGATTTTCTTGTTCTTTGTTTGTTTGTTTTTGGTGCTCGTGCTAGGGGCTTGCACTCACTACCTGGATACTGTCCCTTAACATTTTACTCAATGCTAGTGCTCTACCACTTGAGCCAGAGCTCAAATTCCAGCTTTTTGGTAGAAAATTGGAGGCAAGATTCTTGTGGATTTTCTTGTCCATGCTATCTTTGAACTATGATTCTCAGATCTCAGACTCCTGAGTAGCTAGGAACATAGAAATGAACCACAGACACCCAGCTACTAAGATAAAAAATAATAATAATACAAATATTATCTATTGCAATAACAAAGTATTGTGTGGCTTAAAACAACAGAAACGTAGTTGGATGCTGTGTCCAGTAATCTTAGCTACTCAGGGAGACTAAATTCAGTCTCAAGTTCAAGGCTAGACCAGACAAAACGTTCTGAAGACTTCATCTCAGTAGAGAAAGCTGGGTATTGTAGTACCCACTTTTCATTCCAGCTATAATCGAAAGTATAAATAGAAAGATTTCAGCTGGGAAGAGAAGAGTAAGGCTGAGGTGTGGTTTAAAAGGTAGTACCTTCTATCAAGTGTGAGATCCTGACTTCAAACCCCATTATTTGCCTAAATAAATAATTTTTAAAAGTTCCTTCTTGCTATAGGGATTCAGGGCCCATCCTGATCCAGTATAACCCCATCATAATTGTATGGCTGCAGCCCCATTTTGAAATCTACTTTCTGAGATACATAGGGCTTAGAACTGCAGCCCCATTTTGAAATGTACATTCTGAGATACATGGGAGTTAGAACTTGAACAGTGAACCCAGACCTGTTTGTGGAATTTTAGTGCCAGATATCTTCACATGAATTAGGTGACTGCGTAGCTCTGATTTGGGGCTTTCTATTCTAGGTGTATGTCCTTGCATAAATATTGCTCTAAATTACTATTATTCTTTAATGAACATTGCTGTCTAATAATAAAGTCTTTCAGCCTTGTTTTTCTTGTTCAGGATTATTGTTGGCCTTTAACCTTCTGCATTCCTATTCTAGAATCCGCTTGTTAATTCCCACCAGAGAAAAACATTAGTGTTTAATTTTTAAGTTGCATTTGGGAAAAATTGACATATTAAAAAATTCAGACTTCTAGTCTGTCTAGAGGGTATTAACTTCTAATATTTAGCCTTCTTGAACTTCTCACCATCGTCTTTTGCAGTTTTCAGTCTAAGAAGCTTACACACCTTTCCTTGGACGTATTCTTAGGTAATTGAAATTCTTTTGGTGGAGATTGTTTTGATGAAATAAAAAAACTAAAAGGAGAAGAAAAACGCTCACTAGACTCATTATGTGACAATATTAAGAGAGTTTCTTAAGTTTGCCAAGCTTATCAGGGCTGAGACACATCAAAATCTTAATGACTTCTAATCAAAGTTGGACAAATAAATGAGTAGTTACTCCAAAAAAATGTGGGTTGTTTCTTTTTCCTGAAAGGTACATTGTTTGAAACATGAAGTCTTAATGTATAGTTAAAGAATCTTCTTTCCTCTACCAAAAACATTTTTGGTAAGGGAAAAATAGAGAGACATTGGGTCACCAATGCTTCACCATTGAGAACCAAGTCATGGGATTGAAGAGATACTGGGACAAGATTTGGATATTGGATCAAGTGTGTAGGGGAAGGACTAGTTCTGGAATTTTCAATGCCCTTGAAACCTCAGATTACCCCAAAGTGCCATCTGGGCCAGGAAGATACCCAGGAGGATGGAAGCTTATCTTCCCTAGAATGAGAATGTTTATGTTCCAGTTTTATCTAGCATGCAGCAGTTTAATATGAGCCTTGGAAGTACATGTTTGTATATGTGGGTGTGGCATACCAACTTCTGGTACTAAAAAACCTAGCTTTAAAACTTAGATTTTCTCAGCTGGGCACCGGTGGCTCATGCCTGTAATCCTAGCTATTATGGAGGCTGAGATCTGAGGATCACGGTTCAAAGCCAGCCTGGGCAGGAAAGACCTATCTCCAATAAACCACTAGAAAACCGGGAGTGGCGCTGTAGCTCAAGTGGTAGAGCGCTCACCTTGAGCTGAAGAGCTGAGGGACAGCGCCCAGGCCCCAGAGTTCAAGCCCCACAACTGACAAAAAAAAACTTAGATTTTCTCTAACATTCCAACTCACTCCAAGATTCTGGGATCCTGGTAGCCAGCTTTCTAGTCCAAGGCTCCAAATGTTATCAACCTTGATCTGCACAGTATTGTGGCACTATGTGCATTTCCCCAGACTTCCCAGGAGCCACTCCAGAATGTCAACTTGGAGGATCTTAAAAATGGTGTCTGGCGGGGCGGGGAAGGTGGCTCAGTGGTAGAGCGCTTGCCTTGCATGCATGAGGCCCTGGGTTCCATTCCTTAGCACCACATAAGCAAAAAGAAAAAAGCCAGAAGTGGCACTGTGACTCAAGTGTAGAGCGCTAGCCTTGAGCTGAAGAGCTGAGGGACAGCACCCAGGCCCAGAGTTCAGGCCCCACAACCGGACCCCCCCCCCCAAAAAAAAAATGGTGTCTGGCTTGATGGAACAAGGGGACATGTCCAGTATTTGCACTTGAATTATAGCAAAGTGCTGTGTCCAGACAAGATTGTTAGTCTTTAGAAATAGCATAATTTTTAAGATATTTTTATTGTAAAGATAGTGTACAGAGGAGTTACAGTTACATGAGTAAGGTAATGAGTACATTTCCTATCCAGTACTGTTACCCCTCCTTTGTTTTTTCTCTACCATCCCTTCCCTTCCCTCCTCCCCAACTCCTCCCACCAAAGTTGTAAAGTTCATTTTCCACATAGTGTCTTGTACATCTCATTGTTACAGTGGATCAACCTGTATCCTTATTTCAGCATTTTGTTATTTCCCTTCCCCTCCCCAAATTATAAAAATGTGAATACAAGATACAGGGCACCAGAGTCAAATACACTAAAAACAGGGGTTATACCATGGGAGGAGAACATACAAGAGAAACAAAAAAAAATCACATAGTACATAATATGTACATCAAAAACAACAGCAAGAAAGTTAAAACCTCTTGTGTCCCTATCTTGAGGTTCATTTTGCTTAGCATCTTGTATTGTCATGTGTACATAGCTTTTGACCTAGAAACAGCATAATTTTAGAGGGCAAATCAGAAATACACTACAGAAACAAGAGCTCCTGTTTATTTTCTTTTTTTACATGTTACATAAGTGATGTTGATAAATTGATAGGAATTCATTGCTAGAAAGCTGTGATTACTAAACATGTATACTTCATTCTAATAGTATTAGACAGTTAACTGATTATATTCCAGAGCCCTTTGTTTCATCAGTTAACTGATTATATTCCAGAGCCCTTTGTTTCATTTATTTCTTCCCAAAATGAATTAGGTACCCTTGACCTAGGAGTTTAACTATAGTAATAATACAAAATGATATCAGTATTACTGTTGCTTGAGAGGTGCTGGAGGTTGTGGTGGTGAAGCAGTCCCCCCCTGACCCCTGTAGCCCTGCAGGGGCATAACCCTTTGAGCCCTGAATCTGTGTCTTTCTAGTCTAGTATCAGAGCCAAGGATCCTAGAAGCCTTGTACCCAGGCCCTTACTAGTAAAGGAAGAGCTCTTTGCTGATTTTGTGGTGCTCACAGTGACCCTCTTGTCCCTCTTGTGCTGCCCATCGCAATGAAAAAAGCAGCAGACTTTTGTAGTTTGACCTTCCTATTCTCTTAGTCTGTCCTTAGTAATACCTTTCTGTGGACTGAGTCTCTCCAGTTATCTTCTCTACTCACTTCTTCCTCTTCTTCAACCTTCTCCCCCAATCCCTAGTACTTACTCCCACTCCAGTAAATAATAAAAACACCACCACCTTGCTTGAGTCTGTAGAGCTACTTGGAGTGAAGCCAGAATTGACAGATGGGGGTGGGGGGTTCAATAGTCTAGCCTTTTCAAAGCTCCCACTATTCCCACAATGAGGAGGGAAGTCCCCTGTTGCTCCAAGTAGGCTGTGTTTCCTAAGGAACACTGTATTTTCTCATCCCCATCATCCATCCTTGGTGATTGGGCTTTGTATGCTTGCTTTTTTTTTTAATGTGTTTTGCTACCATTTGGAACTCTAATTCTTTAGACAATTGACTTTATGTTTGCAGAAACTATTGTAGCATGGAAGGGCCATATTTTTAATGCCTTGTTATTTGTGTGTGCAAGCTTCTAACACGTACCACACACTACACAGGTAGCCCAAACCAAAAGAAAGCTGTGAAGGAGAAGAGAACTCGCTGGCCCCCTACTCATTTCTCCTCTACACACACACACACACACACACACACACACACACACACACACACCCCTTTTCAAAATAAGATTCACAAAAAAATTTACACTGTTTCTTAGCATATGTATATGAGAACCCTGGCTATATCAGCACCCTACAAAGTGGGAGACTTAAAATCTTATTTATGAAACTTACGTAATCTGCTTACAAAGATGAACTAAGAGAAATAAATAAAGACTTTGATGCAGCGTAAGTCTCTTTGTTCAAGGTATTGTGCTAAAGTCAGGTGCTGCAGTTTAAAATGTTAGGAAAAAAAAAAGTTAGACAAGGTCCTTGCACTCAAAAGCTGGCTATTTCCCTGGGAGCAGATAGTAATGTAAGGTCTGTGGTAGAAAGATTGATTTTAGGGGAGGAAATTGGACAGGAACTTTAGAAAGATACTGTCATTAGAGTTACCTGGAGGAACAGATTCGCTTTCTGTTCTTTCAAATGAAGGTAAGGGCACATAAGAGGGAAGAAATGGTGAAGGCCTGGAAGAGGAAGCAGTGCTGGGAATGGCTGTGGTAAGGCTGGGCCTGAGGGAGGAAGAAGAAATGAAACCTAAGACTGAAAGGTAAATTTGGAATGATGGTTTGGGAGCCAAGTTGAAGGGCTTGGGTTGACCTTGTACTTCACAAGTTTACCAGCGTCCCGTCCCATGGTTCCTGGAAGCAGCTCAGAGATGCTATGTGGAGAAATGTCTAGCATTCCAGATTTCACTCTTACTCTAGAAATGATAGCAGCTTCTCTCAACTCCATTTTGTATCTGTCTTTTGAAAAGTGTTCTACTTTAAGGAAAACCAAAGCCTATTGGTATATGCTTGAGACACATTAATTTATTCAACCAATCAACAAATATTTTTGAGTGCCTGCTATCACCAGGCCTTGTACTAAGTTCTCCTGAGAGACATTGAAGGTTTTTGCACTAGTCATAAATTGATGGCCCAAGCATTTGGTCAGCAGTCTCGGCTAAAATCCTACCTCTACTACCCACTATTGTAAGATCTTGGGCAGCTCACAGCCTCAGTGGACCCAGTTTTTCACTTAGAAAGCATGAGGCTGGTACACTAAGTCTTTCTTATCTGAGATATTCTAGGAGGGACCTAGGCCCAGAAATTCATGTATACCAATGAGTAAAAAGGAAAGTCGAAGTAAGAGAGGTCAATTAGGAGTGACAGCAAGAAACCCTTGTGAGGCATACTCAGTCTGATGAGGGCTTTCGGTTATTTGTTCAAAAGACAGCATGAACTCTGTGCCAAGCACTGTACAATCACTGGGAACATAACCATGACCAAGACAAAGTCCCTTCCCTGAAGGCATTTTCTGTTTCAGGGTAGCAAATGCCCTAGGAACATGACAGATAAGAGCTAGAGATGCAGATTGAACTCATTGCGTAGAAAAGTGGTTGGGCATATTAGAAGTGTGTGAAGTGTCAGGAAAGAGAAAGCAAAAAAGGGATTTGAAAAAAAAGAGTTCCAAGGATATAGGACCTAGGGAAACACATTCTGTATTTGTACCATTCCTTAATAGGAAATAGGTTCTATCAAGTTAATACCACAAACACAGCCTTAGCCAAACCCAGAATACTCTCATGTGGCTAAGAAGCTAGGACCCACCAGAGGTAATGTTAATTTAGATATCCAGTTCTCCTCACCTGTATCACTCCTCTATGCAAAGCAGTTATACCAAAGCCACATATGGCTTTGTGTATTTTTTTAAAAATATATAATAGCCAGTCTATTTGGTTTCCTCAGAAAGCTCTTTGCTAAGTACCAGTGAAGTGTAAAAAAAATGGTAGAGGTGGCTGCCTAAGCTGTTACTTCTCAAATCTTTTCCAAACCAGCTGGTGCTTTTTTTCTGTTTCCCCAAGAAATTGGAGCAGATCCAGAAACAAATTCTGAGAGCCCCAAGCTCTTCCTTATTTATCCTTAGTAATTACATATCGCAGGTTGTCTTCCCTATTAGAGGGTGAGGCTGAGCAATTAGTCTCCCATTGTCTTTGCAGGAAGTGACATCTGTATGACTCCTGGGGAAGGCCAACTGTTGACCACCTGGTTAAAATAATTTGGAAAGTATTCAGCATTTCCTTTAGTTCATTGAGTCCAACTGATTTTAAAAAGTTTTAAAATGCACAAATGAATGATGGTTATGAGGACTTGAAAATACTACAAAGGGATCAATTCCTTGAGCAAAATGAGTCTTTAAACTTGGTCTGGTCTCTCTATAACTTCCCTGTCTGGACTCTTCAACATGTGGCCATGCCCAGTGCCTTGGCATTGTGCTTTCTACAATGTTTTGTTTAGGAATTAGTTCCTCAGAAAAATTTCCAACTGCAGATAGTTGAAAATCCAACTGAAGAAGGCCTACATAAACAATAAGAAACTTATTGGAAACTCAGGGGTGCCACAAACTTCAGGTTTAACTTATGTAATAACTTGAACTATCTCTGGCTGCAGCAATACAGCTACAGAAGTTCCAAGCATTACACCCACACAACATTCAGAAGGAAGGAGTTCTCCCAGAAGAATGCAGAGAAGCTCCCAGCAAAACATTCTTCACATTTCATTGGCTTAAAATTGAGCCACACATCTTGAACCAATGGCTGGTTTCTCTTGATTAGAGGCTCTCCAGTTTTAATGTATACACAGATTACCAGGTGAATCTTATAAAATAGGTTCAGATGGAACTTCATATCCAACATTTCTAAGAATCTCCAGCACAGTGGCTGGAGAAACATGGGGACTTTTTTAGAAAGAAGGAAGTGGATATGATCTTATGGAAATGAAAACTGTCTCAGGTATCCTTGTTCCAAGTATGTAATTAGAAGATTGCCTTGAAGTACACAAATCTGTGGTATGTATTAGACAAAGTACACAGGGTTACACATTCTTGTGTGGGAATACCCATAAAAGTGTTATTA
This sequence comes from Dipodomys spectabilis, assembly GCF_019054845.1. Taxonomy (NCBI): domain Eukaryota; kingdom Metazoa; phylum Chordata; class Mammalia; order Rodentia; family Heteromyidae; genus Dipodomys; species Dipodomys spectabilis. Next base: position 5,136,760 of record NW_024870678.1, on the reverse strand, counting down.
CTCATTTATGACAGGGTATGCATTATAATTCTAGAAACAGAAGATAAACTAGTCATGCCACCTTCCCTGTAATCACTGTTATTTTTATTTTTATTGGTGATTAATACCATATTTCTAGTATGTCTCACAAAGACCAGTTTAAATGAAATGGCTCTAAATGTTCTTAAATATAATAATATCACTCCAATTTCAGCCTTTGTTCTTTAAGTGGAGAGCACATCAGTCTTAGTAGGCATTGGGGAAGAAGCGAACACTCCCACTTGTTCTAAGAGTCACTTGACATGATGTCAGGCATGGAAAGGGCAGCCAGTGATAAATTTTTGCCAAAGCAAATGGTCACCATGCCCTGATAAGTGGTTCTCAGTGGAGAAAAATCATTATTCTTCATTTGAGAAGTATAAACTATTTTGTTTTTATTATTTTTGAAAGAAGGTACACAGGAATCCTGTGCTGCAGCTATTTAGGAAAAAGGATAGACTGACAGTCCAGGAGCAGACTCGGTGGCCCCAAAGTGAACCCTAGCCAACCGTAGAACAGGCCTTCCTGAGACAGTCACTCTGGTACTTGCCATCTGTGACTTCATATGCAAAGACATCTTTCAGGAAAGTGCTTGAAGAGAAGATGGAATTCTACTGTTGTGTCTATTTGATCTGCTAGTTCCCAAACCATAGGCTCACTTTGGTATGACTGATGAGAAACTGGCTTATAGTTTGGTCACTGGTGAATGCCAGACAGTTCTTAACTAGCCTTGTCCATTTAGAAAAATTTATCTGACCAAAACGAACTTTACAACTTTGGTGGGTGGGGGAGCAGAGTTGGGGAGGGGGGGAGGAGGGGAGGATGGGATGGGAAGGGGAAACAAAGGAGGAGGCTACAATGCTTGATAAGAAATGTACTCATTATCTTGCCCATGTAATTGTAACCCCTCTGTACAGTATTTTCACAAAAAATAAAAAAATAAAAAATTTATCTGTTCAAAGGCCCTGCAAGATGAGAAATTCTCAGCTCCCCTGGACTAGCTTGGGAAAACTGCTAGATGTGATGCTGCAGGAAGGCAGGATTATGTGTGTCTCATTCAGGTAGTCCATGAGTTATGTGATAATGGAATAATTGAATGTCTGATATGTTCCTAGAGTCCTATAAGTCAGCAACACAGACTAAGCATTCCATCTCTGAAGAAAAGAAGAGAGCATTTTGTTGACTGAGCTTCAGTCTTTTGTAATTTGAGTATAGGACATTTAGGTGCACAGCTACATAATGAGGACCTCATAGGCTGCCAAAGAGATATTAATATTAGCAAAACTCATGTGGAAAAGCAATATTATACTCTAATTCATTGACTGAGTCAAGCAGCCCTCATGAATGCCTTCTTACTGTGCATGCTGGTACTCATGAGAAGAATGAGAAAATGAGCATTTCCCATAAAACAGGAAGTACTTAAATAAAATATTATTTATTTATTTTATTTTTGCCAGTCATGGGGCCTGAACTCTGGGCCTGGGCACTGTCCCTCAGCTCTTCAGCTCAAGGCTAGTGCTCTACCACTTAAGCCACAGCACCACTTGTGGCTTTTTTCCGCTTATGTGGTGCTGAGGAACCGAACCCAGGGCTCGATGCATGCAAGGCAAGCACTCTACCACTGAGCCACCTTCCCAGCCCCAAAATATAATTTTTTAAGAGAAAGAAGAATTAAAATAATACCAAGTTTGGAAAAGCCAAGGTAGAAACATTATGATCATTATTAGAGCTTTGCTATAAACTATCTAGCTATTGAAAGAAGCCCCTTCCAGTTTTGTAAAGGATGTATCATTATACTTTTCTTCTTTTGAATCCTGTGCTTTTTGTCTATTAATTTTAGGCTTTTAAAACATTCTAAGAAATATGTCTATAGATTGTCACAGTACAAGTGATGAAAGTGATTGGGTCTCCTACTGACAGAGAGAGTACAGAAGGATCCCAGGGAGGAGACAGACCTTCTAGAGACCCAGCAGCAAGACAGGTGACTAGATTTTCCAAATCTGGTAAGAACATGTAGAACTAAAGCTGGGTGAGCTTGAGTCCCAGGCAGACATGATTTCACACATATTGTGTAGGTAAGGGGAAGTAGTGGAAGGCATGTTTGCCAAGGAAGGACTGGACAAGTTGTGCTTGGAAAGGATGCTTTGCAGAGCCCAAAGATTTGGTGGGAATGGTAGAAACTAGAGGCCAAGGGCTTGGTTTCTGCAAGGCCTGACCCAGACCGTAGAGTGTCAGGATGAGAAGGCAGAGGAGCAATGAATCCTAGCACAACAGTGCTAAGATTTAGGTCCTGGTGTGCAGCAGAAGAAGGCCATTTGAGGAGGCCTCAAGCCTGGGGAATGAGGACAATGATGATAGAAGTTTGTTTATTGAGGGCTTACACTATCCCAGGTGCTGTTAAGACTTTTCTGTATCATTTGTATACCATTCAGTTGATATTATTTAATCCTCTTAGCAACCCTATGAGGTTAGTGCCATAGTCACTATGCCACAAACAGTAAAATGAAGTCTAGAAAAGTTTGCAGACTTGCTCAGGGTCTTACAGAGAACTGAGGAGAAAGGAGGGTAAAAGAAAGAAGCATTGCTTTAGGAAAAATGTTATGAGTTCAATTTCAGATACTTTTCCTTGATAATTTTAAAGGATCAAAATTCAAACCACGTATAAGCATGGTTTGTATTTGTCTTACTGTCCAGTCTTTCTTTCTTTTTTTGTCGGTCGTGGGTCCTGAACTCTGGGCCTGGGCGCTGTCCCTCAGCTCTTTAGTTCAAGTCTAGAGCTCTACCACTTGAACCACAACGCCACTTCTGGCTTTTTCTGCTTATGTTGTGCCGAGGAACCTAGGGCCTCATGCATGCAAGGCAAGCACTCTGCCACTGAGCCACCTTCCCAGCCCCCATTTTTCCTTTCTTTATTTGCTTCTAGTGAGGTAATTTGTAAATTGTTTTTATTTTCCTGTGAAAAGCAAAGGGGCAGAACTTGATAATTGGAATTCTGTATATTGATGGATGTCCAAAACAGAAAGAGAGATCACTATTTCCAGAGAAGCACAAGGTGATTAGATTATGTCTGTTGGATGATTGGTTTTGTCTTTTGTGATATTTTTTAGGACCAGTCCTGCTGCTGTATTAGAAGACATGTGGTGTATATAAAGTTTGTGATAGTTGGTGGAAATTTTGGTATGTATTGGTGCATTTATTTCTATTACTTTTTTATTTCTATTACTTTTTTAAAAATAAAATGTTACTAATGTATTGGTACATTTATTTATATTACTTTAAAAAAAAATAGAGTGTTATTATTGAAGGCAAGCCGTTGCCTTGGTCTGCACATCTTTTACATCTGTAAAAATCTTAAATGGAATGGAGTTTTGTAATTGAATGTCATAATGAATTGGACCCTTCTGACAAGTGGATTTTTTTCTTTTTTTGCCAGTCTTAAGGCTTAAACTCAGGGCCTGGGCTTTCGCACTTGAGCCAGAGCTCTCTTCTGTTTGTTTGTTTGTTTGTTTGATGGCAGGGGGTGATAATTAGAGAAAAGAATCTCATGGACTTTTCTGCCTTTCCTGGCAAGAAACCACAATCCTCAAATCCTTAGATCCCAATTTCCTGAGTAGCTAGCCACAGGCATCAGCTTTTAAAAACTAACCTTTTTCTTCTGGTTATTAGAGTGGTGTTTTCTAACATATAAGATTGGATTTAGGAAAGAGGATGAAAGGTAAATAATATCTTTGCCAGGTCCTAGTTGCTCATACCTGTAATCTTAGCTACTCAGGAGACTGAGATTCAAAGATAGAGATCTTAAGGTAGCATAGGCTGAAAAGTCCATGAGACTCCATCTCCAAAAAGTTGAGCTTGAAGGTATGGGTTTAATGGTAGAGACCTAGCAAAGCAAGCAAGCCTAGCAAGTGCTGGGCTCTGAGTTCAAACCCCCCCCCTCCCCCCCCCCCCCAAATCCGGCCCACCACCACACAAACACACAAAAATGCTTCTGTCAATTTAGTGTATGTACTAAACCAGCTATGTAATACAAATAACAAACATACAGACCAAAAATTAGTCTCCAAAGCAGGGAACTTTTATGGCCTATACATTAAAATGAAAGAAGTAGAAAATTAGCTGCTTGAAGAATGGAAAATCATCCAACTATTAGCAAAGAGCACAAAAGTTCACACTATATAAAGTGATTTTTGAGGTGATACACAGGCTTTCACCCAGATTTGATTACTACATTGTTCACATATGTGACATTATTATACTGTATGCCATATAGATGTGCAAATATTTTATCTTAAAATAACTAAACAGATTATTTTAGAAACACATCATTAACATTATTCCATTTCTTAATTATGATTGTGTTGATGAAGCTGTGTTTTCATGAAAAATCACAGAGCTGTATGCTAGAAAGGATAAGTTTGTTGTATGTAAATGACACCTTAATTTCTTTGTCTTTGTTTCTGAGGCAAAATCTCACTGTATAGCCCAGATTGGCCTTGAACATACAGTCTTCCTACATCATCCTCCTTAGAGCTGGTACTATAGGCATGTATCACCACACCAAACTTAACCTTAATTTTTAAAATGTAAAAAAATAAACTGCTAGACAAAACAACTGGTAACAACTAAAGAAGCCAGTTACTTCAACTTGTTAAACAGAAAAAGAAGGATAGAAAAGAGAAGGAGATTGGGAAGAAAGAAAAACAATGATCTAAGGAACATAATAAGTATTTAGGGATTTTTTTAAATCACCTACTGCTATTAGTCAGTCTCTAAGCCCACCCATTTTTCCACATACCAGTCACCAGCTGAACTTCCCACCATTCATTCTTGTACTTTTGGTCCTCCAATGTGATGTTCATATCTTTTCTCACCCTATGAACCTCTTGGAGGAGACATCTGCTTTACCATGCCTCTCCTTTGCACATGCCAAGTAGAAAGAACTGTGACTGAATGGTCTGAGCCAGACACATTGCCTCAGTAGATGATGTTAGTAAGCACTCAGATTCTAACCTCATTCAGCACTATCAGTGCTGAGGGCTAGTGATGGGTTGTGAAGCATTTTTGTTAAGCAGTCTTCTAAGAATGGAGCTCTAAAATTTCCATTCAGGAGGATAGTGGTCCAGAAATTTGGGGGAGCAAACCTATCCTCTTTGATGTACTAAATGAAATGAGTGGGAGACAGCAGTAGTGCTATTTATTTATATTTTGAGGTAGAAATGTGTCAGGATGCCTCACATGTCAGGAAGTTTGAAATTCTTAAAATCAATAACTTGTGAATGCCTTGAAAATTTTAGACTTCATTTTTCCTGGCCATATCAGGGGGCAGGAGACAAATAATTAAAAAAGAGAGCAGTGGTTCTCAACATGGGACAGTTTTGCCCTCCAAAGGACATTTCGTCATTTCGGAGCCATTTTTGGTTGTTACAACTGAGGAAGAAAGTGTATACTACTGGTATATATAAGGATAGACACCAGGAATGTTGCTTAAGTATTCCAAGATGTATAAGACAGCAACATGTCCACACACACACACACACACACACACACACACACACACACACACACACAAATACAATGATCCAGCCCAAAATATCAATAGTGCTGAGGCTAGGAAACTGATGTTAGCAATAATGATAAAAAAAAAATTAATGCCTAAAGTAATCACCATTTTGAGGATTTACATTTTTTTAATATTTCAGCCTTGAATTATATGAATGTAAGAGTGTAAAAAAAGTTTGTTCAGTTGGGTACCAGTGATTCACGTCTAACTATTCAGGAAGCTGAGATCAGAGGATCTCAGTTCAAAGCCAGCCCAGGCAATAAAGTTGTGAGACTCTTATCTCTACTAAACTACCACAAAATCTGAAATTGGAGCTGTAGCTCAAGTGGTAGAGTACTAGTCTTGCGCACAAAAGCTCAGGGACAGCACCCAGACCTAAAGTTCAATCCCCAGGGCCAGAGCATGTACACACACACACACACACACACACACACACACACACACAGTTTGTTAAGAATTCAGAGAGATAAAAGGCTCATAAGAAATTACCTTTTTTATTAACCCAACTCAAAGCAAATATTGCTGTAAATCAATTCATTCAGACAGGTGGGTCTCTAGCAATTGGTAGTGAAAGATGGGTTACAAAAGATGTAAGCAAGACTCACTCACCATGGTCCTAGTAGCATTCACATGAAAGATGTCATTTCAGCCCTAGTTTCCATAGCTATTTGTTGTGTCTTCAGATGACCTTAGAGATGAAATGGCATTTTGGTTTGGGCTGGTTCTTCCTTTGAATCAAAGGTAGTGATTCTACTGTGATAAAAACGTGTTTAGGGAGGACAGAGATCTCATTACAGAAGACTGAGCTGGGTATTTTGGTACACAGGACTATATTTGCACCCATTTGTTAGTGACACCACAGTGTGGTTTAAATGTGGTTTGTTGAGAGCTTTTGCAGTCCAGTATGGCTTCATTTGCTGAAGCAGAGAGATTAAAGCAACATATGTCAAGTTGTGATATAGAACAATCTACTTGAAAAGGCTTTACTTAATTATAGGGCCCATTTGGGGAGGATAACTATGCTTTTTGTGAAGTATATTTTGGGATACACTAACCCAGTTTCTAGTCCAGTAATATCTTCCCAGAAAGGGTGTGGCATATACTGTGGATATAAATATTTCCTTACCAAGAACTTTGGTAAAATATCCTTTTGACTTTACTACCCTTATTTTCCATTTTCGAGTAGTCTTTCCTTTTATGAGAGTATGATGAAAATGTGTTCTAGGATGCCAGGGAAGAGAAGGATAAAAAGATTTCATTTCAAATAGTCACATCCAGAGATTTAAAGACTTTACATTGTCTGTCTGTGTTTTTAAGATGAATAGAATCTGGAGGAATATACAAAAGGCAAATAAGTAAACAGAGCTGAGCAACTATGAAAAATTCCACATTACCACAAAATATTGTTGTATATCTTTGGAAAAGCTGTACATTTATAACCACCTGTCCAGCCACTCCTTTAGGCCATGAGTAAGCTCATGGGCCACTTCATTGGTGGCCGGAATAGGTATTTACTTTTACTTTTGTTTTTCTAGACACTGCCTTTTACCTTGGCTGTTTGATCCTGATCTCTTTCAGTTTTCCATTCATGTTTGAGGCTTTGGGCCTCAGAGTAGAGAGCAGAACTTTCTGTCTAGTCAACATTTCCTTGAGCCCACTTAAAAGTGATTGATAAATCAGATCTGCACAATGGCATTACCTTCTCTTTTTTATACACGATGTGGAGAAAAAGAAATAGTTAAAATGGACAAATTGGTAAACACCCCCCCTCCATGGGCAATTAGCTGGGAGATGAACCTATGGGTGGAAGGAGCACTTTTTTAACCTAAATTTTGAGTTGAATTAATTAAGTGCAGGAGTATTCCAAGAAGAGGGCTGAAGGCAGCTTCTTGGAGAGATGTCTCTGGAAAGTGATGTCTCCCAGATAAAGCTACTGTTAGCTCCCTGCATCAAAATTACCCAAAAAACTTGTTTAAGAGTGTAACTTCCAGAAGAGCACAGAGGCTCATGCTTGTGTTCTGAGGTACTTGGGAGACCTAGGTAGGAAGATCTTGGTCTAAGGCTGGTGCCAGACCCTACCTGGAAAACAACTTGAAAAAATAATCAAAAGGGGGCAAGAAATGTGGCTCTATGAGTATAAGACTTGCCTAGCAATCTCAAGGCCTTGAGTTCAGCCCCAATGTGTGGTGTGTGCACATACACGCGTGCTCGCTCGCTCGCTCGCTCTCTCTCCCTCCCTCCCCCCCCTCTCTCTCACACACACACACACACACACACACACACACACAGAGCTCAGCTCCTTGTACCAATCCCAACTGACAGAACCAGGACCTCTATGGTGGATGCCATCCTATAAGAGAGTCTCCAGGGGTTTTCGAGAATGCCTTTTGTGAGAATACCTTCTCCCATCCCCCTTTTCTTGGCTTTTGCTCAGAGTTTACACTTTCATGAAAGGTTGTATGAAGCAATATAGCCCAATCTTTAAGAGTCCCATTTGAAAATGTTGTGTGAAAATTCAAAGAGATTAGAGATTAAAGTACTTATTTTGGGAATCAGCCCTGTGCATAGGAGGGCAGGGTGTCATCTGCTTTGTAATCCTGATCCCTGAAGTCATCCCACAATCCTTTTATCACTTGCTCGCCAAAAGAGGTGTCATTTTAATTGTAGGATAGTTTTGGTGACATCCTAAACCAGATTCTGTGAAGTGCTCAGAGGATGCCATCCTGCTCATCTGCTTCAGTAGCCCTTGGCTTTGCCATCTGCCCTCACTTTGAAATTCATACTGTGCTGTGCCTCTTATCTGTGACAGCATGTCTGAACCAAGATTTCCCACTTATTTCTGAATCAGTAGCTAGCGCATATTCTATTGTATGGCTTGATTGCCAAGACTGTAATAGATCCACCTGCGATCCAGGTGGTCAGGCCCCAGCCACACCCTGCCTCCACTGGCAGGCTGCCTGTTTGGAAGTGTATTGGGATGTAATTTATGGAGCTTTTTCAGTGTATAAAGAGCTGCAGTACATTTGATCTTGCTAAACGACTTCTGAGATAGTTGGAGCTAGTATTATCACTAGATAAACTCTAAAGATCCTGCATTTAGCCTGTGTTAGGGCAGGGGGCATTTGGGATATGTGGACATGTTTACTACCCTTCTCTCAAGGACTAGAAGACACTGTTAACCTGCAGTGCTATAGGTATGGGGCAGGAATGGTAAAGGTCCTGCAGTACTTGGGACAGTCTCATTCAGTGAAGAGATGTCCCTGGCACAGTATCTGTAGCATCCCCACTGAGAAACACGCCTCTGAGCTTGCACAGAATATGTAATGGAGCCAGACACACACCCACACTATCTGAATTCATATCCTTTGTAGCCCTCTGTGTTGAAAGCATCACGGTATTCATTTCTGCTTCCCTGGGAACCTAGAAATCGAATTTAGAGTGTTTGCAGTTATGCCTCTGGTGATCTGTGCACCAGAACTCAGCACAGTATGCCATACATAGACACAGGCTCTGACACCTCAGTGGCCTGGCTGGCCCTGTGCCTACCCTTCCGCCATCAATGAAAGCCCCGTGCAGGCCAGAGGGATCATTCTGTCTTTGGGAAAGGTCAGAGACCAATAGGATGCCAAACACACAGCCTTCTATTCAGTCTTACCTGCTTAAAGCTATCCTGAGAGGGGTTTGGGTATCAGTTTCAGTAGTTTGCTTTATTGTTGTTTGCAAGGGTTTTTTTTTTTTAATTTTTGGAGTTTTTTATTATCTTACGCTTCATACCTACCATAAGAGTTACTGGGAGAGCTTTGTTTTTAAAATTTGGTTTTGCTGTCCATGCAAAGAAATTGAGACAGTGGCTATGTTAGTTTGAATGAGCATACAGGACATTTATTAAAAGTCATAAAAAAAATTGAAGGGCTGGAGGTGGGGCTCAGGTGTTAAGGCAGCTGAAGGCTTGGGCTGAAGATAACCTTGATGCCACTGTGGAACTTCTCACAGAGTTAAGAGGTGATGTTAGCCAATCTTTTTCCTTCTTTCCTGGTTTTTGGGGGGAGGGATTGCTGTTGTTTTCTTCCATTTCTCTCTCTTTTGCATTTTCTTTCCTAGCTTTTTATTTTGTAAAATTGCAAATATACTCACTGGGAGTACTGTTAAACAAATGTGTCTAGCTAGGTCCATTGGCCTAAGTTCACTATTTGTTCTATATTTTCCATGATTGTTTTATCCTTCCCTCCCATATATATGTATATATAAATACATTTTACATAATTTTTCTGAACAGTTTAGAAAGTGAACATCTTGAGAGTTTGTCTCAAAAAAAAGAGAAAAAATTGAAATATATTTGTTCTAAATCTATAAAATCCAGTGTGTTTTATTTTATTTTATTTTTTTTTTGCCAGTTGTGGGGCCTGAACTCTGGGCCTGGGTGCTGTCCCTCAGCTCTTCAGCTCAAGGCTAGCACACTACCACTTGAGCCACAGCGCCACTTACAGCCTTTTTTTTTCTGTTTATGTGGTGCTGAGGAATCGAACCCAGGGCCTCATGCATGCAAGGCAAGCCCTCTACCACTGAGCCACCTTCCCAGCCCTCCAGTGTGTTTTATACTTGCAGCATATCTGAGTTTGGACAAGCCACAATTTGGTATAATGTAGCTACTGGCTACCTTCTTAGACAGCATAACAAGGTATAGGACAAAGTCTAAAGTCATACATGGCCAGGGTCTTTCAACCTCCTCAGAGAAATCTCATGCATCAGCTTTTCTGCTTTTCCTCAAATATGAATCCCCATATTTTCATTCTCTCTGTGTCACTTTTTCCTCTGGCACTCTAATTACAGGGAGATGCTTGTTGTGACCATAACTGCTAGCTCAGCAGTTTCCTTCTGGTCCTGGCTGCCTAGTCCAACCCAGGAGATCAACACATGCTGCCTGTAAATAATGGTGGATAGCACACTTGCCAGGATTCCTTTTTTCCTAGAGTAACTCAGCAGCATTTTTTAAAACCAAGTTGACTTTTATCATTCATTTCTTTTAAGCACCCCATTGCCCAAATTATTAGACTTTAATTTCCATGGGTGAGTGATAGGGACTATGATAAAAAAGAATAGTGACTCCTGGAGTTTGTACTGCAGATTTCACCTAAATGCAAACCTTGATTTGTAAGAATTGAAACTTGAAATGTTCTGACAGAACGTTTTCTACTCTTCTCATTTATGCCGGGGGGGGGGGGGGGGCGGGGGGGGAATATATGCCACCTGTTTTGTTGTCTTCCAGACATTGAGAGGGATAGATGACACCAAAACTAGCCCATGTTTTGGAAGAGAACTGAATTCCCTCTAATTTCCTTCAGTATTGTATTATTTAGGTTGTGACTAGATATTGACATTCACAGATATTGATATTCACAGATTCTCAGAAACCTGCCATTTAAATTGCTTTAGGTGTAAAGTTGTATGTTTTGAGCTAGAGTAGCATGTTGTGGGTACTTTTTATTCATCCCTCTCACTAAAACAGTGATACACTCCCTCAAATCATGATTATTTGATTTGAAATTGTTTCCATGTATGTGGATACCTATTTAATTTACAGTATTGTTCAGTAGCTGGATCTCTGCTTAATAACCAGAAATAATAGTTGAATCAAGCCAACTCTCAGTACCAGGTTTTATTTCCAAGGTCAATGCTGAATAGAAATGTTTTGATTTCATCTTCAATACTATTAATTGGCTGAGAGAGATAGTTGGCTTAGGAGAAAGAAAAAGAAAATGCAGTGGCCAAATAGCACTTACTTCTCAGGTCCTGAACCAGGAGATTGTATCAGTTCAACATGTAAGAACCACCTGCTATGACTCAATGGTATCCACTTATAAAAACTCAGGAGAAATTTTATTATGTATATATATGTATATATATATATATATATATATATATATATATATATATATCCTTATATCTCAGTAGACTTGCCCTGAAGTAACTATTGTTGTTATTGTTGCTGTTATTATTGTGTTGGTACTGGGGTTTGAACTTAGGGCTTCTCACTCAGCTTTTTCTACTTATACGTGGTGCTCACAAATTTGATGCCTTCACTTCCTCTTTTGCTAATAAGTCTCTCAATTTTTCTGCCCAAGCTGGCTTCAGACCTTTATTCTCAGATCTCAGTGTCCTGAGTAGCTAAGGTTTGGAGTATGAGCCACCAGTGCCTGGCTCTGAAATTATTAATATGCATGCATTGACAGTTTTCAAATTTTGGATACCTACCACCATGGAGAATTATTTTGTCTACCAAATACTCTGACATCTGTAGATAATCGTTCATTTACTCCCTAAAGACTTAAGGAGCAGCAGTAGGCAGTGGTCCTGCCCTTTAAGAGCAGAGGGACAATGAGATGCAGAGCATGCTTCAGAGGGCTTTTTTTTATGATTGAGAACAATAGTCAACAGTTTAAAAGGAAAACAAAAAACAACAATAACAACAAAAAAACAAGGCTCTATCATCTCATGCCAGTAATCCCAACTACTTAGGAGGCTGAGAAGCAGAGGATCACAGTTCTAAGCCAGTCTAGGCAGAAAAATCTGCAGGATTCCCATCTCCAAAATAAAGCAAAAGTCAGTCTAGAGACATGGGTCAAGTGGTAAAGCATGAGCTGAGCATGTGCAAGGGCCTTAGTTGAATCCAGACACACACAAAAAGAAAGTCTTGCTAACATTGGTAGTTTGAAATGAATGTGAATACCCCTGATATGACTTAGTTTGTGTAAGGCAATCTAGTTCCAGCATAAACTCTGGTGCTTCCGTTAGGTTAAGGGTGCAGTTCAGTTCAGGAATGCTGAACAGATACTTGTAGCAGTTTTGTTTTCCCCGTACTGAACTATTAGACAAAGCTATGGCTTAGAGTAGATGTCATTGCATACTATTCTCAAAATATTGCTAGGAAAAATATTAAAATGTTTGCTTTTTTCTTGGAGGGGGGTAGGGGGCAGTGATCCTGTGAATTCATTTAGGGCCTGGATGCTGTCCCTGAGTTTGCTTTTTTGCTCAAGGTTCTCACTCTGCCATCTGAACCACAGCTCCACTAATGGCATTTTGATGGTTAATCAGAGACAAAAGTCTCATGGACTTTCTTGTGATCCTCAGACCTCAGCCTCCTGAGTATCTAAGACTATAAGCATAAGCTAATGGTGCCCAGATAAAAATATTTTCTTGTAGGAGAGTATTTTTTAAAGTTTGTGAGTTGTAGAGGGGAAGAAGGAAAAGGATTAAGGAATACAGATGGAATGAATTTGATCAAAGCATATTACAGGCACAAATATCACAATGAAACCACTTTGTACAGTTAATAAAATGTAAAAAGGAAAAGAATTTGAGCTATAGAAGGGAAGAGGATGAAAGGTTAAGGAATACAGATGGGGTGAATTTTATCAAAGTGTATTATAGACATGTTGTAAATATCACAGTGAAGCTCCTTTGTACCGTTAACACATGTTAATAAAAATGTAAAAGAGAAAAAGAACATTTGAGTTGTAGAGGAGAAGAAGAAAAGGAGTTAAGGAATATAAACAGAGCTGATTTGATCAAGGTATGTTATAGGTATGTTGTAAATACAACAATGTAGCCACTTTGTACAGCTTAAAAATGTAAGAAAAAGAATTGGTGAGTTCTGCTGGTATTTGCTATGGTATGATTTTCTTTTTATATTTTAGGAGTATTCTTTCTAACCTAAGCTTGAGTCTTCCTTATTTTCAATATCACTGAAGTTTTTTCAAGAGAAACTAGATAAAAAAAATAAGAATAAATGATCATGGCATCCCTTCTTATGCACTGGGTAGATATTGGATTCTTGTTGTAGTTTGACTATCTTCAAAAGCTCAGCTTCCAGCTTTGTTCCTACTGCAACCATTTTGAAAGGTTGGGTCTTTAGAAATAATTACGCTGTTAAGAGAGATCCATGTCTTTCTCATGGTAATGGGCTCATTCTCATGATTCTGATTTATTATATACTCAGGTCTATTTCTTCCCTATTCTCTTGCTTCCTCCCTCATTTCTTGTCATATGATCAATCTTTTCATGTGCCCTCTTAGCTTTGCACTGTTAGCCCCTAATAAGAAGCCATGCAAGGAAGTGGCACTGTGTCTCAAGTGGTAGAGTGCTCCCCTTGAGCTGAAGAGCTGAGGGGCAGAGCCTAAGCCCAGAGTTCAAGCCCCACAACCAACCAAAAGAAAGAAGAAGAAGAAGAAGAAGAAGAAGAAGAAGAAGAAGAAGAAGAAGAAGAAGAAGAAGAAGAAGAAGAAGAAGAAGAAGAAGAAGAAGAAGAAGAAGAAGAAGAAGAAGAAGAAGAAGAAGAAGAAGAAGAAGAAGAAGAAGAAGAAGAAGAAGAAGAAGAAGAAGAAGAAGAAGAAGAAGAAGAAGAAGAGGAGGAGAAGGGGGGAGGGGAGGGGGAGGAGGAGGGAGAGGGGGAGGAGGAGGGAGAGGGGGAAGGGGAGGGGGAGGAGGAGGAAGAGAGGAGGGGGAGGAGGAGGAAGAGAGGAGGGGGAGGAGGAGGAAGAGGAGGAAGAGGCCGCCGCCACCAAGCCAAGCAAATGCCAATGACATGCTTTGAGACCTGTAGTACCATGAGCCAAAATAAACCTCTCTTCTTTACAAATTATCCAATATCAGTTGTTCTATTACAGCAAAAGAAAGTGGACCCTATTTGATTTTGTAGACAGCATTTGAGAAAGGCTGTTAATACTATAATGAGAATGGTAACTACCTACATAGGGTGTCACTGCTCTTAGTACACACTTTCTGATTGTTACCATTGTTGGTTTCTTTGATCCTACAAGACGTTTTCAACAATTTCACTGTTGTAATAGAAAAGATCACCATGAATCTGTTCACATACAATTTTGTTTAAAAGATGAAATGATAATTCTAGAAGTGGTCTGTGCATTGGAAATTTTTGTGGCTAATTTGCCTGCTTCCAAATTCTAAAAGCAATGTGATTAGAAGGAAAAAAGATGGTGACCTGAGTGCGGCATGGAGCTTTAAATGGCAGGATGGTTAAGACATTCTCTTTGGTATTGGATGTATGCTTGAAACTGAGTTCCCCTGGTGACAGCTGTGGGGTCTTGGGCTTTTTTGCCTCTGTGAACTTCAATTTTTCTACATCCAACATAGAAGTAAAGGAGATAAGAAATGTACTAACATGATGCCAGACACTAAGAAATGCTTATTTGGTATCAGGGCTCTTCACTTTCCCTTTTTTAGCATATGTATTGATCTTGTCATTCCCTTGTCTCAACCCTTTTCAAGGCTTTCTTCCTTCCCTAAGAAAGGCCTGAACACCGTCACTGGGCATTCATGGCCTCCACGATCTGTCCAGTCCACCTCTCCAACACATCTAACTGCCCCACTTTGTATTCAGTCCTGTAGGAAAACCAAAGAATCTTTAGTGCCTTTGGTAGACTTAAGGAACATTTGTCTTCCCTCTTGGACTTGGTACACCTTCCCCCACCTATTAGACTCTAAATCCAAGGTACTAACAAGGCTATTCTTAAATGCTCCCTACTTACTGCTTCCTCAGCTAGAAAATTCACCTCTATGCCCTATATTCTATGTCTTTCTTATTGTAGGTGTTTAGAAAAAAGAACAGAAGAATGTGTGGAATATGTTCTAGAACAGAGAGTACAAGCCAGAAAAACAGGTAAAAGTCACTTTCAGGGGATTATTTGTCTGAAGGAAAAGGCATTTTTGGTGTATTGGTCAGCTCAGGCTGCCATAGCAAAATGCCAGAGACGGGAGTGGGGACAGCGCTTAAACAGGAGTATTTTCTCCAAGTCTGCACACTGGAAGTCTGAGATCAAAGTGGCAGCAGGGTTGGTTTCTGGCCAGTCTGTCTCTGGCTTGCAGGTGGCCGCCTTCTCACTGAGCCCTCACATAGCCTTTTCTATAATGTGTGCTCCCAGTGTCTCTTCTTCTTCTTTTAAGAACATCAGTCCTATTGGATCAGGGCCTACCCCTTGTCCTTATTTAACTTTAATTAAAGGCCTGTCTCCAGTACAGTCACACTGAGGGTTAGGACTTCACACTAATTTTCTAAGAACACAATTCAGTCCAACACGCATGGACATAAAAAGTTCTGTCAGCTCCTGAGTGTGTTTGTGTGTTCCTGTGCATGTATTTCCTATACGTAAAGTTCCCTTTAGCCCTCCTTCTTCCCTGACCTCATTCAGGAAGGCCACAGAACTGCAAACTATTTTGCTCCCTTGTGGTAGCCTGGTTTACCCTGCCCAGTCAAGCTGCCCCCATGTGATCCCACCCACAGAGACAGTGCTTCTGCCCCTGGAGAGTGCTTTGGACCAACTGTCTCACCCAGTGGTTCCACTACAGCCTCCTTCTTGCCTCCAGCTGCCAGGGAGGAGAAGCAAAAGAATGAACCTCACTCAGCAGGGAAGGGAAGCAACTAGAACCAGAGGGTGACACTTTTGTTGTAAGAGAAAGAAATGAAGCCTTCCCTTTTACTTCTGTTTTTAACATTATCCACAGGATTTTTCTTTGAAATTCCTCCTGGTTCCTAATTCCAAAAGCCCCTGAAGACACCCCTTAGCTCTACAAGTTCAGACAGTTGATAAGTGATGTGGGAGAATGCAGTCTAATTGGGTCCTTAGTTAACCCACCACTGACTTCACAGAGGGAGGCTGTTTGGTTACAAACAGTTTTTATTCTGCTAAAGCAGAGACTTCTCACACTGTGTCATCTGCCTGCAAATTAGCTGGAGGCACAAGCTTTGCATTATGCAAAGTATTTATTCTCACAATTAATATGCTGGAAAGTGTGGTTTCTCACTTTTCTGCCAGTATAGGGGTTCTCACTCAGGAGTGAACCAAATCACCTGGGGAGTTTTTACAAAATACCCAAACCACGTCCACCCTCCTCATCTCACCCCACCCAGAGTGAAAGAATGTGGGGCTCCCTAACCTGTACTACTTCCTCAGATGTTCCTTTCTCATTAAATCTTTCAAGTGTAGGAAATACAGAACTCTCTTTTGTAAAACTTAATGAAATTTGACAACCAACTATTGTTTTTCTAAACATTTTATTTTATTGTGGGAATTTCCAAGTTTACAGAAGTAAGTAGTACAGCATAGGAGTCTGCCATGTAGCCTTCACTTAGCTACAACCATGATGAACAACTTGCAATTCTTCCCCCGTCTATATCAGAATTCTTATTGTTTGTTTTTTCAACAACTGATTCAGTTTTACTTTATAGATGATAGAGGGAGAAAAAGAGACAGACAGACAGACAGAGAAAACATATCTGGAGAACTAAAATGTCCCTAACATGTTCTGAATCATTTGGTGGCCAAATGTTTCCCATATTGTATTTGCCCCCTTACAGCACTCCTAGACATAGTGGCCCATGGTTTATAAGC
Source organism: Dipodomys spectabilis (assembly GCF_019054845.1). Classification (NCBI taxonomy): domain Eukaryota; kingdom Metazoa; phylum Chordata; class Mammalia; order Rodentia; family Heteromyidae; genus Dipodomys; species Dipodomys spectabilis. The sequence goes on along the minus strand of NW_024870678.1, from coordinate 5,119,777 downwards.
TCTAAGAAATCATACACCTGCACAAGGTATTCCACTTTGTAAGTGTTGAAGCAGATATTCATTCCCAGAGGCATTGAAAAATGTACCTTAGAAGAATAAAGACCATAAGGAGAAAGAATAGTTGAAAGCTTTAAAGTATGGATGGATAGACAGGTACATGATAAAGCAAAGATGTCATATTAATATCAAAAGCTAGATCATATGAATGTCCAGTGAAAAACTGGTAAAACTTTGAAGTTTTTTTTAACAAAAGTTTTTTGCAAGTGAAATTCCATTAAAAACAAAATTTGCCTTGACTGTTGAGCAGAAACATGCAAGCTATTTTCAGATCTCTATCCTTTTGATATCTGCTCCAAAGAGAGATTTGACCCTTGCTTGAATTTTAACCTAAAAAGTCACAAGCCAGGGAAGAGATTGCTTGGAAAAATAAAGAATCAGCATCTAGTGGCGAGGTCTTAGAGAATGCAGAAATCCTCTGCCAGGAGGCTGCTCAGTTGTGTGCCTAGCTCAGCAAGCTTCCTCACTGTCTCTATTCTTTGATGTTGTTGTTTTTAATGTACTATGTGATTTTTTTTGTTTCTTTTATATGTTCTTCCCCCTATGGTATAACTCCTGTTGTCACTGTATTTGATTCTGGTGCCCTGCATCTTGTATATACATTTTTCTAATTTGCGGAGGGGAAGGGAAATAACGAAATGCTGAAATAAGGATACAGGTTGACCCATTGTAACAATGAGATGTATAAGACACTATGTTGAAAACTAACTTTACAACCCCCGCGTACGGCGGGGGTGGGGGGGAGAGGGGAGGCAGAGGGAGGAGTTGGGGGAAGTGGGGAGGAAAGGGATGGTAGGGGAAAAACAAAGGAGGGGGTAACAATGCTCTATAGGAAATGTACTTGTTACCTTACTCATATAACTGTAACCCTTCTGTAAAGTATCTTTACAATAAAAAGTATTTTAAAAAGTGAACTATTCTACAACTTAGAAGAATGTTTTTCACATACATCAGTGTCTTGCTTGGTCTAACAGAAGCTCAAAGAAAAATGAAGTCTCTACTCACTCTGCCAGAGCCAATTTTTCTTCCTCTTTTGGGAGCAGGGAAAGGGGGCTTGGGTTTTGTTCAGGTCTTAGACACCACCCCTGAGCTTTTTCACTCAAGGCTGGCACTCTACCACTTGAGCCACAGCTCTACTTCCAGCTTTTTGATGATTAACTGAAGATAAAAGTGCCATTGACTTTTCTGCTGCACTTTGTCTGGCTTCAAACTGTGATCTCCAGATCTCAGCCTTCTGGATAGCTAGGATTATAGGAATGAGCCACCTGCACCAAGCTTTACTTTTCTTCTTTTTTACCTTCTCTCATTGAACTATATAGTAAGAGTAACTGAATGAAAACTGTGGCCCTCTGTTTCATTCCTTTTCTCTTTGGTGTTTCAGTCAGTTAGTTAAGTATTTCCCAAACATGTTCTGAATGTACTGCTAGATTTTCTGGTGACAACTGTAGCAGACCACGTTTGCTATAGGAAGCTTCCATTGTAGTTGGGTAAACAAAACATACAATTGTGAGTTTAAGTATCAGGCACTCTTTCCAGCTACATGTTGAAGACAATGAATGTATGAATAAATAGATTTATAGCATAACTACCAAAGTCCTGAAAAGTAAAAGCTGGGGGAAAAATAGAAAAATCCGTAATCCTTGATGAGAACATTTTTGAAACTCCACTTCATATCCAGATAAAGTTGCTGAGCAGGGAAGTGACTTAATGAAGGAGTGGCAAGGAATTTTTGTACATGCCTAGCCCTGCATGCCCTGCCACTTCAGGTGCTGGACTGGGCTCTGCACTGTCCCCCACTGGTGGTGTAGGAGTCAGGAAGGAAAGTAAACATGTTCTTGGGCTGGCACTGGACCCTTTCATTGTCTTATAGGGACACCAGTAGACCCCAGTCCAAATGCCCACTGCAGAACAGAAATGAGAAAACAAGGTTCTCTGTGTAAATGTCAGTAGGACATTTGGTTGTTGTTGGCTGTTTTGACTATGACGAAACTGTACTTCATTTGTAAATGTCTGAGGAATCTCTAAAAGCTCTTGCTATATGAATTCTAGGTATTTCATTGTGATGGATTAAAAAAAAATAAATTCAGGGACATAAGCTAGGTAATGAGTACATTTCTTTTTGAACAGTGTTTACCCTTGCTCATTTTTTTTCCTCTCACTTTTACAATAACATTTAAATTAAAAATAATGCCCAAATTAATATACACCTTCAGGGTAGAGTAACTTGAAGTTTAAAAAAAGACAAAAAACAAAACAACTCACTTATTACTCTATCATAAAGAGATAACCACATGGATTATTAGTATTTTGTCAAATGTCCCTTGCTGCTAAAAATTTAGAAATTTTAAAAATGATTTCAAATTTCACCAAGTGTTTTATATACTACTTCGTAAAGATGGTAGTTTATCATGAATATGTTTTGTGTATTTTAGTATTTTGTTCCATTATAAGAATGTAGGCTTGGAGGTATGGCCCAGATGGTAGATTGAACATCTAGAAGAATGTTTCAATCAGTCGAATAGGAATTAAGTGAAATGAGAAATCAATATGTTGGTTTTGTTTACTCTGGTTGTTTCAATGAGTTAGAGTTTTAACTATTTTTAGAACAACATGATAATATATTGTTTTCAGGTAACTTTATTTTTGTGGTTCTGGAGTTTGAACTTAGGGCCTCCCAGCCTCACCCCTCACCCCCACAACTTGCTAGGGAAGCAGTCTGCTACTGAGCCAAAACCCAAGTCAAATCCAAATGAATACAGAAAATTACAGAGAGTATACCTGAATATAGAGCAAGAGCCCCAAATATGAAATGGGAATTGAACTGGATCAAGTAGTTCTTAGAATTTAAATGTCATCCTGTGCTTGCTTGTAGTGAAATTTCAACACGTTCTTTTCAAGTAACCCTCAATATAATCTTCATATACTTGAAGGAACCAAGTGTTCAAGACCGTTTTTAAAACTTTCTCTCTTGTCTACTTCTTGACCAGTGTCTTCTTTAATGACACCTGACCCTTTCCAGATGTGGACACCACTTTGGAAGGCAAGTTCCTGCTGCCTTCCTTCTAAGCTGTATAGAAGAGAAGGTGACAACCTAGTTTCTCATTTTAACCAGAGTTTGATTTATAGAAGCCAGGAACTTCCCGCTGTGTCTCCAGTAATAAGTGTGATTCACCACAGTTCAAGGCAGCACCTCATTTTTCCTAAGTGAAATTTTTCTATGGGAACCGTAGAATGGAGAATCCTGTAGCATTTCCCAGGAAATTGTAGTCACTGCCTCTCAGAGTTTTGCAATATAATTAGGTTACTTGTTTTTCTTAATTATTTATATCATTCTGTGCTCATCTGGGTGAGGTGCCTCTTGTAGAGCAGAAGATCAAGGTCAAGAAAAACAATCACAGTGTTCTGTTTTTTTTAATCACTTTCAATAATTGTTGCTGATATACAGAATACAATTTTTCCTATTGAAGTAATACTAGGCTGATTTCTGAGGCCGCTTTTAACAATTTCAAACCTTTGTCTATATTTCTGTTCAGTTCCTTTGTACCCAATCATATCATCTATAAACAATGATTGGTTTTAGTTCTTTTTTTTTTTTAAAGAAACTTTTATTTTTCTTTACTTACTACCAAGACTAGAACCTGTATTATGGTATTAAAAGAGGCAGAGATAACACATGTCCATTAGCTAGTCAGATTTTGAAGGGATTGTCACTAACATTTCGCCCTTGAGTATAATGCTTATTCTTAGGTTTTGATAAATACTTTTAGCATAAGAAAACTCCTTTTTGATCCTAATTTACTGAGTTGCTATTTTTTGAAAATCACAAATAAAGTATTAAATTTATTGAATTCCTTTGCTATATCTATAAGGGTTTTCTCATTAATTCAATGTGGGGGAATTATTGCCATCCATTTTCTAGAGTTAAGCCATTTTTGTGGACTAGAGCTATAGCACAGGTATGAGGCCCTGGGTTCTAACCCCAGAACCACCACCAAAAAAATTGTAGTATTGGTAAACCCAGATCAGTCACATCTACAGATATGCACACACACATACACACACACACACACACACACACACACACACACACACACACACACATTTTATTTGATCCAATTTACTAACATTTTATGTATGATTTTGTATTGGTAAAAAAATATTGCCTGTTACTGATTATTTTTGTTTTGATTTTTGTCTAAAACCCCAGCATGTCTTGAGTTTTTGTTTTAGTTTTGTTTCTTGCTCTTTTTGTGTGACTTTTTCTCTTAAGCATCTAAATCTCATGTTTATTAGTTGACTTGTCTTTGGTGAAGGGACAGTAGATGGGGGGGGGGGGGGCATTACTTGGACTTGAACTCAGAGCCTGGGTACTGTCCCCTAGATTTTTCACTCAAAGCTGGCATTCTATCACTTGAGTGCCACAGCTCTCCTTCCAGCTTTTGGATGGTTAATTGGAGATTAGAATCTCATCAACTTTCTTGCCTTTGCTGGCTATTCTCATATCTCAGCCTCCAGAGTAGCTAGGATTACAGGTGTGAGCCACTCCATACCTGGTAGAATCAGATTTTTAACTAAAGAATCATATTAAGGTTATAAAACTATTTAAGTTACTCTCATTGTTTCAATAATTAGTTGAATTTCTCTTCATATTTTTTATTTCATTTATGTTTTTTTAACTTAATAGCATACAGTTTTTCATAGTAAGCTTTTTTTATCTGCAGAATCTACAGTTATAATCTCTTAATTATTAATATTATGAGTACCTTTCTGTTTTTATTAATCAGTTTTGGTGATTATTATTATTTATTATTACTTTATTATCAGTATTGGAGTTTGAACTGCTCAGTGCTTTATATTTGCCTGACAGTATAAAACTTGAGCCAAGCCATCCACCCATTACTAGTCTTCTTATATAAGTAGCTTTCCTTTGTTAATCTTCTTTAATATATTCATTGTTTTCTGACTTTGTTAATTTTTTATCTCTTCTATTGTCCTTGAATTTATTGCTTACTTTCTGACTTCTTGAGTAGGATATTCATTAATTTTCAGTCTTTTTTTCTTTCTAGGATAAGATTTCAATATTTTCTTCTACATATAAATTTTAGTAGAATCTGACATTTCATCACTTATTTATAGAAGATGTTATAATATTTCCTCTTTGATGAGCTTTAGCTATCATTTTTAAATTCCAAAATCAAAGTTTTTTTATATAATAAGCTTTGAACAAAAAAAATACATTTGTGGTCAGAGCATGTTGTTTATATAATTCCAGTTTCATAAAATTAAACTTGAGACTTGGTTCATGGCCTCATATGTGGTCCACTTTATAAAAATATTTCATACATTTTCTCCTGGGTCTGAGAGGACATATGCCCATTAAACCAAACCTCTTAATCGCATTGAAGTCTTCTCTATCCTTCTTACTCCATTCATCTCTAAAAGTAAAGCAGTGCTGTTAAAATCTCACTCCAAGCTTGTCAATTTGTTCTTGTAACTCTGACGATTTTTGTTGCACATGAGTATATCCATTGGTCAGGAATAGTGTTAAGGAACTTTGCAGTGACTTCATCCTTTTTCCCTCAAAATGTAGGTTCTTTCCTTTAGTCTCTAAGCAACCTAGCATCAGCTTCTCAGGAATACTGTTTGCAAAGCATTCATTTTTTGAATACCTTGTTAGCTTCAACTTTATGGACTATTTCAGAGAAGGAAAAAATATAAAGTCAAAAAGCTTATCTTGGAGGAGTCTTAATACTTATCTGGTCTCCCAAATGAGACCTTGGGAAAACTGCCTAAACATCTTTTTTTTTTTTTTTTTTTGGTCCAGTCGTGGGGCCTGAACTCTGGGCCTGAGCGCTGTCCCTCAGCTCTTCAGCCAAGGCTAGCACTCTACCACTTGAACCACAGCACCACTTCCGGCTTTTTTTTTTCTTTCTGCTTATGTGGTGCTGAGGAATGGAACCCAGGGCCTCAGGCATGCAAGGCAAGCGCTCTACCACTGAGCCAATTTCCCAGCCCTGCCTGAACATCTTTAGTGTCTTGATACTCTCTGCCACCTCTGGGACATTATAGAAATCAGTCATAAGAAAATCTTCCTCTTATGGAAATGAACTCTAGGAAATGGAAACAAGAGGGGTTTTTTTTTCTTTGTTATTGTTGACATTTTCTTTTTTCTTGTTTGTTCATTTATCTGTCTTTGGGACAGTAAGTGAGGAACAGAAATGGAGGGACAAAAGGTGAACAAATGCAGCAGTCATATTCTCTAAACACTGTGTTGAAAATGAGATATACAACTGGTGGTGGAGATGAGAGGGAAAAACTAAGAGCAAGCCAGGGAAGAGATGACACTGTCCAAAAAGAAATGGACTCTTTATCCAACTAATGTAGCTGTAACCCCTTTATAATAACAATTTTAAAAAGATTCACAAAAAAGAAGATAATACTCCTCTATAATACTCTTGTTGTTTGGTTTCTAATTCTTCATCCTCCTGCCTCAACCTTCCAACTCTTGGGATTATAGGTGTGTACCACAGAGCTTAGCCATTTTTGTTTTTAATGGTAGTTTTAAATGTTTTCTAAGTAAAATTCCTTTCAATCTTGTTTTCCTGACAGCTTTTACATATATAATTCTATGTCTTCTCAACATCATAATGAACTTTCTCTCTGAAAAAGTCCTAGATGCCATATAGTCAAGATTTGAAACACTATGCAATTATACATATACACACATACATATAGAGTGTTTTAAGAAATGTTTAATTGAAAAAAAATTTTGTGTGTCTGTACATCAGTGGGTAAGAACTTTCTGAATGATATTCTCTTTTTTCTTTTTATTATCTTTACATAATTAAACAAAAGAGTTGCCATTTAACAAAGTAGCTTATAAATACAAATATCTTGATCAGTGTTACCCCTTTCAACATTCTCACCTATACTTCCCATACCCACCCCTTCCCTCATCTTCTTAATTTTGGAGTACATGGATTCTTGTTGGTCTTTTGTTTGTTTGTTTGTTGTTGGTCATGGAGCTTGAACTTTGGACCTAGGTGTTGTTCCTGAGCTCTTCAGCTCAAGACTAGAGCTCTGCCACTTGAGCCACAGTGCCACCAGAAGTACATGGATTCTTGACTGTCTTCTCCCCCTCTTCTCCTCTTCATTTGTCTATCCTTTTCCCCAACCCCACAGCACCTGTTTATAATACCCCCTACTTGGTGTTTGATTTTGCTGAACTTTGATTTTACCTTTCTAAGCAATTACACTATTTTGAGTTCTCTCTTATTTCAATAATACATTTGTATACACTTGCATACTGTCCAATGTATTATAAGCTTATGAGCTACATCTAGCTTCCAAATATAAGGGAAAATATGCATCTTTTGTTTCTTTGGGCCTGACTTACCTCGCAAGAAAATACCACATTCAGGCCAAAACCAGCTGATCTTCCCATTGCATGATTTCTCTCTCTCAAGGAAAGCAAATGAGAATGGAACTATAATTCTTGCTAATTGTCTTTAAGCATGTACACCAAGATACATGGGATCCTTTTAAAAAAAATAAACAACATACAAAGAAGAAAAACACAGCAAAAAATCTCCTGTTTCAAAAACAATCCATCTGAATTTAGAAATTGCTGACTTGTTTTTTATGTTTCTCCTAGAGAATTAATAAGAAACTTAGCCTTCATTTGCCAACATGAAGTACTGTTGGTAGTAATGAAATCCACAGTTTATACATAGAGAAGGTAGTAAAATAAGTCAGAAGATTTCCTCCCCATGGAACCATACCCTACTGTGCTTGCAAGGAATTGGCTAGGTTGTGGACACCCCCCTCACCCTTACGATTCTCTCCAGCCATCAGAAAAGCAAACCCCAGCTTGAGATCTAAAATTATTCAGGTACTTCTGGAGTCCTGCCTTCAGACAAATGATATGAGTAATATTTTCATATTGTTCAGCATTGTGTTTGATGAAGATTGGAGTCAATATTGTTCTTTTGTCTTTCTTGGTGCCTAAAATAATGTTGTCATTACAATTTAAAGAATCAAACTTTAGTCTTTTTCTCTTTCTGATGGGGTCTCATCTTGTAACCCAGGCTAGCTTGAACTCTTAGTCCTCTTGCCTCAGCCTCGCAAGTACTGAGATTGCCAGTGTATAGCGCCATGCCCCGTTGGTAAAGTTTAATCTTGCTAAGAATATGCACACACAGCTTCTAGTTTGGCACACTAACGTTATCCTCACTAGCGCAGCCTGACAAACGGGAGAGCTTCCTTGATGAACAGCAAAAACTCACTGGTTAAGTTGAGCTAGATATGTTAAACAACTTTACCCAATGTGATTATATTAAAAACACCTATAGGGCTGGGAAGGTGGCTCAGTGGTAGAATGCTTGCCTTGCATGCATGAGGCCCTGGGTTCGATTCCTCAGTACCACATAAACAAAAAGAAAAAAGCCGGAAGTGGAGCGAGCTGTGGCTCAAGTGGTAGAGCGCTAGCTTTGAGCTGAAGAGCTGAGGGACAGCGCCCAGGCCCAGAGTTCAGGCCCCACGACCAGACCCCCGTCCCCCCCCCCCAAAAAAAAAACCACCTATATTCTCAGGGTTTCTGGAGCTCCAATTTGAGTGAGGCCAACCCTGATGGCATATTTCAACAAATACCACGTTAGATTACAGTGCTAAGTAATCATGTTAAACAATTGACTCAAATTGAGATTACTTTCAGCTAGCTTCCCCCAATCTATTTTTACCTGTCCCTCATCCTGAACTTACTCAATTTTATTTGTTCGGCCCTTCTATTTTTCTTTACCAATTTTGTCATCTCATTTTTTACCCTATTACTTCAAAAATGCCTATAGAGGCATCTTTATATCTTGGGACTGTCACTTGTAACATTGCGTATCTCCAGTAGTTGGTTCCTTCTGTACATTTTTCCAGATCAGTTTGCCATATCTTCAACTAAGATTTGATGAAATTATTGAAGGGCTTATACCCTTCAACATTTTCTTGCTTCCAGAAGTCACTCTCTAGGTGAACCAAGACCTGTCAACCTCATTTAAATGTTATCATTATTAACTTCTGCCCATGTCCAGCCCAGGCCTTCCTATTTTCTTCCCATAGGCATTGTGACAAGACTTTCTGGTTGATGTATGGCTGAAGTTGTTAAAAAAACATTTTTTGATCCTTGTCAAATGGAAAAGTGGAATAATCATCCTTCTTATGAAACCACCTGTGTGAGGGTAAATTTGAAACCAGACTAAATGCTGAAACACTTTAGCTGGATACTTTTGTTTTTATATGTCATGCCTTGATACATTTTCTGTGAGAATAGTTTTTTTTTCCTTCCTTGTAAAATCAATTGTTAAGATTCCATATAGGACTCATTTTGTCTAAAACACATTTACTCCCATTATGTGGGTATTTAAGTTAACAGTTTCCCTAAAGTATACTAATAACCATATACTGGAGCATTTCAACTCAAATGTTATTGACCACCCAAGTCCCCCAATCCTATTCCACCAGCTGACAGCTAGACTATCCTTACATCTTATCCTCACCAACACTGACTTGAACTGCTGAAACTGCTTCCTAGCTATACGTCCCTCTTCTTTGTGCTATCTTGGCTGAGTCATCCTGGGCTAAGTCTGCCAGGCCTTGTCACTCTCACTTCAGGGCCTCACTGTTTTGTTTTGTTTTGTTTGTTTTTGTCGGTCATGAGGCTTGAACTCTGGGCCTGGGCACTGTCCCTCAGCTCTTCAGCTCAAGGCAAGTGCTCTACCACTTGAGCCACAGCGCCACTTCCAGTTTTCTGGTGGTTTATTGGAGATAAGAGTCTCGGGGCCTTTCCTGCCCAGGCTGGCTTTGAACCATAATCCTCAGATCTCAGACTCCTGAGTAGCTAAGATTCTAGGCATGAGCCACTGGCATCTTTAAGCTCCAAATTAAATTTTTTTCTTCTCTTGCTCATCTGCTTACAGCATCACTTGTCTCACTCTTCATATCCTACACCACCTACTTGATTCACTCTTCCTTAAGTATCTCCCAGGCCATTTTGGTACTATCTCTATTCGGGCTACTCCTTTGGCCAAGAATACCCCAACCTACCTGTGGATTTAGAACTCTTGCTCTTCTCTCAAGCAGTAAACTAAATATTTCTCCTTAATGAAGCCTTAATGGATTTCTTTACTAAAAGAGGTTTCTTACTTTCCTGAGTTCCTGTTAGCAACTGCAACTTCCAAGTGGCTGTTGTTTTTTGTATAGTTATTTGTCTTTTATTAAAAGCAGGGATGATTGTTTATGCATCTTATTGGATAACTAGTCTGAATAGTTACTTAGTCTTAATAGTCAGAACATATTGGATGGATGGAGGAGGGAGGAGGGAGAGAAGGAGGGATAGAAACATAGATAAGATTGATGCACAAGAGAAAAAATAACTTTCTAATATCACAGGTTAAGCTAATACAGTCAGTTCCCAAGTTCAGTATTCAAATGTGTATATACTATTACTCCACAGTCTCCACTGTTTTGATTTTTTGTGGGAATATTAATAATAATCATCCATGTTATAATTAGATCACATTTCATGGTTGTTTGTTGCTACATCATAAATAAATCACCACTTAGTTTTCTACATTTATTTGGGAAAACAGTATTATGGCTTTTCCTCCCACGTTATGATGACTTCAGAAATAATTTGAAAAGAGAAATGGTTACTTGTACAAGTTTGTCCCTTATAATTTAAAATATCTGTGAATACACTGGAAACATAGGTCTTTTCAACACTAAAAATCAGAAATGTTTTAACAGAGAAGTATGTTCTAGTTATTATGTTGTAGCCACAGTTGTTTTGTTTATTCTTTGTTGTGTTAGAAAGATGTGGTCTAGGGATCTGATGTTTAAAGTAGAGAATAATCCCCAAAATGAATTAATTGGTCACTCTACCTGGGGAGGATGGCTCTGTAGTTCTCAGGCTGCTGTGTAACATAAGCAAGATGTTGTCCACTGGGAGCCAAAGCCCAGGGCTGATTTGCCTCATTTGAATCTGAAAGAGAGCCACATCCTTCCTGTTGCTATACAAAGATGCTGAAAAGAATTCAGAGAGAAAACAAATTAATATGTGTTATAGTTCCCAGACATCCTGTCTTGTCCTCCTCCCCTTCCCGCCCTCACCTGTGCCCCCAAAATAGTAGAATACTTGGGAATGAGATTAAGTGAAAAAAGAGTAAAAGAATGACTATAAAATTCAGTAAAAAGAAAAGCCAGTAAAAACCATTGGCTTTAATCTGTTTCTCTTAGTGTTTTGTTTATTTTTTTAACATGATTCCATATTTAATGCAAGAAAATGCCAGGGTCATTTTTCCCATTTCCAGGATTTGCACAATAGGCCCATTGAGGTGTCATTCATAGGTTAACCAACTCCCAGCCTCAACAGTGTTAAAGTGAAGGTGGCTACTTGATACTTCATTTTTCTGTGACTTTTGGAGTTATTTTCTCGCTTTCTGAAATAAGTTCCAAAAAATATGAAATGGCTGAAACACATGTTATTTATTTCAACAATTAGTCAAAATTTCAACTTGCCCTCAATGTTAATAAAGTATGTGAATTGTATTAGCATTATAGATGAGCTAAAGAAAAAAAGGAAGAGAAAAGAAAATGTGGAGAGGAGGAGAAGAAAAGCCTTCATCTATAAAGGTTATTTTCTCAGGCAACATTTATTTGATTACCCACAATATAGGCAAGGCTTATCAATGTTGGTGATATTCTGTTCATAAAAGTCACAATGAAAGGAATTTGAAGCCAAGTAGATAATACCAAGGACTATTTCACATGCATATTAATTAGTAGCACTTAAACCCACTATTCTTGTATGGCCAGAAATTAAAGATACCAGATTGACTAGAGGTAACAGGGAGATTCTGCACAAATAGAAACACAAATTATAGGATTCCTTTCAGGGAAAGTCATGAAATCTTTCTTAAGATCTGAATAATAAGCAAAATGTTTATCTTGTGGTCAAGATGCAAGAATTCTTCCTACAGTTTCTTCATTTTATATTTGTTTCCACACATAGATTTTGACTATACATTTACTTAAAGTAGTTACTAGAACATGAATTTATTTATCTAGTTTTAAGTTGAAACCTTATCCATTAATTATAATTGAGTTATCTAATTTATTTTATTTTATTTTTTTAATTGTGAAAATACTGTATTTTTATTACTTTTAAGGAAAGACAAGGAAAAACTCTAGAGTCATGTAATAAAAAATTGGGGGAAGAGGAATAGGGGATGGAAAGCAAAGTGTATAATATTACCTGGAAAGTGCAGAATAATTCCCAGCAGATAGATGCTTGAAAATGAAAAGAAACAGTAGAACCTGGGTTAAAGGAATATCTAGTCTGGTTCATCCTCCTTCTCTAGGGGGAGAATAGGTTAGTGTATTTAAATTTTATCTTATGATATGTTTTGTTGGGTTATTAAAGAGCTCTTGCATTTCTACATGTCAGTATAATCTTGTGATATAAAACGCACCTATTTGGTACGCAGATAAACACTATATCACCCTTTCTTAGGGGTATCCTAGTCAGTATATCATAAACATTGTTATTTAACTTAAATTTTAGGTGTTGCTTAAGAAAGACAAGAAAGGCATATCACATGTGAGAGATCAGCAAGCAACATTTGAGGCTGCAAATACTGAACAAATATTAAGTTTCATCTTATTACTTTTTAAATTCACCCATGAGTTGCCGGCTTTTAGGAACTTGCCAGAGACTCTTAAATGTCAGCACTAAAACAAACGTTCAGGATTACTTGAATCAGCTATTGTGGAGACTGAGGCCCAGGAAGGTCAACTGTTTGTTTACTTGCTTGTTTATCAGTAGGCTAGAGCAGGACAGCAATGTGCATGTTTGCCTTCTATAAAAGCATAATGTTCTCCTCCCTGGAAATGTTTCACTTCAGATAGCTTACCACTTTTGATTAGAGGTACCAGCTCTGGCTGATCTTCTCTATTACCAAATGTCTAGACCAGTGTTTCCCCATGAACGAATATGGGCCACATGGGTAGTTTTCAATTTCCTTAGCCATATTGAAATAATAAAAAGAAACAGAGAAATTAGTGTTAATGATATATTTTATTCAAAACTATGTATCCAAAAAATCATTTCAACACATAATGGTATTTTAAAATTTAAAAAGTATGTTATAATTCTCCACATTAAACCTTCAAGGTGTAGTTATATGCTATCAACTTGCCATCATATCTCAGGTCACTTAACCATATTAGACAGTGTTATTCTGTTTGGCTCATCAGGCTCAAGATGTACACAAAACCACAGGCCCCTTGCCCTTGAAATATGAACACTAGTTCACATTTCTTTAAATTTTTGTTTGTAATACACCATACTTGTCTTATGAAGCCCAGGGAGGTAAGCCAAGCATGAAATGCTGTAAAATGAGTGTATCTACTGAAAACATGGTCCAGCTCTTTGCTCAGATAGTGTTCCTATGTAATATATTATTCCTGTCTTCCTTCAATTCCATGAAGTTCTGCATTTCCTTAATGTCAAAAGTTCCCTTACCAGCTGCAGCTGTTTCCTGTGGATAATGTTCAAAATGGCTTTTATTTATGAAATGTCTTGTACTGTAACTGCTGTCAGAATTATTACGTATTCTAAAACCTGTATCCCAAGTTGGTCTAATTAACAATCTTCTAAGAAATAATTGTTAAACTTTAACTCTAGCTCTCAACAGTGGAATCTCTTTTTGACCTAATTACAGACTGTAATATTAAAATCTGTAAGGAGACAGATCAAAGAGGGAAGTCATTTTGCTTTCTATTTGTTCATGCATCATCTTTTCCATGTCTTAACCTCCATTTCTATCCAGCAAGGGAAAGACAACACACAGAATAGTAATGAAAGAAGCTGAGGCTGTTTTATTTTGCTCATCTTCAAAACTGGAGCAATAATTGTGCCTACTTCAGAGACTTGTAATGAAGCTTAAAAGCACAGTATGTGACCCATATATTGATGTTTAATAAGTATTGAATTGTTACAGATAATAGAGTGCTAGTAAGTGTATCTAGTCTGAAAAATGAAAAGAAAGCCTACCAGGATTTCCTCTAGGATATTATTCATGATTCATGGAATCAAATCAGGCTGCACCCAGGGCTGAGAACTTAAAGTACGTCTTTAGTAGGGCAATGTGAACTAACTCTGCTCTCCATGGTAATTAGGATGTTGGAGTCAATGTGACTAGTTAATTTTGGAAGAGAGGCATTGTGCAATGTCAGCAGGAGGAGCTGACCCAAATAAAGCACTTCAGGTCTTCAGAACACAGACATATGTAGTCTTCATTGTAAGTTTGACAGCTGTCTAAGAGAATACAGAATAAGCTCTTGGCATATCATCTAGGATCTTTTGCTTTTAAACATTTCCAATGCGTAAGGAAAATAGAGTTCTTAGACTTTCTTCCAAGATTAACTTCTTTCTTTCCGTGAATTTTGCTTCTTGGCTCTAGCGAATAAGAAACCCATTTAGCTGGAAATCATCTACTTTATGATGCCATTCTGTTGTAAAAAACCTGGGAAAATGTTTAATATTTTTGGAATTACTCCCTTTCTGTGCTATACTCCATTATTCTTCATATGAAGTTCTACTTGGTCAGAAACTGTTGGCTAGGGATAGATATGACTCTTGAACCATGTACAAGCCTCTGGGAGTATATTTTAATTTTAAAAACATATTTTACTTCCTCAACTTATTTGTATAAACACTCATTCTAATTGCTCAAATTCTTAGTGAGTTGGCATCTTTCTTTTAATGACCATTTTTCATCTGCTTCTATGGTCCAGATACATAGCTCTAAGATAATAGAAAGATGTCTCTCTTATTTGTCCTGATCAACATGAAGTTTTAGCCCCTGTTGCTACTAAAGGATCCCAAAGGTGGCCAGGTGCTGGTGGCTCACGCCTGTAATCCTAGCTACTCAAGAGGCTGAGATCTGAGGATCGTAGTTCAAAGCCAGCCCGGGCAGGAAAGTCCATGAGACTCTTATCTCCACTAGAAAACTGGAGGTGGCACTGTGGCTCAAGCAGTAGAGTGCTTGCCTTGAGATGAAGAGCTCAGGGACAGCCCCCAAGCCTAGAATTCAAACCCCATGACCAACCAAAAAAAAAAAAAAAAAAAAGATCCCAAAGGTGAAGTTAATAACTGACAGCACAGAGAATAGTTGGCAACTTCATATGAATTCTCATACCAGTGGCTTTACCTTTGGTAGGCAATTACATACTTCATTTAGCAAAAAGAAAAAAAGCTACTAAAGAAAACTACAAAATAGTGATGCAATCATACCATAGAAGGCAATAGAAAACTACTATAATGAATAAAACAATAAAAACTACTATACTACTCAGCAGTAATAAACTTCAAATGAACAATATGATAGGTAAGTGACAGAAAATGTTTGCTGAGTAACATAAGTAGACACAAGAGAACATATTGTGTTATTATACCAATAGGAAATTCTGAACAAGACAAAACAAATCTGTGGTAGAAACTACAACCTTGTTTGCTTGTGATGGGCACAGATGGATCTTTTAGGGTTCTAGAAAATGGCCTGTATCCTGATGGGAGTCTAGGTTCCATAGGTGTAAGTTTAGAATTCATTGCAGTGTAAACTTAAAAGCTATACATTGCACTGCATATAAATTATATCAAAACTTGGATAAGGAAATGAGAAAGAAGGAGAAGGAAGCCAAAGAAGCAGAAAGGAGGAAGCTAAAAAAGAAAGGAGGAAAAAAGGAAAAAGGAAGGAATCAACAGAGGAAGGAAATGGCTAAGAAAAGAGAGAGGAAACTGGCTTGTGGATTCCAAATTATTAGGAATTTAACTTTTGAGATATTTTCCTTATGATAACCAACATATCACTCAAATTTGAGAATTAGAGCGTTTTCCTGTTTACAGAAGATTTTCCTAGATTATGCAGGAGATCAATGTTTTATAAATTGGGCAAGGGAAGCGGATTGAAATTTATTATTTCTTGTCTGTCTTGGGGCCTGAACTCTGGGCCTGGGTGCTGTTCCTCAGCTCTTCAGCTCAAGGCTAGAGCTCTTCCACTTGACCCACAGCACCACTTCCAGCTTTTACTACTTATGTGGTGCTGAGGAATGGAACTCATGCATGCAATGCAAGCACTCTACCACTGAGCCACCCAGCCCCGACATTTATTATTTCTTAGACAACCTATATTCACTCTCGTATTTATTACTGTATTCATAATATGGACAGGACTTTTGGGAAAAGTGTTGAGAAATATCATTTTACCTTGAATTTTAAATGTTGTACTGCCTCCTTCTCCATCCATCCCATCCCTCCTGCTGCTAAGTAATCTTCCAATGTGTAGCTCTTGCTTAGAAACCTTCATAGTCTGCACCCTCTTTCACATTTAGGTTCAGCCTTATTTTCTAGTTGCTTCTACTCACTCACTCGGGTTTTGTCACACCAAACAAGGCTGCTACTCCCAGGGATGTTCCCTACTTTTTCCTAAATCTGTGCATTTTTTGTACATTTTTTATTGTAAAAATGCTGTACAGAGGGGTTACAGTTACATGAGCAAGGTAATGAGTACATTTCCTATTGAGCATTGTTGCCTCCTCCTTTGTTTTTTTACCACAGTTTCTTAGCCTAGGAAGAACTTCACCCGCTCCCCCCCCCCCCTTCATAAGTCATAAGTCAGATGCCACATTGGCCAGCTTTTCTCCACTATAATAAAATACTGAGACATGCTACTTATGAAGTAAAAAAAGTTTATTTAGCTCATCATTTCAGAGTTTGAAAGTCTAAACAGCATAGTGCTTACCTAATACTATGGATAGCAATTGCAAGAGCAAGCATTTGATTAGATCTCAAAAAGATGAAGTGAGCCAGGCTCTGGTGACTCATGCCTGTAATCCTAGCTACTCAGGAGGCTGAGATCTGAGGATCATGGTTCAAAGCCAGCCCAGGCAGGAAAGTCTGGTGAGACTCTTATCTCCAGTAAACCACTAGAAAACCAGAAGTGGGACTGTGACTCAAGCGGTAGAGCGCTTGCCTTGAGCTGAAGAGCTCAGGAACATCACCCAAACCCAGAGTTCAAGCCCCATGAACAACCAAAAAAAAAAAAAACAGAAAAGATGAAGTGAGGCCAAAGTCAGGCTTTTATAATGATACTTTCAAAAGAACCACCACTGAAATTAGTAACAATGATAAAGGCCTTCCCACTAGAACCATATCCAGTATTGACTCCAGTATCATCACCTGAAGATCAAACCTTTAACCATCATGGGCCCATGTTCATCTAATGAGATCCTAACCCTGCTTCCTCAACCTAAGAGTGATCTCATACCTGAATTCCCTGAGCACCATGTGTGTCTCTAAAGACAAACATTTATATAACATTGGAACAAAGCTGCTGCCTCCTTCATCGGATGTGCTTCAGCAATGGGGATGATGGTTGTTATCTTTATGTTCCATGAATATTGATTGGAATACTGGCCCATAAATAGAGGGTCGATGAATAGATGGATGGATAGATTCATTCATTCAGCACTGCAGCAGTAGTGTTCTTTGTGGGGCCTATAGAATGTTCTATGACCCTAGCAAAAGCAGACATTGTAGGATAATGTTACAGGATCTGGTCCTACTCCCCTTGCTTTATTTTTCCAAGTGGTCATGAGAACATGGCAATACTTTTTGTCTGTGTTGCACTGTCTACCTCTCCTCTGCATGAGGAAATTCCTACATGAAAATGAAAACATACCATGAATAATATAAACAAGGACAGGAGAAAAAAATGGGGAAAACAAATCACCTACCAGTAAATTGGTTTTTACATTTTCTAGATACTGTCTCATTTTCTCTATCTTCACAAAAATCTTACAAACCAAGCAAGGGAGAGATAATTATCCCTATCAGATGAATAAGGAAACTGGTGCAGTAAAAGATGATGTTTCCAAAATCCCACATCTTGTTAGTGATGATGCTGGGAGCCCGTGTGTTCCCACTGGCCTGGGAGGGTGTTCAAAAGAACGAGTTCCCAGGAAAGAGCAAATAATTGCTGGAAAAGCACTTCCGATTCCCAGCAAAAACAGATCTTTCCA
This sequence comes from Dipodomys spectabilis, assembly GCF_019054845.1. Classification (NCBI taxonomy): domain Eukaryota; kingdom Metazoa; phylum Chordata; class Mammalia; order Rodentia; family Heteromyidae; genus Dipodomys; species Dipodomys spectabilis. The sequence continues at coordinate 5,101,591 of NW_024870678.1, read as the reverse complement.
GCTGAGTGCCTTCCCTAAGGCCTGGAGAGTATTATCTGCCAAGTAGCTGTTCTTTTGTCTTCTGTACAAACCAGCTCAGGCTGAAGGCCACTGTAAAATCTGTGAGGATTAAGAGTGGCCATACACTGTAGAAATACATCACAAATGAACGGAGTAAGCAACTGTCCATTCAGACAAGATTGAAGAATGTCTTTTCTTAAATCTTTGCTGGGATACAGGTGTGGCCAATAATGTAGACAGGGAGCTTGGTGCTTGGTGCTGGAGTATGTGTATGCAGACAGCTATATCTGTTTGGCCAGTGTAATATTTAAAAGCAAACATTTAACAGTAGGACATCGGCTGCAGAAGCTGTGTTTGCAGCTGTAGCTGCATTATTCCTCTAGGGAAGACAAGATGGCTCTGCTCCAATTACTCATAAAGGGCCAGAATTGTCAGCAAAAGGAACTTGTTCCTATTGCATGTTCAATCCCTTAGTCTACATCAGATACCTTACTCAGAAGCTGACCTGAGAGATAGCCCTGCAATTTGGAGACCCAGCTTATCCTGCAAGAGCTCTTGGACCTCTTTTTTCTATAATAAACAAAATCCTACATATTTTACCAAGAGTAAGAGAGCCAGAACTTTTCAACATTAACCAATGGGAGGCTATAAATTTGATCTACCTCACCAATTTGCTGCACTGAGTAGATGGCAGTCACTTTAAAGCTTACACATATTCACAGTTGTGTTTCAATGTTATCATTGGAATAAAAAGTTGCTAGGATTTCTTTTTGGCTGGTTTGAACTCCAGGGTTTGAACACTGGAGTTTGAACTTGGGTTCTAGCACTATCACTTGACTTTCTTGCTCACAACTGGTCTCTGCTACAAAGTGCTCTATTCCAGTACTTTGCTGATTAATTGTATATGGAGTCTCAAAGACTTTGTTGCCTGGGCTGGCTTCAAACCATGAACCTCTGGACCTGTCTCCTGAATAGCTAGGATTATAGGCTTCAGCCACCTCTGCCTGGCTACAATCCAATTTTAACAGCTCTGGGCTCCCTGTTTGAGGTCCTCTTTTCCTTCTTTACATTCATTGTGTCCTATTCCATCCTCTTATCCTCTTTTCAAGGTCTCCATTGTTGTCTTTCTAGCCAAATCAGAAAAAGAGCTTCTGAGAGAAGAGGCACCAGGGGCCCTTGGCAGAGAGCACAGGAAGGGATGATCACGTGAGCTGTCACAGTTGAAGCCCTCAGAGGCTATAGCCAAAGTTATTCGGAAAGCATTTCCCTTTTACTTGCATACAAAACTTATTTATTCAGCTGCTTTAGGGATCCAGAATAAGACATGTAGAGGAAAACCATCAAGGGAAAGGAAGTAGGTACAGAAAACCACATTGGTATTTTCTTTCTGAAATAACCAATGAATATTTAAGCTAGCTCTTCATTTAGAATTCTGGTCAGATCTCCTAGAGGTAGGGAATGTCATCCAGCCCCTTTGTGATCTTCATATTTACAGAGCATTATCAAAACTTGAAGTCCAAAATAGAGGACAGGGCTTGGAATGTGGCTTAGTGGTAGAGTACTTGCCTAGCATGCATGAAGGGTTCAATTCCTCAGTACCACATAAACAGAAAAAACCAGAAATGGCACTGTGGCTCAAGTGGTAGAGTACAGGCCTTGAGCAAAAAAAGCTCAGGGACAATGCCCAGGCCCTGAGTTCAAGCCCCAGAACTGGCCAAAAAAATTATTTAAAAAATATAGGACAAAAAAAAGTGTTGATTATGTTAGCTATATGTATATGTGAGGACCTTGTCACATGGACTTCTTGTCCCTTCATTTCTTCTTCCATAAATAGAGGGAACAATTACCAATTGCTTAAGATAGTAAGTGATACTCTCCTATCTTTATACTTGGCTTTTAGTCTTTGAACACACACTTCATTTCTCTGAATAGTGCTATTCAACTAGTTTCAGGGTCTTTCCCCACAGAACATGTGTGGATTCTTTGTCACAAGTGGGAATCCCTCTCCCACTTACCTCACAGTAATAAGTAAAGCATCTCCTCTGGCTATCTTCACGCTAGGGTTGAATATTTCCAGTCTTCTTACCCAAAGAAAAGATTAGATGTTAAAGTTGTGTGTACACCTGCAGTATTGTTAGAAGCGTGACATCATTTTTTTTTTTTAATGGATGCAGTCTAGCTATCTTGTCCAAGCTAACCTTGAACTAACTCTCTGTTGCCTCAGTCTCTTGAGTAATGGGGATACAAGTATGTGCCACCACACCCAATTTGCATGATGCAATACTAAAATGTCTTGGGAAATTCTCTGTCACTTACCTATAATCCTAGCAGTCAAAGCTGAGAAAAGATTGAAAGTTTTAGGCTAGCCTGGGCTTTATATACTGAGACCCTGTCTCACAAAAAAAAGAAAAGAAAAAGTCTAGGAATGATCTATATTGGAGATATTGATTCACTACGTTTTCATTCAGTTAGAGACTACACATGGTTGCAAATAAATGGTTTGAAATCTGGCTCTACCACTTCTGAGCTGTTTGCTTGTTATTGCTTAAGCTCTTTGAGTTTAGATTTATTTTTTGTAGTAAGAAGAATTAAACACATAAAATATAGGTAGGTCATCTGGACCAATGCTTGGGGTAGAATAGGTTCTGAAAACTTGGTTCTTATCTCTGTCTTCTTCCCTCTTTTAAACAGATCTTCTGGGAGAAACCTAACAAGTAGGGCTTCTGTGAGTTCTTTGGCTTAGTCTGTGTGTTAACCACTACCATTTCAATAATAAGAATAAACACATTTTTGTAACTTGTTCACTACATAACATGTGTTTTCATTAACATTTTCATTCATCCTCAGGTTGTTATTATTGTTTATTATTATTATTATTATCATTATTGGCAGTACTAGGCAGGCATTGTACCACTCAAGTCACACCCCCAGACTTCAAATAATTATTACACACAGATGTGCAACAGATAATGCACTTGGACCCATGTTTTTCACATACAGGCACATTTGGAGAAGGGGCTGCTGTCTTAATTGTCTGTCCTTTCCCTGACCTCATAAATGGCTGTGTCATATGTGTGTTTGTGGTCAGGCCTCTTGGTCTTTGAGTTCAAAGTAGGAAGTCTACATGGCTCTTATGTGGGTTTACCATTAGCCAACCGAATGTGTCACTTAACTAGTTAAATCCCAACACTGACCAGCTGTTTTCTTCATTCTACTCATATTCTTTCATTATTGACCATGACAGGAAACCATAAATATCAAAAGTTGCAGAGAAAGTTAACAAAAAAAGAGAAATTGAGCAGAATTCAAAATAAAAAATGAAACGTGCAAGTGACCCAAATAGATTTTCAGTTCTGTAATTTGGTTTTCTCTTTGTATTGCCACTCCCAGTATTAGGTCTCCACCCAGAAGTTAGGAGTATTTTAGAGTTTTTTCTGCAGATAATTGAAAGACAGAATCTTTATATGTTGTAGGAGTGACAGCCCACTTCTGAGCCACAGGACTTGGACTGGATGCTCATGGTACCATTGACCTTGGATACACAGACCTTTATCCTATGGCTGGACATCAAACTTAATCAACCCACAAAACGACATAGCCACTGACACTCTGGAAATTTCTCTGGAGACTTCAAAATCAACTGTTTTTCCTGTTACTTTCTCCTTTTCATAACTGGCTATAGAGAGCCTGTCATTGAAGCAAACATAAAAGCATTGAGCACATAGATCAGTAGGGTGGTTAGCAAGAACCATTACCTCAAAAAATCCACAGTCTAAAAGCTGTTAACCCAGAAAATTGCAGAACCATATTCCTCTAAATAGGCTAGTTTTGGTCAGTGGGTCAATGTGTAACCTTGCTCTCATTTCAGCCTAGCTAGGAAAGGCCCAAATGACCTTGCTCAGGTGATTGTGAAATGGTTGCCCATCCCCAACATTTAGTGACTGATTAAACCCAACAGCCTGTGAAGGTATTTTTGAGCCATTTTTCCCAAAACTACTATGCTGAGAGAGTGGTGGGGTGGGGTGTTGAGGTCAAGGATACTCAGGAAGTCACAGAAGCGATATATAAGAAATCTGACTGTGACTGCCCCAAACCTGCATGTTCCTGTTCCTTCTGAATTTCTGATTGAACATCATACTAGGCCAGGACTGTCTTTTCAAGGCTTTGAGGTAGTAGTGGAGCTAAATATAACATAATCCCTGTTATCTGTTCTTAGATCCATTTGCTCTTCTCTTCACTGTCAGTCATCAGAGCAGAGCTCTTAGTGACAATTTTAATGATCCTTGAAACTGGACTTTTGAGGATGTTATTCAGACTGAGGTTATTTTTTATTTATTTTATTTTCTTGTGATACTGGGGTCTGAACTAAGGATCTCATGTTTGATAGACAAGCTCTTTACTTGGCAGCCATGCTCCCAACCCTATTTTGATTGTTACAGGGTCTTACATTTATACTTAGGAAGGCCTAGATCACAATCCTCCTATTTATGTTTCTCATATAGCTGGAATTACAGGTGCACAATGGCACTCAGCTATTGGTTGAGATGGGTTCTTACAAAATTTTGGGCTAGGCTGGCTTCAAACTGAAATACTGATTGCTACCTCCTGAGTAACTAGGATTATAAGTATAAACCACTATATCCAGCTGGACAGTGATTTTTTTTCTTGTGTGTATGCTGTTATTAGGTTTTAGAACTCAGGTCCTGGGCACTGTCACTTAGCTTTTTGCTAAAAGCTAACACTCTACCATTGGAACAACAGCTTTACTTCTGGCTATTCTGTGGTTGATCGGAGATAAGCGTCTCATGGTCTTTCTTGCTGTGATCATTAGATCTCAGCCTCCTGAGTAGCTAGTTACAGCTGGCTAGACTGAGAATTTTTTTTCTTTTCTTGTCAGTTGTGGGTCTTGAACTCTGGGCCTGGGAGCTGTCCCTCAGCTCTTCAGCTCAAGGCTAGCACTCTACCACTTGAGCCACAGCACCACTTCTGGTTTTCTGGTAGTTAATTGGAGATAGAGTGCCATGGTGGATTTCTTGCCCAGGCTGGCTTTGAACCTCGATCCTCAGATCTCAGCCTCCTGAGTAGCTAGGATTACAAGCATGAGCCACCAGCTCCCGCTAGGCTTTTTTTTCAGTCCAAGAATTGTGCTAAAAGCTAACTACCCCTAGATCCCAACAAATATATTTTCTAAATTGGGCATTTATAGAACTTCGTTGTTCTTTTGTAAGGGAGTAGATTCTTTGATGACTTGAAATCCAGTAAATCAGGCAGAAATGCAGTATCTTCCTTCATTTTCTTTTCATTTTAATCACAATATTTCATGTCAGTTAACCTCTTCAATAATCTCCAACCCCAATCTTTGGTGGGGTGGCTAGATGTCTACGATAGCCAGCTTGCCGTATCCTGGGCAGCAAAAAATATAACAGATCTCATTTGTATCTGGATTTAGAAAGCCAGCCCTAACACCCAGAAAATCCCAAACTGTCTTCTCCTTATGTACATAGGCCCACTAATGCCTGCAGTTTGCTGAGGCAAATTATGTGGTTTCCATTCATTTGAACCATATAAACTGGCTCTTTCCTTTGTTTTAGGTCACAGATAGTCAAGTACCATTAACTTCCTATTGATAATCAATAATAGACCCCTGTTTTGACATAATCCACATTTTACAAAGCCAAGATAGTTTTAGCCATCTACCCAAAATAGAAACCTTTCCCTTCAACCGTAGCTTTCTACCCTTTGACACTGGGGGAAATAGAAGAAAGTAATGAAAGAAAAAAAAAAGCTGTCTCAAAACTAATGGAGTGGAACTGAATCCATTAAAAGAAGAATCACTTTTATCCCTCTCCTATCTGCATGTCACATTCTGATCTGCCTGGCATGGGCCATGCTGGGTCAGTGAGCTGGTGAGTATCAAGCAACCTCCCCTGTGGGAGGAGAGCCTTGGCAGGCTGTGGGAATGGGCCAAGGCATTAAGCACTGAGCTTCTTAAACCCATTCCAGACTCCATGTATTTATCTAAAGACATCACCTTGATTTCCTCTCAGCATAGCCCAATATCTTCCACATATATGCATCTTGCCAGAACCCTGCACTAGTTAATAATTAAAGCTAAACAAATTGTCTCCACCCTGAGTACATTACTGGTGCTGAGTGACTGGGCAAGTTTTAGATGCCCAGTAGAATCTACAGATCTTTGGACACCTTGAAGATATTTGAGTTGATCAGCATTTTACCCTGGGGATATTTTAGTTTCAAAATAGGATTATGGGAATAGAACAACCAGGCTGTCTGGACAATCTGTGTACTTCCTCTGAGAGGGAAGAAAAGTGAAAACCATTGTTGGCAAGAAAAGTGAATGGTAATAAGGGGTGATAGGGAACCACTATCACACAATTTCTCTGAACAAGAACAGGCAGAGCAGTTGGGAAAGGCAGCTTCCACAGGAAGGCAGGAAGTTCCCTTCTTTCCCCTTAAAGAGGTTCATTATCCTACTTCCTCCTGGCTTTTAAGAAGTGTTTACTGAAGGATAGGCAGGAGCAGCTCTTCATAGCAGCACCCAGTCTGGGAACACATTTAGGCACTTGCTGT